>NC_089279.1:36906606-37586944 GCF_963678975.1 Dysidea avara
TGAAAGAGATGGATAGTTTCAAACACACAGGCATGAATAGTCTAACATTTCTGAGTTAGTGTAATAAGGTCCAACTATGTCATAGGAAGACGTTAAATCCCTCCACAAAAACTGCATTATATAAGCAGTTTGCTCTGCTGCCTTATCCTTGTCAAATAGTTTGTACACATCATGAAGTGATCCTCTGTAGTCATTGATAGCCCCACAATTGTTTGACTTCTGGAATTCCACATAAGCCACGATATGACCTTTACCTCATCAAAATCAACACTCCATCAGCCATGGGCACCAACTTTCCTGTAGCTTTACATGTTGACTTGAACTGCTCAAACTGCTCCACCTGCTTAGATATATTTTCCCAAGATGCTCCAATGTCATGCAGAAAGCAACCAGTATATGCTTGGAGGATGCTTCTTGCAGGTAGCTGGAGAATACCAAAGCTTTTCAAAGCTTCATAGGCTGCCAGGCTTCTAATGTACACTGCAAGAGCTGTTGGAAAAGAGAATATTTTATCACACACATGCAGTCATGCACCCACACACACACACACACACACACACACACACACACACACACACACACACACACACACACACACACACACACACACACACACACACACACACACACACACACACACACACACACACACACACATATTGAGACACTCAATCTTTTACCGATTTGAATAGTAACTAAGCTCCATTGGTTACCACATTTCCCAGTACTACATTAAAACATATTTAGTTACAGAATAGCCAATTTATTTACAACATACTATTCTTCAATTGATCGGAGTAGAATTCATTTCGCTGCCTGTCTTTCCTCCAGATTTCCTTCAGAGAGTCTTCCACTCCAAAGCCACCAGCTTCCTTGTATACCTCTTCAAGTTGGTCCCCATGCTCATCCTCTAACACTGCAGTTATCTTGCACATGTCATCATGTTGAGTATCATCCATTGTTACGTCTAATTTAGAGTATTTAGACGGTGACTGTTTGTCCTTTGTTCTCTCCGTCTGTGCATTTCTTTTCCTTGCTGCAGAACTTGCTGGTGATAAGTATTTGGTGGGATAATTAGCATTTGCTGCCTGGTGTCGAATTTTTTTCCAGGGCTAACTTGGGCTGACCTTTTCTTGTGATTCTCCAGAATTCTCAGAAGTTGTATGCAAGATGAACACAAAACTTCAGTAGAGGCTTGTTCCATAAAAGTTGCATTCTTTGGAAGTTTGTACCAACGTAAGCAACCAATAGAATCATCTCTCTGAAGTGGTGCCACTGACATATTAACTTGCTTACAGTGGAAACGAATCACTAAGAGGTACTCATCATTATATTTGTCATAACTGATTCCGGGACAAAATACAAAGCCGTTAGATTGCAGTAGCTTCTTGCAGGCCTGAGTGAATTCCTCATCACTTGTAATCACTCCATTGTCTACTGATACAAGGAGTCCTTGCAGATCATAATGATACCCAGCAGATGTTGGCGTTAAAATAACTCTGACACGATGCACATACCCAGCAGTCGGGTGGTTATGAACTAACATGTGTTATTTGAAATAGAGTAATTCCATCCAAAGCCATTAATAATGTGCCACTAAGCTCAGGATAGTTTTTAGTTATAATTTCTTGAAGACAGCTAAGAGGTGGTAAAGGTACAGGATCTTCATCAGTTTGGTTTGTGAAAACTGTAGCTGGGTGAGTAGAGGTAGAATTATTACACTCATTCTCCATTGACACTTGTACAGGCTCAAGGACAGGTTCAAATGGCAAAAATTCTGTCCACATGTGTACCGTTTCCTCGCCAACTTCCGCAGCGCTATCTGTGTCACTATCAACATCGCTTTCATTTAACACAGCAGATGACTTCAGAAATTTTATCGGTGTAGTTATAGATGTAGTTGGCTCCATCACAGCAGGTTTAACTGGCAAAGTAGACACTGAATAACCAGTTCGCAATCGCTCTAAGTTGGAATCGAGGTGGGAATGGCCCATATCCATGGAGGAAGCATCACTTATGGTAAACAAATCACGGGTTTTCTTTGAAACGGGTCTCTTAGGTGTGCCTCCATATTCTCACTTCGATATTAGTCGCTAATTGATACAACTCTGCATGTGTCTGGGTTGTTATTGTCACCTCACATGTTAAATCAACATAAGAGAAATAACGTAAATAAAAGGGAACGTAAATAAAAGGGAATGCTTCACACTACGTATTTGTACATGCTATACCAGAGCAGGACACTCTCCTCTCTTTTTATATTATGAACTCTTGCGTTTTCTAACTCAACTTTTTCTCATATTAAGTTCATATCATCCTAGTATTGCTCCACAACATATGGACTGCTGGAAACGTATATAGTAGCACATTTGATAGGTACATATAAGGCAGACCAATTATGTGCATGTGCGTTTGTCTGTGTGTTTATTAGAGTAAGTGCCTTCTCTTTGTAACTTCAATTCTTTGTTATGTTAGGTACTTAAAACAATTAACCATCAAGTGTGCACCTGTGTGTTAAATTAATTGTGGTCAAACATTTGCTTGCAGTATAGCTACCGACAACAAATGTGTGTACTGTTTTAAATACTCTTTGTTGACCACATTATGTGCCTGGACAGCACCACATGATTTGCACATGTCTTACATGTGGCCCGCTCAGTGAAAATCTGACTAGTTTGTATAATTCTGTATCACATTGAAATACATTGGATAAAAATTGTGTACTACAAAAATAATTTTATACACGTTTTAATTGCTTCAGTAAACAGTGAAACAAGGCTTGAATCAAGGTAAGTGGTGACCAACAGATTTGCCTGTTAATGGATGAGTAAGAATATCTTTTGTTTCATTTCAGTGACATGAAGCAAATGTGAGGCTTTTGTTTATGTTGCAGTAAAATATTATGTAACATGGCCATTTCTAAGTTTAAACAGCCTTTTAATACATGTTTGTATGTAGGGTAAAACTCGTACCTTGCTGAATGCCCCAATTCATTGTGAAGACAAATGAGCCAAGTCCCATCTTCATAACTTGTTTCTTTTGTGAGTTATGATCGATTAAAGAGCACCTGTGATTTACACCAGCCTACGTCTGTGTGTCTAGTGTTTCTGGATATGATTACATCATTATGGATTATCTTACAGTTCAGAGCTCGACTAGCAATGCTACAGAAGAACCTCAAAGGCTGCAAGAAGGAGATTAATAGTCTCTCAGTGATTGAGAATGCTGTTAGTAACTGTGATGTTACTTGTTACTTAGTTACCTGATCACCTAGGTGACACATGTAGCCTTCCTCAAGGCCAACTATGAGTACTTACGAGGAAACTATCGTAAAAGTGTCAAGCTGTTAACCTCAGCTCCAAAGACACCATTACTGACTGACATTGGTCAATGCCTTCCTTCATTATACTTCAACAATCTTGGTTGTCTACACCATCACATGGGCAAGTACAGTTTGGCATCTTACTACTTCAGTAAGGCTCTCTATGAGAATGATTCTGCCCTCAATGACTTCCACCATTGGAGAAAGGTAGTTGTTGGTGGATGTGTCGTGTGTTGTCTGTCATGTGATCTGTTGTTATGGCAACACTGTCAGGACGTCCATTGGCAGTACTGGGGGTAAACTGTCGTCAAGTGTTGTTATATAATCTCTGACTACAACAATTATATGCTGGTCAACCAACTGCTGCATTGACTTCTTTGTTGGAAGCAGTACAAGTGTTTCACACTAATCCACTGTTGTGGCTTCGGTTGGCTGAGACTTCAATAGCAGCTTACAATAAGGTTGTTGTAAACTGTTACCATGGTAATTGTTATAGTACCCGCAGGCACAGATGGACTATGCAAAGCAACAGCGTTACCATAGTGACACAATTCAAACTGTAGTTGGAGCTGGTTTCCATCAGAAACTTGTTGTTATGCCGATGGAGGTGGGTCATTTATCACATGACGGATCCTCAGCAGCCATGCCAACCCCATCACTTGACTTTGCTAACATCTGTCTGCGTAACACTCTCTACTTGCTACCTCCTGCTGCCACAACAACCAATGAGATTATGGTATTGGCGTTGCCATATCCACCACTCCATGGTGATACTGTGATGTCATTAAGGGCATCCATCCTGGCTAATAGTTCTTATGTGTCGTTACGTCAAGGTGACCCGGTGTCTTCACTACACTACAGTAAACAACTTCAGGCCATTCCTTCACTGTCATTTCCACTGATGTAAGTGTCATATTAACAAGACAGTAATGAGCTATATATGTGTACCATAGTTAGTGGGCTATATAATAGTTAGACACCAAGACCAAGGGAACTAAGTGATTTAGTAACCCCTATGGTCCGAGGCTGTAGCATCCTGAGCGCAGCGAGGGCGCTACTAAGGGCCAGAGGGGTTACTAAATTGCTTAGTTCCCATTGGTCGCGGTGTCTAACTTATTTAGACTATAGTTTAAAGTACATACCTTTATAGCCAGAGTATTAGGGTGGGGTGAAAGAGCACTGTAGAACAGCAGAACGGTTTCCTCCTGAAGTCCTTACAGCGCCCACAAAAATAATTATTCAACCGGTAACCAGAGTAACGGCTAGAGCTACAGTAGATATGCCGCTTAGTCTATTATTTGTCCAGAATTGTTCGCAGAACACGGAGAAGAATTGTATTACAGTATTATCAAGTACTGTAGTGTACCTTTCGTGTTTTAATTACTTTTCACGTACAAAATTACCTGAGGGCGGGTTACTAAATGAACACGTGTAGGTGACTAAATGAACATGTCAGGTGACTAAGTGATCTAGTAACCCTCTAAATGAGCTGTACCATAGTCTAGTTGTTGTTACATGGACATAACATAACTTTTAACAAGTTGTGAATGTATTTTAGACAACCAATTCAGATCTCACTTTGATCAATTTTAACTCACCAATTGTAGTGAATATATGTGGATACAAAATTTCATTAAAGTGTGTAAATTTGTTGTACTGTATTGTCTTTGATCAACCTTCTCATATTTCTTGTAATAAACTTCACACCTCAGTGTTTTACTCTCCTTGATGTGTTCATCCATATAAGGAAGTTTTATGAAACAGTCTTGACTTCATCGTTCAAGATGCTCCACAGAACTGTTAGACCTTATCACTACACTAGGTGTTCAGTTTGAGACCTGGCATTCTTCAAACTTATTTTCATAATGTTGTATACCCCCGGAGACTGAACGGGACCAGATGTTTATACAAGATTGGTTGTAATACAAGACAATATTGTGTCACTTGGCTACAGGACTAAAGTTGTTTTCTTGCCTTTTATAAGTCCAGTAGTCCAGTGAATGATACTCCCTAATAATTATGTCCAGTTTTTAACTGACTGACTGACTGGTTTACTGTTACCTTCATAACTTGACATGATGTTTCTTCTGTAAATGATGGTAATATTATTATTGTTGTTTTCTACCAGCTGTGGCGCTCTTAGGATTAGCAGGTTCTTGAGTTGGTCTTTCCTCGACTGTTCCACACTCATCCTCTGGTGGTTGGTTAATGGGTGATACTGAAGAGGAGGTTCATGTAGTTAGTAGTATCAGTTGGGGCTGTAGTGTTGGTATTGGCTTATTCTTGCAATATCGTCAATATTTATGTCATTCATATCATCCCCTATTAATGGGTCCGGGGAGAGGGTGTGAGACTTAGGTACACCAATAGAAATACAATCCTTGCGCTAGGGTCTTACCTTTCATCGTTCTTTAATGTCGCCATCGTCCTGGATTCACTACAGGTAGTGTTAATAACTCCACAAAATGGCTTCAATGTACAGCGCCATCCGTTTCAATAAGAGTGCTCGCTAAATAGAGTAATCATAATCTTCACGGTAAAATATTCGAATACACGTGGTTGAAAGTTCGAAGTTGATTTTGAGCAGGAAGAGCGAGCTGTTCACAATCGGGAAGCTTTGTACGTGTAAGTGAATATATTTAGCGACTTATATCTTTTGTTTCTGGCAAAGTTAACCGGCAAAATTAATATTGCTTGCATTTGTAAACGCATTTCTTTGCTGTAAACAACGTATCTACCTCAAGTATTTGAGCGATATTAGAAATAATTCGTAGCAAAATAGCGTTAGCTAAGGGTATTGTGGTTATTATTGCTTTGTGTGTTTTCTCTGAGGCAATATTGGGTGCGGCAATGCCTTCGAAGGAAGCGGCGCGGAAGAGTAGAAAGAAGGAGAATAACAGGGCGTACTATGAAGCTCATAGAGAGTCTATACTCTCAGAGAGAAAGGACAAGTACAGCAGTGAATGCCGATCACAGCGTCATGCTAATGAGTACTACAAAAATGTAACAGCGTCGCGTGAGAAATCAGCTGAAGCCACCAAAACATCATTTAACAAAGATTTGGCAAAGTCTCGCATTGAGTCAGCGGAAAGGCAAAGGGAATACTACCATCAAGACTTGGAAAAGTCTCGTGTGGATTCTGCAGAGAGCACTAAAGAACATTACCGCAAGGATGTTGCCAAATCCCGTGCTGCTACTAGATCCTCAACCAGCAAGTACTACTTTTCTAATATTGAGAAACTGTGCAAAGAATCTAAACACAGGTAATGTTGTCTATAACATAGCTAGCAAACCATGGACATTGAAGAAATAGTAACTTCAGTGTCCTGTGTAATAGAAACTGCATACACATAAAAGATAAGATTCATGCAATGTTTGTAAAAAGTACACAAACAAGTGGAACAAAAAATTAGGAATTTTCAATATGAGTAGGGATCAAAGTAATAAAAAGTACTGAAACAAGAGAGATTATCTACCACCTGAAGTCATGCCAGTACACACGTAATCGCTACTTCAGTGCCATTATATCTTAAATCTTGGCAACTGAAGTAGCGATTACGTGTGTACTAGCATGACTTCAGGTGGTAGATAATCTCTCTTGTTTCAGTACTTTTTATTACTTTGATCCCTACTCATATTGAAAATTCCTAATTTTTTGTTCCACTTGTATTATTGGGGATGACTGGTGAAGCCATACAACACCTCACAATGGACCTACTGAACAATGACCATCCTGAAGGGACCACCCCTGGTTAGTGACCACCAGTATCACTAGTAACTATGATAATTGTTGTGTGCTGGTAGCTGCTACTGGTGGTGGTGTAGATACTAGTCCCAACCATTGTAGAGCTAGTGTATTAATGAACATTGCTAGTGTGTGTTGTGTGAGGAAGGAGATGGAGAAGGCTAGGAAGGCTCTACTACAAGCTTGTGCTTGTCTACCATTGCCACAGAGGAATGGACCACTCCATGCTAAAGCTATCTTGTTATCTGCTTATATTGAACTACATACTGGTAAGTTGTCTGTCTGTGTGTGTGTGTTGTGTAATTCCAAGGTCTGATTATATCACTAAACCTGTGTGTGTGTCTGTGTGTGTGTGTGTGTGTGTGTGTGTGTGTGTGTGTGTGTGTGTGTGTGTGTGTGTGTGTGTGTGTGTGTGTGTGTGTGATTACAAGGTCTGATTATATCACTAAACCTCTGTGTGTGTGTGTGTGTGTAGTATAGTCAGAGTTGGGGTCGTTACACTAAGAATGTAACTAGTTACATATTACTCGATACTTTTACGTGATGTAGTGTGCTACAGTTACATATTACTTACTGAAAAAAGTAACAAGTTACATATTACTGGCTACTCTGAGGGCTGTAACTAGTAATAATATTACATGTTACATTTGTTCGTTACAAACTATAAAGTAAGTCCAACCTTCTAAATACAAGCTACTAACCTACATGAGCGAGACATGTGTTTCTCTGGTGTAGTTCAGCCACAAATACATACTTTGTTGTTGTATCTTAGCCTCAAGGGCACTCCTCAAGAGTCCCCATACACTATCATTCTTTGTCCATGTCTATAACGCTATCTTCAGTCTTGTCCGGTCCCAAAATGCAATCAATCACGTGCCTGGATACAAATGTGCCTTAAAAGGAAGTAATGTCAGGGCTCAACCCAGAATATTAAGCTAGGGGGTGAAGTAAGTTGCCTCGGATTCTAGGGGGTCTGGGGGCATGCTCCCCCAGGAAATTTTTGAAATTTTAGGTGTAAATATACTCAATTTTGGTTAAATTTTACTGTGATTTCATTGAATATTGACCATTGGATTATACAACTTTGGGATCAATTAAACCTTACCATTTCTCAAGGCTTTAGGTACAAACCTAGGGGGGGCAGTAGCTAACCCAGGGGTAGCCTGTGCCCCTCCCCCCTAAATTAACCCCCGAACGTGTTACATTCGTTACAATTTCCGGATGCAATATCTGTTACATATTACTCGCTACTTTGTCATATAATGCATTATATTACTTGTCACTGTAAAAGTAATATTTGTAACGCGTTACCCTCAACGATGAGTATAGTACTAGTATTTTAAAAATTGTTAATGAAGTAGGGATCTATGTAATAAAAAGTAGTGAAACAAGAGATGAATGATGGTATTACAGCATAGCTCGGTGGGAAAGTCCCTACTTTGCCACTGAACAAAATTATAGCTAATGTGCCAAAGTAGGGACTTTCCCACGAGCTATGCTGTAATACCATCATTCACCTCTTGTTTCACTACTTTTTATTGCATAGATCCCTACTTCATTTTTACATGAACATTTTTTTAAATACTAGTTTGTTTAGATTTTTGTTGTAGTACAGCTAGTTACAGTGTAACTTGTGACTATGGACTTTATCCACAATGACGTCACAAGCACAAGATGGCCACGTTATTTGTGGTAATATTGTACAGACACCTGTGGAGAAATTCTTTTGATCGATCATGTTTCAGCCAGGCAAGAAGATATCGAGCTCTAAGCAACAGGTACGATTACAAGACAGTACAATAAATTTGTAATGCATTCCGGAAAATTTTGAGATAATTATCACTTTTGTGCAATAGTTTTTGTTATTTTATACCATACCTGTTGACTACAGGTCGGTATCTTGCTTCATGAGTGAAATATGATAGATCAAAACAATTTCTCCATAGGCCCCTGTACAATAGTACCCCAAATAATGCGGCCATCTTGTTGTGAATGACATCATTGTGAATAAAGTCCATTGTATTAGAATATCATACATGACTGTTCTATTAGAGTGACTGTTCTATTAGAGTATCTCAAGTCAGCCAAGGGGTGTGCAGAGCTAGCTAAACCAATAAGGGGTGAGGTCATCTTGTTTACTGTTAACTAAATAGCTAGATTGTTAAGAGGTGTGGTCTCTGCACTCTATCACTATTGATCTTTGTTTGATGGTGAACCTATCACAAATGAGATCCCAATTGCAAAGTTGCAGATAGCTAGCTAGTATACCTCTTATAGTAGCGCTGGGACTGAAGTGCTTCTGAAATCCAGCTCTGAAATAATTCTGTGGTGTCTAAATATGCTGCTGAAAGATAGTGTTGATACAGAAAAATTAATGCGTCATAATGGTTTTGTTGGATGAAGAAGACGAGCAGCCTGACTGAAGATAAAAGAAACAACAAGGCACAGAGGACCTACACTTGTCAGAACCCCAAAAGGCACATCCCACTAGTGAGTTTGTTATTGTAGCGTAAAATGAGTGGGTGAGTGAGAAGAGTGAGTGAGTAAGGCAGACCAAATTTCAAGTTTTGATTTAAAAAATTTAAAACTCCAATTAATGCTAAGTGTTTTCTTGTTTGTAATGCAGTATTTCACGTTAGATGAACTAATATTCCATAAAGATGATTTTTGTTGCGTAAGATGTCTCTTGGGTGATTATTGAAGGCGCATTTTAGACAGCGCACGTTATGTTTAGGGGATCCCTACTTAAACAGTACTACCGTACTGTTTGATATCGTCAGTGTTTGTGTGTGTGTGTGTGTGTGTGTGTGTCCACACATATTTAGTATGTCTTGTCTGTGTTTGTGTGTAGTAGTGGCAGTTATGCATGCATGATAGTGTAGTATATAGTAGACACTGGTACACACTAGTCTGGCGTAGCTGACCCCTGCGCATAGCGTGAGGGTCTGGTGACATCCGCATTTAGTACCTGTACATATGGAATGCAATTAAATTTGAAAATACGTGCGAATCACGTGGACAGTTTCCAGTAACAAAGCACGACAGCTACTGTACTTGCACTTGAATAGCATCTATTTCCTCTACAAACCCTTACATTTGTGCTGGTTGTGGAAAAGACATAAGAAGCTCGCCATAATCAGTGGGCAAATCGGGAAAAACGTCATAGAATGTTGTTAATTGGTCACTAAGCAATCTGATTGGACGCACTAGTTTTTTGTAAGCTGGCACGGGTACTGAATGCGGCTGTCACCAGACCCTCACGCTATGCGCGCAGGTCGGCTACGCCAGACTAGGTCCACACATCAAGTAGTCACATACCTACACATTATCACAGGTAATGTTACTGGAGCAATTCAACTGTTAAGGAGACACCAAACTACTAGACAATACAACTTGCTCACTAATGGCAGCAGCAGCCAACAGGACAAGAAGAGACTAGCCAATAACAACAGGCGTGTGTTGTCATTACGTTTTGTAATCTTTTAATGTGACATGTTATGATAACTAAACACAACATACAACGTTATTAGCCATACAAGAAGGAGTGAGGGTTATGTTATAATATTGATGGTATAGTAGTGACTGTTGCTGCAGATAGGGAGGGGTGTGGCTACCTCACTTGGAAGGGTCAAATGTAAGTCTAGTAGCACTACTATATTAGGTTGTTGACTTTAGAAGGGAATTTCCCACGATGTTACTGGTTGTATTAAATAGTATGAAGTTAGCTGGTACCAGGCTGAGAGGAGATGTCAGGAACAACAGAAAGAAGAAACAGGTAAACATCTTGTTAAACTGTTAGTAATACTGTGTAATGTTTTGTGGAGTACAGAGAAGTTCACTCATGAGGGGAGTGAAAGGACAAGACAACAAAGATGCCCTCGAATAGCTTTGTTCTTAATAGTCACTTGTGTTATCCAGCTGTCCAGCACTTGACAGCCAGTGCTGGGGGTGGTGGTAAGGGAATTCAATCTAGCCCCAGGGGAGGAGGGGGAAGGAGAACAGGCTGTAGATATTACAGTAGACATTGTAGAATAGATATTCAGATAATTATTCCTCACTGACATTTTAATGAAAATTTACATCACGTGTCACGGTGTTATCAGTTGATTGCTAAATCACTCAAATAGAACAATCAGGCATTGTGAAATGAAACAGAACATCCCCTCGTGCGTAGACGCAATGAGAGTGGTTACGACAGTAATGCAGGATAGCTAATTTGCTTGCGATATAGCGCACGGGGCGCGAGAAACGTACCTACTGCAAACATAATTTCCCCCGAGGGAAAAGTGAACGTTATATTAGAGTATTTTGGTACCTCGAGGGGAAAGACTAACAAGACATGAAAGACACTTTATACTTGACGAAACAGTAGTCGTTAGCTATAAATGTTCTATTAAATGCACTGTAGCGGTAATTTAAAGCGGTAAATGTAACCGCCGTCAACTGGCAGCTGGTTTGTCAGTTGCTAGGAAATTTTGTAAAAGTTGCAGCTCTAGAATAGTTAGTGTACGTAGAGCAGTACTGAGTGTAGGTAGTTAGGTATTAAGTGTAGTGAGTGATAGTGTAAATAGTTAGGTGTAGCTGAAAAGAGTCTGGCTCAGAGTTCTGCTTTTCCAGTGAGCTTTCTTTCTAGACTTAAAGAATTTACAGCATTTGGGTCTTGCTTCAGCTAGCTTTGTTAACTCTTAATAGCTTTAGTCTAGCTTTGTTGGCTTCTTTTATTTTTAAAGCTTTAGTCTAGCTTTGTTGGCTTCTTTCATTCTTAAAGCTTTTCTAGCTTTGTTGGCTTCTTTTTATTTTAAAGCTATAGTCTAGCTTTGTTGGCTTCTTTCATTTTTAAAGTTTTAGTCCAGCTTTGTTGGCTTCTTTCATTCTTAAAGCTTCCCTAGCTTTGTTGGCTTCTTTTATTTTAAAGCTTTAGTCTAGCTTTGTTGGTTTCTTTCATTTTTAAAACTTTAGTCCAGCTTTGTTGGCTTCTTTCATTTTTAAAGCTTTAGTCCAGCTTTGTTGGCTTCTTTCATTCTTAAAGCTTTAGTCTAGCTTTGTTGGTTTCTTTTATTTTTAAAGCTTTAGTCTAGGTTTGTTGGCTTCTTTTATTTTTAAAGCTTTGGTCTAGCTTTGTTGGCTTCTTAATAGCTAATGGCTTACGTTTACAGAGAAGGTTTTAGCTAAGTTGAAAAATTGCTTCAAATTCTGAGCTAGACTTGTTGGCTGCTACATTAGTAAAGAACTAGTAACATTTGTCATCTACCTGACTGTTAGCTGTAGTGTTGACATAGTAGGAGTATAGCATTAGCTACTAGTGTTGTGATAGTAGTTGAGTAGTAGCTTCTAGTGTAGTCTAGTAGTTAGGTTATGTTGTGACTTGTTGTTTATTGTGAAGTGGAACAAGAACAACAAGTGAGTGAACTGTATAGCTAGTAGCTAAACTAACAGAGATGGGGATAAAGCTTAACTGGAGGCTTATAGCAATATCTATAGTTAAATGGCTGAAATCAATTTACTGGTAGCTTCTAATATTTTATGTACTAACTGAGACAACAATTGAGTTAGCTACAAGAAGCTCTTCACTTATTAGTGCTCATAATGGCCATTGTGTAGCTATATAGAAAGAGACTAAAACTGTCTACAGAGCTGTAGGAAGCCATTGTAATGATCAGTGTGTGTAGTTGAACCATTCCAAACTGCTTTACCCCATCTCTGAGTAGTTGTCACTGAGGGAAGCTAGTTTGGTCAAGGATGAAATGTTGACTGTTTTTGGCTTTACGTTGAACAATGGCTCCAGCACAAATAGAATTATAATTTGTAGCTTTCGCAGTTCAACTATTGTTAGAAATAATTACGAGGATTATATAAATTTTGTTAGAAAGCCAAAATGTTGTAAATATTAACAGATTTTTATTACATTTGCAATCTATAATAGATTTATAGAAATAGATTTCAATTATAGAAATCCTAAATATTGTAAATCTTAAAATTCCGACAGATTTCTAGAAATAGTATGTAAATCTACAAATATTGTAAATCTGTAAATATTCCGATAGATTTCATTTCCGTACTAATCTCTTCCACAAGTCCCAATTCTTGTCCGATGCTCAAATAATGTCAAATCTTAATATTTCATGATGGACCCCTCAACGTTACCAATTAACATAGTTTTAATTAATTAATAAAATTTTTATCAAAATCAGAACAAAATGACACTTGCGGCCATTACAGTCATAACCATTACAGTCATAAAATAGTACAAAGTGAAAACTAAAGAAAAGTAGCTACTAACAGGTAATGATCAGTTTTGTTTGACATCCTCTACTTTCTCTGTTCTTGTTAATTACTTCTCGTAGTGATCCAATCCTCTTCTTAACATCTTCAGTGTAACCATCATCAGAGGGTAGGAATAGCACTTCTAATGTGTTGTTATTGTTGAGGGCTTGTAGTAGATGTTGAGCAGCTTCTCCACTGATCTTGTTGTACCCCATCATCAGCAAGACTAGTGATGTATTGTTCTTCATTGTAGTGGCAATGACATCACAAGCTTCATCAGTGATGAGATTGTGGCTAATGTGGAGCTCCTTCAGTTTGTTACCCTTTGATATTGCAGTGAATAGGGTAATGGCTGATGGTGATGATAAGCTGGTACCTATCATGTCCAGTGTCACTAGCCTAGAGGAGGGATGGGTCAACATGTTGTAGAGAGCAGGGTCCTCTCCGATGGTGTCGTTATCACTAATATCCAACACTTCCACTCTACAGTGTATGGTGAGGTCATTAATGGAGGAAGATCTGGTGAAGCCATTAAGCCCCAAGTTGAGTTCTTTAATACTGACGTCAGCTGACATCAGATCACGGTGAAGGACACGACAGCCATGATCCTGGATATGGCAGCTTCTCAAGTTAAGCTTCTTCCACTCCTTGTGGGGTGAGCAGGTAAGGAAGAGTGTAACACACTCAACATCATAAACAGTTAGGCTAGTGTTATAAAGATTGATTACTTTATCATAGAAAGTTTTTCCTTGTTGTATAGAAGTGTAAAAGGCTTCGTCGTTGGCCTCATAGAAGCAGCGAAATAGTCGAAGACACTTCAGTTGATCCTTCAAGTATGTTTCAGCGATGGTGATCGTGTCGTCCCCTCCAGAGAGAAATTGTTTAAAAGCAGATCGCTGTCCCTTGGTAAGCGAGGTGTACATTGCAAACATGTTGGAATGGATATCGCTCCAGAACTTCGCTTCGAGCACTCGCAGCTCTTCGTCTGGTGGAAGCTGAGTGATATGATAAGCGGACAAGAACTCCTGAATGGAGAAATGGACAAAGTTAAATGTCATCGTTTTCCCAGCAATTCCGAAGTGCTGAACAGCCTGCAGTAGTCCGTATCCGTTCAGAGCTCCTTCGATAGTTTCGATGCCTGGACAAGCTGCTCTCATCTCCTCCAAGGTAAAGATTAGCTTGTTGTTATTAAGACCCTCGAGCGATAGTTTTGATAACTGCTGAACTATTGTATTATAGGGCTGGGGGAGTTTGGCTAGGTCAGTGATGGTGTTATCAAGAAGTTGACCAGACTTGGCAAGATGTCGACAGATGGTAAGACAGATGAAGTAATTGTAGAGCTGTGTAGAATTGCTAGGAAGGGGAATTCCCTGTTTGTACAGATAAATCAAGATGACCATATTGAAAGGGATGAAACACAGGCCATTGATAGTCAGATTACCTTCAAGATATTTGGTGAGCTCTTTGACTGCTTGTGGTAATGCTTGTTTTATGAAATTTATTCTTTCTGTTTCAGTGAAGCCTAAGATATCTACTCTAAGCGTTGCCTGTTTGCGGAGATTTTCTGAGGCATGTGGACGAGATGACACGATCAAGCCACATTTGGGTAGTACGCGACGTTCAAGAATTTTTGAGATCAAGCTATTTTTCTGAAGCTCTACTGGAAATTCATCGTAGCCATCCAAAAGGAAGACAAGATCCTTGCCACCATTCTGAAAAAGGTAATCGTCACAAGCGTCAGTGATCTGTGATGCTCTTCTGTACCCTACACAGTACAACTGGAGGAGGTCATGGACTGATGTAGTTTGCTGTACAATGGGATCACGCAGACAAACAAGGAGAACAAACTTGAACACTTTTAATATTTGTTTATCACCCCACCGATATGCAATTTCTTTTAGTAAAACAGATTTGCCAATACCGGGAAGACCTTCAACTAAGATAAATTGTGGTTCATCGTTCTTTAGTGGAGCTAAGATTTGCTCAACATCTTTAGTAACAGTACTAGTATCAAGGACCTCTTGTAATGGCTGATAGCTAGGATGACGTTTGGGGACTGGCTGACTACTAGCTAGTGAAGCAATGTCACCTGTTTGTGTCAGTTTAGTGATGGCCATGGCTTGTTGTAAGTTGTGATGTCCTTCATAATGAATCAGTACAAGAGGTTGGAAATTCTTTGGCTGGTCCGGTGGCCAAGTGTCATCATCAACCCTGAACCGTGCTTGTACATTAAGCTGGCCCACCATGTTGGACAACATGGAGACTCCTATCAACAACACATAAAATGGAGCACACAATAATGTGTCCACTCTACCTTGATCAGTGACCGTTGACTTGTCCATGTCAGGTTTGGAGGTCACTATAGTTAGTGAAGACAACACAATAGCTAGTTAATACAATTGTTTACCTACACATGTTGTACACACACAATATAACTAGTCACCTTTATCAGGAGCTTGATCACTGGACACTGCAGGTGACTCAATAACTTTAAACAACTTCTCCCAACTGGCAGAGGGGTCCACTTCAAGCCACTTCTCCAACACAGCATCACAACAAGGCTCAGCCTTATCATGATTGTCATATTTTATGATGTCAAGTCTTCCTTTGGGTAGACCCAGTAGTGTTCCTATCATTCTCCAGTGAACAGCATAATTGGGGGTAATATGGTTATGAAGATCCTTCAGTAGTGGAGTGCTGGTAGCTGTAGTATGCAGAGTCCGTATACTACACTATATTTATTATCCGGATACTAATATACTTACCCTTCTCAGGTGTTTTAAACTGGTTTAGTCCTTCATGATCACTTTGATCCATCTCCTGATTTAGTGCTGGGTATAAGGGGAGGTGATCTACTACAGATCGCAGTGTTCGTGATCAATAATAGTACTAGTCGTAAAAAACTTTGTAAAGCCACGCCCTCTTGAAAAAACAGGAAGTTGGGGTTTTCTTGTGTTATTATCACGTGCAATTTAAATTTGAATTATATACTATACAGTTTTGCTGATCTACCATCCTACCTGAGGTGTCTGGTCTGTGAGTAGCTAACAAGAGATGAGCTGAAGAGAAAGATACCAACACGTGAGTCTGTAATGTTGCTCTAAAAGTTTACACCGCCTTGCGCGCACACATACATGTAAGCTAGGGCAATGGAAATTAGCTTATTTCCGAGCTTATTTCACTCCAATCCGGCAAAAGATCTGGCCCACAAATTCTATCGACCAGTATATCATTAACTTCTACTGTTTACAAAGTAATGGAACACAAGTCAGATTATGAATCACTTGAAGAACATAACATTTAGTTCCCTGTCAGTTTGGCTTGAGGACAAAACATTCTTGTGAATCACAACTGTTACTGTTACTGATGACTTTACCAAAGCATTAAATAACAAACTCCAAGATGCTGGTATATTAGATCTGTCCAAGGTATTTGATAAAGTTCCACATAAAAGATTGCTAGCAAACTTTGAATTGAGGGGTCCTTCGCTTCTAGATATATCGTCGATGGTGGCTGGAAAAGTAGAAATTTATTTCACAAATGTAGAAATTTAATTTGAAATGTCCAACTTCAAACAACAGTTCTATCTATGCAATAGCTGAGCTGTGAATCACTCAAACTAGCTGGGTATGTAATTGTACTCTGGTGAATCCTTTATAAGGTAAATTAGTTCGGTTTGTGTGCCAGCAGGCTTGTTACACCACACACCCGTTACGACCTGCCGAGTACACTGTGTACTGTTTGTGAAGTTATCAAGACTATATGAGGCACTTCTGCTGGCAAACCATTCAACCAGTTCCTTAACCAGCAAAAACCATTTTGTTCACTACTTTGACAGGAGTCAAAAGGTCAGAAATGTATTTGGAAAGGTGGAAATTTATTTCAAAATGTGTAGAAATGTGGAAATTACATGCTCAGAGCTGAAATTTTGAAATTTTGTCAATGAGATTTAGAGTGAAGGACCCCTCAAATTGAATCCTAGATGATGATTAGAGTGTTACTTGAGCAATTACTGTTGTCACTGATGGTTCCTTTTGTGAAGTCACATCAGGGGTACCAACCTGTAACACAAGGTTCCATCTTGGGTCCTATCCTGTGTTTACTATAACATATCATAACTGAAGACACTGATACCCAGATGAAACTCTTCACAGACGATTGTTTGATATACAAAAAGTTATTCATTGACCACCAAACACTCCAACAGGATCTAACAATATTGTCAAAAAATTGCTAATGGCTTTTAATGTTAGTAAAATAAATAAATTTTTAACCACATAGCAAAAGTTTGTAATGAATGTTACCTCACTGACATCACTGAACAACACTTGTATCTCTTGGATTACATTATAGACTGTCATGGAAACCACACAGTTTTATTACAATGAAATCCTCGGCATTGTCCTAGACATCTTCGTGAGCTAACATAATATCAATTTGTGATACTCATAATAAAGTATTGTTCACCAATATGAGATCCTTACCACCAAACCCATATAAATCAAGTTGAGATGGTCCAGCATAGAGCTGGTAAACCCATGGAGAAGAAATCAATGTAACAGCGTCACACACATCCTTGAAAACTAACTTGCTAATGGTAAGACTGGTCTTACTAAAATACTACATGAGTTATTACTTTCCCATGAGATCATCTGTGTTGAGGACTTGATATTCACACAACTTTAAACTAGCACCCTACAAAGAATTGATGTATACAAGTATTCCTTCCTACCAAGAACAGTACCAGATTGGAATAGGCTTGTTTGAGTCAAACAGTGTAGAAGTATTTACCGTAATTTGCTTTGTCTTTATGCAAAAAAAAATTCGTGATGAAAATAGTTTCATGATTTACATGAATGACTGCTCTATTAGAGTAGTTTGGTCTTATGTAAATTCTGACTAGGTTCTGAATACACTGAACTATGACTGAACCAAGCACATGTAAGGTGTGTCACTTAGCCGTAATCTGAACAGCTTATAGGTTGATCAACAACAAGTTCAGCCCAACTAGATGGTGCTAGCTATTTGCTCTCAGGCTGGAATACTTTACAGTAGTTTTCTCTTGTTCACTGATCAAGATTGTGGTAGTTGTGATGCATGTCCAAGAGTACATAATAACAACTCCCTATTATTAGAATGTGATGTTTTGAACTTCAACAACTACACAAACTATGATTACAAAGATGACAAGTGATATGGTCCATTCCTTTAGATTGGGGAATCCCCACCCTCTAATTGGTCACATGATCTCTAGTTGCTATCTTGAGCAGGTCTAGTTCATGTTCTAGCGATGTCATCATCTGGATCGTGTGATCTGTATCATACTGTAATGTGGATCACATGATCATCATGTGATACAGTAACAAACTAGCCATACCTTCTTTATCACACTCAGCACACCCTGCAGGGACAACCTAGCTGCAGACAAGTTGGAGTGGGTGGGGCTGTGTTTCCTGCACACTATGGGATATAATATCATGACATGGTCATCATGTACTTGTGTGGTTACCATGGGAATATTGTAATGATACATCAACAATTTGTTTACACTTGTCAACATCTTTCTCCCACCCCACACTAAACTTCTTAATACTCCTCACAGCTTTTTGTAGCTCCATCACTACCTGTATATATCATGTGTCTAACATCACCTCATATAATAATTACCTTCTCATAATTAGGACAACTAGCCTTGAGGTGCATGTGAGCACTCAATTGCCACACCTCCCCACTACAGGTCACCTGATCAATAATGATGTCATTATCACATGATAACATCACTGGATCACCTGAGCTGTAACTCTTGCTAATAATGTTGATACTTTATCATGTAAATCGTTGTCATCATGGCAACCACTGGTTGCTGCTTCCACCAGATGATGTAATATCTACTGAGAACATTAGTTACTATGGTAACCTTAATAGATCACATGATGCACCTCAACATCACAGAATTTCTCTTTCAAGTCTAATAGTCGATGGTATGCTGATATGGCTTCATTGTAGTGCCCTGTTTCTGTGCTAACCTGTACTAGGGGTGGGGCTTGATCACATGAGCTCATTAACTACACCCACCAGCAAGTAATTCTCCCATATTCTCCAGTTGTCATAGCAACCCTTCACAGCCTCCAACAAACAGTGGAAAGCCTTCTCCCTATGATCACCATCAATATAATGTAGTAATTGGAGAATTCAGGTACAGTAGACATGGTACTTTTAGAGGGGTGTGATTTTGCAACCGCTCACTTTCCATCATATTTTTAATGGGATGCTTAGATACTGTATAGGGGGGAAAGGGCAAAAGTTTTGTGGTAGAGGGAGAACAAACTTATTCACAGTAAAACTTTCGTGGTGGACGAAAGTATAACAGCGCCCACTCAAAATGTTTAGCCGTGCACGTAAAAATGCATTTATCGATAAGTGGGCATGGCTCAAGATGATTACTGGCACCTAACAATCGGTTAAAGTGGGTCTGGCTCTACATTGCATGTACACACAGTCACAGCAATGTACATGGTTTCGTGCATGCCTTCAGACTGCGGCAACACACCTTACTGAATGGGTGTGGCTCCACATACAACTATCTACAAACAGTGATGCACAATCCAAATAAGTGGGTGTGGCTCATGAAATAAGCTGGGCTGCTGCAAGACTTTCCACTTGGATTCTCATCAAAACTTTCCCCCTATATGGTATTCCCCCTATATGGTATTCTAATATATTTGACTATTTTCACAACTAAAATTTCATAAAAGATATCCCATTCACAAAATTGGTGAAATTTTATATACCTCAAACAATGCCACATTGTGATATATACAACAAATTTAATGATCACAAGTAGAAGGGAATAGTAGGGATGACAACTAGTAGTGAAACAAGGGAGGTCACCTACACCTAAGATATACTAGTAGACAGTTAAAATGCTCAAAAGACACATTTGAACTTGATTCTACCCACCAAGGTGTAGTGAAGGTGTAGTGAGGATGGTTTGTGGTTACTGAGAAAATACACACCTCCATGATCCCTAATATACAGTACATGATTACTAACTTTTCATTTCTCTTCAAATGAACTGCTGATAAGTTGTTCCAGGCCTCAGCATTCTGTGGGGATCATGTGATCGAGACCTGACACACCCACATATTATCTTACGTCACTATCCAACAAGACACACCTCCTAAATGCCTTCACTGCTAGATCATGATTGGCTAGTTTTAATGCCGCATGTCCCAGTGAGAACCACACACCCTCCTAAACAAATCAATGATATGTAGTTGATATTTAATCCCTACTTCAGTCTATACCCAAGACTGAATTAGGAATTAAATGTTCACTAGTATATCTGCAGGTGTAGGCAACCATTGTTGTTTCCCTACTTTTTTCAACGATCCCTAATCAAACTTAAAATTCCTTATACTTGTTTGTAACATTAATATGACTGGTGAACCCACACGTACCACATCAAAAGAAAGGATGTTCACTCCAGCTATCAATTACTAGCTCACTAAGTTCAGCTCGATACATACCACTACAAACAAAGAACAGTAGAAACACCTCTGCAACCAATCCAGTCACCGTGACACAGACAATTCACGAGCCCCAAATATCAATTACTGACTCAAAAAGTGATGATCATTACACTTTCAGTCCATCACACAACATTACAAACAAACAACAGTGAACACCTCTGCAATCAATCCAGTCACCACAGAAAATACGGATGATTCCTGTTAACAAATGTATCACGCTACCGTGAATTGACACCTTGGGATGTCAGCATAAAGAAATGGGACACAAAGGAGGACAAAGGTAAGTCAAGTCCATGATTTGTGCACTTTCACACCTCAGATCAAAGGAGCTACCCGGGCTACATTTCATATGTAGCCCAGCTAGCCGGGCTACATACGAAATGTAGTCAGGATACAACTGGGCAGTGATTATATAGACGTTGAGGTTGAAATTGATTGTAGGGATTAAACTCACGTGATTAGGATGCACGAGTTGGATTTTGCTATGAAAACCACTCAGGCGGAGAGTTTTGTTATCCTTGGCATTCTACGGGTTGAAAAATGTTGGGCTAAGCTGAGCAAGAGCGCTATAACTTATTCAGCAATCATTTATCCGCACGTTTTCGAATACAGAAATGTCCCCATCACGAAGCTACCACTCTGCATGGAGTAACCACTCTACAAGCAAGCTTACCTATCTAGGCCTTTAGTGAACTTTGTAATAGTTCCATAAACAATTCAATAGCACTAAATAAAACACTAAACTCATGTAACCAAAATTCTCCGTGAATTCTCTAGGATATGTCTGTTTATTGTAACCAAACGTAACCAGAATGTACTAGCTGCTGACCCATATCAAAAATGTTAGGTATGCATATATAATACATCCAGTGGCTGCGCTCATACTGGCTTGGGTGATTGATCACCCTGTACAGGCTATCAGCCTGATAAGTGTTGCATTCAGTGTAATACTGAAGGCACTTTTGGGTTTGATTATACCTAACCAATACTGGCAAGGTGCCAGGATGGCATTGTGAAGCTGGTTTTAGGATAAGTTTTTAGGCCAGAAAAACCCCAACCTCCATGATCCCTAATATACAGTACTGTAACTGTATGATGACAACACATCTACTAACTTGTAGAGATGATATCGCTAATGACAACTGAAGACTCTCCACACACTCTTTATACTATCATCAGTATCCATAGTAACTGATAAACATTACCATAGCAACACACCTTCTCCTTGTGCAAGTACAACATTCCTAATGAACGTTGAGCCCTACTGTTACGTTGCCTTGACAACTGCCATGCCTTCTGATAACAAACTTCTTCCTATTAATGACTACCATAGGAGATCACATGATCATCTTGTTACCTGGGTAACATCACCAAGGAGACACCATAGTAATGGAGTCTCTTTTATCTTCAGTTGTTCACGAAGAACGCTTTCTGCCTATAGGGAGGAATTGTTACTACAGTAACCAACAATTTACCATGTAAACCTTTCGTAGTCTGCCAACATTCTGCAGACACATCACAAGTCCATCCCATAATTGTAGCCGCTCATAGATAAGTAAAGCATCATTAGAACAACCCAACGACACCAAACAATTGGCTAGATCATGCTGGAGTGAGCTAAGATCACATGATCCATACAGTGGGTGTGGCTACTACCTCAATGTTCCAGTGAGGAGAGAGAGGTAAACAATGAAATAGCCTCAGGCGATGTTTAGCCTGTGTGTAATATAACATACAGGTAAACAATGAAATAGCCTCAGGCAATGTTTAGCCTGTGTGTAATATAACATACAGGTAAACAATGAAATAGCCTCAGGCAATGTTTAGCCTGTGTGTAATATAACATACAGGTAAACAATGAAATAGCCTCAGGCGATGTTTAGCCTGTGTGTAATATAACATACAGGTAAACAATGAAATAGCCTCAGGCGATGTTTAGCCTGTGTGTAATATAACATACAGGTAAACAATGAAATAGCCTCAGGCGATGTTTAGCCTGTGTGTAATATAACATACAGGTAAACAATGAAATAGCCTTAGGCGATGTTTAGCCTGTGTGTAATATAACATACAGGTAAACAATGAAATAGCCTCAGGCGATGTTTAGCCTGTGTGTAATATAACATACAGGTAAACAATGAAATAGCCTCAGGCGATGTTTAGCCTGTGTGTAATATAACATACAGGTAAACAATGAAATAGCCTCAGGCGATGTTTAGCCTGTGTGTAATATAACATACAGGTAAACAATGAAATAGCCTCAGGCGATGTTTAGCCTGTGTGTAATATAACATACAGGTAAACAATGAAATAGCCTCAGGCGATGTTTAGCCTGTGTGTAATATAACATACAGGTAAACAATGAAATAGCCTCAGGCGATGTTTAGCCTGTGTGTAATATAACATACAGGTAAACAATGAAATAGCCTCAGGCGATGTTTAGCCTGTGTGCAATATAACATACAGGTAAACAATAGAATAGCCTCAGGTGATGTTTAGCCTGTGTGTCATATAGCATACACAGTGTTGGAAGTAACACGTTACTTATGTAACGTGTTATGTATTATTACTTTTGTGGTAACTAAGTAACATAACGAAATACGCTATAAAAACAGGTAATATAACTGAAGTTACTTTACTTACAAATGTAATGCGTTACTAAGTAATATAGTTACTGTAACGAGTCTAATATTATGTAATATTATTACTACAAGTAACAAAGTTACTAATCTCATTAGTAATCCACTGAGTAACACCTAGCCACAACGAAGTATTGAAGCCTAATGAATGAAGCTTATTTACCAGCTTCTTACTTATAACCCAGATTTGTACATTGTCCAACAACGTAATCATGTCACGTGATAAGGTGGTAGTTTCACACATGACAGCTTAAGGCTGTGGACACAAAGTAATATAATATGTAATATTATTATAGTTACTTTATTTTATGGGTAATATGTCTAAGCAGTTCAGTTGTAAATAACATGTAATATGTAACTAGTTACTTTTTAAAAGTAACTGTCCCAACACTGAACATACAAGTAAACAATGAAATAGCCTCAGGTAATGTTTGGCTATGTGTAATATAACATACAGGTAAACAATGGAATAGCCTCAGGCAATGTTTGGCCTGTGCGTAATATAACATACAGGTAAACAATGAAATAGCCTAAGGCAATGTGTAATATAACATACAGACAGAGTTGGGGGTAAGGCATTACATATAACATTACTTTTACAGTAACGAGTAATATAACGTGTTACATGACAAAGTAATGAGTAATATGTAACAGATATTACATACGAAAATTGTAACGAATGTAACATGTTACTTCCTTTTAAGGCGTATTGTATCCAGGCACATGATTGATTGTATTCTTGGTCCAGACAAGACTGGAGATAGCATTATAGGCATGGACAAAGAATGATAGTGTATGGGGACTCTTGGGGAGTGCCCTTGAGGCTAAGATACAACAACAAAGTATGTATTTGTGGCTGAACTACACCAGAGAAAAACTTGTGTCACTTGTAGTTGTAGGCTGGTAACTTGTATTTAGAAGGTTGGACTTGCTGTATAACAAGGGGGTGACACACAGGCACTCACTGTAGGTAGATCTGCAACAGCGGTTAAAATCTTGTATTGGAAATGGTAAATTTCACGAGGCGAGCACTGCTACCCACGCTATTCCCAGTTAATACCATACCTGCTGCATATACAATGAAGGAATTTGTCACTATGTACTAAACACGCGTCAACACTTATTGGTGCTACATTGTTAACATAGATTCTAACCAATGAAATTGCAATTACAACTTTTTCACTGCTACCAATGAAATATGGGATAAATTTCACTGCTACTGTTGAGACTTTTGTATGGGCAGTGAAACAGGAAATAGTTCTGTTGCAATAATATGTAACTAGTTACTTTTAAATAACTGTCCCAACACTGCAGAGGCCAAACGTCACCTGAGGCTATTCCATTATTTACCTGTATGCAGAGTTGGGGTCGTTACACTAAAAATGTAACTAGTTACATGTTACTCGTTACTTTTACATGATGTAGCGTGCTACAGTTACACATTACTTACTGAAAAAAGTAACGAGTTACATATTACTGGCTACTCTGAGGGTTGTAACTAGTAATAATATTACATGTTACATTTGTTCATTACAAACTATAACAAGGGGGTGACACACAGGCACTCACTGTAGGTAGATCTGCACCATGGTCAAAGTCATAAGTCAAAGGTCAAGGCCACTAAATTTGTGCCAAGTCAACAGTCAAGGGTGAAAATTCCAACCCACAATCGAAAAGTACTGAAATATCGTCGCTAGGTCACCAGTCAAAGATTGAAAAAGGCTCCTAGTCACAGGTCAAAGCGAAATTTCGGATCGGTCACACGTGGTATTTATCCCAAATTTCACTGCTACCCATGCTATTACTAGTACATATTATATTACTTTGTGTCCGCAGCCTTAAGCTGTCACATGTGAAACTACCACCTTATCACGTGACATGATTGCATTGTTGGACAATGTGCAAATCTTGGTTATAAGTAAGAAGTTGGTGAATAAGCTTCATTCAGTAGGCTTCATTACTTCGTTGTGGCTAGGCGTTACTCAGTGGATTACTAACGAGATTAGTAACTTCGTTACTTGTAGTAATAATATTACATAATATTAGACTTGTTACAGTAACTATATTACTTAGGTAACGCATTACATTTTGTAAGTAAAGTAACTTGAGTTATATTACCTGTTTTTATAGCGTATTTCGTTATAATACTTAATTACAACAAAAGTAATAAATGTTATGTAACGCGTTACCCCCAACACTGGGCCTCTGAGTAATATAACATACAGGTAAACAATAGAATAGCCTCAGGTGATGTTTGACTTGTGTGTAATATAACATACAGGTAAACAATAGAATAGCCTCAGGTGATGTTTGACTTGTGTGTAATATAACATACAGGTAATCAATGGAATAGCCTCAGGGGATGTTTGGCCTGTGTGTAATATAACATACAGGTAAACAATAGAATAGCCTCAGGGGATGTTTGGCCTGTGTGTAATATAACATACAGGTAATCAATGGAATAGCCTCAGGTAATGTTTGGCCTGTGTGTAATATAACATACAGGTAAACAATAGAATAGCCTCAGGGGATGTTTGGCCTGTGTGTAATATAACATACAGGTAATCAATGGAATAGCCTCAGGTAATGTTTGGCCTGTGTGTAATATAACATACAGGTAAACAATGGAATAGCCTCAGGGGATGTTTGGCCTGTGTGTAATATAACATACAGGTAAACAATAGAATAGCCTCAGGGGATGTTTGGCCTGTGTGTAATATAACATACAGGTAATCAATGGAATAGCCTCAGGGGATGTTTGGCCTGTGTGTAATATAACATACAGGTGATTTAAGTAGTATTACACAACCAACATAGTGACAATAACCTCTAGGGTGGGCTTTGGGGGCTGAACCCCCCCCTTCACTTTTAGGCTTTACTTGATCAATATGCTGAGGATTATAATGAAATTTTGTCTTAGCATAATTATCTGATCACTAATAATACAAATACTCATAAACCACTTTATAAACATCTTTCCAAGGTATTATCAGTGGATTTATGGTAAAGTTTATGCAACAAGGACCCGGATCAGCATTGGAGGTGTACAAGATCGAGATACTCTAATAGAGCAGTCACCTAACTACTCTAATAGAACATTTAATGTAAGCATAATAGTTGGTTCTTGGTTTTCCAAATCTGCCTGCACCTATACATACAATGAAGTGCATTGGTCTGCTTAAAAGGCTTGTACATCTACTTGTGCAGTTATTACTGGTACCGGTATACTTAATTCAGGTACACAATTTCCATTGAAAATAGTCAAACTACTCTCAGATCCAATCTCGTATCATTCAAATTTCAAAATTTTCCAGTTTCAACATTATTATTCTATCATGCATGCGATTGTGAGAGGGTGCATCATGTACTTGGTTGTCTGAACCCTACCCAAACCTTTCCCTTAGCAAATGCTGCAGAGAGCCATATATATCTAAAGGCAGTATATAAATATCTACAGCAGAAATATACATTTTAGGTGGAAATGTCTCCAAATTGCTGTATTTAGCATCTATTTTTCAAAAATTTCCTGGGGGCATGCCCCCAGACCCCCCTAGTTCCAGCATACTTCACATGCTGGCAGGTGTACTTTGCACACCTCCACCCCAAGAGATTAGTACCTTTATAAATCTAGATCCGCCTCTGTTATCATAAGTGACATGGTTAATTGCTAGTACAAAATGAAATTGGGTTCAGAGTAGTGATGTGCAAAATGTGATATATCATGATAAAAAATTATATCATGATAAATTTTTTTATATCATGTGATATGATATAGAATCTTTATAATTATCGTGATATAAGCCATGGACTCTTGATTTTAGCTATAATTTTAGAAAAATGTACCCAAGATGTCATACTTTTTTTGATAAAAGAGCTTGCAATGTTGTATGCTAGTCATGTGCCATGTTGTATTGTACTTCTAGTACATCACTGCTACAAGTGTCATCAGTGTAAATACACTAGCTGAGTGATGAGTTGTATATCATGATATATATATATATCGTATCGTGATACATTCTGTGCAATAATCGTGATAGGAAAATATCCTATATCGTATACCACTAGTTCAGAGAAGCTAGTTGGGTGTTTAGTGTATATTGTGTTGAGGCAATAGTAATCTCAAGACACTGATACAGACACACCGACATACACACAGTCAAACAGACCTCTGGTTGCCGATCACTGAATGCTTTCATTAACACCTATTACATAATACAATTAAGAGATCACATGATCAGCCACACTCACTTCAAGTTGCATCATACAACGTTCCACTCTTCTACGGTTATTACTCTCTAATTTACACCGCTGAGTCAGAGCAGCAACTAGCCCCGCCCAACAAAATGTCTGTCTTTGTTTCACTGCAACCTGCAGTTACAAGTGTAAGTCAGATATTCTAATAGTTTCACTCACACTCAGATAAGCTTGTATTTCTTCAGATGTGATCTTGTGAGGAGGTGTGGTCTTGTATAGGTGTGTACTACATCATTATGACATCATCAAGGGGGTGTGACCTAACTTGTGAGCTGGTCAGGTTTTTATGTATACATAATTATGGACAACTATCATAACCAGTTTAGCTAACACCACCCACCATTTTAGTAATTGAGACAGCAGAACAGATGTCACTTAGAGCAAACGTTGTTTCTGGAAAACAGCATAGTAAAACTGCTAGTCCCTGTGGGTGTGTACTGGTCCCTTGTGGGTGGGTGTGGTCTCTTGTGGGCGTGTGCAGTATCTTGTGGGTGTGTGTGTGTGCTGGGCAGTAGTCTGGCTGTGAGGCTGCTGTACACTCCATGAGACAACTTTTCTCATCTTCAGATGTTGTTTGGATGATGCATCAAATACATTCAACTGTTTGAATGGTCAGACAACATTGCGCAATACTGACACTATGTCCATCATTATCTACCAATTTATACATTGGAGGTGAAACACTGCCACTATCAGAGAAGGGTACAACTCAGGGGGATCCCCTTGGCAATGCCCATCTATGCTTTGGGAGTTGTTCCTTTACTTAGACCCTTTTCATGTTTATTACACCATAGATACTATACTAATAACACCGGATTGGCCATGCTATTAACCAAGCAGGTTGTTCAAGTTTAGAAACGACAATGATAACGTTATGTTTTACCGAAGCATAACCAAACACATGTAACTCATGTTAGCTTCATGGTACAGAAAAGATATTCTTACTGTCCATGACATGGTAAGGTGAATCCATTGGAGTTTTCCTGCCATCTTGGCATTTCCTTTTGCACTCGGCCATCATGTGCATCAGGGGTTGTTGTTCCTCCTCTGGTCATCCCCGTAAGGGTCATATACCAACCTCAGTTGACCTAGCACTGGGGGAGGGATGCCTCAGGGTTGTCTACGCCCCCTTACAGTTACAGCATGGTGGCCATTAGGGCCAGTTCTTCTATCCTTTAAAAATAAAGAAGAAGCGCCTCTGTAATCAATCCATTGTAGGGAAGCCACCACACAGCAAATCAACACCTTGGGCTGTCAACAAAAATAATTGAAAGTAAGTCCATACTGCGGTAAGCCAAAAGGAACCTGTCGGACTGAAGTGACATTAACAGTGAAAAAATCAAGCACATAGCCTTAGTTGTTATTGTGTTATGTTTGTCTGAAGGCATTCAGTTAGTCAGTCAGTACAAAAAATCATTGAAAAATATATATTGTACTTTACGTGGGAGGATCAAAGCGATGCTGCGTATCATATTGTCCATACAGTACTAATCAGCTACATAACTGTACTGTATGAGTCATACAGTACAGTTATGCAGCTAATTGGGCAAATACAGTACAGTTATGTGGAGAATTTATTTAAGGAATGTTATGTAAACAACACACTGTAAATCGCTAAAATCTTTTGTAACATTAATATGACTGGTAAACCCACACATACCACATCAAAAGAAAGGATGGTGCCAGAGTTAGTGTTTTCGTCTGCACATGCACCCCAGTTATCAATTACTGGCTCAAAGCTTTCAGCTAAGTTCAGCCTGATACATACCACTACAAACAAAGAACAGTGAACACCTCTGCAACCAATCCAGTCACCACAGAAAATACAGATGATTCCTGTTTACAAATGTATCACGCTACCGTGAATTGACACCTTGGGATGTCAGCATAAAGAAATGGGACACAAAGGAGGACAAAGGTAAGTCCATGATGTGTGTATTGTACATACTGTGGTATACCAAGAGGCACGTTTCAGGATGAAGTGACATCAAACAAAGAATATAATCAAGCCTGTAGCCTTACTAGCTATCAAGTTACGCTTGCCTGAAGGAATCAGTCAAGGCAGTTATCAGTAGAAATTCCATTGAATATTTCTTTTTAAAAAAATTTGTAACAATCTATTGGAAACATTTAGGGTAATACTGAAGGAACTTTTGGGCTTGGTTATACCTAACCAACACTGACAAGGTGCCAGGATGGTATTGTGAAGCTGGTTTTAGGATAATTTTAGGTCAGAAAACCCCAAACCTCCATGATCCCTAATATACAGTACTACAGTACCGTATGATGACAACACAGCCACTAACTTGTAGAGATGATATCGCTAGTGACAACTGAAGACTCTCCATACACTCTTTATACTATCATCAGTATCCATAGTAACCGATAAACATCACCATAGCAACACACCTTCTCCTTGTGCAAGTATAATATTCCTAATGAACGTTGAGCCCTACTGTTACGTTGCCTTGACAACTGCCATGCCTTCTGATAACAAACTTCTTCCTATTACTGACCACTATAGGAGATCATCATTTTGTTACCTGGGTAGCATCACCAAGGAGACACCATAGTAACGGAGTCTCTTTTGTTTTCCGTTGTTCACAAAGAACGCTTTCTGCCTATAGGGAGGAATTGTTACTACAGCAACTGACAATTTACCATGTAAACCTTTCATGGTCTGCCAACATTCTACAGACACATCACAAGTCCATCCCATAATTGTAGCCGCTCATAGATAAGCAAAGCATCATTAGAACAACCCAATGACACCAGACAATTGGCTAGATCACATGATCATAGCATAATGACATAAAAAGTTAAAATTTTGAAAAGTAGACAAATTTAGTGTGCCAACTACCTGTTTCTGTAGTGCTGCTCTTCTGGTCCATCATATCTGATTTTCACCATATGGCCTGCAGACAAGTCAGCCTGACATCTTGTCCATAAATATTTGGAGTGGCTTTGTGAAATGTTGGTTCAAAAGGTCTTGAAATAAGCAGTGAACATGGATACCAGTAGAGTGAGACACTATGATGTGTTGGTAGCTGGATCCAACCACCACTTGCTCAATCCAGGCTAGTAAGACACTTTCACATTGTCACACTAGAGCAACACACATAAGGATATACTCTAAACATTACACATACTCTGTTGTAAAGGTGACTTGACTGTAGCTAACCTCATGATATGGTGTATTGTAGTTGTTGGATTCAGTACAAATGCCAGTCCAGGATTATCTGTCTCGTCGTGACAACATGGACAAGGTCCAAATTCAACCTACAAATCAAGAAATATGACCCAACTATGGAATCACATGTGTTAATGTCAAACAATGTTAATACATTGGATTGTCATGTTAAGTATTGCATTTACAACACAGAACACTCCTTAACACAACCAGTTAATACTAAACTGACAATAATTCCCCATTGATTGGTAACTGAACTGATCCCTATTAACCATGTAACTTTACGACACATCTACTTAAAGAGTGAATAATGTGATAAAGGAGAGTGTCCCACTGTTGAATAGCTTGTCCGGTACAAGATAGTTAATTAATTCCTCACTGTCAAATTTGTAGAGACTCCAATTTTACTGCTTCTAAACTGCTACAATTTACACACCATACCATATAATCCACATATCTACTTACTTGCTATAGAACAAGGAATTTGATTACTGAGTTGCTGTTTGCTGGTATGTTGAGAAGAATCTTGTCCTTGATAGTAGCTCACTGGTGAGGTTTGGTGTTGTAGAGTAATAACAGTCACTCCTACACAATCATGAGATGTGGACACACAAGGAGGATCAGTCCATTCATTGGATAGATGGTTATATTGTTCAGTGATAAGATATGTAAGTGCTACCATCATTACCACCCACAGCATACAGGAAGCCATCAAGTACTGCTAGTACAAGACCACTACGACAAGATAATATGTGACACACTTCAGTCCACTGGTCCATACTGGGATCACAACACTCTACAGAGTTGTAACGTGATGTGCTGTTGCAACCTCCCACAACATATATCTTGCCACCTGTCACAGCTGCTCCAGGTACTTACGATGTCCTTACATTGGAACAATAGTTCTCCACTCTTCAATGGAGAGGTACTCCAATAGCAAACAAGTACCCTACAATGACACAAATAATATCTAGCATTAGCATTATTAGACATGCAAGCTACTCTAAGATTGATGTGTATATAGCAATTAATTGTGCAATAAATTCTTTTCAAACTGTAGTTTGCCAAATCTTTGCTATTGAATGAGACATTGCCTACTGAGATGAAGTAGGAAAACATAACATGACAGAGATGTTATGGTGACTTTATGAGTTCTAATGAATAATTCAGTAGTGAACGTATATTATCTATAGCATTGTTTAATTGTTAAGTGTGTTGTAGCCACTCCCTATTTACTGTCATGCTTGTGGATGGGAAGACAATGTGTTTAGTTACTCTTATCTGAACACTTTAAAGTTAACAACATCACATTAATTTGTGCTGTATGCAGTTCCATGTATTGTGATGAATGTGAGTGGTGGTACTATTTACAGTATGTAAACAAGAAAGAGTGTAGCAGCCAGATAAAGATGCAAAGACAATAAGGGGTCATGTTGCACAACTGATGACACTTACGAAGTTCATTTTTAAGTTGTTAGCTTTGCACAAGCAGTATACGTATAATTCAGTTAGAACACTTACTAGCTACCATGCATGTTGTAATTGCTCTCCTTGCTTATTGTACCCAATTGTGTTGTACACTGTCAGTTATCCACACTTATAATTGAGTATATAAGACCATCTGCATGTATCTGATAGCTATAAAGTAGCATACACAGTACCATTCATGTGAAGTTCTGCAGACATCGTGAGATCATGTACATAAGATTTAGGTACATCAGTAAGAATATAGTGGGAAATGCATGGACATGACAAGGATAAAATGCATGTGTGTATTGATGAATAAATTTATAGTTATACAGCTAAGCAGATTATTAGTATAGCGGGACAACAAAAAATTGTGAACTTTTTCATAAAGCCATGAAACTTTCCACACAAATAGTACTCCTCATGACATGTAATTTTAGATATAGTGCCATCGCTGATTTGACCTTTGGTGACCTTTATGGCCATTTTTGTACAGAAAATTGATCATTTTTGTTTTTAACTCCCTGAGGCAGTAATTAACTTGGTACCAAAATAAAGATCTTGTTGAACTAAACAACTTGGTTTTTATTTGAAGTCAATAAGTGAATTCATTCTTAAGGTATGAGTATTTTTATTAGCTGCAAAATTTGATAAATTTATGCATAATTATCTGCGCACAGGTAATTCACACCTCAAGGGCAGGTAAATTTATCAGATTTTGCAGCTAGTAAAAATAATAGTTATACGGGTACAATGTGGAGTCTATGAAACTTATACACCCGAAGGCCCGCTGTAGTGCACAAGCGAAGCGAGGGCACTACTAAGGGCCTGAGGGTTTATAAATTTCATAGACTCCACATTGTGCCCGTATAACTGCTTTAGACTCTATTTCACAGATTACTTACCTCATCCATGGCTGTTTCTGCTGTAGGCTCGGCAAAAGCGGCTGGTTTTCTTGCGATAACTGATACTAGCACCATGGAAACTATGCATCCTCACGTGACAAAATAATAGCGCTCGTTAAATCACTGTACGTGAACAATGCATGGCGATTGGATAAACCTAGATTTTGAGCATGTGTTATACTGTGCCTGAAGGCATGGAGTATTTAGAAAACAAGGTGGAGTATATGAGATTTATTACCCACCCAAAACAGCCTAAATAGAGTCTAAATGATCGTAACTTTGTAATGAAATCACCTAATGACTTCAAATAAAAACCAAGTTGTTTCTATCAGCAAGATCTTTTGTTTGGTACCATTTTTTAACAAGTTAAGTACTGCCTCAGGGAGTTAAAGACAAAAATGATCTATTTTCTCTACAAAAATGGCCGTAAAGGTCGAGAAGATACTTTTGTGCGTAATTTAATTGCAGTTTAAAGTGGTTTGTTAGAATTACACTTCCTTAGCTGTGCATAGCAATGTAATACAAGAATTACGAAATACACAGTATTTACAAATCTAATTATCTAACTGAATTAATATAGCGGTAGCATAAATATAAACCAATTAAGCCTTCATTCTCACATACAGGCTGCTTTTAGCATAAGCTTCTTTGCTCATGTGGGTATGGAAAGACAAACAAATATACAAACATACATACACACATACATACAAACACGCACACATTTTAGGGAAAACAATTTCAGTAAACAAGGCACATACCCACAGCTGGCCTTTGGCTGGCTGTGGGCGTGTGCCTGGTTCAAAAACTAGCTAGTGACATTGTATTAAATTTCAGACAATATCAAATGGTTTGTGTTAAAGTTCAACATCTTATCCAGAGTTTTTCCAGTGATAACCTGTTGTGTAGTCACTTAGTGTACCTGTTACGGGTATTTCTAACCGTCCTTCTGACAGATGTCATAATTATGTTGAAATCTAAAGTCACTCAGTGCAAATCTTGGTGTCACGTGGATCAACTTACAGCTCCTGGAATATGTGCCAGTTACCATCTTGTGATAATAGATCATAGCAACGGAGATAGCAACACAACTGATGTATATGTTGCAACAACCAAATTAATTACTTCTGGAACAATACGGAGCTTCCAATATCTTGTTATTAGTACAGACAAGAGTATATAATAGTAACCAACAGTGTTGAACAGTGTATTAGCCTGTGATTAATGATTGTGTAAAATAACACAGATATTTCAGCAACTGATCTTTATGCGAAATGGTAATTTGAAATGCGTACGTGGCAACGGGTCTTTGCCAATTTTCTGTGTTATTCAACCAAGTGTTCAACAGTTATTGTACAAGGAAAGTGTAGTATAAACAGCCAAGATAACTCCCTGTAAGTCCCTGTAACTCCCTGTAAGTCCCTACTTCATTTTTAAATTAACAATTTTTAAATACTAGTTTGTTTAGCGCAGGTAGTTACAGTGTAACTTGTGACTGTTCTATTAGAATATCACACATGACTGTTGTACGTATTAGAGTGACTGTTCTATTAGAGTATCTTGAGTCAACCAAGGCGTGGCAGCTAGCTAGACCAATAAGGGTGAGATCGTTTTGTTTACTGTTAAGTAAATAACTAGATTTTTAAAAGGTGTGGTCTCTGCACTCTGTTGCTATTAGTCCACGCAGTTCTTTATTTGATGGGTGTGGTCACAGTATCTTAATCGTGAAGTTGCAGATATATAGTTAGTGTACCTCTTATAGCAGCGCTGGGACTGAAGTACTTCTGAAATCCAGCTCTGAAATAATTTTGTGGTGTCTAAATATGCTGCTGATAGAAAGTGTTGATACAGAAAATAATCAACTCAATATGGTTTCATTGGATGAAGAAGACAAGCAGTCTGATTGAAGATACAAGAATCGACAAGGCACAGAGGACCTACACTCGTCAGAACCCCATAGACACATCCCACTGGTGAGTTTGTTATTGTGGTTTAAAATGGTGGCCGTGCGCTGCTTCGTTTGGCCTCTAAGCTTATGACTGTGGTCAGGCAGTGAGTGGAGTGAGTGAGGCAGACCAAATTTCAAGTTGTGATGATTTGTTTAAAATTCTATATCTGGTCACTGGTAAGTGTTTTCTGTTTTTAATGCTGTATTTCATGTTAGATGGACTAATATTATTCTGTAAAGGTAATTTTGTCGTGTAAGATGTCTCAAGGATGATTTTAGAAGGCAGCATTTTAGGCGGTACACGTCATTTTTGGGGATCCCTACTTTAAACAGTACTACTGTACTGTTTGATTAGTTATGTTGTAAATGTATTATAGTGATGTGTTCCTTTATCAGATGATGTTGACAAAGATGAGTTAGAGGAATAGTTGTCAGTACTAATGGATCAAGAGTTTGATACCATCTTAGAGGATGGCAGTACTTTACAGGTTAGCTGTGTCATGTGATCGGTGGATACCTCTATATAATGACCACCATGGGACCAATGGTTGTACTAATGTATGAAGCCAGACCTGGTCCCAATTAGATTTCAGTGTATTTCATAGTAATTAATAATTACACTAATTCAGTTACAACATGAACTCTTGATGCTCTTACTCTATGATATCACTTAATACCATCTTGTGTGTAATTGTATGTATATCACCTTATTAGGATGTTAAACTGAATTTGTGTCGAGAATGATTAATAAAGTGAGGATCAGTACAAGTGGTGAGGAAGTGTGACGTCCTATAACTATTGAGTAAGAATAGAGGCATCTTATGATGAGAGGTTGAGAAGACATGTTCTAGTTATTTTCTGCTTGTGGTGACATGAAGTCATTTGCTACTGCAGTGTACAAGAAGCTGGCTACCATGTTGGCTGACAAACATTGACTGACAAGCATGATATTATAGATGAATAAAAATTTTATAAAGGCCTTTTCACACTAATATTCATTGAATGCTGATCCAGCTGTGGTCATAGTGAAAGTGGATCAAATGTACATCAATCCATTTCACACTATGTGTGTAGTAACTGAATCCAATTCACTTTCATAATACACCCGATTACCTAACGAAAAATATAATATCAGAAAAGAGATACGTAATATAGTTTGTGTAGAGTTTGTGTTAGTAATGTATCCATTGACACAGTGAAGAAATCTATATGTCATGGATATGTATGAATGCATATGGCTTCCTACACAATGTGTGTGTCATCTACAAATAAATTATTTCATATACTACATCATATACATTAGTCCAGAGGAGATTGGTCACGTGTCATTCATCTCATGATCTCAAAGGAAGGGTTGAACTAATTCAACCTTCATACCTCTTAATATTATACGATTGTATATCCATACCAGAGTGTCCCAATGATATTACAAGCCTTCTCAGCACAATGCGCCGCTTTCCTAGCTGCTAAACAAGCCTTAACACATAGAACAATGCTTGATTGCATAATTTCACATCATAGGATTATGACACATAACCAACCTCCTCTGAGATTAGTGTGTGGACTATAGAGTAGCTAATCTGATGCACACACATCATTCACAACAACAAAGTCAGATATTGTGTAGTTGTAATGTCTACTGTAAACCATGGGATATCAGCAGTATGATGTCATGTTGTTTACACAATGTGGACAGACAATTATGGCTCTCTCAAATAGTTTTAATTTTTAACAAGATGACTCCATCCAACTTTAGGCTTTGCATGAAAAGGAAATATGGTTTATAGAAACTATATTCATAACAACAAATAACCTCTGGTATCAGCGCTATCTATCACTTTTTTATGCGCTTTTAGCTATGATTGCTTGTAGCTATGGTTGCTTGTAGCTATGGTTGCTTGTAGCTATGGTTGCTTGTAGCTATGGTTGCTTGTAGCTATGGTTGCTTGTAGCTATGGTTACTTGTAGCTATGGTTGCTTGTAGCTATGGTTGCTTGTAGCAAATCACGATTGTGTGTTTACAGGAAGAAGTAGACTATACTCACCACACAGAGATGCTATGTGTGATCTTCTAAGTCTAAGAAGTGCTGTTGAGTACTTGATTAATGCTGCAAAGGAGCTCACACAGCAGAATTCTGTAATTTTATTGTTATATGGCTTCTTTAGTATACGAAGCTGCTGCCAATTATGTAATGGCGAAGAGAACTTAAAGATTTTTTGAGGTGTAGTGTAGTTGGCGATGTGTGGAATACGAGCTTATTAATAGATCATGGACATGCAGAAGGACTCAGTAAACATGGCTATATAGTGTTTAGCACAAAATGGTGGATAACTTTGCTGTACATGAGTGAAACAAAATAATATTATAAAGTAATAATATGAAGATGAACAAACGGCGAATTTTAGTTTTGTCTCAAACATACGTACTGTTCACTTGATACTTACTAGTGGACCAATACTCATTGCCAATAACCACCAGAGGGTTGTTTTGAGTTGGAGGATGCTTTCCAAGGTGGTTTTTAGGTGTGTGTTCTATTAGAGTTTTTGCAAAAATCATGGGTGATCCCTATTATGAACCCACTATCGTATAGTCACATCTGGTTGAGATGTAGGCTTTGTTTCTCTGTTAAGGTCAGCTATTATGTGTTTGAGAGGACATTGTTCTTCTGTGTGTTTTCCTGTAATGGCTAGCATTGATCTAGCTTATTATGAGTAACTAGCATTGTTACCTGCCCTACGTGCAGGTATGGGTTATGTATGATTTGACTGTAATATTTAAAACCAGCTCAGTTATTTCTATCCTATTGTGCAGACAAAACAAAGAAAAATGGCTGTTTAATGGCTGGGAATGATAGGGCTTGAGCAGCAATATAAATGCAATTTACAGCATATTTCTGAGGTGTGAATAAACACAATGTATTTGCTGACAGCTCAGAAATGTGCAATTATGGGCATTTTGTAGGGTACAAACAACTAAGGTCACATGGCACATAGTTTTTGTGTTAGAAGACCCACCAAGAGTAGTGTTATTGATACCTTGGCTGTACTGTAGCTTATTACAGACAGGGTTATAATGCCAGAAAAATTTTTGAGGTGGGTATCATATTCACATGACATTCAAATGATCTAATCACGTGCTAGTAATTGTCCTCCAGCAGCAAGTATGACCTCAAATGCGCTTGCATGGGTTCAAACACAGTGTAACCTCAGTCAAAGTTGTCTTCAATCTCCCATCAAAGGTGGTAAATAGCTGATTATCATCACATCCTTTAATAATACTACCAACTCCATTATCCATGTCAAGCAGCAATAAATCATACTATTACCCTTATCACCCACATGCAACATTAACACTGGATTGTGCACCACGAAGTGTGGGCTACTGTCATTGAACTTTAACAACACTTACAACTACATACACCAACTACTACCTAGGTAACTACAAACTGGAGTGGGGGCTTAGCAGCAACTAATAATAAAGAAAAATAATAAATTTGGAACTGTCCAGCCCTAGACAGCCCCAGGAAAAAACCTGGTAGGCCTATTATTGTTTTTTTTTTGCCTACCAGGAAAAACCCAAAAATACTCCACTCGTGTGTGTATGCACAAAACTAAGTTGTCCAAAAAACTCCAGTTGGCACAACATTAACTACTGATGAATCCACCTACAGAGATAGTTAGGAAATCACGCTAATTAAAACATTACACTGGGAGGGTGGGCGGATACTCCACTTGTCTGAACACCTGTAGAATATAATAAACCCACTGCCATGCGAGTCACAACTGACAGAAAACACAATTACATCACAGCCGATACATTCCTTACCATGATACATTCCTTACCACATCCACATGAGCTGACCCACAATACTACCAGCACCAGCACCAGCAGATGGGTGTAACTACTTAAACAAAAACTTCAGTATAAACTACATTACGTGTTTTGCGATCCTCCCTAACTAATAGTGTCAAACAATCTGGGGAGCCTACTCTAGACAGTGCTACATAAAGCATTCCATGTGTGAAGCTCTCGTCAGTCATATCTACTCCTACAGCTTTAAAAGTTTGGCCTTGGCTTTTGTTGACCGTCATTGCAAAGCAAAGAGAAATAGGAAACTGCACACGTCTAAATTCAAAAGGCAATGTAGAGTTGCTAGGAATAAGTGGAATGCGAGGGATGATGATTTCATGGCCTGCATGCTTACTGTGGGAAATTTTGGCTTCTATACTGTTGGCAGAAAGTTTAGTGATCACGCACCTAGTACCATTGGTGACTTGTGGGGGGTCCAAGGAACGTAAAATTATAATTGGTGCACCAACTTTCAATGAAAGTAAGTGTGGAGGTAATCCTGAGACTTCTAAAGAATTTAAAAACTCTGTTGGAAACTCAACTGCCTGGGATTCATCTGGCACAGAGTCCAAGGACTTGTACTGGATGCACTCACCAGGCAATTTCTCCACCAGAGTTGTGTTGATGGTGCGGGTAGTTTTATTAAGAGGAGCCAAAATGCAACGCTCCGATAACCAAGCGATGTTTGTGAAGTTGGAGAGCAAGCCAGGATAAACTCTGGACACCAACTCATCAATGTCGTGTACAAAGGTACCCATGGTCTCAGGTAGCTGGACAACATCAAGAGTGTCATCCTCAGTAGGGAACCTGCCATCTCCAATGGCTAACAACTGGTCAGCAAATTGTCCAGCTGCTTGGTCCCCACAAAGGTACACTCTCATGTTAGTGTGTAGATGTTTAACAACCACACTGTCCCACAGTTGTGACTTCTTCAGACAGGCATCCACTATGTTACCTCTGGTGCCACGTTGAATAACTGGGAGGATTTGTCTGAAGTCACCACACAACAACATACAGATTCCTCCCATTGGTTGGCTGTTACCTGTCAGATCCCTAAGAGTGCGGTCCATAGCCTCAAATGCACGTCTGTTAGTCATTGGAGCCTCATCTACAACAATGGCTTTGGCTTCCTGGATGACTTTTCAGAGTGCAGTTCCTCTCTTAATGCTACACATCGGGATATCCATTGCATTCAAGTCAAGTGGAATTTTGAAGGTACTATGTAAGGTGCGACCTCCAGTTAACAGTGTGGCAGCTATTCCGCTAGATGCAGTGGCTAATGCTATTTTACCTTCAGATCTAAGTTTGGCAAGAATAAGGTTGATTAAGAAAGTCTTACCTGTTCCACCTGGAGCATCCAAGAAAAGCATACCTCCCTCATTCCTATCCACCATGGAACAAAAATACTCATACACTTCACGCTGGTCTGCTGTAAGCAAAGCTGTATTATGATCTACGTATGCTTGCTGTTCCCCTTGGTCATAGTCTATTTCCCTGCGGTACACTCTTGCAAACCTATCATTGTCCACTCTTTGTGGCTGAGGTAGGCCATACTCAGACAGCTGCCTACTTCCCATGGAAATGACTTTCTCCTGCAAGTCATTGAGTGCCAAGTTGAAAATGTCATCATTAAACTCCAGGTGTTCATCTCTGTGTAGGGTACGTTGGTGATATAAGAAATCTTCTGCCATTGCTTCCTTGTGGTTGTCATATATCTCCAGTGGGTTGGATGGTTCACACCAGGCCAGTATCACTGCAAAGAGGGTGCAAAGACTTGCTGGTGAGTTGCTGACTGCCGCCTCCTCCATAGCCAAGTGATACTGATTGTCATCTTCAAGAAGATCCAACTTGAGGCATGCCTCACGGAAGGAACTACAGAGATCACCATCAACAGTCCTCAGATCAGCAAATGACTGTGGACCCTTAACATTATGCAACAACAAACGTAGATAAAAGCATTCTCCTTGACGTGGGCTGATGGTGTAGACCCTACCTAAGGCTTGAGCTTGCTTAACACCAGGATATCCAGCCACATGTGTTCCCTGTTTTCTCCTGTGCCAAGACTTGTTCCATGTGTAGTACTCTGGAACATCAACATACAACAATGTCTTGGCAAAGTTGTCAACTTGACATAATGTGAAAAATTCAGTCAAAGTGGTCTTTGGAGGGTCTCCCGAAGCTTGGCCCCTCGCGGTGTCTTCAGTGAAGTAAACTCGCTGGCCATTTTCTAAATGAACAGCAAGTTGCTGTACAGTAGGGAACCTCTCATGGATGGGGAACTCCAGTATCCTCCAGGCAGCTTCGTGGCTGCTGATGTAGCGAGCATTCTGATACTCGGAGATCTCATCCACCTGATTTGAGCGCAGAGCAAATGTTGCCTGGTCACAACCTTTGTGTACATACTTGAGTACGTACTTGATGGAATTGATGGACATGCACAATTCAACATTGCAGTGGCAGTTTAAAGCTCGCAACAAAAACTTGTTGTACGGCACTACCCACCTGTTGTCAATGTCCTGAGTACAGTGACTGCCTCGTACATTCATGGTGATGGTACTTACCTGTCCACCATCTTCAAGATTTCTCCTCCTGTACATTGGGTAGCTATCAGTACCTTGTTGGGTCTCAGATATGAATGGTTTTGGGTATTTCTTACTACAGTGGCCATGTTCCATGCAAGGAGACGTAGGATTGATGCTACCACAGGGTCCATGCACCATGTTGGACATTACAATCTGGTGCAAGTCAGGGTCAATAGCCAGGTCAGGGATTTCAGCACATACGATGTCATCAATCTTATCAGGTGTTATCTTGTGTTCTGGAATTAACCACACCAAGAAATGAGCATGTGGTAGACCACGCTTTTGCCATTCTACTGAGTACAGCCAAGCCCGTGGTTTTCCAAAAATCATATCGGTTTTTAACATTTCTAACATTTTCTTAATCTTTAGTCTAAACACTCGAGCCACTAAGTCTGGACGATCCTTGGGCTCCTGACCTGGAAGCAAACTATTTTTAATTTCAGGCCAATTGGGATTACATGTCATGGTTATAAACAAATCAGGGTGACCATATTTCCTAACGTAAGTCATGGCATCTTGTTGGCGCTCATGCATGTAGCGTGGCCCACCTGTGAATGTCGATGGAAGGATAATCCTACGACCTACATTGCTAGGGTCCCCATCCCCATCTATGATTGCATCTCGTAGATCCTGATAACAGTCAGCACGGAGTGTCTTCTGCTCATGTCTCAGAAATTGTAACCGTTCAGTTTCAATTTTACAGTAGGCATCTACCAAGAACTGTTGGAATAGTCGCTTAGCCCTAAGCAACACAGATACATATTGCCTTACCATGATGTGGTAGCGGTAATACACTAAAGCCGTTAATTTTTTGTTATTAGCTAGTTTTAGGTTAATGTGCCATCCATCAGTACCGTGAGAGAAAATCAGTGGGTACTGCAGTGGATCATAGCCCCTGTGCAGTTCTGAAATACTATGCAAGCCACCATCCCTGTAGTGCAACACTATGTCTCTATTGTTTGCATTTTCATTAGGCATCAACACACCTACCTCATCACACATGGGACTATTGTACCTCCTGGAGTGCTCACCTGTAGGTCTCTTTGTTTCATTGATAACAATTTTAATATTTATTGGCTCATCCTGCTGGTCAAATATTTCTTTAGCCACTTTAAAAAGCTGTACATAGTGGTTGTCATGATACAATAGGTGATTAATACTACTAACAATGTCTGGCTTTAACCCATCAACTATTTGACACCTAGTGGCCACTTGAGATTCCTGATTGTCAATGAAATAAATTTGACAAAATTTTGGGGACTCACCTGTTGAGGGAACCATGCTACCAATACGATGGTATACCTGACCCTGTATTTTAAAGGAGGGGTTGAAGCCAGGGAAAGCTATCTCATTACAACCAAAGCTGGTCATTTGGAATGCACAATTATATTTACGTATGTTGTTTAGAAAATGTTTACCATCACTATCTGTACCCTCATACAGGTGCAGTAAGAACGGCTGTGGTTGAGGGAATGGCTCTAGTTGGACATTACCTTTTGAACAACAAAGGGACTCGGTTTCCCCAGGAAACTTTAATGCATCACAATGTGAACATTCTATGCTAAGTGTGCCTACATCAGTTGTGCTAAAGAAATTGTGTGGCTGGTAATTAAGGCCTCTAAAGCTAGGGTGTGTGCTTGCATGTACCTGATGTCTTTCTGTGTTCTCCATCTGCTGCTCTTGTGCACGGTATAGTGGATCAGCTCTTGCCAGCTGGTGCTGTGGTTGGTCGTGCTGTCGCTCCTCCCTCCTTGTAGTTGGCTCTAGGCGGGCATCTCTTCGAGCAGCTGCATCTCTTTGCTGTTCTTCGCTTCTCGTTACCGGGTCTAGACGGGCTTCACTTCGAGCAGCTGTGTCTCGTTGCTGTTCTTCACTTCTCGTTACCGGATCTAGACGGGCTTCTCTTCGAGCAGCTGTGTCTCGTAGTTGTTCTTCATTTCTTGTTACCGGGTCTAGACGGGCTTCTCTTCGAGCAGCTGTGTCTCGTAGCTGTTCTTCATTTCTTGTTACCGGGTCTAGACGGGCTTCTCTTCGGGCAGCTGTGTCTCGTAGTTGTGCTTGCCATCGTTTATTCCTGTCTTGTCGTTGAATTCGTTTGCGTCTCTTTGCCTGAGACGCGTGGAGTGAAGAAGTTGATCGCTTGAGCTTTGGCATTGTACTGTACAACACTATTTGAAACGTATGTAAAGCACGTATTGATTTGCTACAACAACACTCGAGTTGCCAGATGATGGGCGTTTAATTTCGCTGAAGTCCCGCCTCGATACGTGCTTTGCATGCCAAGATATGATGAGCTAAAAGCCGTGTTTTAAAAAGGTGTTCACAAAAAGGTACTAAGTAGAAAGAAAAAAATCTGTCAACACGTGGATTTGAACCCACGACCTCTTGCACGCTAGTCAGGCGTTCTACCACCTGAACAGTATGTGCTGTGGTTTTCAAAGGAATGTTGCTCAAGTTTTCTCTACACCTTGGCCTTCTACGCGCTGTAGAGACCGAACGGAAGCACGCGTGAACTCGTGATAACAATCTTAGAGTAGGCGTATGATGAGCGCTTCATTATCAGCACAGACTATGTCGATTCGCGCCAAGTCTGGTGAGTAAGCAGCGTGACCGTCAGACAGACAGACAGACATTTTCAGCTTTATATATATATATAGATATATAGATATAGATATAGATATATAGATATATAGATATAGATATATAGATATATAGATATAGATATATAGATATAGATATATAGATATATAGATAGAATATAGATATATAGATATAGATATATAGATATATAGATAGATATAGATATAGATATAGATATAGATATAGATAGATATAGATATAGATATAGATAGAAGATAGATATATATATATATATATATATAGAAGATATCTATATATATAGAAGATATAGATATAGATATAGATAGATAGATAGATATAGATGTTGATGCCCTAGAATAGTCTTGTGTTAACAGGTGTTGGTGTTATCCAGTTGTCCAGCACTTGACAGCCAGTACTGGGGGTGTGGCAAGGGCACATTTATCCCGGGAAAAGTACAAAAATATAAAAAAGTGTGACACTGTCATATAGACATTATCTATGATACTGTAGGTTGTGATCATCCTGTATTGAGAGATCTATTAGATCATGTGATACCATCAGTAGCAGACCACTGGTATTACCTGTAACTATAGTTACTGGACCCAAAATATGAAAATGAAATTGAAGAGGATTCAAAGAATGACATCAAAACATGTTGTAGGGAAAATGTTTAGTATTATACCTAACCAATACTGTCAAGGTGCCATGAAGGTATTATGAGGCTGGTTTTACAAAGTTATTTAAAGCAGTACTATAAGCAGTTTCTATACTACAAGCATTCATGTGGTAATAACAAATGTGGTTATACAAAAGTGGACATTCACCGTACTGATACTGCAAGCAAAGGTTTGAGCAAAGTAGCTTAACACACAGGTGAACACTTCCTGATACCCAGATTATAATGTAGTTAACATATATATCTGAAAAGCTGTCTGTCCATCCATCTGCTTCGTGATGCCACTAACTCGACAACCAAAGCACGTATTGACACAAGACTTACATGAAATTAAGCGCTCATCATCTAGCAACTCCAGGTTTGTTGTTACAAATCACTATGTGCTTTTGTTTGCTCTCTACACGCATTGAAGGTGTTGGTGTAGAGGAAAACTTGAGCTACATTCCTGTCAAAACCAGTTAAAGTGTTAGTGCATAGAACTGTAACCCAGAGGTCCAGGGTTCAGTTCCTGCGGATGACAACTTTTTCTTCTCAGTGCCACCTTTTTATGACACACTTTTTCATATGTCAGCTATTGACGATGCTTACTCGGCAATCTGTGCAAGTATTGACATGCGAAATGTAACGCTCACCATCTGGCTATGTCGCAAAAATTATTGCAAGCTTCTACATGCATTCCTTCATCTGCTACAGCACATTAAAGGCCATGATGTATTCAGCTGTATTCCATTGCTAACCACACGATAAACAGCTCAGCTGGTAAAGTACCTCCCTGAAGTGTTGCGATTACTGCTGCTGTGTAGGGCAAGTACCCAGAGACAAAACTTTTTTTTTTTCGTTTTATCTGTACCTTTTTGGTGCATACTTTTTCCAAGAATTCGCGATATAAAAAGAGAGGAGAGTGTCCTACTCTGGTATAGCCTGTACAATTGCGTAGTGTGAAGTGATGATGCAATACTGGTTACCACTATTCAGGTGTTAATTGATCACGTGACTATTTCCAACTGAAGTCACAAAAATACTCTCATCAGAGAAGTTCTAAAGTGCTTTAAATGGAAGGCATGGATATTGGTCTAGAAGAAATTGTTGTGGAAACATCACCAGACTTTGATGAGTCGCCCCACCATCCACCGACAAAGAAAGTAGGACGATGAAAGGCTGTCACCAAGAAAGAACGGAACATCTGGTGAAGGAAGTGCGCAACCTGCCGTTAACTCCAATTACAACATATTTTCTGGATGCCACGCGTTCGAAGTTAGCTTCACATGCAAACAAATCGTTCAAAGAATTTGCGTTATCTTTTGAGTCTTGAGATATATTGTTCATCGTAGGTTTCTTGAAGAACGTGTTTGCCAATTTGTATAAACGCCGTGCTAAGAATAAGCAAATTCATAGCATTTCAGTTCCAATGGCATCAATTAGGGCTGAGCAATACTACCGTTTTAGCGATATATCGCGATATTTTGAAAGTATCGATATCACGATATTTTGTTCGTGATACCATGCCTGTACATTATTGTCATTAAAAATCCATTTGTTATGCTGTACTAGGCTCAAGAATCCTTGTAAGTCATAACCTGGTTACCCCTGCAGAGAGGTGTGAACACCATAACATAACTTCAGAGCATGTGTTACAATAACTGTTACTGTAAACAAGGATGACAGTGGCTAGTTTGCTATCACCTATAAGGACTTCCTGCAGGAATACTGAGCAATACACTATGTAGCACCAGCTATGATTGACATATTTGTAAGTATCGTGAACTACTCAGTATCATGAATAGTGGCTTTAGTATCGATCGTGATACTAAAATGGCAGTATCGCTCAGCCCTAGCATCAATACTGTAGTATTCTACTTGTGAAAGACACTACTGACCTTGCAAAGCTGAACTTAGACTCTGAAGACTCCACCACTATTACTCGAGTTGAGACAAGACAGTAGTGGGTTAGCTTTTATCAGGCAAGGAAGTTCGAGCATGAAGTTTCCAAGATATTCACGTTGATATTCTCAATGGAAGTATACAACAAGCTTCTTAGTCACAGCAAGAGTTCATAATATGAGTTCATAATATATATATTTAGTCACACAGTCACACATTTTTACAGAATCTGACTCAGTCTAATGCACATGCAATTCCCTCTACAACACATGCTGACCCTGTAGATGTTTACTATAGGTTTGGAGGAGCAACACTGGCTAGCATGTTGCATGGTCGTTACAAGGCAATGAAGCCAAACACAAGGAGAAAATATCTGAGAAGATCCAAGGATAAAGTTCCTACGTACTTACGGTATAGATTGTGGGTTTATGTACTTTCCCTGTGAACAATTGGTCCCATTTCTACAGGACGTGAATGTTGCAGTAAAATCAGTTTGTAATGAAAGTGGATTCAAAATGTATGGACCTTCTCGTATACAGGAAACCACCAAGTTTATTAACAGCAGAACTAAGCGTAAAGAAAAGTTTTGTGAACTGTTGCGAAACTGCTTTGACTCCTTAGATTGTTTCAAGCCATCTACTTTGGATGATGTGTTCTCTGAATTTGTGGCAAAACTTATGAACACCATAATCCAAGAATTCTTAAGCTCCTTCAAAGCTACCACTGCAATGAAGATAGGCACCGCATCAGTGTCTGGACAAAATTTACGAGACACCTTGTTGACACAGCATATAAACACTGAGAGTAAAACAAATTCATAGCTACTTTAATATTGACAATTAACTTTTGTCATAATGTAGAGAATATGAAATACAAAACTAATTAATCAAGCCTTGTTTTGCATAATTTTTCCTTTCCAGTGTAATGTCACTCTCGCAGGTGTCAAGAGACAAACCTCTATACTCACTGCCACTGTGATGGGTGGATACGGTCTGCTTGATCAACTGGGCTGCTCTTGAGATGGCATAGTTGACGGCATCCAGCTTGCCAGTAGCTGATCTCTTATACTGAGATTCCAAAAGTATCCAAACTGGTTTGGATACTTGTTTAAAAAGTAAACACAAACCCATAAACACAGATCCTGAGAAATCCCAAGCTGTTAAAATAAGCATGAAAGTTAGCACTCTTCCCATATTTGTACCTTACTTTGCCAGGCAAGGAATTTGCTGGGCTGGGGTGGATTGGGCTTAGCTGATAATTTCAACATTAATCACTATAGTTTTGATATAGGTTGTGGTGTACCTGCTTCAGTAAGGGAATGGTGCCACTTGAGGAAACAATCATACCCCTCCCTTATAGACTTTCAGAATATCACAGTGTCAGTCACATGATCATGGCTCAACAACAATTCCTCAAAAATTTTACTACATGCCTCCAGATATTTCAGGGTCAGTTCAACTTGTGGAACATCTGCTGGAGGAGGTTGCTGATTCACGTAGTGATACAGCTCTCCAAGTACTTGTTCTTGCTGTAAAAAATAGTGAGGCATTGTATGGTCTATTGTTTAATTTTGAGATGTTAACATCAGGCTTGTTGTAATCGTACTGGTACCATTTTGTCAGGTAATTACTGGTAAAAATTGTAATTAAACAGGTAATTAATTACTAATCATTACCACATTTTGGGTAATTGTTATTGTAATGATTAAATTTGTTTAGTAATTACAACAAGCCTGGTTAACATACACCCAGCTATAGTGAGATGTGTTCTGTTTCACCTGTATGATCTTGGCTGGTGCTACATTTAGCTTGATCCAAGAGTCTCAAATGATGTATGCTTCACACAGCTTGGGGATCATCCAGGCATTACTATTCCTTACATGTGCACATTCTCGTTCAAACATATCCACAATTGCCTGTCACCCAAAATGATTTGCATTGCGAGTAAAATTCCTAGTCCCATTTTCCTGAGATGAGTGCAGAGCATTGATCATATTCTGTAGAGCATAAAATTAACACAATAGCAATATTTAATACCTGATGACTTGGACAGGTCACCCAATGAATTAGGTGTGGTCCACTGAATGGGTTGATGAAGTACGGCTTTACTTGGTACTATTCACTATAAGCTTGGTTGTTACGATACGCCCCACCATAACCATGTGTGCTTTTCACCACAGGGTGCAGCCCCATCACATACTAGGAGGCTAGTGGCAAATCCATGTACACTGTACCTGTATTGAAAAATACTAAAGTAATGCAGTAGATGAACATATCTAATATCATCTGAAAGAGATGGATAGTTTCAAACACACAGGCATGAATAGCCTTTGCAGAAAACGTTTCTGAGTTAGTGTAATAAGGTCCAACTATGTCAAAAGGAAGATATCAAACCCCTCCACAAAAACTGCATTATATAAGCAGTTTGCTCTTCTACCTTATCCTTGTCAAATAGTTTGTACACATCATGAAGTGATGTTTGATCCTCCGCAGTCATTGATAGCCCCACAATTGTTTGACTTCTGGAATTCCACATAAGCCACGATATGACCTTTACCTCATCAAAAATCAACACTCCATCAGCCATGGGCACCAACTTTCCTGTAGCTTTACATGTTGACTTGAACTGCTCAAACTGCTCCACCTGCTTAGATATATTTTCCCAAGATGCTCCAATGTCATGCAGAAAGCAACCAGTATATGCTTGGAGGATGCTTCTTGCAGATAGCTGGAGAATACCAAAGCTTTTCAAAGCTTCATAGGCTGCCAGGCTTCTAATGTATGCTGCAAGAGCTGTTGGAAAAGAGAATGTTTTATCACACACATGCACCCACACACGCGCACATATTGAGACTTTTACCGATTTGAATAGTAACTAAGCTCCATTGGTTACCACATTTCCCAGTACTACATTAAAACATATTTAGTTACAGAATAGCCAATTGATTTACAACATACTATTCTTCAATTGATCGGAGTAGAATTCATTTCGCTGCCTGTCACACATGGTTAAAAGTAACACATGACAGTAACAGTACACAATGGTGAGGTCCTGCTGTGAGTATGGTTGTGAAAATAGAGACACAAGAAGAGCCGTGACAAAGAAAACAAGTTTTTTCCGAACACCTTTTAAGACCTGTCAAGAAAAGGCTTTGGCTAGCCACCATTTTCAGAAATAATTTTTAACCCACCACAGAATGCAGCAATATACAACAATCATTTTATAAATAGCAGGTCAGTGACAAATCTTATCTAATTCCTTTGAACATGTCAACTACAATCAAACATAATTTTCTACAAACCACTCTGTAGCACAAATTAATTTTGGTTTTACACACTTTAAATATGCCATGGAATTAGGGAGTGCTAATATTATTAATGGACATTGCAATATCATACAGTATGATAGTATTGTGTAGTAGGGTTAGAACTTAAGGATTCGGTGGCATCAACTCTACCTGAGTTTGGTGTTACAATGGCAAGGCGTTTAACAACGTCCTTGGCAAATGACCGTGGTGATGTTGGCTTCTTTTTGGGGGTCCACCGATGATGTCAGCAGAAACATCCAGGAGACTGTCCATATCATCATTAATGCTACTTGTGTGGTGGAGAAAAAATGTAACATGACAATTTGGTTAACATGACAAGCATTAATGATAATACAATAATGATACAATGAAGTTTGTCAGTAGTGAAATTATTAATGGCTTGTAATGTTCTTGTGGTCATCATCAGTTTACCTGTAAGAATGAGAACAAAACAAATTAATGGTATTACTTATTCCTCTTATCTGATAATTTAATCCCTGACTCCCTTCTTGACATCTATACATACACCCATACACTCAGATTAATACATGAGTTCTCCCCCTACTTAGATCATATAAATTGGATCGGTTATTGGTATCAGCTGTTATCGGCCATTAAGTACCTAAGTACCGGTTATCGGAAAATCGACTTTTTTTGCTATCGGTGCAACACTACTTTTCAATTGTGGCTTTTTTACACCCTGTCATTTTAAACAATTGGTTATCTACTTTTACTAAGCTGCACGAGCTGTTTGTTTACCAGAAGTTTTTAGAATCTTTTAGAAAACATTTGACTTGTTGAATGCTCTATTAGGGGGATTGGGTTGTTAACAATTTTATATTCCCACAATTTCTTCCATGTTGTACTCATCCATTTTGAACTCATTTCCTTAATGGGTTACCAGCTAGTTGAATTGTGTACTGGCCAACCTGGTTTACAAGTAGTCTAGTGTAAACACTGGTCCATTTGTAGGTGTTGTTGTGTATGTATGAAATAGTGTTAGTGTGTGTTAGTGTTAGTACATTGGTGTGGGGGGACCACATTTACTGTACGATACATTGTCATATCTCCTGATATGTGGTGACACACTAACACATGATAATACTTTAACTCATCCCATACCCTAATAGTTACATCAACACCGTCAAGCTGTTGAACTACTAGAGAAGGTATATCAACATGTAGGGAGTACACAGACTACAGCTGGCCCCCTACTAATGGAGATATACCTCACCACGTATCAACTGGACAAGGCTGTTATGATTGCTTCTGATGAGAAACTTGCTGATCAGGTGAGCAACCAACCCCACCCACTAATAGTTAAATGCATTGTTTCCTCTTCTAGTTGAATGTTAACCAGTTACAGTTACACCAGGTATGTGTACGTCTGTGTGTGTGTGTGTCTGTAATGTTTCTGGATATGATTACATCATTATGGATTATCTTACAGTTCAGAGCTCGACTAGCAATGCTACAGAAGAACCTCAAAGGCTGTAAGAAGGAGATTAAGAGTCTCTCAGTGATTGAGAATGCTGTTAGTAACTGTGATGTTACTTGTTACTTAGTTACCTGATCACCTAGGTGACACATGTAGCCTTCCTCAAGGCCAACTATGAATACTTACGAGGAAACTATCGTAAAAGTGTCAAGCTGTTAACCTCAGCTCCAAAGACACCATTACTGACTGACACTGGTCAATGCCTTCCTTCACTATACTTCAACAATCTTGGTTGTCTACACTATCACATGGGCAAGGACATCTTACTACTTCAGTAAGGCTCTCTATGAAAACGATTCTGCCCTCAATGATTTCCACCATTGTAGAAAGTTAGTTGTTGGTGGGTGTGTCGTGTGTTGTCTGTCACGTGATCTGTTGTTATAGCAACACTATCAGGACGTCCATTGGCAGTACTGGGGGTAAACTGTTGTCAAGTGTTGTTATATAATCTCTGATTACAACAATTATATGCTGGTCAACCAACTGCTGCATTGACTTCTTTGTTGGAAGCAGTACAAGTTTTTCACACTAATCCACTGTTGTGGCTTCGGTTGGCTGAGACTTCAATAGCGGCTTACAATAAGGTTGTTGTAAACTGTTACCATGGTAATTGTTATAGTACCCGCAGGCACAGATGGACTATGCAAAGCAACAGCGTTACCATAGTGACACAATTCAAACTGTAGTTGGAGCTGGTTTCCATCAGAAACTTGTTGTCATGCCGATAGAGGTGGGTCATTTATCACGTGACTGATCCTCAGCCGCCATGCCAACCCCATCACTTGACTTTGCTAACATCTGTCTGCGTAACGCTCTCTACTTGCTACCTCCTGCTACCACAACAACCAATGAGACTATGGTATTGGCGTTGCCATGTCCACCACTCCATGGTGATGCTGTGATGTCATTGAGGGCATCCATTCTGGCTAACAGTTCTTATGTATCGTTACGTCAAGGTGACCCGGTGTCTTCACTACACAACAGTAAACAACTACAGCCCATTCCTTCACTGTCATTTCCACTGATGTAAGTGTCATATTAACAAGACAGTTATGAGCTATAAATGTGTACCATAGTTAGTGGGTTATATAGTTGTTGTTACATGATGCTGAAGAGGAGGTTCATGTAGTTAGTAGTATCAGTTGGGGCTGTAGTGTTGGTATTGGCTTATTCTTGCAACATCGTCAATATTTATGTCATTCATATCATCCCCTATTAATGGGTCCGGGGAGAGGGTGTGAGACTTAGGTTGTTGAACGACTCACCAAATGAGGAGGAGCTAGTTCTCACAGTTTGATATTCTATGATGGGTTTGTATGTGAGTTTGTTGTGTGGGTATGTCTGAGTGTGTATGTGTGTATAGGTGGGAGGGGGGAGGAAGAGAGAGACAAGGTGTTACAATGTGAATCAGATTAGCTGGCAGTGTCAATGGTCCACTGTCAGGGTTGATACTGTTGTTACTAGACATGAACATTCATTAAAGTGTGTGAATTTGTTTAGTGTTGTCTTGAATTATGGCCCAAGCTAGCTATGGCTAACTAGATAATATGATGTTTCTTTCATAATTGAATATCATAATATTATTAGGTTACTAGCTCACTTGTATGGTGCCGAGTGTTGTATATTATTGGGGATGACTGGTGAAGCCATACAACACCTCACAATGGACCTACTGAACAATGACCATCCTGAGGGGACCACCCCTGGTTAGTGACCACCAGTATCACTAGTAACTATGATAATTGTTGTGTGCTGGTAGCTGCTACTGGTGGTGGTGTAGATACTAGTCCCAACCATTGTAGAGCTAGTGTATTAATGAACATTGCTAGTGTGTGTTGTGTGAGGAAGGAGATGGAGAAGGCTAGGAAGGCTCTACTACAAGCTTGTGCTTGTCTACCATTGCCACAGAGGAATGGACCACTCCATGCTAAAGCTATCTTGTTATCTGCTTATATTGAACTACATACTGGTAAGTTGTCTGTCCGTGTGTGTTGTGTAATTCCAAGGTCTGATTATATCACTAAACCTGTTTGTGTGTGTGTGTGTGTGTGTGTGTGTGTGTGTGTGTGTGTGTGGTATAGTCAGAGTTGGGGTCGTTACACTAAAAATGTAACTAGTTACATAGTACTCGTTACTTTTACATGATGTAGTGTGCTACAGTTAAATATTACTTACTGAAAAAAGTAACAAGTTACATATTACTTGCTACTCTGAGGGCTGTAACCAGTAATAACATTACATGTTACATTTGTTCATTACGAACTATAAATTAAGTCCAACCTTCTAAATACAAGCTACTAACCTACATGAGCGAGACATGTGTTTCTCTGGTGTAGTTCAGCCACAAATACATACTTTGTTGTTGTATCTTAGCCTCAAGGGCACTCCCCAAGAGTCCCCATACACTATCATTCTTTGTCCATACCTATAACGCTATCTCCAGTCTTGTCTGGTCCCAAAATGCAATCAATCACGTGCCTGGATACAATGCGCCTTAAAAGGAAAAAACGTGTATTTCCGGATGCAATATCTGTTACATATTACTTGCTACTTTTTCATATAATGCATTAGATTACCTGTCACTGTAAAAGTAATATTTGTAACGCATTACCCCCAACGCTGAGTGTAGTACAGTGGAACCTGTCTATAATGGTCACCTTGGGACCAGATATATCTGGCCTTTATATACAAGTGGCTGTTATAGAGAAAACCTGTACAAGGTGGTCAGCAGCATTTTAGTGGCTATGGCCGTTATAAATGAGCGATTATTATCAAGAGACTCGCGCCAACCACAATGCAGTAATATTTTAGTACAGAAAGGACAAGGTGAGCTTGTTATGAATGTTGGTTATAGCTATTGAATACGTTTAAGCAATGAAGCCTGATAGATTATATAGTATTCATTGAAAGGCAGGAAGAGTAATAATTGTGCCTTAATTGAAATGGTGCTGTGGTGCCAGACAGTTGGCTTAACAAGCCACCATAAAAGGAAGCGACCACTATATGAAGGAGAAAGTTATATATACAGTGATTCATAGGTGAATTCCTGGTTGGCTGTTATACTCGTTAGACAGGTGACCGCTTAATGCAGACAACAATGCATACATTTGTATGGGAAAATATTTGGGACCTCATGTCCATGGCCATTATGCAGAGGTGACTGCTTAATCCAGGTGACCGTAACACTGGTTCCACTGTACTAGTATTTTAAAAATTGTTAATGAAGTAGGGATCTATGTAATAAAAAGTAGTGAAACAAGAGGTAAATGATGGTGTTACAGCATAGCTCGGTGGAAAAGTCCCTACTTTGCCATTAAACAAAATTATAGCTAATGTGCCAAAGTAGGGATTTTCCCATGAGCTTTGCTGTAATACCATCATTCATCTCTTGTTTCACTACTTTTTATTGCATAGATCCCTACTTCATTTTTAATTAACAATTTTTAAAATACTAGTTTGTTTAGTTTTGATGTTGTAGTACAGCTAGTTACAGTGTAACTTGTGACTATGGACTTTATTCACAATGACATCACAAGCACAAGATGGCCGCATTATTTGTGGTAATATTGTACAGGCACCTATGGAGAAATTCTTTTGATCGATCATGTTTCAGCCAGGCAAGAAGATATCGAGCTCTAAGTAACAGGTGCGATTACAAGACAGTACAACAAATGATTTGTAATGCATTCCGGAAATTTTGAGATGATTATCGCTTTTGTACAATAGTTTTTGTTATTTTATACCATACCTGTTGACTACTGGTCGGTATCTTGCTTCACGAGTGAAATATGATCGATCAAAACAATTTCTCCATAGGCCCCTGTACAATAGTACCCCAAATTATGTGGCCATCTTGTTGTGAGTGACGTCATTGTGGATCGTCATTGTGGATAAAGTCCATTGTATTAGAATTATTATGCATGATTGTTGTATTAGAGTGACTGTTCTATTAGAGTATCTCAAGTCAGCCAAGGGGTGTGTAGCTAGCTAGACCAATAAGGGGTGGGGTCATCTTGTTTACTGTTAAGTAAATAGCTAGATTGTTAAGAGGTGTGGTCTCTGCACTCTATCACTATTGATCTTTGTTTGGTGGTGAACCTATCACAAATGAGATCCCAATTGCAAAGTTGCAGATAGCTAGCTAGTATACCTCTTATAGTAGCGCTGGGACTGAAGTGCTTCTGAAATCCAGCTCTGAAATAATTCTGTGGCATCTAAATTTGCTGCTGAAAGATAGTGTTGATATGAAAAATTAATGCGTCGTAATGGTTTTGTTGGATGAGAAGACGAGTAGCCTGACTGAAGATAAAAGAAACAACAAGGCACAGAGGGCCTACACTCGTCAGAACCCCAAAAGGCACATCCCACTAGTGAGTTTGTTATTGTAGCGTAAAATGAGTGAGTGAGTAGAGTGAGTGAGTAAGGCAGACCAAATTTCAAGTTTTGATTTAAAAAAATTTAAAACTCCAATTAATGCTAAGTGTTTTCTTGTTTGTAATGCTGTATTTCACGTTAGATGAACTAATATTCCATAAAGATGATTTTTGTTGTGTAAGATGTCTCTTGGGTGATTATTGAAGGCGCATATTAGGCAGCGCACGTTATTTTTAGGGGATCCCTACTTAAACAGTACTACTGTACTGTTTGATATCGTCAGTATTTGTGTGTGCCCACACATATTTAGTGTGTCTTGTCTGTGTTTGTGTGTAGTAGTAGCAGTTGTGCGTGCATTCGTACATTCGTGCATGCATGATAGTGTAGTGTATAGTAGACACTGGTACACACTAGTGTGGCGTAGCCAACCCCTGCGCATAGCGTGAGGGTCTGGTGACATCCGCATTTAGTACCTGTGCATATGGAATGCAATTAAATTTGAAAATACGTGTGAAACACGTGGACAGTTTCCAGTAACAAAGCACAACAGCTACTGTACTTGCACTTGAATAGCGTCTATTTCCTCTACAAACCCTTACATTTGTGCTGGTTGTGGAAAAGACATAAGAAGCTTGCCATAATCAATGGGTAAATCAGGAATAACGTCATAGAATGTTGTTTATTGGTCACTAAGCAATCTGATTGGACGCACTAGTTTTTTGTAAGGCTGGCACAGGTACTGAATGCGGCTGTCACCAGACCCTCGCGCTATGCACGCGGATCGGCTACGCCAGACTAGGTTCACACATCAAGTAGTCACATACCTACACATTATCACAGGTAATGTTACTGGAGCAATTCAACTGTTAAGGAGACACCAAACTACTACACAGTACAACTTGCTCACTAATGGCAGCAGCAGCCAACAGGACAAGAAGAGACTAGCCAATAACAACAGGCGTGTGTTGTCATGACATTTTGTAATCTTTTAATGTGACATGTTATGATAACCAAACACAACATACAACGTTATTAGCCATACAAGAAGGAGTGAAGGTTATGTTATAATATTGATGGTATAGTAGTGACTGTTGCTGCAGATAGGGAGGGGTGTGGCTACCTCACTTGGAAGGGTCAAATGTAAGTCTAGTAGCACTACTATATTAGGTTGTTGACTTTAGAAGGGAATTTCCCACGATGTCACTGGTTGTATTAAATAGTATGAGGTTAGCTGGTATCAGGCTGAGAGGAGATGTCAGGAACAACAGAAAGAAGAAGAAACAGGTAAATATCTTGTTAAACTGTTAGTAATACTGTGTAATGTTTTGTGGAGTACAGAGAAGTTCACTCATGAGGGGAGTGAAAGGACAAGACAACAAAGATGCCCTCGAATAGCTTTGTTCTTAATAGTCACTTGTGTTATCCAGCTGTCCAGCACTTGACAGTCAGTGCTGGGGGTGGTGGTAAGGGAATTCAATCTAGCCCCAGGGGAGGAGGGGGAAGGAGAACAGGCTGTAGATATTACAGTAGACATTGTAGAATAGATATTCAGATAATTATTCCTCACTGACATTTTAATGAAAATTTACATCACGTGTCACGGTGTTATCAGTTGATTGCTAAATCGCTCAAATAGAACAATCAGGCATTGTGAAATGAAACGAAAAACATCCCCTCGTGCGTAGACGCAATGAGAGTGGTTACGTTTACAGTAATGCAGGATAGCTAATTTGCTTGCGATATAGCGCGCTGGGCGCGAGAAACGCACCTACTGCAAACATAATTTCCCCCGAGGGAAAGGTGAACGTTATATTAGAGTATTTTGGTACCTCGAGCGAAAAGACTAACAAGACATGAAAGACACTTTATACATGACGAAACAGTAGTCGTTAGCTATAAATGTTCTATTAAATGCACTGTAGCGGTAATTTAAAGCGGTAAATGTAACCGCCGTCAACTGGCAGCTGGTTTGTCAGTTGCTAGGAAATTTTGTAAAAGTTGCAGCTCTAGAATAGTTAGTGTACGTAGAGCAGTACTGAGTGTAGGTAGTTTAGTATTAAGTGTAGTGAGTGATAGTGTAAATAGTTAGGTGTAGCTGAAAAGAGTCTGGCTCAGAGTTCTGCTTTTCCAGTGAGCTTTCTTTCTAGACTTAAAGAATTTACAGCATTTGGGTCTAGCTTTGTTGACTCTTAATAGCTTTAGTCTAGCTTTGTTGGCTTCTTTCATTTTTAAAGCTTTAGTCTAGCTTTGTTGGCTTCTTTCATTTTTAAAGCTTTTCTAGCTTTGTTGGCTTCTTTTATTTTAAAGCTTTGTTGGTTTCTTTTATTTTAAAGCTTTAGTCTAGCTTTGTTGGCTTCTTTCATTTTTAAAGTTTTAGTCTAGCTTTGTTGGCTTCTTTTATTTTAAAGCTATAGTCTAGCTTTGTTGGCTTCTTTCATTTTTAAAGTTTTAGTCTAGCTTTGTTGGCTTCTTTCATTCTTAAAGCTTCCCTAGCTTTGTTGGCTTCTTTTATTTTAAAGCTTTGTTGGTTTCTTTCATTTTTAAAGCTTTAGTTCAGCTTTGTTGGCTTCCTTCATTTTTAAAGCTTTAGTCTAGCTTTGTTGGCTTCTTTCATTCTTAAAGCTTTAGTCTAACTTTGTTGGTTTCTTTTATTTTTAAAGCTTAAGTCTAGCTTTGTTGGCTTCTTTTATTTTTAAAGCTTTGGTCTAGTTTCGTTGGCTTCATAATAGCTAATGGCTTACGTTTACAGAGAAGGTTTTAGCTAAGTTGAAAAATTGCTTCAAATTCTGAGCTAGACTTGTTGGCTGCTGCATTAGTAAAGAACTAGTAACATTTGTCATCTACCTGACTGTTAGCTGTAGTGTTGACATAGTAGGAGTATAGCATTAGCTACTAGTATTGTGATAGTAGTTGAGTAGTAGCTTCTAGTGTAGTCTAGTAGTTAGGTTATGTTGTGACTTGTTGTTGTTTATTGTGAAGTGGAGCAAGGACAACAAGTGAGTGAACTGTATAGCTAGTAGCTAAACTAACAGAGATGGGATAAAGCTTAACTGGAGGCTTACAGCAATATCTATAGTTAAATGGCTGAAATCAATTTACTTCTAATATTTTACGTACTAACTGAGACAACAATTGAGTTAGCTACAAGAAGCTCTTCACTTATTAGTGCTCATAATGGCCATTGTGTAGCTATATAGAAAGAGGCTAAAACTGTGTACAGAGCTGTAGGAGGCCATTGTAATGATCAGTGTGTGTAGTTGAACCATTCCAAACTGCTTTACCCCATCTCTGAGTAGTTGTCACTGAGGGTAGCTAGTCTGGTCAAGGATGAAGTGTTGACTGTTTTTGGCTTTACGTTGAACAATGGCTCCAGCACAACTAGAATTGTAATTTGTAGCTTTCGCAGTTCAACTAATGTTAGAAATAATTACGAGGATTATATAAATTTTGTTAGAAAGCCAAAATGTTGTAAATATTAACAGATTTTTATTACATTTGCAATCTATAATAGATTTATAGAAATAGATTTCAATTCTAGAAATCCTAAATATTGTAAATCTTAAAATTCCGACAGATTTCTAGAAATAGTATGTAAATCTACAAATATTGTAAATCTGTAAATATTCCGATAGATTTCATTTCCGTACTAATCTCTTCCACAAGTCCCAATTCTTGTCCGATACTCAAATAATGTCAAATCTTAACATTTCATGATGGACCCCTCAACGTTACCAATTAACATAGTTTTAATTAATTAATAAAAATTTTATCAAAATCAGAACAAAATGACACTTGCGGCCATTACAGTCATAAAATAGTACAAAGTGAAAACTAAAGAAAAGTAGCTACTATCAGTAAATGTCCAGTTTTGTTTGACATCCTCTACTTTCTCTGTTGTAGTTAATTACTTCTTGTAGTGATCTAATCCTCTTCTGAACATCTTCAGTGTAACCATCAGAGGGTAGCCTTAGCACTTCTAATGTGTTGTTATTGTTGAGCGCTTGTAGTAGACGTTGAGCAGCTTCTCTGCTGATCTTGTTGGCACTCATCCACAGCCAGACTAGTGATGTGTTGTTCTTCATTGTAGTGGCAATGACATCACAAGCTTCATCAGTGATGAGATTGTTGTTAATGTTGAGCACCTTCAGTTTGTTACCCTTTGATATTGCAGTGAATAGGGTAATGGCTGATGGTGATGATAAGCTGGTATAACCCATGTACAGTTTCACTAGCCTAGAGGAGGGATGGGTCAACATGTTGTAGAGAGCAGGGTCCTCTCCGATGGTGTCGTTACCACTAATATCCAACTCTTCCACTCTACAGTGTATGGTGAGGTAATTAATGGAGGAAGAGGAAGATCTGGTGAAGCCATTATACCCCAAGTCGAGTTCTTTAATACTGACGTCAGATGACATCAGATCACGGTGAAGGACACGACAGCCATGATCCTGGATATGGCAGCCATACAAGTTAAGCTTCTTCCACTCCTTGTGGGGTGAGCAGGTAAGGAAGAGTGTAACACACTCAACATCATAAACAGTTAGGCTAGTCTCCTCAAGATTGATTACTTTATCATCGAAAGTTTTTCCTTGTTGTATAGAAGTGTAAAAGGCTTCGTCGTTGGCCTCATAGAAGCAGCGAAATAGTCGAAGACACTTCAGTTGATCCTTCAAGTATGTTTCAGCGATGGTGATCGTGTCGTCCCCTCCAGAGAGAAATTGTTTAAAAGCAGATCGCTGTCCCTTGGTAAGCGAGGTGTACATTGCAAACATGTTGGAATGAATATCGCTCCAGAACTTCGCTTCGAGCACTCGCAGCTCTTCGTCTGGTGGAAGCTGAGTGATATGATAAGCGGACAAGAACTCCTGAATGGAGAAATGGACAAAGTTAAATGTCATCGTTTTCCCAGCGATCCCGAAGTGCTGAACAGCCTGCAGCAGTCCGTATCCATTCAGAGCTCCTTCGATAGTTTCGATGCCTGGACAAGCTGCTCTCATCTCCTCCAAGGTAAAGATTAGCTTGTTGTTATTAAGACCCTCGAGCGATAGTTTTGATAACTGCTGAACTATTGTATTATAGGGCTGGGGGAGTTTGGCTAGATCAGTGATGGTGTTATCAAGAGGTTGACCAGACTTGGCAAGATGTCGACAGATGGTAAGACAGATGAAGTAATTGTAGAGCTGTGTAGAATTGCTAGGAAGGGGAATTCCCTGTTTGTACAGATAAATCAAGATTACCATATTGAAGGGGATAAAACACAGGCCATTGATAGTCAGATTACCTTCGAGATATTTGGTGAGCTCTTTGACTGCTTGTGGTAATGCTTGTTTTATGAAATTTATTCTTTCTGTTTCAGTGAAGCCTAAGATATCTACTCTAAGGGTTGCCTGTTTGCGGAGATTTTCTGAGGCATGTGGACGAGATGACACGATCAAGCCACATTTGGGTAGTACGCGACGTTCAAGAATTTTTGAGATCAAGCTATTTTTCTGAAGCCCTACTGGAAATTCATCGTAGCCATCTAATAGGAAGACAAGATCCTTGCCACCATTCTGAAAAAGGTAATCGTCACAAGCGTCAGTGATCTGTGATGCTCTTCTGTACCCTACACAGAACAACTGGAGGAGGTCATGGACTGATGTAGTTTGCTGTACAATGGGATCACGCAGACAGACAAGGAGAACAAACTTGAACACTTTTAATATTTGTTTATCACCCCACCGATATGCAATTTCTTTTAGTAAAACAGATTTGCCAATACCGGGAAGACCTTCAACTAAGATAAATTGTGGTTCATTGTTCTTTTCTAGTGGGGCTAAGATTTGCTCAACATCTTTAGTAACAGTACTAGTATCAAGGACCTCTTGTAATGGCTGATGGCTAGGATAACGTTTGGGGACTGGCTGACTACTAGCTAGTGAAGCAATGTCACCTGTTTGTGTCAGTTTAGTGATGGCCATGGCTTGTTGTAAGTTGTGATGTCCTTCATAGTGAATCAGTACAAGAGGTTGGAAATTCTTTGGCTGGTCCGGTGGCCAAGTGTCATCGTCAACCCTGAACCGTGCTTGTACATTAAGCTGGCCCACCATGTTGAACAACATGGAGACTCCTATCAACAACAACACATAAAATGGAGCACACAATAATGTGTCCACTCTACCTTGATCAGTGACCGTTGACTTGTCCATGTCAGGTTTGGAGGTCACTATAGTTAGTGAAGACAACACAATAGCTAGTTAATACAATTGTTTACCTACACATGTTGTACACACACAATATAACTAGTCACCTTTATCAGGAGCTTGATCACTGGACACTGCAGGTGACTCAATAACTTTAAACAACTTCTCCCAACTAGCAGAGGGGTCCATCTTAAGCCATTTTCTCCACATATCATTACAGCAGGGGACACTTCTATACACATTGTCTTGGTCTATGATGTCAAGTGTTCCGATGGGTAGACCCAGTTGTGTTCCTACAACTCTCCAATGAGCTGCATATCGTGGAGTTATTAAGCTATGGAGGTCCTTCAGTAGTGGAGTACTGGTAGCTGTAGTATGTGAACTCCGTATATTACACTATATTATTATCCGGATATTAATATACTTACCCTTCTCAGGTGTTTTAAACTGGTTTAGTCCTTCATGATCACTTCGATCCATCTCCTGATTTAGTGCTGGGTATAAGGGGAGGTGATCTACCACAGATCGCAGTGTGCGTTAAACAATGCAAAAATACCTTGCAGAGCCCCGCCCTCTAGAAAAACAGGAAGTTGGGGTTTGTCTTGTATTGTTATCACGTGCGTTAAAACTGGAATTTTAAATTTGAATTAATTTATACTGTACAGTTTTCGCTGACTTATCCATAGTGAGGAGATCTACCACTTGTAATCATCCTACCTGTGATATCTGGTCTAACAAGAGATGAGCTGAAGAGAAGGATACCAGTGCGTTAGTCTGTAGTGTTGCTTTGTAAGTTACACACAAAGGAGGTGTAAAAATGATCTAGCACACAAAGCTATCGACCAGTATCATTACTAAATGTTTTTTTTTTTTTTTTTAATTCCTGTCCTAATGGCACTCCCTTCCACCTCCATCTCTAAATAAACTATAAAAGTTATTTAGCCTAAACTCTACAGTACCTAAACAGAGCCTACAAGCCTAGGGATCAGGGTGGAGTAAGCCTCCCCTCAGTGACAGCAAGATCAATAGCAGGAGGGATTACAGGAGATCAAGAGGTCGAAACCACCATAATGCAAATTTAAAACCACAATAGCAAAAGTTAATATGTAATGATGTCACCTCACTGACAGTCCCTGAACAACACTTGTATCTCTTGGATTACATCATAGACTGTCATGGAAACCACACAGTTTTATGAAATCTTCAGCATTGTCCTAGACATCATGTGAGCTAACATAATATCAATTTGTGATACTCATAATAAAGTATTGTTCACCAATATGAGATCCTTACCACCAAACCCATATAAATCAAGTTGAGATGGTCCAGCATAGAACTGCTCATTTTGTGATAGTTAAATTGAACTAGTAGAGCGGCATAGCACCAAAAATGAGCATTTCGTGCGTTTTGTGATACAATTCTAAAACTTTCCACACAAACTGTGCTCCTTGTGACATATTGTTTTTTGATATAGTGCCATCATGGATTTGACCTTTGGTGACCTTTACAGCCATTTTTCATTGAAAATTAATTATTTTGTCTTTATTTCTCTGAGGCATTATTTTACACTGTTAAAATATGGTATATATATATATATCAAATTAAAGGTGCTGATCTAAGAACTATATTGACTTTTGTTTGAAGTTCATATCTCATTCCACTACAAAGTTGTTACTATTTTTATAAGTCATAAAATTCTTTGCCCTTGGGGTATAAATTACTAAAGGGCAAGTAATTCCTGATGATCATAACTTTGGAATACAATCACCTATTGACTTCAAATAAAAGCCGAGTAGCTCGTTTTAGCAACACCTTTAATTTGAAACTGTGCAAAATGATGCCTCAGGGAGATAAAGACAAAAATGATGAATTTTCAATACAAAAATGGCTGTAAAGGTCACCAAAGGTCAAATATGTGATGGCACCATATCAACAAATATATGTCACAGGGAGTACACCTTATATGGAAAGTTTCATAATTTATTAAAAAGTGCACAATTATTGCACTATGACACTACTAAACCATTTGTCTAAGGTGTATGTTCTATTAGAGTATTTGAACAGTGCTCTGTATATAAATGAATGCACTTTGATATGTCTTGGTCCCATGTGGGTCAGGTAATCAAAGGATCACTGTATAAGTATTCCTTCCTACAAAGATTGGAATAGGCTTGATGATGTGATGATTGAGTAAAATAGTGTAGTAGAAGTATTTACCATAATTTGTTTTGATTTTGTGCAAAAAAAAAATTTGTGATAAAAAGTTTTGTCAAGATATTTTCATATGATTTATATGAATGACTGCTCTATTAGAGTAGTTTGATCTTGTGTGAAAGAAATTTTCGTACAAGTTATGTTATTATACAACGAAAAAAAAGCAAATTACAGTAAATGGAAATTAGCAATCACATTATAATTGTACAACACCACTATACCCCTGGAGGATCCTGCTAATAAAGTATAATGTATTGTGTACACACAGCCATACTGAGTTGTAATGATAGACAACATGTGACTACTGTGTGGGATGATGGTGTATGCCAACAATACCATAGACTACCACTATACACAATTTGGGTGTAGTATCTCCTATGCTTTTATTACAGTGGAATTAACCTCTAAAATAACAGACACTTGGGGACCATGCAACATTGGGATAATGTACTTCATTATTTATACTTTAGGAACATAACCTCAGTAGTAGCAGAGAAACATCATCTGTTAATGTGTTCTGTGTGTGTGTGTCGGCCCTACCAACCTCCACATGGTTGCCCTGATAACATGTCACTCTGGTGGTTATGAAGTCAGCTGTTTTGAGCCCTTAGTGGCACAATAAATTTTGACAGTATAACAGAATTTGGCCAAGCTGGATTAGTCAACTTACGAAGTGATTATCATCATAAATGCCACGGACCACTGCTACACAAGCCCCTATCCTCGGATAGTAGCCATAGCTATTACTGTATTGTTCAGATTGCTTGCAGAACGTAAAACAAAAATGAAATCACGTGCACATTTCACATCAGGATTTAGAATAAATTCATGAAAATTCTTTTTTTTTACGTATCATATAAAGGTTATCTTCTTACAGTGCATCAGGTTTCGCTGGTGAACTATTAACTATAATTTTTGGTAGCTTGAGATATTCGTACTATGGGTCATGTGTTTGATCATGTTTCTGTTCTACATTTTCACAAGCAACCTGAAAAATACAGTAACCAGTCAAATATGGATATGTACACATGTGATGTTTTGAACTTCAACAACTACACAAACTATGATTACAAAGATGACAAGTGATATGGTCTACTCCTTTATATTGGGGAATCCCCAAATCCTAATTGGTCACATGATCTCTAGTTGCTACCCTGAGCAGATCTAGTTCATGTTCTAGTGATTTTATCATCTGGATCATGTGATCTGTATCATACTGTAACGTGAATCACATGATTATCATGTGATACAAGTAATGGACTAGCCATACCTTCTTTATCACACTCAGCAGGCCACAGACAAGTTGGAGTGGGTGGGGCTGTGTACCCTGCACACTATGGGATATAATATCATGACATGGTCAACATGTAGATGTATAGTTACCATGGGAATATTGTAATGAGACATCAACAAGTTGTTTACACTTGTCAACATCTTTCCCCACACTAAGTGTAGGTTATTGCACAAATCCAGGTATCTTCGCTATTTTAGAGACCTGAGGAATGGCACAATAATCACCGAGGATGAAGCCCAAGGTGATTATGTGCCATTCCAAAGGTCTCTAAAATAGTGAAGATACCTGGATGAGCTGTAACTCTTGTTAATAAGGTTGAGTTTATCATGTAAACTGTTGTCATCATGGCAACCACTGGCTGCTACTTCCACCAGATGATGTAATATCTACTAAGAACAATGGTTACTATGGTAACCTTATTGGATCACATGACCCACCTCAACATCACAGAATTTCTCTTTTAAGTCTAATAGTCAATGGTATGCTGATATGGCTTCATTGTAGTGTCCTGTTTCTGTGCTAACCTGTACTAGGGGGTGGGGCTTGATCACATGAGCTCATTAACTACACCCACCAGCAAGTAGTTCTCCCATATTCTCCAATTGTCACAGTAACCCTTCACAGCCTCCAACAAACAGTGGAAAGCTTTCTCCCTATGATCAACATCAATATAATGTAGTAATTGGAGAATTCAGGTATTGTATACATGGTATTTGTAGAGGTATGTAATTTTCACTACCACTCACTTTCCATCATATTCGCAATTTTATTCTCACGAATTGCACTGCCTGCAGTGTATAGGGGTGCCTAATATTTTGACCATTTTCACAATCAAAATTTTACAAAAGATATTTCATTGATGAAACTCATGAAAATTACGTACCTCAAACAATACCATTTATGTGATATATACAACAAATTTAAAGATCACAAGTAGAAGGGAATAGTAGGGATGACAACTAGTAGTGAAACAAGGGAGGTCACCTACACCTAAGATATACTAGTAGACAGTTAAAATGCTCAAAAGACACATTTGAACTTGATTCTACCCACCAAGGTGTTGTGAAGGTGTAGTGAGGATGGTTTGTGGTTACTGAGAAAATACACACCTCCATGATCCCTAATATACAGTACATGATTACTAACTTTTCATTTCTCTTCAAATGAACTGCTGATAAGTTGTTCCAGGCCTCAGCATTCTGTGAAGATCATGTGATCATGACCTGCCACACCCACAATATTACCTTACATCACTATCCAACAAGACACACCTCCTAAATGCCTTCACTGCTAGATCATGATTGGCTAGTTTTAATGCCGCATGTCCCAGTGAGAACCACACCCCCTCCTAAACAAATCAATGATAGTCGCAATATACAAGTAATATAAATTTTAAGTTCAATTAGGGATCATTGAAGGTGAACAAGGAAGGTCTCCTACACCTGAAGATGACTACTCATGACTGAATTAGGGATTAAATGTTCACTAGTATATCTGCAGGTGTAGGAGACCTCCCTTGTATGTCTACTTTTTTCTAATCAAACTTAAAATTCCAAATTTTTCCTTATGCTTGTTACCTTTTTTGTAACATTATTATGACTGGTAAACCCACACATACCACATCAAAAGAAAGGATGGTGCCAGAGTTAGTGTTTTCGTCTGCACATACACCCCAGCTATCAATTACTGGCTCAAAGCTTTCAGCTAGGTTCAGCCTGATACATACCACTACAAACAAACAACAGTAGAAGCACCTCTGTAGCCAATCCAGTCACCACAGAAGAATACAGACAATTCACAAGCCTCAAATATCAATTACTGACTCAAAAAGTGATGACCACTACACTTTCAACCCATCACACAACATTACAAACAAACAACAGTGAACACCTCTGCAACCAATCCAGTCACCACAGACAATACAGATGATTCCTGTTTACAAATGTATCACACTACTGCGAATTGACACCTTGGGATGTCAGCATAAAGAAATGGGACACAAAGGAGGACAAAGGTAAGTCAAGTCCATAATGTGTGCATTGTATATATGTACTGTGGTATGTCAAGAGGCACATTTCAGGATGAAGTGACATCAAACAGTGAATAAAATCAAGCCTGTAGCCTTACTAGCTATCAAGTTACACTTGCCTGAAGGAATAAGGCAGGCAGGCAGTTAGTCAGTAGAAAATTCCATTGAATATTTCTTTTTTTTTAAAAAATTGTAAATCTATTGGAAGCATTTAAGGTAATGCTGAAGGCACTTTTGGGCTTGTTATACCTAACCAATACTGGCAAGGTACAAGGATGGTATTATGAAGCTGGTTTTAGGATAATTTTTTTGGCCAGAAAACCTCCAACCTCCATGATCCCTAATATACAGTACTACAGTACCGTATGATGACAACACATCCACTAACTTGTAGAGATGATATCACTAATGACAACCGAAGACTCTCCACACACTCTTTATACTATCATCAGTATCCATAGTAACTGATAAACATCACCATAGCAACATACCTTCTCCTTGTGCAAGTACAACATTCCTAATGAACACACTGTTATGTTGCCTTGACAACTGCCATGCCTTCTGATGACACACTTCTTCCTATTAAGGAGATCACATGATCATATCACCTTGTTACCTGGGTAACATAGGAGACACCATAGTAATGGAGTCTCTTTGATCTTCAGTTGTTCACAAAGAACACTTTCTGCCTATAGGGAGGAATTGTCACTATAGCAACCAACAATTTATCATGTAAACCTTTCGTAGTCTGCTAACATTCTGCAGACACATCACAAGTCCATCCCATAATTGTAGCCGCTCATAGATAAGCAAAGCATCAGTAAAACAACCCAACGACACCAGACAATTGACTAGATCACATGATCATAGCATAATGACATAAAAAGTTAAAACTTTGAAAAGTAGACAAATTTAGTGTGCCAACTACCTGTTTCTGTAGTGCTGCTCTTCTGGTCCATCATATCTGATTTCCACCATGTGACCTCCAGACAAGTCAACCTGACATCTTGTCCATAAATATTTGGAGTGGCTTTGTGAAATGTTGGTTCAAAAGGTCTTGAAATAAGCAGTGAACATGGATACCATTAGAGTGAGACACAATGACATGTTGGTAGCCAGATCCAACTACCACTTGCTCAATCCAGGCTAGTAAGATAGCAACAGATACTTTCACATTGTCACCTAGAGCAACACACATAAGGATACACTCTAAACATTACACATACTCTGTTGTAAAGGTGACTTGACTGTCATGATATGGTGTACTGTAGTTGCTGAATTCAGCACAAACGCCAGACCAGGATTATCTATCTCATCGTAACAACACGGACAAGGTCCAAATTCAATCTATAAAATCAAGAAATATGACTCAACTATGGAATCACATGTGTTAATGTCAAACAATGTTAATACATTGGATTGTCATGTTAAGTATTGCATTTACAACACAGAACACTCCTCAACACAACCAGTTAATACTAAACTGACAATAATTCCCCATTGATTGGTAACTGAACTGAGCCCTGTTAACTATGTAACTTTATGACACATCTACTTAAAGAGTGAATAATGTGATAAAGGAGAGTGTCCCACTGTTGAATAGCTTGTCTGGTACAAGATAGTTAACTTTAATCCCTCACTGTCAAATTTGTAGAGGCTCCAATTTTACTGCTTCTAAACTGCTACAATTTACACACCATACCATATAATCCACATATCTACTTACTTGCTATAGAACAAGGAATTTGATTACTGAGTTGCTGTTTGTTGGTATGTTGAGAAGAATCTCGTCCTTGATAGTAGCTCACTGGTGAGGTTTGGTGTTGTAGAGTAATAATAGTCACTCCTACACAATCATGAGATGTAGACACACAAGGAGGATCAGTCCATTCATTGGATAGATGGTTATATTGTTTAGTGATAAGATATGTAAGTGGTACCATCGTTACCACCCACAGCATACAGGAAGCCATCAAGTACTGCTAGTACAAGACCACTACGACAAGATAACAGGTGACACACTTCAGTCCACTGGTCCATACTGGGATCACAACACTCTACAGAGTTGTAACGTGATGTGCTGTTGCAACCTCCCACAACATATATCTTGCCACCTGTCACAGCTGCTCCAGGTACTTACGATGTCCTTACATTGGAACAATAGTTCTCCACTCTTCAATGGAGAGGTACTCCAATAGCAAACAAGTACCCTACAATGACACAAATAATATCTAGCTTAGCATTATTAGACATGCAAGCTACTCTAAGATTGATGTGTATATAGCAATTAATTGTGCAATAAATTCTTTTTAAACTGTAGTTTGCCAAATCTTTGCTATTGAATGAGACATTGCCTACTGAGATGAAGTAGGAAAACATACCATGGCAGAGATGTTATGGTGACTTTATGAGTTCTAATGAATAATTCAGTAGTGAACGTATATTATCTATAGCATTGTTTAATTGTTAAGTGTGTTGTAGCCACTCACTATTTACTGACATGCTTGTGGATGGGAAGACAATGTGTTTAGTTACTCTTATCTGAATACTTTAAAGTTAACAACATCACATTAATTTGTGCTGCATGTAGTTCCATGTATTGTGATGAATGTGAGTGGTGGTACTATTTACAGTATGTAAACAAGAAAGAGTGTAGCAGCCAGATAAAGATGCAAACACAATAAGGGGTCATGTTGCACAACTGATGACACTTACGAAGTTCATTTTTAAGTTATTAGCTTTGCACAAGCAATATATGTATAATTCAGTTAGAACACTTACTAGCTACCATGCATGTTGTAATTGCTCTCCTTGCTTATTGTACCCAATTGTGTTGTAAACTGTCAGTTATCCACACTTATAATTGAGTATATAAGACCATCTGCATGCATCTGATAGCTATAAAGTAGCATACACAGTACCATTCATGTGAAGTTCTGCAGACAACGTGAGATCATGTACATAAGATTTAGGTACATCAGTAAGACTATAGTGGGAAATACATGGACATGGCAAGGATAAAATGCATGTGTGTATTGATGAATAAATTTATAGTTATACAGCTAAGCAGATTATTAGTATAGCGGCACAACCAAAAAATCGTGCACCTTTTCATAAAGCCATGAAACTTTCCACACAAATAGTAGTCCTCATGACATGTATTTTTAGATATAGTGCCATCGCTGATTTGACCTTTGGTGACCTTTACGGCCATTTTTGTACAGAAAATTGATCATTTTTGTCTTTAACTCCCTGAGGCAGTTATTAACTTGGTACCAAAATAAAGATCTTGTTGAACTAAACAACTTGGTTTTTATTTGAAGTCAATAAGTGAATTCATTCTTAAGTTATGAGTATTTTTATTAGTAGCACATTTTGATAAATTTAAGTATAATTATCTGCTCACAGGTAATTCACACCTCGAGGGCAGGTAAATTTATCATATTTTGCAGCTAGTAAAAAATAATAGATATACGGGCACGATGTGGATGGAGTCTATGAAATTTATAAACCTGAAGGCTCGGGCTGTAGCACACGAGCAAAGCGAGGGCGCTACTAAGGGCCTGAGGGTTTATAAATTTCATAGGCTCCACATTGTGCCTGTATAACTGCTTTAGACTCTATTTCACATTACACTCAGATTACTTACCTCATCCATGGCTGTTCCTGCTGTAGGCCCGGTAAAAGCGGCTGGTTTTCTTACGATAACTGATACTAGCACCATGGCAACTATGCATCCTCAAGTGACAAAATAATAGCGCTCGTTAAATCACTGTACGTGAACAATGCATAGCGATTGGATAAACCTAGATTTTGAGCATGTGTTATACTGTGCCTGAAGGCGTGGAGTATTTAGAAAACAAGGTGGAGTATATGAGATTTATTACCCACCCAAAATAGTCTAAATAGAGTCTAAATGATCGTAACTTTGTAATGAAATCACCTATTGACTTCAAATAAAAACCAAGTTGTTTCTATCAGCAAGATCTTTTGTTTGGTATCATTTTTTAACATGTTAATTACTGCCTCAGGGAGTTAAAGACAAAAATGATCTATTTTCTGTACAAAAATGGCCGTAAAGGTCACCAAAGGTCAATTCAGCAATGGCACTATATCTAAAATTACATGTCATGAGGATTACTATTTATGTGGAAAGTTTCATGGTTTTGTGAAAAACTACACAATATTGTCAATTTTGGGGGCTATGCTGCTATACTATATTAGCTCTATGTTGTGTTCTAGTTTACTCAGCTAGAAATGCTTGTAAAGGTAGACCATTGTAGCTAGGTGATCAGATGGCAAGGCTAGAAGACACTGAGAAAAGGCATAATACGCATACGGTACGTACCATACGCGTATGCCTATACCGTACGCGTATGGTACGGAAAATCATATGGTACAAAATACACATATGGTATAGAACATGTACACACTGTGTGTATACACAACATTGTGAGCCATAGATGACATAGTGGAGATACACATTAAGTAATGTATTATTGGCAACACTGATGGTGGAAAATCGTTCTATTAGCAAGCCAGGTGAAGGATGAAGCTGTCATGCAGCAACTTTGTACTCACTGTGAACTCACTGGCCCCTGGTACAGTATGTGTCAATAAATCAGTGGTGTGGCTTTGACACAGTGATCACAGTATACAATACTATACATACACAACATACAGGAGATAGTTACACATTAGCTATTGTATATACAACACTTCATCTTATTGATCGTAGACTATTAGCAACAACAGTAGCTAAAGGTGGAAATGATCAAGCCAGGTGAAGGATGAAGCACAGTAAAATGTACTACAAGTACAACATTGAAACATACTCTTTACCTTGTTGTTCATCAGCACATCAGCTGGTTGTTTACGCTACAAATAAACAGTTACAAACAATAAAACATACTTTTAAAAAAAGGAGAAGAAACTGTTGTTTACGGGTAAGGTGGCCACTGGTTCTTCTCCGATCACTCCATGGATGGTTGCTAATCTTCTCCTTCATGTGATCTAGAGTTCAGGATGTGCTTTGTACAGGGCGTTATATAGAATTACACATCCATTTCAATAATCTGCACGAATAGGCATAATTATTATACATTTGTGGCTTCGTTCACAGGTGAATCTATCCCCAGTTAGTACAGGTCTCTAGGCCTCATAGTTTTTGAGAACATCAATTACCTACCATTTCCTCCTTATGATAGGAACAAAGAACTGTCTTGTGCTGTGTGTGCTCAGTAGATTGTTGTGTATATTACATTATTACTATTGGACTACAATTAGAATATAGACTCTAGGGGGGTTCATATACTACTAGTTTGACTGCTGTAAAGTGTTCATTTGACCTTTTGCATTTCAGTTGTTGACATTATTACTACAATTAATGTTAATAGAGGAAATCAGAAATGTACTGATATGTCTAAAACTTGTGTAAATGATTATCCTGACTGGTCCACCTTATCAGGGGCACATCCTGGCAAGGGGAGAGAACACCCAAATCAAAATACAGGATAATTTTATTGTTTTATCAGCTACAACCGTTCTTCCGTATAGGAGAGGGAAAAAACACACATACAGCAAAAATAAGCATAAAATACAGAGCTAAAACACAAAATAAATAAATAAATACAAAATAACGAACTAAAGTGTATCCAATACTGTAGGTGGTCAGGTAGAAAGTTCGGTATTACGTTAACGTATGCTTTACTTTACAGTAAGATTTTTAAAACATCATTAATGCATGTCAGTGGTCTAAATGGAGTGTACACTATAGTGATATTGTAAAGATCTTGTTGAGTACAGTAAAGTAACCAACTCAAGTTTGAATTCAAACACATGGAATTGTACAATTAGAGAGTTATTGACTGCTATAAATCCAATCGCTGTATTTAGTGCAAAGCAGTGCTTTAACAAGTCACCAAGTATCCAAGTTTTGTTATGGATCAACATGGCTCATAGCTGGGTTTGATTATGTCTAACGAATACTGTCAAGCTGTTATGATGGATGGTCTTGGATAGGGCTGGAACGAAGCTTTGAATGTTTCATAGGTTTGGAGGATAAGTAAACTTCTTATAAACTTATCTTTCAAAGCTTCGCAATGCACTCTTAGCCTACGAAAGAATTACCATAGTTGAAGCCTTGAAACACCTTATATAATTCATGTGTCATTTCAACCATTAGTTGGCATTTATCTATACATGACTATACATGATAGCTCACATGTGTACATGTACACTACTCATGTGAGCTGCTATCAGGTTGATAACTTTATTCAACTTGTACATGTGATATGAACCATGTAACATAGATACTACACTAATAACACAGGATTGGAAGCTCTGTTCACACACTCAATATAATGTGTACATTCTGGGTACACACCCCTCGGATTGCCTTTCAGGACTACAAAAGGTTTAAAAGTAGTAGTCTGGTTATTTAAACATGTATTGTACTTTGCTAAAGGTTGTACAGAACCAAAGAGAGTGTCTAAAGGAGAAATATTAGTGAGAATTTTATACTATTCAAACTGGTTGTCTTGTATTTGGCAACTCAAAGAAATCACAGTAATGTAAGTCTTTGAAGACATAACAGCAACAAGACAATGTTATGCTACTTCTAAAAACCAGGCAATGATGCAGTTAATACTATCCCATAGTAACTAAATAGGTTATTAAACAACCATATATAGCATTGAACTAGTATAAACCTTCCCGGTAGTGATGACATGATATGAGAATTTTAATATCAAGATAATCACGATATCATGGGGCTTATATCATGATATAAGAAATATGTTAATGTTTTCACAGGACATGTTTCATTCAGTCAATTTATAACAATGATTTGACAAAGTTGACACTTGATTTTTATGCATCACCACATGTTACCAGAGAAATGTCCTCATATTTTGCAAATATCAAGTCACCTTTTACTAAATAATTTGTGTTTCATATCATAATATAGCCTTTTCTCTATTACACGTATTATTATCATGAAATGTTTCTATCACGATTATCACGATATACAATATATCATGGTATCACTACTGAAGACATTATGAATGCCTTTCACAATGGGCTCTATGGGAGTAATACAACCGAAAAACAGTGTAGCTATCTGTCTCCGTAGGCTACCAGAAATAACAAATTCCTTTGAAGAGAAAGGAGGAATATTCTGTACTTATGGAAGGGATGGTATATTTAGCGGAATGGCGGAAACAGTAGAATCATCATTTGCAGATTATGGACAGCCTTAGAACACCCACCTCCCGTTAGCTACTCACTGTAACATGTATAAATACAGCTACACAGAGCTCACCACAGGCTTTACAGGCTCACCGTGACTGATTACCACATTTTGGTGTTGAATGGTCAGGCTTAGTCTTGCGTAGGCATACTCTATTTTCTCGGGGTGGCGTTTACAGATTTTCAATTATAAGTGCCCCCCTTGATGGCGCTTCTAGTAACATGTGTCAAAATACGGGGTGTGAGGGTTGAGATATGACTACACTCTAAGAGTGTCACAGATGATGTTAAGCTGCAAGAAGACAGAAAATCGGTGCTACAAAGACCACGAGCTTCAGTTATGGTGAGTTCTATGTAGCTGTATTTATATATGTTACAGTGAGTGGGTATTGGTAAAACCGGGAGGGGAGCGGGAGTGGGAGATTTCTTGGTAAAACCGGGACCGGGAGCTGGGAGATCATGTACACAATCACTACAAGCAACTGTTATTTTTGCACTAAAGATGGTTTATTGATGCAGAAGAGGACTCATGCAAGTAGTCTCTCTTCCTTCCAAACATAAGATATTATAACAAGTGAAAAGTCTGCAAGTATAGCCTTAGAGCAACTAAAAAAAGATTGGGAATCATGCTCCCAGAAAGTCACCCATACATCATTGTCTGCATTTTGTAGCTGTATGCTTCAAACTCCATGTGTGACTTTCATTGCTATACTAATCTTTGACCTGCTCCACTTCATGCTTTGCTACTTAATTGTTCTACTAAATCAAAATTTATCTTGGAAATAATTCTCATTTTGAGTTCTGTCCCGTGCATGCACAGTTCCTGAAGTGATGCATGCCGATGTGAACATTATATTCTATAAGTCCAATCCATTAATATTGTCAGACTCACTGTTGTCCTTCTCATGCTATGGCTCGTTCCACTGACTTAATGATGGTAGCTATACTGTATTTAATGCATTTGCCTGGCAACTTCTTGTTCTTTATGAAATCCATCCTGAATGTGACCCAACTTGGAAAAGCAAACAGTTAAAATGAGCAGTGAATAGCTACCATGGCACATAGTGAGCATCATTAAGAATTTGTAGCAAAGTTCACTATTTGTCACAGTATTCATTAGTTGTGATTTTTAGGTACATCATCCTTTTTCAATTTGGTCAATATTTTCTCTTTTGTATAAATATAAGGCACTGAATATTTATCTATATCTTGTGTTAGATATTAACTTGATACCTTGAAGCATTCCAGAGATATGGCCAATGCATGTATATAGACAATGATACATGTTATTTATTTAAGAAAAAAAGGACGAAGAATGTAACTATCAGAAATCTCTTTTATATAATTATTAGATAGTACAGGAATGGAAATTTGTCCTCAAAATCATGGTCGCTACACCAAGCTAAGATAGATCATTTTCAGTCATCAGTGTTGCAGAGCAAGAATTGTCCACAATATACATGTAGTCATGTGTTAATAACATAATTGGAAGAAGTGATACCATAAAAGCAGCATTGAATGATTCATTTACTTCAGACTCTCTTAATAAACATTTCAAAACTGTAGCAGTGATGTGTCACTTCATCACATCAATCTGCTAGCTGACAACTTTGCAATACCTGCTACTTCATGTGACACTAATCCATTCACTTTTGCTGAGATTTCTGAATCTTTAGTCCTCTCTCATCTGAACTCTATGGATCCTAGGAAGTCCACAGGTCCAGATGGCTCGTCTTAGGTTCCTGAAAGAGATAGACTGCTCCATTGGCTACCTTAAACTGTTAACGTTCATTGCAGAGTGGAGTTGTTCCTTCAGACAGGAAGTGCTCACATATACTCCAGTTCATAAAGGTGCATGGTGCTTTGAACAATCCTGGCAACTTCAGACCAATCTCTGTTGTGTCTGTTCTTGCTGTTTGTTTATTTCATGTGTTTGTTCAGTCATTTTTATAATTTTCCTTAAGTTAATTGTTACATTTGTATACACGTATATTTGTATTGTGTGCATGTGTTAAGTTTTGTACTTGTTAGCTAGCTATGTTCATTAATTTTGTCTGCATTGTATGCTGTTCTGGCAAGGGAGAATGGTAGTTGCCAACTGTCAGAGACTCAGAGGGTAATTTATAAATCAATCAATCAATCAAAACAGTCTGATAATTTAAGAAACTTTTATTGCTAACTCACAGAGAAAATTTCTTGCTGTAAAAACTCCAAATATTTATTGAATTTATAAGCTAACTGTGAAAGTGCATGCACCGCCTGATCTAGCAACTGTCTACACAGCCAGAGCAACAATAACTTGGTAGAATAAAATCAGTGGAGCAGGTCAAATTAGAGTCTGGGTAAACTTATAGCAATGAAGGTCATACATGGAGTGAAGCATACAGCTACAAAAGGGAAGAAAATGATATGGGTGACATTCTGGGAGCATGATTCCCACCCAGCAAGATTTTTTTTAATTTGAAAGCACTAAGACTTTTCACCTTGTATATTAAAAAATACAACAACAAGCGACTGGCAGTCAGTGGCAGTTAAGAGACTGTTCTATAGAGTGGCCGGCTGACTGCTCTATTAGAGTATCTCGATCTTTTGTAAGTTCGTACTGATGATGATATCTCATGTTTTAAAGGAGGGGAGAGACTACTTGCATGAGTCCTCTTGTACATCAATAAACCATCTTTAGTGCAAAAATAACAGTTGCTTGTAGTGATTGTGTACGTGATCTCCCAGCTCCCGATCCTAGTTTTACCAAGAAATCTCCCGCTTTTACCAATACCCCAGTGAGTAGCTAACTGGTAGTGGGTGTTCTAAGACTGTCCATAATCTGTAAATGATGATTCTGCTGTTTCCGCCAATTCCGCCGTTCCGCTAAATATACTATCTCCTATTGGAACAAACATGAAGGACAGCCTCGAGGCTTTCCCTAACCAATTCACACAAGAAAACACCAGACACACTATAAAACAGTTGAGAAGATACTTTTGTGCGTAATTTAATTGCAGTTTAAAGTGGTTTGTTAGAATTACACTTCCTTAGCTGTGCATAGCAATGTAATACAAGAATTACGAAATACACAGTATTTACAAATCTAATTATCTAACTGAATTAATATAGCAGTAGCATAAATATAAACCAATTAAGCCTTCATTCTCACATACAGGCTCCTTTTAGCATAAGCTTCTTTGCTCATGTGGGTATGGAAAGACAAACAAATATACAAACATACATACACACATACATACAAACACACACACATTTTAGGGAAAACAATTTCAGTAAACAAGGCACACACCCACAGCTGGCCTTTGGCTGGCTGTGGGCGTGTGCCTGGTTCAAAAACTAGCTAGTGACATTGTATTAAATTTCAGACAATATCAAATGGTTTGTGTTAAAGTTCAACATCTTATCCAGAGCTTTTCCAGTGATAACCTGTTGTGTAGTCACTTAGTGAACCTGTTACGGGTATTTCTAACCATCCTTCTGACAGATGTCATAATTATGTTGAAATCTAAAGTCACTCAGTGTAGCTATTACAAATCTTGGTGTCATGTGGATCGACTTACAGCTCCTGGAATATGTGCCAATTACCATCTTGTGATAATAGATCATAGCAACCGAGATAGCAACACAACTGATGTATATGTTGCAACAACCAAATTAATTACTTCTGGAACAATACGGAGCTTCCAATATCTTGTTATTAGTACAGACAAGAGTATATAATAGAAACCAACAGTGTTGAACAGTGTATTAGCCTGTGATTAATGATTGTGTAACACGGATATTTCAGCAACTGTTCTTTATGTGAAATGGTAATTTGAAATGCGTACGTGGCAACAGGTCTTTGCCAATTTTCTGTGTTACTCAACCAAGTGTTCAACAGTTATTGTACAAGGAAAGTGTAGTATAAACAGCCAAGATAACTCCAGCTCGTTAAAACAATGATTGCACACACGAGCGTGTTGTCACGCCTTCAGGGATCCACTTGGCAGTGCCAGAACTTTAACATTTTCCATTTCTCCTCACCATCACGCAAGGCGTGCTCACTACCAATAGTCCTGTAGAACCATCTGCAACCGGAATCAGGGTTTTGATCAACAAAAATATACCTTGATCACTTGATTTCACCTTAAAAACAGCCTTGATTTCTTGATAATTTAGCACGTATTTTTGTAAATTCTCATTTTGTTTGCGAGCTAGCTTAATCACCACTTTCTAGGACGTCTTGATTGCTTGATTCAGTACTAATTTACCTCTTGGTCGCTTGATTTGATTTTGATCCCGGTCGCAGATGGTTCTACAGGACTATTGGCAGTGACTACCCCTTGATCATGTTTTCACTTAGTTTAGTGGCCGAATTGGGCTAAATATAGCAACCCTTAAATGGCAATATAAAAGAACAATTACTGAAATGTCCGTGTTACTTCATGCAATCATTAATAATAGGGTAATACACCCATTCAACACTCTTGGTTTCTAATATGTACTCTTGGTACAGAGGTGTGAGGAATGTTTGCAACAAAACTGTAAAATGACAACCCAAAATGTGATCCAATTAACATGTGCCCAATTATGTCATCACAACTTTGACAGGTCATAATTTAAATGTATTGTTTCTCTCTGCATGCAGTAATGTGTACACATCACGTGATCTCACCTTGTTTATTTGTTGTACATTTTCATGGTAAGGTGAGTAGTCTCTTGGAGGACTTGTGATCCACTACTTCTAATCACCTGAAGGAAACAATCTTGGTAGGCCTACTTCTTCCTGTCTACCATTATCACCAATAATATCCGTAGATAACCGGTACATCATAATTGCTCTTAATAACGCGCGTCATCCTACAGGCGCGAGTGGACCCAAATTCAAAAAGGAAGGAGCGCGGTGTGGTGAATCCGAAGGTGAATTAGTGTAGAGATGAGATCTGACAACGGAGGCGTTCACTACAGAAGAGGAACAGTTAGCTAAACAAGTTTTTCATAACCAAAGTTGCTTGACCCACACGTCTTTGTATTCTACTTGTCACGTGCACATCACATCAAAGTGTTCCCTAGGGCGGTAGCCAAGTACTGTCTGTCCAACCTGACCTTGACCGATGACTTTAGGAAGAGCCTGAACTTTATCAGTCAACAGGTGAGTATAGTGCATAAGAGGAAAATCAAGTGATCAAGGAGGTTATCAAATTAAATATATTAGGCTCAGTAATCAAGGTACCCTAACAACAAATATTGGTGAAACTAATATTTGGCAATTTGCTATCAAATTGCAGTTGGCGAAAATTTAATTTGGTGAAATAGAGGACTTGCAGCATGACGTAAATTATTGTAATTGCTAAGCAACCGTAACTGCCGGCCATGTTTCGGGACAGTGTTGTGACTTTCTCAGGGTTTGGTACAGGTTGTAATGAAGCGAATCAGTGTTGAGTTGTGTTGTAAATACCACCCAGTTCGTTATAAAAGGCGAATAAGTTAGAAATGGTGAGTAATGTATCGAAATTTAATTAGCCACCTATTTCACAAAGCCAGTGATAAGATCTTCTATTACGAAACCAGCCCTGCTTCCCAGTGCCACTATACCCAGCGCTTAGTGAATAAAATCTCTTTACCTTCATTCTGACTCAGTATGCGCCATAGAAAGTTGTCCCGAAACATGCCGCCTAGCAACCATTGCTTCACCTGTGCAAGTCCTCTATGCTTTCACATAAATATTGGTGGTGCACGTAAGTGGTGTAAGGATGAAGTGTGCATGTTGTAGTGCACAATCCTTTTTGTGCTGAAATGCTATGGATTCAGTCACTGGATGCATCAGTCTGGTATAGTCACTTTCATCATTGAACTGGGTCGGGATCTGACCCGGGTCCAATTTGTTTTGTGGACCATGTCCATTGATTAGGATCATTTGCTGTCTGTAAGCATACTCACCCATTTATCAATGGCAGTACATGAATTCATGCATGTTGCTATCTTCGAGCTTACGTGGAGCCACGCCTACTATTCGAGTGTACAAATTATAGTCTCCATAAGCCACACCCCTTTTGCATGCATGGAACTACCAATAAGGTGTGTTTAAGTAGTATCCATGAAGTCACACTTGGTCTGTCAAAACCTGTTTCAACAAAAGCTTGGACTCAAGCTATGAAAATAATATTGGTGAAATTTAAATTTGGCTGTTTAGTTACGATCGAATCACCAATTTGCCAAATTTAGTTCACTGCCAAATTTAATTGATATATTAATGAAAATCTTAATCATGGCTACAGATCACTTACAGTAGAGACTACGGGTCATTCCATGTCAAACCCCATTTTGATTTTCTTGACATTTGGCACCCTATAAAGAGCTCATTTCACTGGTCTCCCTTTAAGTTATGACCACTCAAATTTCTGTTAAAAATTTCATCTAGTTTACACTTCTTTAATAAAATGCTCATAACTTTGCTTGTGATTAACATAGCAACTTCTGGTTTGGATTTTTGAAATCTTATTAAATTGTCTTTCAGGTGACATGTAATTTATTATAATTACCGTATACCAGGTTTTATAGCAAGACATTAATTAGTAATTTAGCCTTTGGGATCATTTGCTAAAATTAAATTTGTGAGAATTTTGGTACCATGATAACGTTAACGTTACCACATGATTTTAATAAGATCACATGATGTTGAAAACTTCATCACTAAGCACTCTGGAAAGATACATTTGCCCAACCAAGGCTGTGTCCTGTAGTGTAGTTGAAGCAAAAAGTGTTGATAAGAAAAAGTAGACATGACTCGATCAGATGCTTCAAGCCATTGAGATTTATCCTGCAGGCTTGCTAGCAATGGCCCAGCTCTCTCTCTCTCTCTTAAAGCTTTCTCCCATCCCATACAGGCTAGTTAGCAATGGGTACAACTCAAGATACACATGAGATGTACAAGACAACAGACAACAATGATGTAAAGGTTGTGTGTATGACTGTGTGACACAGTTCACTTTGTTCACTCTGCTAGTAGACAGTGTTGGTTGTTAGAAATATTACCACATCACTTTTTGCACGTATCTTAATTAACAGCAAGATTTTAATTTTAACAATGACCTTTTGTTGCTAAATTTTCTTCTATCATTTTAGATGCTATAATAACTCACTATACCATACCAAATGAAAAGGTCAAACCACAAAAATATGTCATTTATAATCTCAACTTTTTAAAATGTGTTCTTTAATTACTTTTATTCTTTGTTTACATGTTGGTCTAATGTTCTTCATTCATCACTGTGAGAGTTGGGATCACTAGTAGATCATGAGTTATAAGTGTTAATGTGTTGCCATGTCAGTACTACTGTTTGTATGGTACAAGTGTGGGTATACCATATAAGCTGAAATTTGACATGGAACTTAAAATTAGCAATTTGGCGGATGCTTACATAATCGCCGTAAATATCACCATATGTTTTGTTAGTGTTTCTAATATTTAACTGATCAAGGCCAATCAAGAAGCAAAGTGGTGTCAAGCTTGTTGAGTATCATACAGTACAGTAGTACTGTATATTAGGGATCATGCAGAACTAGACTTTTCCAGCCAAAAATATCACCCTAAAACCAGCTGCAATTTCCCTTCATGACAACTTGGCAGTATTGTTAGGCACAGCCAAGCCCAACAATAAGAAGTGTTATATCCCTACTGTGCTCAAGGTACCATAACAGAAATGCACAGTAGGGATATAACACTTCTTATTGTTTTACTGTGATTTAATATCGTGCACTACTCCAACTTGTTTCAGTACTTTTTATCGATGTGCTATGGTCCCTAGTCTAGTCAATGTTTTGTGTATATTTGTTTGCTAACTTTTTTTTTGTAAATAATTATCATGACTGGTGGACCCACGCATACTGTATCTGAAATGGCGCTGCGCACCCCCAGCTATATCAATCATTGTCTGTGAAATGTGAGGTAGCCGTTGTCAGCTATGTTCAACCCATTACACAACATTTTGATTCAAGAACTGTTCGAAATGCACCTCTGCAATCAAAATAGGTACTATGAAAAAGACGGACGATTTCTATTACAAAGGGAAGCCATCAAATGCTACTGCCAAATCAACACTTTTTGCTGTCAGCAAAGATGAATGGGACACAAAGGAGGACACTGGTAAGTCCATGAAGAATGCATTGTACATACTGCGGTTTGCCAAAAGACACCTCTCAGGCCAAAGTGACATTGAAAAATCAAGTCCGTAGCCTTAGCCATTGTTGAGTTGCGCTTGTCTGAAGTCATCCGTCAGTTACTCAGTCAGTCAGTCAGTCAGTAGAAAATTCCGTTAAACATATTATTTTAAATTCCATAGCAACTTGTTGAAAGCATTTCGGGTCAATCTGAAAGCTTGTTTAGGCTCAGCTTGCCTAACCAATACTTCCTCATTGTCATCAGGGAAAATTGAGGTTGGTTTTTGGGTGATGTTATTTTGTGGGCCACGCCTACTCCTTTGTAGTCCCTACTATACAGTACTATCATACTGTATGAAAAAGTAGTAAAACAAGAGATGAATGGGTATAGCTTGATGGGAAAGCCCCTACTTTGGCATTGAACAAAATTGTAGCTAATGTGCCAAAGTAGGGACTTTCCCACCGAGCCACCATAGACTCCAGTTATTAGGCGTACATGGTTATTAAGCGCACATGGTAGACTTGTGCTAGACACCTGTTTGTTAAGCGCATATGGTTGAAATCGCCTCTGCCACCTCGTACTACGTAGAATTATTGTCAAAATGAATCAGACATGTCACAGCACATCAATGCCTCACCAGGCCCGTGTCTAGTAGACACTGCCGTCTGTAATAACGATAGCTGTAGCTGCTACCTGGCTTCTAAGGATTTCCGTTTCCACGACTGAAGCAAACTATTAACTGGTGTTCAAATCACTTGAAAACTGTAGTGGATACAACTAATTCCCTCCTAGCAGAAACTCCTTACCGTAATTTATAAGCGCATGCGCCTAATAACCAGAGTCTACGGTATGCTATAATACCATCATTCATCTCTTGTTTCACTACTTTTTATTGTGTAGGTCCCTACTTCATTTTTAAATACTAGTTTGTTTAGCGCAGGTAGTTACAGTGTAACTTGTGACTGTTCTATTAGAATATCACACATAACTGTTGTACGTATTAGAGTGGCTGTTCTATTAGAGTATCTCGAGTCAACCAAGGCGTGGCAGCTAGCTAGACCAATAAGGGTGAGATCATTTTGTTTACTGTTAAGTAAATAACTAGATTTTTAAAAGGTGTGGTCCCTGCACTCTATTGCTATTAGTCCACGCAGTTCTTTATTTGATGGGTGTGGTCACGGTATCTTAATCGCGAAGTTGCAGATATATAGTTAGTGTACCTCTTGCAGTGCTGGGACCGAAGTGCTTCTGAAATCCAGCTCTGAAATAATTCTTTGGTGTCTAAATATGTTGCTGAAAGAAAGTGTTGATACAGAAAATAATCAACTCAATATGGTTTCATTGGATGAAGAAGACAAGCAGCCTGATTGAAGATACAAGAATCGACAAGGCACAGAGGACCTACACTCGTCAGAACCCCATAGACACATCCCACTGGTGAGTTTGTTATTGTGGTTTAAAATGGTGGCCGTGCGCTGCTTCGTTTGGCCTCTAAGCTTACGACTGTGGTCAGGCAGTGAGTGGAGTGAGTGAGGCAGACCAAATTTCAAGTTGTGGCGATTTGTTTAAAATTCTATATCTGGTCACTGGTAAGTGTTCTCTGTTTTTAATGCTGTATTTCATGTTAGATGGACTAATATTATTCTGTAAAGGTAATTTTGTCACGTAAGATGTCTCAAGGATGATTTTAGAAGGCAGCATTTTAGGTGGTGCACATCATTTTTTGGGGGATCCCTACTTTAAACAGTACTACTGTACTGTTTGATTAGTTATGTTGTAAATGTGTTATAGTGATGTGTTCCTTTATCAGATGATGTTGACAAAGATGAGTTAGAGGAATAGTTGTCAGTACTAATGGATCAAGAGTTTGATACCATCTTAGAGGATGGCAGTACCTTACAGGTTAGCTGTGTCATGTGATCGGTGGATACCTCTATATAAAGACCACTATGGGACCAATGGTTGTACTAATGTATGGAGCCAGACCTGGTCCTAATTAGATTTCAGTGTATTTCATAGTAATTAATAATTACACTAATTCAGTTACAACATGAACTCTTGATGCTCTTACTCTATGATATCACCAAGAGTTAATAATAGTAGGGAGGGAGAGTGTCTAACGCTCAATAGGCCTGTATAAAATGAGCGCGTAAGACAATCTGGCTTCTTAGCCAGACGTGTTGATTGCATGAAGGGAGATGTGAAATGAGGCAAGCCGCAGAAGGACATTATCGATACTACTAGCTGTTCACGAATCAGTCTCATGAGCAACGTGCGAGGCAACGTGTGCAATCAAACATGTCGATTTACGATGAACAGCCCTCGGTACTGGCCAAAATTGAAGCAGAAACAGTTCAATTTTGAGGAAAGCTGAGATGAAGCACACTCGGAAGCACAGGTAGAATTGCATCACGAATCTACCGTTCAGCCACGTCCCGAGGTAAGGCCCAAGAAGAAGCGTCGGTCAAGGAGTGATGAGCTGGAAGTAACCAAGAAGAAGTGTCAGACGAAAGCAATGGCAAGGAAAAGAAGCGGCGCCGATGAAACACAGCCTGAAGAATCCCAACCTAAGAAAAAGCGCCAGATGAAAGTTATGAACGATTTCTCTCTGGTTCTTCCATCACTCACTGGAGTAGCCATCTTCGCATCACTGCTTTCTCACCAACTATCAATTTTGCAAGGCCATACAAAATGTGACATAACGTGTTTATTGCGGTCATCAACACTATAGGAAATTACAAAGATATACGATAATAAGCGGGGTGCTTTACACGCTCATTTTATACAGGCCTATTGAGCGTTAGACACTCTCCCTCCCTACTATTATTAACTCTTGATATCACTTAATACCATCTTGTGTGTAATTGTATATACATCACCTTATTAGGATGTTACACTGATTTTGTGTCGAGAATGATTAATAAAGTGAGGATCAGTACAAGTGGTGAGTAAGTGTGACATCCTATAACTAATGAGTAAGAATAGAGGCATCTTATGATGAGAGGTGGAGAAGACATGTTCTGGTTATTTTCTGCTTGTGGTGGCCTGAAGCCATTTGCTACTGCAGTATACAAGAAGCTGGCTACCATGTTGGCTGACAAACGTTGACTGACAAGCATGATATTATAGATGAATAAAAATTTATAAAGGCCTTTTCACACTAATATTCATTGAATGCTGATCCAGCTGTGGTCATACTGAAAGTGGATCAAATGTGCATCAATCCATTTCACACTATGTGTGTAGTAACTGAATCCAATTCACTTTCATAATACACCCGATTACCTAACGAAAAATATAATGTCAGAAAAGAGATACGTAATATAGTTTGTGTAGAGTTTGTGTTAGTAATGTATCCATTGACACAGTGAAGAAATCTATATGTCATGGATATGTATGAATGCATATGGCTTCCCACACAATATGTGTGTCATCTACAAATAAATTATTTCACACACTACATCATATACATTAGTCCAGAGGAGATTGGTCACGTGTCATTCATCTCATGATCTCAAAGGAAGGGTTCAACTAATTCAATCTTCATACCTCTTAATATTAGACGAATTGTATATCCATACCAGAGCATCCCAGTTGTATTACAAGCCTTCTCAGCACAATGCGCCGCTTTCCTAGCTGCTAAACAAGCCTTAACACATAGAACAATGCTTGATTGCATAATTTCACGTCATAGGATTATGACGCATGACCAACCTCCTCTGAGATTAGTCTGTGGACTATAGAGTAGCTGATCTGATGCACACACATCATTCACAACAACAAAGTCAGATATTGTGTAGTTGCAATGTCTACTGTAAACCATGGGATATCAACAGTATGATGTCATGTTGTTTACACAGTGTGGTCAAACAATTATGGATCTCTCAAATAGTTTTAATTTTTAACAAGATGACTCCATCCAACTTTAGGCTTTGCATGGAAAGGAAATATGGTTTATAGAAACTATATTCATAACAACAAATAACCTCTGGTATCAGCGCTATCTATCACTTTGTTATGTGCTTGTAGCTATGGTTGCTTGTAGCTATGGTTGCTTGTAGCTATGGTTGCTTGTAGCTATGGTTGCTTGTAGCTATGGTTGCTTGTAGCAAATCACGATTGTGTGTTTACATGAAGAAGTAGACTATACTCACCACACAGAGATGCTATGTGTGATCTTCTAAACTTAAGAAGTGCTGTTGAGTGCTTGATTAATGCTGCAAAGGAGCTCACACAGCAGAATTCTGTAATTTTATTGTTATATGGCTTCTTTAGTATACGAAGCTGCCGCCAATTATGTAATGGCGAATAGAACTTTACAATTTTTTGAGGTGTAGTGTAGTTGGCGATGTGTGGAATATGAGCTTAGGTCATGGACATGCAGAAGGACTCAGTAAACATGGCTATATAGTTTTTAGCACAAAAAGGTGGATAACTTTGCTGTACATGAGTGAAACAAAATAATATTAGTATATGTAATAGGATGGATTGCTGTGGTATTCGGGATTAATAGTGCGAGCATTGTAAACAGGAAGGAGTAAAATAGTGCGAGGCGAAGCCGAGCACTATTTCCTTCCTGTTTACAATGCGAGAACTATTAATCTCGAATACCACAGCCATCCGTCCTATTGCAAATTAATCCGACAACCATAGCAACTGTTACTAGGCAACAGAAATTCAAAAATAACCACTGCAAAAGACCAATCACACTTAGCAACCGTTGCCTGGCAACCGTTGCTATGGTCTCAAAATTACTTTTACCTTAGCAACCGTTGCTAAGCAACCGTATTGTATCATACCTTGGGGACTTCTATCACTATGGTAACAATAGTTGTCGAATCGGACATTTACTTCTAATATAAACACACCACACTATTTTAGCCAATCAAATTAGTATTATAGATTTTTGTCATGGGACCTTGACAAACAAGTGTAATACTAATTCTATTGGCTAATCGCTTGACGTATTTCAATATAATACGTCAAGCTGCTATTGAGATTATTATACAGTAACACATTCAGTTGTTGGATTATAAAAGTAATAATATGAAGATGAACAAACGGCGAACTTTAGTTTTGCCTCAAACATACGTACTGTTCACTTGATACTTACTAGTGGACCAATACTCATTGCCAATAACCACCAGAGGATTGTTTTGAGTTGGAGGATGCTTTCCAAGGTGGTTTTTAGGTATGTGTTCTATTAGAGTTTTTGCAAAAAAAACATGGGCGATCCCTATTATGAACCCACTATCGTATAGTCACATCTGGTTGAGATGTAGGCTTTGTTTCTCTGTTAAGGTCAGCTATTATGTGTTTGAGAGGACATTGTTCTTCTGTGTGTTGTCCTGTAATGGCTAGCATTGATCTAGCTTATTATGAGTAATGTTGATGCCCTAGAATAGTCTTGTGTTAACAGGTGTTGGTGTTATCCAAAGCACGTATCGACACAAGACTTACATGAAATTAAGCGCTCATCATCTAGCAATTCCAAGTTTGTTGTTACAAATCACTATGTGCTTTTGTTTGCTCTCTACATGCATTGAAGGTGTTGGTGTAGAGGAAAACTTTAGCTACATTCCTGTCAATACCAGTTAAAGTGTTAGTGCATAGAACTGTTAACCCAGAGGTCCAGAGTTCAGTTCCTGCGGATGACAACTTTTTCTTCTCAGTGCCACCTTTTTATGACACACTTTTTCATATGTCAGCTATTGACGATGCTTACTCGGCAATCTGTGCATGTATTGACATGCCAAATGTAACGCTTACCATCTGGCTATGTCCCAAAGTTTATTGCAAGCTTCTACATGCATTCCTTCATCCCCTACAGCACATTAAAGGCCATGATGTATTCAGCTGTATTCCATTGCTAACCACACGATAAACAGCTCAGCTGGTAAAGTACCTTCCTGAAGTGTTGCGGTTACTGCTGCTGTGTAGGGCAAGTGCCCAGAGACAAAACTTTTTTTTTTCGTTTTATCTATACCTTTTTGGTGCTTACTTTTTCCAAGAATTCGCGATATAAAAAGAGAGGAGAGTGTCCTACTCTGGTATAGCCTGTACAATTGCGTAGTGTGAAGTGATGATGCAATACTGGTTACCACTATTCAGGTGTTAATTGATCACCTGACTATTTCCAACTGAAGTCACAAAAATACTATCTCATCAGAGAAGTTCTAAAGTGCTTTAAATGGAAGGCGTGGATATTGGTTTAGAAGAAATTGTTGTGGAAACATCACCAGACTTTGATGAGTCGCCCCACCATCCTCCGACAAAGGAAGTACGACGACGAAAGGTTGTCACCAAGAAGGAATGGGAACATCTGGTGAAGGAAGTGCGCAACCTGCCATTAACTCCAATTACAACATATTGTCTGGATGTCACGCGTTCGAAGTTAGTTTCACATGCAAACAAATCGCTCAAAGAATTTGCGTTATCTTTTGAGCCTTGAGATATATTGTTCATCGTAGGTTTCTTGAAGAACATGTTTGCCAATTTGTATGAACGCTGTGCTAAGAATAAGGACAAATTCATAGCATTTCAGTTCCAATGGCATCAATTAGGGCTGAGCGATACTACCGTTTTAGCGATATATCGCGATATTTTGAAAGTATCGATATCACGATGTTTTGTTCGTGATACCATGCCTGTACATTATTGTCATTAAAAATCCATTTGTTATGCTGTACTAGGCTCAAGAATCCTTGTAAGTCATAACCTGGTTACCCCTGCAGAGAGGTGTGAACACCATAATGTAACCTCAAAGCATGTTACAATAACTGTTACTGTAAACAAGGATGATAATGGCTAGTTTGATGCCTTTAAAGACTTCCTGCAGGAAAACTGAGGAATACACTATGTAGCACCAGCTATGATTGACTTATTTGTAAGTATCGTGAACTATTCAGTATTGTGAATAGTGGCTTTAGTATCGATCGTGATACTAAAATGGCAGTATCGCTCAGCCCTAGCATCAATACTGTAGCATTCTACTCGTGAAAGACACTACTGACCTTGCAAAGCTGAACTTAGACTCTGAAGACTCCACCTCTATTACTCGAGTTGAGACAAGACAGTAGTGGGTTAGCTTTATCGGGCAAGGAAGTTCAAACATGTAGTTGCCAAGATATTCACGTTGATATTCTCAATGGAAGTATACAACAAGCTTCTTAGTCACAGCAAGAGTTCATAATATATATAAATATTTAGTCACACAGTCACACATTTTTACAGAATCTGACTCAGTCTAATGCACATGCAATCCCCTCTACAACACATGCTGACCCTGTAGATGTTTACTATAGGTTTGGAGGAGCAACACTGGCTAGCATGTTACATGGCCGTTACAAGGCAATGAAGCCAAACACAAGGAGAAAATATCTGAGGAGATCCACATTTTACAGGTATTAAATGCCAAGGATAAAGTTCCTATGTACTTACGGTACAGATTGTGGGTTTATGTACTTTCCCCGTGAACAATTGGTCCCATTTCTACAGGACGTGAATGTTGCAGTAAAATCAGTTTGTAATGAAAGTGGATTCAAAAAGTATAGACCTTCCCTTATACAGGAAACCACCAAGTTTATTTATTAACAGCGGAACTAAGCTTAAAGAAAAGTTTTGTGAACTGTTGTGAAGCTGCTTTGACTTCTTAGATTGTTTCAAGCCATCTGCTTTGGATGATGTGTTCTCCGAATTTGTGGCAAAACTTATGAACACCATAATCCAAGAATTCAAAGCTACCACTGCAATGAAGATAGGCGCCGCATCAGTGTCTGGACAAAATTTACGAGACACCTTGTTGACACAGCATATAAACACTGAGAGTAAAACAAATTCATAGCTACTTTAATATTGACAATTAACTCTTGTCATAATGTAGAGAATATGAAATACAAAACTAATTAATCAAGCCTTTTTTGCATTTTCCTTTCCAGGGTAATGTCACTCTCGCAGGTGTCAAGAGACAAACCTCTATACTCACTGCCACTGTGATGGGCGGATATGGTCTGCTTGATCAACTGGGCTGCTCTTGAGATGGCGTAGTTGGCAGCATCCAGCTTGCCAGCAGTTGATCTCTTATACTGAGATTCCAAAAGTATCCAAACTGATTTGGATACTTGTTCCAGTTTGGATACTTGTTTAAAAAGTAAACACAAATCCATAAACACAGATCCTGAGAAATCCCAAGCTGTTAAAATAAGCATGAAAGTTAGCACTCTTCCCATATGTGTACCTTACTTTGCCAGGCAAGGAATTTGCTGGGCTGGGGTGGATTGGGCTTAGCTGATAATTTCAACATTAATCACTATATAGTTTTGATATAGGCTGTGGTGTACCTGCTTCAGTAAGGGAATGGTGCCACTTGAGGAAACAATCATACTCCTCCCTTGTAGACTTCAGAATATCACAGTTTGTGTCAGTCACATGATCATGGCTCAACAACACTTCCTCAAAAATTTTACTACATGCCTCCAGATATTTCAGGGTCAGTTCAACTTGTGGAGCATCTGCTGGAGGAGGTTGCTGATTCACGTAATGATACAGCTCTCCAAGTACTTGTTCTTGCTGCAAAAAATAGTGAGGCATTGTATGGTCGATTGTTTAATTTTGAGATGTTAACATCAGGCTTGTTGTAATCGTACTGGTACCATTGTGTCAGGTAATTACTGGTAAAAATTGTAATTAAACAGGTAATTAATTACTAATCATTACCACATTTTGGGTAATTGTTATTGTAATGATTAAATTTGTTTAGTAATTACAACAAGCCTGGTTAACATACACCCAGCTATAGTGAGATGTGTTCTGTTTCACCAGCATGATCTTGGCTGGTGCTACATTTAGCTTGATCCAAGAGTCTTGAATGATGTAGGCTTCACACAGCTTGGGGATCATCCAGGCATTACCATTCCTTACACGTGCACATTCTCGTTCAAACATATCCACAATTGCCTGTCACCCAAAATGATTTGCATTGCGAGTAAAATTTCCTAGTCCCATTTTCCTGAGATGAATGCAGAGCATTGATCATATTTTTTAGCTAAATTTAAAGCATAAAATTAACACAATAGCAATATTTAATACCTGATGACTTGGACAGATCAACCAATGAATTAGGTGTGGTCCACTGAATGGGTTGACGAAGTACGGCTTACTTGGTACTCATCACTAAAAGCTTGGTTGGTACGATGCGCCCCACTATAACCATGTGTGCTTTTCACCACAGTCAAGTTGGGTGCAGCCCTATCACATACTAGGAGGCTAGTGGCAAATCCATGTGCCTGTATTGAAGAATACTAAAGTAATACAGTAGATGAACATATCTAATATCATCTGAAAGAGATGGATAGTTTCAAACACACAGGCATGAATAGTCTAACGTTTCTGAGTTAGTGTAATAAGGTCCAACTATGTCATAGGAAGACGTTAAATCCCTCCACAAAAACTGCATTATATAAGCAGTTTGCTCTGCCGCCTTATCCTTGTCAAATATGTTTGTACACATCATGAAGTGATCCTCTGTAGTCATTGATAGCCCCACGATTGTTTGACTTCTGGAATTCCACATAAGCCACGATATGACCTTTACCTCATCAAAATCAACACTCCATCAGCCATGGACACCAACTTTCCTGTAGCTTTACATGTTGAAGCTTCATAGGCTGCCAGGCTTCTAATGTATGCTGCAAGAGCTGTTGGAAAAGAGAATATTTTATCACACACATGCAGTCATGCACCCACACCCACACCCACACACACATATATTGAGACACTCAATCTTTTACCGATTTGAATAGTAACTAAGCTCCATTGGTTACCACATTTCCTAGTACTACATTAAAACATATTTAGTTACAAAATAGCCAATTTATTTACAACATACTATTCTTCAATTGATCGGAGTAGAATTCATTTCGCTGCCTGTCTTTCCTCCAGATTTCCTTCAGAGAGTCTTCCACTCCAAAGCCACCAGCTTCCTTGTATACCTCTTCAAGTTGGTCCCCATGCTCATCCTCTAACACTGCAGTTATCTTGCACATGTCATCATGTTGAGTATCATCCATTGTTACGTCTAATTTAGAGTATTTAGACGGTGACTGTTTGTTCTTTGTTCTCTCCATCTGTGCATTTCTTTTCCTTGCTGCAGAACTTGCTGGTGATAAGTATTTGGTGGGATAATTAGCATTTGCTGCCTGGCGTCGAATTTTTTTCCTCGGCTAACTTGGGCTGACCTTTTCTTGTGATTCTCCAGAATTCTCAGAAGTTGTATGCAAGATGAACACAAAACTTCACTAGAGGCTTGTTCCATAAAAGTTGCATTCTTTGGAAGTTTATACCAACGTAAGCAACCAATAGAATCATCTCTCTGAAGTGGTGCCACTGACATATTAACTTGCTTACAGTGGAAACGAACCACTAAGAGGTACTCATCATTATATTTGTCATAACTGATTCCGGGACAAAATACAAAGCCATTAGATTGCAGTAGCCTCTTGCAGACCTGAGTGAATTCCTCATCACTTGTAATCACTCCATTGTCTACTGATACAAGGAGTCCTTGCAGATCATAATGATACCCGGCATATGTTGGCGTTAAAATAACTCTGACACGATGCACATACCCAGCAGGCGGGTGGTTATGAACTAACACATGTGTTATTTGAAATAGAGTAATTCCATCTGAAGCCATTAATAATGTTCCACTAAGTTCATAGTAATTTCTTGAAAACAGCTAAGAAGTGGCAAAGGTACAGGATCTTCATCAGTTTTGGTTTGTGCAAACTGTAGCTGGGTGAGTAGAGGTAGAATTATTACACTCATTCTCCATTGACACTTGTACAGGCTCAAGGACAGGTTCAAATGGCAAAAATTCTGTCCACATGTGTACCATTTCCTCGCCAACTTCCGCAGCGCTATCTGTGTCACTATCAACATGGCTTTCATTTAACACAGCAGACGACTTCAGAAATTTTATTGGTGTAGTTATAGGTGTAGTTGGCTCCATCACAGCAGGTTTAACTGACGAAGTAGACACTGAATAACCAGTTCGCAATCGCTCTTAAGTTGGAATCGAGGTGGGAATGGCCCATATCCATGGAGGAAGCATCACTTATGGTAAACAAATCACGGGTTTTCTTTGAAACGGGTCTCTTAGGTGTGCCTCCATATTCTCACTTCGATATTAGTCGCTAATTGATACAATTCTGCATGTGTCTGGGTTGTTATTGTCACCTCACGTGTTAAATCAACATAAGAGAAATAACGTAAATAAAAGGGAATGCTTCACACTACGCATTTGTACAGGCTATACCAGAGTAGGACACTCTCCTCTCTTTTTATATTATGAACTCTTGCGTTTTCTAACTCAACTTTTTCTCATATTAAGTTCATATCATCGTAGTATTACTCCACACAATTAGCCATTAAGTGTGCACCTGTGTGTTAAATTAGTTGTGCTCAAACATTTGCTTGCAGTATAGCTACCGACAACAAATGTGTGTACTGTTTTAAATACTCTTTGTTGACCACATTATGTGCCTGGACAGTACCACATGATTTGCACATGTCTTACATGTGACCTGCTCAGTGAAAACCTGACTAGTTTGTATAATTCTGTACTGCATTGAAATACATTGGATAAAAATTGTGTACTACAAAAATAATTTTATACGCGTTTTAATTGCTTCAGTAAACATTGAAACAAGGCTTGAATCAAGGTAACTGGTGACCAAAAGATTTGCCTGTTAATGGATGAGTAAGAATATCTTTTGTTTCATTTCAGTGACATGAAGCAAATGTGAGGCTTTTGTTTATGTTGTAGTAAAATATTATGTAACATGGCCATTTCTAAGTTTAAACAGCCTTTTAATGCATGTTTGTATGTAGGGTAAAACTCGTACCTTGCTGAATGCCCCAAGTCATTGTGAAGACAAATGAGCCAAGTCCCATCTTCATAACTTGTTTCCTTTGTGAGTTATGATCGATTAAAGAGCACCTGTGATTTACACCAGCCTACGTCTGTGTGTCTGTAGTGTTTCTAGTGTTTCTGGATATGATTTCATCATTATGGATTATCTTACAGTTCAGAGCTCGACTAGCAATGCTACAGAAGAACCTCAAAGGCTGTAAGAAGGAGATTAAGAGTCTCTCAGTGATTGAGAATGCTGTTAGTAACTGTGATGTTACTTGTTACTTAGTTACCTGATCACCTAGGTGACACATGTAGCCTTCCTCAAGGCCAACTATGAGTACTTACGAGGGAACTATCGTAAAAGTGTCAAGCTGTTAACCTCAGCTCCAAAGACACCATTACTGACTGACGCTGGTCAATGCCTTCCTTCACTATACTTCAACAATCTTGGTTGTCTACACTATCACATGGGCAAGTACAGTTTGGCATCTTACTACTTCAGTAAGGCTCTCTATGAGAATGATTCTGCCCTCAACGACTTCCCACCATTGGAGAAAGGTAGTTGTTGGTGGATGTGTCGTGTGTTGTCTGTCATGTGATCTGTTGTTATAGCAACACTGTCAGGACGTCCATTGGCAGTACTGGGGGTAAACTGTCGTCAAGTGTTGTTATATAATCTCGGACTACAACAACTATATGCTGGTCAACCAACTGCTGCATTCACGTCTTTGTTGGAAGCAGTACAAGTGTTTCACATTAATCTACTGTTGTAGCTTCGGTTGGCTGAGACTTCAATAGCGGCTTACAATAAGGTTGTTGTAAACTGTTACCATGGTAATTGTTACAGTATCTGCAGGCACAGATGGACTATGCAAAGCAACAGCGTTACCGTAGTGACACAATTCAACTGTAGTTGAAGCTGGTTTCCATCAGAAACTTGTTGTCATGCCGATGGAGATGGGTCATTTATCATGTGACGGATCATCAGCAGCCATGCCAATCCCATCACTTGACTTTGCTAACATCTGTCTGCGTAATGCTCTCTACTTGCTACCTCCTGCTGCCACAACAACCAATGAGACTATGGTATCGGTGTTGGCATGTCCACCACTCCATGATGATGCTGTGATGTCATTGAGGGCATCCATTCTGGCTAATGTGTCGTTACGTCAAAGTGACCCAGTGTCTTCACTACACTACAGTAAACAACTTTTGGCCATTCCTTCACTGTCATTTCCACTGTTGTAAGTGTCATATTAACAAGATAGTTATGAGCTATATATGTGTACCATAGTTAGTGGGCTATATAGTTGTTGTTACATGGACATGACTTTTAACAAGTTGTGAATGTATTAATCCAAATCTCACTTTGGTCAATTTTAACTCACCAATTGTAGTGAATATAGATATGAAAATTTCATTAAAGTTTGTGAATTTGTTATACTGTATTGTCTTCAATTGTGACTCGGTTGAATCCTGGCATTCTTCAAACAGACCCAGGGACTAAACGGGACCAGATGTTTGTACAAGACTAGTCTTAATTCAAGACAATAACAAACAAGTACACAAAAAAAATTGGAATTTTTAACTAGAGTAGGGACCATAGCACATCGATGAAAAGTTCTGAAACAAGTTGGAGTAGTGCACAATGTTTAATCACAGTAAAACTATAAGAAGTGTTATATATCCCTACTGTGCATTTCTGTTATGGTATCTTGAGCACAAAAGGGATATAACACTTCTTATTGTTTTAATATCATGCACTACTCCAGCTTGTTTCAGTACTTTTTATCAATGTGTTACCTACTCTAGTTGAAAATTCCAAAAAATTTTGTGTACTTGTTTGTTATCTTTTTTGTAAAATAAAATTATTATGACTGGTGAACCCATGCATACCACATCAAAAGAAAGAAGTGGCACTGTGTGCCCCAGCTAGCAATCATCGTGTGAAAAGTGAAATATCCATTACACTTCGTTGTCAGCTGTGTTCAACTCGTTACACAGCATTACGAATCAAGAGCTATTTGAAAAGCACCTCTGTAATCAAAGTAGCATTCACGAAAAATATGTACAATTTAGAACTTGCACGTGCCAACCGCAAGCCATATGAGGGAAGGTTTCAGCAGTTACTGCTTAATGGGTGGCAAAAAATGGCTTATTTTAAGTGCTCCCAAACTAGACAGAGAAGCAGTCAATTAGTTTTGATGTTGGACATGACATTGCTTACTAATCTTGTACTGTGACTAAGGACACGGTGGATGTTATACTGTTAGCAATACAGGTGGCATAGCTAGCTTCCCCAACACATGACATTGTGCCAGTGTTCTCTCATAACCCACCTCGCACATTTGCTTGCTAATTATAAGTTTTGGGAAGGTTTATATTTGCACAGTCCTCATTTCTCACATACAAGATGCTTTTGTGCATAAGCCAATCACAGCCAGCCAAATGGGCATGTTGCCTGGTTTACAAATCCATTGATGATTGAAATATTAAATAATGGTGAAAACCACCCAAGACAATTAAACAACAGAAGCCAGGAGCATTAAAAACAGTTGTATATCAACTACAATACCTTAACATTATTGAAATTAACTTTGGAATGACTAAACCAACACATTCAATGACATATACACTGAATGCCAGTTATATACTATGCTGCTCAGTTTCTTATAATAACTATGACATGTCCTGTTTGGTTGTGAATCATCAAGTTGTAGCTGAGCACTGCAAAGTTGTTAATAATATTTTACACATCATGTTTGTGTGTGTGTGTGTTAGTCCTACTCTAGTGATCACCAGACCAGTATGGTACTCCTGCTCAATCAAGCTATCATCCTAGCTAGGGTGAGTGTGTGTCATTAACTGTCTAACATATCTAACTTCTACCTAACATGATCATACCCTAACTATCAAGCAGTAATACTGTTTAGTAGACCCCCCCCCCCCATAAAATGAACAATACCTGCCAAAAATGCTGTCATTCAAAGCCATCATAGAAACATCATATGATGTCATCTTAGCTCCTGACCTTTCATCTGACTTCTGCTTGCCTTTTACATGATTACCTACTTCATATATATAGTCACTTTCCTTAGAGGAGCTTATTTAGAAACTTTAAAACCACTCACGCTACTGTAATACGGAGAAGATACCTGTGGCTGTGCTTATAAAATGATCACATAGTGATGATGACCTTAAACAGTCAGAGCACAGCAACAACACCTTGTAGTGATGTCAGCTGCTCTTTGCTGTAGAAAATAAGGCATGACAACCACACCCCCTACTGTATGTACAAGTGCTTCAGGTGCTGCTTGAAAATATTACCTTAATTGTATAGTTTAATCACATGATCCTCAATAGTCCCAATACAAAACCAGCAACTGGTGGTGATCACTGATGATCTCTAGATATCTTGGTTGTGCTTCATCTAAGGATTAAAATAATGTGTTTTGTTTTGTAAAGCACTTACTTTTCTAGTTAAAACTGATGGAACAATATTTCATGCATAGCAATACTAGCACTAGCAAGGTATTTATATTCTAAACCAAACAATGATGTTACACTTTGTTACATCGTCCATACATTTTAGTTCATCTAGAAACCAATCAATTTTGCTTAATTCATTTTAACGGCGCTTAAACCGCTTCCACCCTCCTCTGCCTACTGTAAATCTCACTTGGAGATAAACAGCAAGATCGGGATACTCTAATAAAGCAGTTACAGCCACACAGCTATGCTATAACAAAGAAGTAGTGAAGTAGTGAAGTATGGTTTCAACAATAAAAAGCAGTGAAACAAGACATATGAATGATGGTAGCTATTACAAACGCCAAAGATTTTCACACATAGCTGCTGCTATGTTGTAACAGCTACCATCATTCATATCTCTTGCTTCACTACTTTTTATACATTTGTGGCTGTGACTGCTATATTAGAAATCTCAATCTTACTGCTTATCTTGAGTGAGCTATACAATAGATTGGGAGTGGTTGTCATGTTCTGTAGGCCAAACTGTGGCTGGATCATTAAGGGGCGTAGTCATCATGCTCTATTGAGGTTACGGTATAGTCACGGGCAATCATTCAAAATTTTGAATGCCTATCGATACTTTTTGAGAAGCCCATAAAACCAGTCTAGCAGCATGAAAAGTTTAAAATGAAGGTAAAGCCCTTCATATTTAATGTTTTTATGTAGCTACAGTGTAGTTTGAGGCAGGTGGAACACTACAATTTGTTGTAGTAACACAAGTAAGCCAGCCCATACATCGCTCAGCTCCAGCTGTCACTACCATGTTTTTCCACTGCCAAATATAGCAAAAACTATAGGCTCTATTGGCATTTCTGGGGCATGGTGATACTGTATATTAAATTTATTAGGTCCTGTGGAAGCGTTTTTGGCGTGTTTCTTCCCAGTGACAGAGATACAAACCTCAAAGCGCTTGTTTCACTAAAAAAAACTACTAAAAGTTCAATAAAACATCTGTACAACCAGTAACTTAAAAAACTGCTTCCACAGGACCTAGATATTTTAGCTGTTGTTTAGTTATTTGTGTTGAAATTATAAGGATTCAGTAATCTGTTTGTCTGGTTTTTGGGAAAACATCACTCTATTGTGGACCACACACCCAAGAAGAGTCATTGTTCTGTAGTAAAAACAAACAAACACAATTAGCTGTATTGCTAACACAACAGAGTTGTTGAAATTATTTATCCCTGCTTGGTTTAAAGCAGGTTTTGTAATTTGTTCTGCCCACGCATTTTATACTATTCTGTAACCTTAAGAGTGTGGCTGCCACCTTTGATTCCATGCCTTATCAATTGTGGATTTTAGAATGGCCACCCTGACATTTTGATTGTTACTGCCTTTTAACAATTTGGCTGTTTGGTATATATAGATAATACTTTTAAATCCCAAAAGCTGTTTGTTTTTAGAAAACAATATTACAATCTTGACTTGTTGAATGCTCTATTAGGATAAGTGTGTTGTTGGAATATCTTGTATTGTGCTTGGCAAAAAACAAAAACTTTATAAATTTCACAATTTTTTAATAGTCTTTTCCATGTTGTACTGATCTATTTTCCTTAATGGTTTACCAGGTAGTTGAATTGTGTACTGGTCAACCTGGTGTACAAGTAGTCTAGTGTAAACACTGGTCCATTTGTAGGTGTTGTTGTGTATGTATGAAATAGTGTTATTGTGTGTTAGTGTTAGTACATTGGTGTGGGGGGACCACATTTACTGTACGATACATTGTCATATCTCCTGATGTGTGGTGACACACTAACACATGATAACACTTTAACTCATCCTACACCCTAATAGTTACATCAACACTGTCAAGCTGTTGAACTACTAGAGAAGGTATATCAACATGTAGGGAGTACACAGGCTACAGCTGGCTCCCTACTAATGGAGCTATATCTCACCACTTATCAGCTGGACAAGGCTGTTATGATGGCTTCTGATGAGAAACTTGCTGATCAGGTGAGCAACCAACCCAACACACTAATAGTTAAATGCATTGTTTCCTCTTCTAGTTGAATGTTAACCAGTTACAGTTACACCAGGTGTGTGTACGTCTGTGTTTGTGTGTGTACGTCTGTGTTTGTGTGTGTGTGTGTGTGTGTGTGTGTGTGTGTGTGTAGTGTTTCTAGCGTTTCTGGATATGATTACATCATTATGGATTATCGTACAGTTCAGAGCTCGACTGGCAATGCTACAGAAGAACCTCAAAGGCTGCAAGAAGGAGATTAAGAGTCTCTCAGTGATTGAGAATGCTGTTAGTAACTGTGATGTTACTTGTTACTTAGTTACCTGATCACCTAGGTGACACATGTAGCCTTCCTCAAGGCCAACTATGAGTACTTACGAGGGAACTATCGTAAAAGTGTCAAGCTGTTAACCTCCGCTCCAAAGACACCATTACTGACTGACGCTGGTCAATGCCTTCCTTCACTATACTTCAACAATCTTGGTTGTCTACACTATCACATGGGCAAGTACAGTTTGGCATCTTACTACTTCAGTAAGGCTCTCTATGAGAATGATTCTGCCCTCAACGACTTCCCACCATTGGAGAAAGGTAGTTGTTGGTGGATGTGTCGTGTGTTGTCTGTCATGTGATCTGTTGTTATAGCAACACTGTCAGGACGTCCATTGGCAGTACTGGGGGTAAACTGTCGTCAAGTGTTGTTATATAATCTCGGACTACAACAATTATATGCTGGTCAACCAACTGCTGCATTCACTTCTTTGTTGGAAGCAGTACAAGTGTTTCACACTAATCCACTGTTGTGGCTTCGGTTGGCTGAGACTTCAATAGCGGCTTACAATAAGGTTGTTGTAAACTGTTACCATGGTAATTGTTATAGTACCCGCAGGCACAGATGGACTATGCAAAGCAACAGCGTTACCATAGTGACACAATTCAAACTGTAGTTGAAGCTGGTTTCCATCAGAAACTTGTTGTCATGCCGATGGAGGTGGGTCATTTATCACGTGACGGATCATCAGCAGCCATGCCAACCCCATCACTTGACTTTGCTAACATCTGTCTGCGTAATGCTCTCTACTTGCTACCTCCTGCTGCCACAACAAACAATGAGACTATGGTATCGGCGTTGCCATGTCCACCACTCCATGGTGATGCTGTGATGTCATTAAGGGCATCCATCCTGGCTAACAGTTCTTATGTGTCGTTACGTCAAGGTGACCCAGTGTCTTCACTACACTACAGTAAACAACTTTTGGCTATTCCTTCACTGTCATTTCCACTGATGTAAGTGTCATATTAACAAGACAGTTATGAGCTATATATGTGTACCATAGTTAGTGGGCTATATAATAGTTAGACACCAAGACCAAGGGAACTAAGTGATGTAGTAACCCCTATGATCCGAGGCTGTAGCATCCTGAGCGTAGCTAGGGTGCTACTAAGGGCCAGAGGGGTTACTAAATTGCTTAGTTCCCGTTGGTCGCGGTGTCTAACTTATTTAGACTATGGTTTAAAGTACATACCTTTATAGCCAGAGTATTAGGGTGGGGTGAAAGAGCAATGCAGAACAGCAGAACGGTTTCTTCCTGAAGTCCTTACAGCACCCACAAAAATAATTACTCAACCGGTGACCAGAGTAATGGCTAGAGCTATGGTAGATACACCGCTTAGTCTACTATTAGTCCAGAAGTATTCGCAGAACATGGAGAAGAATTGTATTACAGTATTATCAAGTACTCCAATGTACCTTTCATGTTATAATTATTTTTCACGTACAAAATTGCCTGAGGGCAGGTTTCTAAATGAACACGTGTAGGTGACTAAATGAGCATGTCAGGTGACTAAGTGATCTAGTAACCCTCTAAATGAGCTGTACCATAGTCTAGTTGTTGTTACATGGACATAACATAACTTTTAACAAGTTGTGAATGTATTTTAGACAACCAATTCAGATCTCACTTTGGTCAATTTTAACCCACCAATTGTAGTGAATATATGTGGATACAAAATTTCCACACTCATCCTCTGGTGGTTGGTTAATGGGTGATACTGAAGAGGAGGTTCATGTAGTTAGTAGTATCAGTTGGGGCTGTAGTGTTGGTATTGGCTTATTCTTGCAATATCGTCAATATTTATGTTATTCATATCATCCCCTATTAATGGGTCCGGGGAGAGGGTGTGAGACTTAGGTTGTTGAACGACTCACCAAATGAGGAGGAGCTAGTTTCAGTCTCGTATTTTGATATTCTATGATGAGTTTGTATATGAGTTTGTTGTGTGGGTATATCTGAGTGTGTATGTGTGTATAGGTGGGAGGGGGGAGGAAGAGAGAGACAAGGTGTTACAATGTGAATCAGATTAGCTGGCAGTGTCAATGGTCCACTGTCAGGGTTGATACTGTTGTTACTAGACATGAACATTCATTAAAGTGTGTGAATTTGTTTAGTGTTGTCTTGAATTATGGCCCAAGCTAGCTATGGCTAACTAGATAATATGATGTTTCTTTCATAATTGAATATCATAATATTATTAGGTTACTAGCTCACTTGTATGGTGCCGAGTGTTGTATATTATTGGGGATGACTGGTGAAGCCATACAACACCTCACAATGGACCTACTGAACAATGACCATCCTGAGGGGACCACCCCTGGTTAGTGACCACCAGTATCACTAGTAACTATGGTAATTGTTGTGTACTGGTAGCTGCTACTGGTGGTGGTGTAGATACTAGTCCCAACCATTGTAGAGCTAGTGTATTAATGAACATTGCTAGTGTGTGTTGTGTGAGGAAGGAGATGGAGAAGGCTAGGAAGGCTCTACTACAAGCTTGTGCTTGTCTACCATTGCCACAGAGGAACGGACCACTCCATGCTAAAGCTATCTTGTTATCTGCTTATATTGAACTACATACTGGTAAGTTTTCTGTCCGTGTGTGTGTTGTGTAATTCCAAGGTCTGATTAAATCACTAAACCTGTTTGTGTGTGTGTGTGTGTGTGTGTGTGTGTGTGTGTGTGTGTGTGTGTAATTCCAAGGTCTGATTATATCACTAAACTTGTTTGTGTGTGTGTGTATGTGTGTGCGTGTGTGTGTGTGTGTGTGTGTGTGTGTGTGTTATGTAATTCCAAGGTCTGATTATATCACTAAACCTGTTGTATGTGTGTAGTATAGTCAGAGTTGGGGTCGTTACACTAAAAATGTAACTAGTTACATAGTATTCGTTACTTTTACATGATATTACTTACTGAAAAAAGTAACAAGTTACATATTACTGGCTACTCTGAAGGCTGTAACCAGTAATAATATTACATGTTACATTTGTTCATTACAAACTATAAAGTAAGTTCAACCTTCTAAATACAAGCTACTAGCCTACATGAGCGAGACATGTGTTTCTCTGGTGTAGTTCAGCCACAAATACATACTTTGTTGTTGTGTCTTAGCCTCAAGGGCACTCCCCAAGAGTCCCCATACACTATCATTCTTTGTCCATATCTATAACGCTATCTCCAGTCTTGTCTGGTCCCAAAATGCAATCAATCATGTGCCTGGATACAATGCGCCTTAAAAGGAAGTAACGTGTATTTCCGGATGCAATATCTGTTACATATTACTCGCTACTTTGTCATATAATGCATTAGATTACTTGTCACTGTAAAGGTAATATTTGTAACGCGGTACCCCCAACGCTGAGTATAGTACAGTGGAACCTGTGTATAATGGTCACCTTGGGACCAGATATATCTGGCCTTTATATACAGGTGGCTGTTATAGAGAAAACCTGTATAAGGTGGTCAGCAGCATTTTAGTGGCTATGGCCGTTATAAATGAGTGATTATTATTAAGAGGCTCGTGCCAACCGCAATGAAGTAATATTTTAGTACAGAAAGGACAAGGTGAGCTTGTTATGAATGTTGGTTATAGCTATTGAATACGTTTAAGCAGTGAAGCCTGATAGATTATATAGTATTCATTGAAAGGCAGGAAGAGTAATAATTGTGCATTAATTGAAAGGGTGCCGTGGTGCCAGACAGTTGGCTTAACAAGCCACCATAAAAGGTAGCAACCACTATATGAAGGAGAAAGTTATGTATACAGTGATTCATAGGCGAATTCTTGGTTGGCTGTTATACTCGTTAGACAGGTGACCGCTTAATGCAGACAACAGTGCATACATTTGTATGGGAAAATATTTGGGACCTCATGTCCATGGCCATTATGCAGAGGTGACCGCTTAATCCAGGTGACCGTAACACTGGTTCCACTGTACTAGTATTTTAAAAATTGTTAACGAAATAGGGATCTATGTAATAAAAAGTAGTGAAACAAGAGGTGAATGATGGTATTACAGCATAGCTCGGTGGGAAAGTCCCTACTTTGCCATTAAACAAAATTATAGCTAATGTGCCAAAGTAGGGATTTTCCCATGAGCTTTGCTGTAATACCATCATTCATCTCTTGTTTCACTACTTTTTATTACATAGATCCCTACTTCATTTTTAATTAACAATTTTTAATATACTAGTTTGTTTAGTTTTGATGTTATAGCACAGCTAGTTACAGTGTAACTTGTGACTATGGACTTTATTCACAATGACATCACAAGCACAAGATGGCCGCATTATTTGTGGTAATATTGTACAGGCACCTATGGAGAAATTCTTTTGATCGATCATGTTTCAGCCAGGCAAGAAGATATCGAGCTCTAAGCAACAGATACGATTACAAGACAGTACAACAAATGATTTGTAATGTATTCCGGAAATTTTGAGATAATTATCGCTTTTGTGCAATAGTTTTTGTTATTTTTATACCATACCTGTTGACTACTGGTCGGTATCTTGCTTCACGAGTGAAATATGATCGATCAAAACAATTTCTCCATAGGCCCCTGTACAATAGTACCCCAAATAATGCGGCCATCTTGTTGTGAGTGACGTCATTGTGGATAAAGTCCATTGTATTAGAATTATTATGCATGACTGTTGTATTATAGTGACTGTTCTATTAGAGTATCTCAAGTCAGCCAAGGGGTGTGTAGCTAGCTAGACCAATAAGGGGTGAGGTCATCTTGTTTACTGTTAAGTAAATAGCTAGATTGTTAAGAGGTGTGGTCTCTGCACTCCATCACTATTGATCTTTGTTTGATGGTGAACCTATCACGAATGAGATCCCATTTGCAAAGTTGCAGATAGCTAGCTAGTATACCACTTATAGTAGCGCTGGGACTGAAGTGCTTCTGAAATCCAGCTCTGAAATAATTCTGTGGCATCTAAATTTGCTGCTGAAAGATAGTGTTGATATGAAAAGTTAATGCGTCGTAATGGTTTTGTTGGATGAAGAAGACGAGCAGCCTGACTGAAGATAAAAGAAACAACAAGGCACAGAGGGCCTACACTCGTCAGAACCCCAAAAGGCACATCCCACTGATGAGTTTGTTATTGTAGCGTAAAATGAGTGAGTGAGTAGAGTAAGTGAGTGAGTAGAGTGAGTGAGTAGAGTGAGTGAGTAAGGCAGACCAAATTTCAAGTTTTGATTTAAAAAAATTTAAAACTCCAATTAATGCTAAGTGTTTTCTTGTTTGTAATGCTGTATTTCACGTTAGATGGACTAGTATTCCATAAAGGTGATTTTTGTTGTGTAAGATGTCTCTAGGGTGATTATTGAAGGCGCATATTAGGCAGCGCACGTTATTTTTAGGGGATCCCTACTTAAACAGTACTACTGTACTGTTTGATATCATCAGTATTTGTGTGTGCCCACACATATTTAGTGTGTCTTGTCTGTGTTTGTGTGTAGTAGTAGCAGTTGTGCGTGCATTCGTACATTCGTGCATGCATGATAGTGTAGTGTATAGTAGACACTGGTACACACTAGTCTGGCGTAGCCAACCCCTGCGCATAGCGTGAGGGTCTGGTGACATCCGCATTTAGTACCTGTGCATATGGAATGCAATTAAATTTGAAAATACGTGTGAAACACGTGGACAGTTTCCAGTAACAAAGCACAACAGCTACTGTACTTGCACTTGAATAGCGTCTATTTCCTCTACAAACCCTTACATTTGTGCTGGTTGTGGAAAAGACATAAGAAGCTTGCCATAATCAATGGGTAAATCGGGAATAACGTCATAGAATGTTGTTTATTGGTCACTAAGCAATCTGATTGGACGCACTAGTTTTTTGTAAGGCTGGCACAGGTACTGAATGCGGCTGTCACCAGACCCTCGCGCTATGCACGCGGATCGGCTACGCCAGACTAGGTTCACACATCAAGTAGTCACATACCTACACATTATCACAGGTAATGTTACTGGAGCAATTCAACTGTTAAGGAGACACCAAACTACTACACAGTACAACTTGCTCACTAATGGCAGCAGCAGCCAACAGGACAAGAAGAGACTAGCCAATAACAACAGGCGTGTATTGTCATGACATTTTGTAATCTTTTAATGTGACATGTTATGATAACCAAACACAACATACAACGTTATTAGCCATACAAGAAGGAGTGAAGGTTATGTTATAATATTGATGGTATAGTAGTGACTGTTGCTGCAGATAGGGAGGGGTGTGGCTACCTCACTTGGAAGGGTCAAATGTAAGTCTAGTAGCACTACTATATTAGGTTGTTGACTTTAGAAGGGAATTTCCCACGATGTCACTGGTTGTATTAAATAGTATGAGGTTAGCTGGTATCAGGCTGAGAGGAGATGTCAGGAACAACAGAAAGAAGAAGAAACAGGTAAATATCTTGTTAAACTGTTAGTAATACTGTGTAATGTTTTGTGGAGTACAGAGAAGTTCACTCATGAGGGGAGTGAAAGGACAAGACAACAAAGATGCCCTCGAATAGCTTTGTTCTTAATAGTCACTTGTGTTATCCAGCTGTCCAGCACTTGACAGTCAGTGCTGGGGGTGGTGGTAAGGGAATTCAATCTAGCCCCAGGGGAGGAGGGGGAAGGAGAACAGGCTGTAGATATTACAGTAGACATTGTAGAATAGATATTCAGATAATTATTCCTCACTGACATTTTAATGAAAATTTACATCACGTGTCACGGTGTTATCAGTTGATTGCTAAATCGCTCAAATAGAACAATCAGGCATTGTGAAATGAAACGAAAAACATCCCCTCGTGCGTAGACGCAATGAGAGTGGTTACGTTTACAGTAATGCAGGATAGCTAATTTGCTTGCGATATAGCGCGCTGGGCGCGAGAAACGCACCTACTGCAAACAATTTCCCCCGAGGGAAAGGTGAACGTTATATTAGAGTATTTTGGTACCTCGAGCGAAAAGACTAACAAGACATGAAAGACACTTTATACTTGACGAAACAGTAGTCGTTAGCTATAAATGTTCTATTAAATGCACTGTAGCGGTAATTTAAAGCGGTAAATGTAACAGCCGTCAACTGGCAGCTGGTTTGTCAGTTGCTAGGAAATTTTGTAAAAGTTGCAGCTCTAGAATAGTTAGTGTACTTAGAGCAGTACTGAGTGTAGGTAGTTTAGTATTAAGTGTAGTGAGTGATAGTGTAAATAGTTAGGTGTAGCTGAAAAGAGTCTGGCTCAGAGTTCTGCTTTTCCAGTGAGCTTTCTTTCTAGACTTAAAGAATTTACAGCATTTGGGTCTAGCTTTGTTGACTCTTAATAGCTTTAGTCTAGCTTTGTTGGCTTCTTTCATTTTTAAAGCTTTAGTCTAGCTTTGTTGGCTTCTTTCATTTTTAAAGCTTTTCTAGCTTTGTTGGCTTCTTTTATTTTAAAGCTTTGTTGGTTTCTTTTATTTTAAAGCTTTAGTCTAGCTTTGTTGGCTTCTTTCATTTTTAAAGTTTTAGTCTAGCTTTGTTGGCTTCTTTTATTTTAAAGCTATAGTCTAGCTTTGTTGGCTTCTTTCATTTTTAAAGTTTTAGTCTAGCTTTGTTGGCTTCTTTCATTCTTAAAGCTTCCCTAGCTTTGTTGGCTTCTTTTATTTTAAAGCTTTGTTGGTTTCTTTCATTTTTAAAGCTTTAGTTCAGCTTTGTTGGCTTCCTTCATTTTTAAAGCTTTAGTCTAGCTTTGTTGGCTTCTTTCATTCTTAAAGCTTTAGTCTAACTTTGTTGGTTTCTTTTATTTTTAAAGCTTAAGTCTAGCTTTGTTGGCTTCTTTTATTTTTAAAGCTTTGGTCTAGTTTTGTTGGCTTCTTAATAGCTAATGGCTTACGTTTACAGAGAAGGTTTTAGCTAAGTTGAAAAATTGCTTGAAATTCTGAGCTAGACTTGTTGGCTGCTACATTAGTAAAGAACTAGTAACATTTGTCATCTACCTGACTGTTAGCTGTAGTGTTGACATAGTAGTATAGCATTAGCTACTAGTGTTGTGATAGTAGTTGAGTAGTAGCTTCTAGCGTAGTCTAGTAGTTAGGTTATGTTGTGACTTGTTGTTGTTTATTGTGAAGTGGAGCAAGGACAACAAGTGAGTGAACTGTATAGCTAGTAGCTAAACTAACAGAGATGGGATAAAGCTTAACTGGAGGCTTACAGCAATATCTATAGTTAAATGGCTGAAATCAATTTACTTCTAATATTTTACGTACTAACTGAGACAACAATTGAGTTAGCTACAAGAAGCTCTTCACTTATTAGTGCTCATAATGGCCATTGTGTAGCTATATAGAAAGAGGCTAAAACTGTCTACAGAGCTGTAGGAGGCCATTGTAATGATCAGTGTGTGTAGTTGAACCATTCCAAACTGCTTTACCCCATCTCTGAGTAGTTGTCACTGAGGGTAGCTAGTCTGGTCAAGGATGAAGTGTTGACTGTTTTTGGCTTTACGTTGAACAATGGCTCCAGCACAACTAGAATTGTAATTTGTAGCTTTCGCAGTTCAACTATTGTTAGAAATAATTACGAGGATTATATAAATTTTGTTAGAAAGCCAAAATGTTGTAAATATTAACAGATTTTTATTACATTTGCAATCTATAATAGATTTATAGAAATAGATTTCAATTATAGAAATCCTAAATATTGTAAATCTTAAAATTCCGACAGATTTCTAGAAATAGTATGTAAATCTACAAATATTGTAAATCTGTAAATATTCCGATAGATTTCATTTCTGTACTAATCTCTTCCACAAGTCCCAATTCTTGTCCAATGCTCAAATAATGTCAAATCTTAACATTTCATGATGGACCCCTCAACGTTACCAATTAACATAGTTTTAATTAATTAATAAAATTTTTATCAAAATCAGAACAAAATGACACTTGCGGCCATTACAGTCATAAAATAGTACAAAGTGAAAACTAAAGAAAAGTAGCTACTAACAGATAATGATCAGTTTTGTTTGACATCCTCTCCTTTGTCTGTTCTTGTTAATTACTTCTTGTAGTGATCTAATCCTCTTCTTAACATCTTCAGTGTAACCATCAGAGGGTAGCCATAGCCATTCTAATGTGTCGTTATTGTTGAGGGCTTGTAGTAGACGTTGAGCAGCTTCTCCACTGATGTTGTTGCCCGTCATCCACAGCTGGACTAGTGATGTATTGTTCTTCATTGTAGTGGCAATGACATCACAAGCTTCATCAGTGATGAGATTGATGTGAATGTAGAGCCCCTTCAGTTTGTTACCTTTTGATATTGCAGTGAATAGGGTAATGGCTGATGGTGATGATAAGCTGGTACTCCACATGTGCAGTGTCACTAGCCTAGAGGAGGGATGGGTCAACATGTTGTAGAGAGCAGGGTCCTCTCCGATGGTGTGGTTACGAGTAATATCCAACACTTCCACTCTACAGTGTATGGTGAGGTCATTAATGGAGGAAGAGGAAGATCTGGTGAAGCCATTAAACCCCAAGTCGAGTTCTTTAATACTGACGTCAGATGACATCAGATCACGGTGAAGGACACGACAGCCATGATCCTGGATATGGCAGGAAGACAAGTTAAGCTTCTTCCACTCCTTGTGGGGTGAGCAGGTAAGGAAGAGTGTAACACACTCAACATCATAAACGGTTAGGCTACTCTTCTCAAGATTGATTACTTTATCATCGAAAGTTTTTCCTTGTTGTATAGAAGTGTAAAAGGCTTCGTCGTTGGCCTCATAGAAGCAGCGAAATAGTCGAAGACACTTCAGTTGATCCTTCAAGTATGTTTCAGCGATGGTGATCGTGTCGTCCCCTCCAGAGAGAAATTGTTTAAAAGCAGATCGCTGTCCCTTGGTAAGCGAGGTGTACATTGCAAACATGTTTGAATGAATATCGCTCCAGAACTTCGCTTCGAGCACTCGCAGCTCTTCGTCTGGTGGAAGCTGAGTGATATGATAAGCGGACAAGAACTCCTGAATGGAGAAATGGACAAAGTTAAATGTCATGGTTTTCCCAGCGAGCCCGAAGTGCTGAACAGCCTGTAGTAGTCCGTATCCGTTCAGAGCTCCTTCGATAGCTTCGATGCCTGGACAAGCTGCTCTCATCTCCTCCAAGGTAAAGATTAGCTTGTTGTTATTAAGACCCTCAAGCGATAGTTTTGATAACTGCTGAACTATTGTATTATAGGGCTGGGTGAGTTTGGCTAGATCAGTGATGGTGTTATCAAGAGGTTGACCAGACTTGGCAAGATGTCGACAGATGGTAAGACAGATGAAGTAATTGTAGAGTTGTGTAGAATTGCTAGGAAGGGGAATTCCCTGTTTGTATAGATAAATCAAGATTACCATATTGAAGGGGATGAAACACAGGCCATTGATAGTCAGATTATCTTCGAGATATTCGGTGAGCTCTTTGACTGCTTGTGGTAATACTTGTTTTATGAAATTTATTCTTTCTGTTTCAGTGAAGCCTAAGATATCTACTCTAAGCGTTGCCTGTTTGCGGAGATTTTCTGAGGCGTGTGGACGAGATGACACGATCAAGCCACATTTGGGTAGTACGCGACGTTCAAGAATTTTTGAGATCAAGCTATTTTTCTGAAACTCTGCTGGAAATTCATCGTAGCCATCCAAAAGGAAGACAAGATCCTTGCCACCATTCTGAAAAAGGTAATCGTCACAAGCGTCAGTGATCTGTGATGCTCTTCTGTACCCTACACAGAACAACTGGAGGAGGTCATGGACTGATGTAGTTTGCTGTACAATGGGATCACGCAGACAGACAAGGAGAACAAACTTGAACACTTTTAATATTTGTTTATCACCCCACCGATATGCAATTTCTTTTAGTAAAACAGATTTGCCAATACCGGGAAGACCTTCAACTAAGATAAATTGTGGTTCATCGTTCTTTTCTAGTGGGGCTAGGATTTGTTCAACATCTTTAGTAACAGTACTAGTATCAAGGACCTCTTGTAATGGCTGATAGCTAGGATGACGTTTGGGGACTGGCTGACTACTAGCTAGTGAAGCAATGTCACCTGTTTGTGTCAGTTTAGTGATGGCCAAGGCTTGTTGTAAGTTGTGATGTCCTTCATAGTGAATCAGTACGACAGGTGTGAAATTCTTTGGCTGGTCCGGTGGCCAAGTGTCATCGTCAATCCTGAACCGTGCTTGTACATTAAGTTGGCCCACCATGTTAGACAACATGGAGACTCCTATCAACAACAACACATAAAATGGAGCACACAATAATGTGTCCACTCTACCTTGATCAGTAGCCGTTGACTTGTCCATGTCAGGTTTGGAGGTCACTATAGTTAGTGAAGACAACACAATAGCTAGTTAATACAATTGTTTACCTACACATGTTGTACACACACAATATAGCTAGTCACCTTTATCAGGAGCTTGATCACTGGACACTGCAGGTGACTCAATAACTTTAAACAACTTCTCCCAACTAGCAGAGGGGTCCACTTCAAGCCACTCCTCCAACACAGCATCACAACAAGGTCTTGCTTTATCACGATTATCATATTTTATGATGTCAAGTGTTGCACTGGTTAGACCCAGTAGTGTTCCTATCATTCTCCAGTGAACAGCATAATTGGGGGTAATATGGTTATGAAGATCCTTCAGTAGTGGAGTACTGGTAGCTGTAGTATGCAGAGTCCGTATACTACACTATATTTATTATCCGGATATTAATATACTTACCCTTCTCAGGTGTTTTAAACTGGTTTAGTCCTTCATGATCACTTCGATCCATCTCCTGATTTATTGCTGGGTATAAGGGGAGGTGATCTACCACAGATCGCAGTGTTCGTGATCAATAATAGTACTAGTCGTAAAAAACTTTGCAAAGCCACGCCCTCTTGAAAAAACAGGAAGTTGGGGTTTTCTTGTGTTATTATCACGTGCAATTCAAATTTGAATATATACTATACAGTTTCGCTGATCTACCATCCTACCTGAGGTGTCTGGTCTGTGAGTAGCTAACAAGAGATGAGCTGAAGAGAAAGATACCAACACGTGAGTCTGTAATGTTGCTCTAAAAATTTACACCGCCTTGCGCGCACACATACATGTAAGCTAGGGCAATGGAAATTAGCTTATTTCCGAGCTTATTTCACTCCAATCCGGCAAAAGATCTGGCCCACAAATTCTATCGACCAGTATATCATTAACTTCTACTGTTTACAAAGTAATGTAGCACAAGTCAGATTATGAATCACTTGAACATAACATTTAGTTCCCTGTCAGTTTGGCTTGAGGACAAAACATTCTTGTGAATCACAACTGTTCACTGTTACTGATGACTTTACCAAAGCATTAAATAACAAACTGCAAGATGTTGGTATATTAGATCTGTCCAAGGTATTTGATAAAGTTCCACGTAAAAGATAAGTTTGAATTGAGGGGTCATTCGCTTCTAGATATATCGTCGATGGTGGCTGGAAAAGTAGAAATTTATTTCACAAATGTAGAAATTTAATTTGAAATGTCCAACTTCAAACAACAGTTCTATCTATGCAATAGCTGAACTGTGAATCACTCAAACTAGCTGGGTATGTAATTGTACTCTGGTGAATCCTTTATAAGGTAAATTAGTTTAGTTTGTGTGCCAGCAGGCTTGTTATACCACACACCCGTTACAACCTGCCGAGTACACTGTGTACTGTTTGTGGAGTTATCAAGACTATATGAGGCATTTCTGCTGGCAAACCATTCAACCAGTTCCTTAACCAGCAAAAACCATTTTGTTCACTACTTTGACAGGAGTCAAAAGGTCAGAAATGTATTTGGAAAGGTGAAAATTTATTTCAAAATGTGTAGAAATGCGGAAATTACATGCTCAGAGCTGAAATTTTGTCAATGAGATTTAGAGTGAAGGACCCCTCAAACTGAATCCTAGATGAGATTTTGGGATGATTAGAGTGTTACTTGAGCAATTACTGTTGTCACTGATGGTTCCTCTTGTAAAGTCACATCAGGGGTATCAACCTGTAACACAAGGTTCCATCTTGGGTCCTATCCTGTGTTTACTATAACATATCATAACTGAAGACACTGATACCCAGATGAAACTCTTCACAGACGATTGTTTGATATACAAAAAGTTATTCATTGACCACCAAACACTCCAACAGGGTCTAACAATATTGTCAAAAAATTGCTAATGGCTTTTAATGTTAGTAAAATAAATAAATTTTTAACCACATAGCAAAAGTTTGTAATGAATGTTACCTCACTGACATCACTGAACAACACTTGTATCTCTTGGATTACATTAGACTGTCATGGAAACCACACAGTTTTATTACAATGAAATCTTCAGCATTGTCCTAGACATCTTCGTGAGCTAACATAATATCAATTTGTGATACTCATAATAAAGTATTGTTCACCGATATGAGATCCTTATCACCAAACCCATATAAATCAAGTTGAGATGGTCCAGCATAGAGCTGGTAAACCCATGGAGAAGAAATCAATGTAACAGTGTCACACACATCCTTGAAAACTAACTTGCTAATGGTAAGACTGGTCTTACTAAAATACTACATGAGTTATTACCTTCCCATGAGATCATCTGTGTTGAGGACTTGATATTCACACAACCTTCAACTAGCACCCTACAAAGAATTGATGTATACAAGTATTCCTTCCTACCAAGAACAGTACCAGATTGGAATAGGCTTGTTTGAGTCAAACAGTGTAGAAGTATTTACCGTAATTTGCTTTGTCTTTATGCAAAAAAAAATCGTGATGAAAATAGTTTCATATGATTTATATGAATGACTGCTCTATTAGAGTAGTTTGATCTTATGATGTAAATTCTAACTAGGTTCTGAATACACTGAACTATGACTAAACCAAGCACATGCAAGGTGTGTTGCTTAGCCGTAATCTGAACAGCTTACAGGTTGATCCACAACAAGTTCAGCCCAACTAGATGGTGCTAGCTATTTGCTCTCACGCTGGAATACTTTACACTAAATTTTTCTTTTGTTCACTGATCAAGATTGTGGTAGTTGTGATGTCCAAGAGTACATGATAAAACTCCCTATTATTATCATCTACTCTTGGTCTAACTAATAAATGAAGTTCATTTATACTAATATGTGATTTTGTGTGAAAAGTTTTCAAAACACATAAAATTTAACCTCAGTAGTAGCAGAGAAACATAAGGTGATCTGTGTAGTGTATGCATACGTGGTGTGGTGTGTGTGTGTGAGGGTCCATGTTATCAACCTCCTCATGGTTGCCCGGTAACATGCCACTCTGGTGGTGTGGCTAATGGCATTAGAAGCAGAAACCAGTTGTTTTTAAGCCAGAAAAACAGTATTTTTGAGTCAGTCATGAGTGAATCCATATAAATGCCATGGGATGCATGTCCTTGGGTAGTGACCTAACTGGTCAAATATGGATATGTACACATCAACAACTACACAAACTATGATTACAAAGATGACAAGTGATACGTTCCATTCCTTTAGATTGGGGAATCCCCACCCTCTAATTGGTCACATAATCTCTAGTTGCTATCTTGAGCAGGTCTAGTTCATGTTCTAGCGATGTCATCATCTGGATCGTGTGATCTGTATCATACTGTAATGTGGATCACATGATCATCATGTGATACAGTAACAAACTAGCCATACCTTCCTTATCACACTCAGCACACCTTGCAGGGACAACCTAGCTGCAGACAAGTTGGAGTGGGTGGGGCTGTGTTCCCTGCACACTATGGGATATAATATCATGACATGGTCATCATGTACTTGTGTGGTTACCATGGGAATATTGTAATGATACATCAACAATTTGTTTACACTTGTCAACATCTTTCTCCCACCCCACACTAAACTTCTTAATACTCCTCACAGCTTTTTGTAGCTCCATCACTACCTGTATATATCATGTGTCTAACATCACCTCATATAATAATTACCTTCTCATAATTAGGACAATTAGCCTTGAGGTGCATGTGAGCACTCAACTGCCACACCTCCCCACTACAGGTCACCTGATCAATAATGATGTCATTATCACATGATTAGATCATCACTGGATCACCTGAGCTGTAACTCTTGCTAATAATGTTGATACTTTATCATGTAAACTGTTGTCGTCATAGCAACCACTGGTTGCTGCTTCCACCAGATGATGTAATATCTACTGAGAACATTAGTTACTATGGTAACCTTAATAGATCACATGATGCACCTCAACATCACAGAATTTCTCTTTCAAGTCTAATAGTCGATGGTATGCTGATATGGCTTCATTGTAGTGCCCTGTTTCTGTGCTAACCTGTACTAGGGGTGGGGCTTGATCACATGAGCTCATTAACTACACCCACCAGCAAGTAATTCTCCCATATTCTCCAGTTGTCATAGCAACCCTTCACAGCCTCCAACAAACAGTGGAAAGCCTTCTCCCTATGATCAACATCAATATAATGTAGTAATTGGAGAATTCAGGTACAGTGATTTTTGCAACCACTCACTTTCCATCATATTTTTAATGGGATGCTTAGATACCGCATAGGGGGAAAGTTTCGATGGGCAAAAGTTTTGTGGTAGAGGGAGAACAAACTTATTCACAGTAAAACTTTCGCGGTGGACAAAAGTATAACAGCGCCCACTCAAAGTGTTTAGCCGTGCACGTAAAAATGCATTTATCGATAAGTGGGCGTGGCTCAAGATGATTACTGGCACCTGACAATCGGTTAAAGTGGGTACATTGCATGTACACACAGTCACAGCAATGTACATGGTTTCATGCATGCCTTCAGACTGCGGCAACACACCTTACTGAATGGGTGTGGCTCTGCATATGACTAGCTACAAACAGTGATGCACAATCCAAATAAGTGGGTGTGGCTCATGAAATAAGCTGGGCTGCTGTAGGACTTTCCACTTGGATTCTCATCAAAACTTTCCCCCTATATGGTATTCTAATATTTTTGACTATTTTCACAACTAAAATTTCATAAAAGATATCCCATTCACAAAATTGGTGACATTCTATATACCTCAAACAATACCAAGTTGTGATATATACAACAAATGTAATGATGACAAGTAGAAGGGAATAGTAGGGATCACAACTAGTAGTGAAACAAGGGAGGTCACCTACACCTAAGATATACTAGTAGACAGTTAAAATGCTCAAAAGACACATTTGAACTTGATTCTACCCACCAAGATGTTGTGAAGGTGTAGTGAGGATGGTTTGTGGTTACTGAGAAAATACACACTTCCATGATCCCTAATATACAGTACATGATTACTAACTTTTCATTTCTCTTCAAATGAACTGCTGATAAGTTGTTCCAGGCCTCAGCATTCTGTGGGGATCATGTGATCGTGACCTGACACACCCACAATATTATCTTACGTCACTATCCAACAAGACACACCTCCTAAATGCCTTCACTGCTAGATCGTGATTGGCTAGTTTTAATGCCGCATGTCCCAGTGAGAACCACACACCCTCCTAAACAAATCAATGATATGTAGTTGATATTTAATCCCTACTTCAGTCTATACCCATGACTGAATTAGGAATTAAATGTTCACTAGTATATCTGCAGGTGTAGGCAACCATTGTTGTTTACCTACTTTTTTCAACGATCCCTAATCAAACTTAAAATTCCTAATTTTTCCTTATACTTGTTTGTTACATTAATATGACACACATACCAAATCAAAAGAAAGGATGTTCACCCCAGCTATCAATTACTGGCTCAAAGCTTTCAGCTAAGTTCAGCCCGATACATACCACTACAAACAAAGAACAGTAGAAGCACCTCTGCAACCAATCCAGTCACCGTGACACAGACAATTCACGAGCCCCAAATATCAATTACTGACTCAAAAAGTGATGACCATTACACTTTCAGTCCATCACACAACATTACAAACAAACAACAGTGAGCACCTCTGCAATCAATCCAGTCACCACAGAAAATACAGATGATTCCTGTTAACAAATGTATCACGCTACCGTGAATTGACACCTTGGGATTGTCAGCATAAAGAAATGGGACACAAAGGAGGACAAAAGTAAGTCAAGTCCATGATGTGTGCACTTTCACAACTCAGATCAAAGGAGCTGCCCGGGCTACATACAAAATGTAGTCAGGATACAACTGGGCAGTGATTATATAGACGTTGAGGTTGAAATCGATTGTAGGGATTAAACTCACGTGATTAAGATGCACGAGTTGGATTTTGCTATGAAAACCACTCAGGCAGAGAGTTTTGTTATCCTTGGCATTCTACGGGTTGAAAAATGTTGGGCTAAGCTGAGCAAGAGCGCTATAACTTATTCAGCGATCGTTTATCCGCACGTTTTCGAATACAGAAATGTCCCCATCACGAAGCTACCACTCTGCATGGAGTAACCACTCTACAAGCAAGCTTACCTATCTAGGCCTTTAGTGAACTTTGTAATAGTTCCATAAACAATTCAATAGCACTAAATAAAACATTAAACTCATGTAACCAAAATTCTCCGTGAATTCTCTAGGATATGTCTGTTTATTGTAACCAAACATAACCAGAATGTACTAGCTGCTGACCCATATCAAAAATGTTAGGTATGCATATATAATACATCCAGTGGCTGCGCTCATACTGGCTTGGGTGATTGATCACCCTGTACAGGCTATCAGCCTGATAAGTGTTGCATTCAGGGTAATACTGAAGGCACTTTTGGGCTTGGTTATACCTAACCAATACTGGCAAGGTGCCAGGATGGCATTGTGAAGCTGGTTTTAGGATAAGTTTTTAGGCCAGAAAAACCCCAACCTCCATGATCCCTAATATACAGTACTACAGTACTGTATGATGACAACACATCTACTAACTTGTAGAGATGATATCGCTAACGACAACTGAAGACTCTCCATACACTCTTTATACTATCATCAGTATCCATAGTAACTGATAAACATTACCATAGCAACATACCTTCTCCTTGTGCAAGTACAACATTCCTAATGAACGTTGAGCCCTACTGTTACGTTGCCTTGACAACTGCCATGCCTTCTGATAACAAACTTCTTCCTATTAATGACTACCATCAGAGATCACATGATCATCTTGTTACCTGGGTAACATCACCAAGGAGACACCATAGTAATGGAGTCTCTTTTATCTTCAGTTGTTCACGAAGAACGCTTTCTGCCTATAGGGAGGAATTGTTACTACAGTAACCAACAATTTACCATGTAAACCTTTCGTAGTCTGCCAACATTCTGCAGACACATCACAAGTCCATCCCATAATTGTAGCCGCTCATAGACAAGTAAAGCATCATTAGAACAACCCAACGACACCAAACAATTGGCTAGATCATGCTGGAGTGAGCTAAGATCACATGATCCATACAGTGGGTGTGGCTACTACCTCAATGTTCCAGTGAGGAGAGAGAGGTAAACAATGAAATAGCCTCAGGCGATGTTTAGCCTGTGTGTAATATAACATACAGGTAAACAATGAAATAGCCTCAGGCAATGTTTAGCCTGTGTGTAATATAACATACAGGTAAACAATAGAATAGCCTCAGGCAATGTTTAGGCTGTGTGTAATATAACATACAGGTAAACAATGAAATAGCCTCAGGCAATGTTTAGGCTGTGTGTAATATAACATACAGGTAAACAATGAAATAGCCTCAGGTGATGTTTAGCCTGTGTGTCATATAACATACAGGTAAACAATGAAATAGCCTCAGGTGATGTTTAGCCTGTGTGTCATATAACATGCAGGTAAACAATGAAATAGCCTCAGGCAATGTTTAGCCTGTGTGTAATATAACATACAGGTAAACAATGAAATAGCCTCAGGCAATGTTTAGCCTGTGTGTAATATAACATACAGGTAAACAATAGAATAGCCTCAGGTGATGTTTAGCCTGTGTGTAATATAACATACAGGTAAACAATGAAATAGCCTCAGGCAATGTTTAGCCTGTGTGTCATACAACATACACAGTGTTGGAAGTAACACGTTACTTATGTAACGCATTATGTATTATTACTTTTGTGGTAACTAAGTAGTATAACGAAATACGCTATAAAAACAGGTAATATAACTGAAGTTACTTTACTTACAAATGTAATGCGTTACCTAAGTAATATAGTTACTGTAACGAGTCTAATATTATGTAATATTATTACTACAAGTAACAAAGTTACTAATCTCATTAGTAATCCACTGAGTAACACCTAGCCACAACGAAGTATTGAAGCCTACTGAATGAAGCTTATTTACCAGCTTCTTACTTATAACCAAGATTTGCACATTGTCCAACAACGCAATCATGTCACGTGATAAAGTGGTAGTTTCACACATGACAGCTTAAGGCTGTGGACACAAAGTAATATAATATGTAATATTATTATAGTTACTTTATTATATGGGTAATATGTCTAAATAGTTCAGTTGTAAATAACATGTAATATGTAACTAGTTACTTTTTAAAAGTAACTGTCCCAACACTGAACATACAAGTAAACAATGAAATAGCCTCAGGTAATGTTTGGCCTGTGTGTAATGTAACATACAGGTAAACAATGCAATAGCCTCAGGTAATGTTTGGCCTGTGTGTAATATAACATACAGGTAAACAATGCAATAGCCTCAGGCAATGTTTGGCCTGTGTGTAATATAACATACAGGTAAACAATGCAATAGCCTCAGGTAATGTTTGGCCTGTGTGTAATATAACATACAGGTAAACAATGCAATAGCCTCAGGCAATGTTTGGCCTGTGTGTAATATAACATACAGGTAAACAATGCAATAGCCTCAGGCAATGTTTGGCCTGTGTGTAATATAACATACAGGTAAACAATGAAATAGCCTCAGGCAATGTTTAGGCTGTGTGTAATATAACATACAGGTAAACAATGAAATAGCCTAAGGCAATGTGTAATATAACATACAGACAGAGTTGGGGGTAACGCATTACATATAACATTACTTTTACAGTAACGAGTAATATAACGTGTTACATGACAAAGTAATGAGTAATATGTAACAGATATTACATACGAAAATTGTAACGAATGTAACATGTTACTTCCTTTTAAGGCGTATTGTATCCAGGCACATGATTGATTGTATTCTTGGTCCAGACAAGACTGGAGATAGCGTTATAGGCATGGACAAAGAATGATAGTGTATGGGGAGTGCCCTTGAGGCTAAGATACAACAACAAAGTATGTATTTGTGGCTGAACTACACCAGAGAAAAACTTGTGTCACTTGTAGTTGTAGGCTGGTAACTTGTATTTAGAAGGTTGGACTTACTGTATAACAAGGGGGTGACACACAGGCACTCACTGTAGCAGGCCTGCCAACCTGGAAAGTAAAAAAATCTTGAGATTTCTGTACCTTTATTGTAGTATTGCAGTGTGTAGTAAAAAAAACTGGTAGATGCTATGCTGAGACCAAAAAAAAAAAGGTCTCAACTTTTTAAATTTGAAATCCGTGACATTCGTGCTATAAACCGTGACATTCTATCCAACGAAGGTTAGTGAAACCGTGAGAGTTAGCAGGCCTCAAAAACCGTGAGATTCGATCTACTGCTCTTGAGCAGGGTAGTGAAACCGTGAGACTCACGGTAAACCCGTGAGAGTTGGCAGGCCTGCTGTAGGTAGATCTGCAACAGTGGTCAAAATCTTGTATTGGAAATGGTGAATTTCACGAGGTGAGCACTGCTACCCACGCTATTCCCAGTTAATACCATACCTGCTGCATATACAATGAAGGAATTTGTCACTATGTACTAAACACGCATCAACACTTATTGATGCTACATTGTTAACATAGATTCTAACCAATGAAATTGCAATTACAACTTTTTCACTGCTACCAATGAAATATGGGATAAATTTCACTGCTACTGTTGAGACTTTTGTATGGGCAGTGAAACAGGAAATAGTTCTGTTGCAAGTAATATGTAACTAGTTACTGTTAAATAACTGTCCCAACACTGCAGAGGCCAAACGTCACCTGAGGCTATTCCATTGTTTACCTGTATGCAGTGTTGGGGTCATTACACTAAAAATGTAACTAGTTACATGTTACTCGTTACTTTTACGTGATGTAGCGTGCTACAGTTACACATTACTTACTGAAAAAAGTAACGAGTTACATATTACTGGCTACTCTGAGGGCTGTAACTAGTAATAATATTACATGTTACATTTGTTCGTTACAAACTATAACAAGGGGGTGACACACAGGCACTCACTGTAGGTAGATCTGCAACCACGGTCAAAGTCATAAGTCAAAGGTCAAGGCCACTAAATTTGTGCCAAGTCAACGGTCAAGGGTGAAAATTCCAACCCACAATCGAAAAGTACTGAAATATCGTCGCTAGGTCACCAGTCAAAGATTGAAAAAGGCTCCTAGTCACAGGTCAAAGCGAAATTTCGGATCGGTCACACGTGGTATTTATCCCAAATTTCACTGCTACCCATGCTATTACTAGTACATATTATATTACTTTGTGTCCGCAGCCTTAAGCTGTCACATGTGAAACTGCCACCTTATCACGTGACATGATTGCATTGTTGGACAATGTGCAAATCTTGGTTATAAGTAAGAAGTTGGTGAATAAGCTTCATTCAGTAGGCTTCATTACTTCGTTGTGGCTAGGCGTTACTCAGTGGATTACTAACGAGATTAGTAACTTCGTTACTTGTAGTAATAATATTACATAATATTAGACTTGTTACAGTAACTATATTACTTAGGTAACGCATTACATTTTGTAAGTAAAGTAACTTGAGTTATATTACCTGTTTTTATAGCGTATTTCGTTATAATACTTAATTACAACAAAAGTAATAAATGTTATGTAACGCGTTACCCCCAACACTGGGCCTCTGAGTAATATAACATACAGGTAAACAATAGAATAGCCTCAGGTGATGTTTGACTTGTGTGTAATATAACATACAGGTAAACAATAGAATAGCCTCAGGTGATGTTTGACTTGTGTGTAATATAACATACAGGTAATCAATGGAATAGCCTCAGGGGATGTTTGGCCTGTGTGTAATATAACATACAGGTAAACAATAGAATAGCCTCAGGGGATGTTTGGCCTGTGTGTAATATAACATACAGGTAATCAATGGAATAGCCTCAGGTAATGTTTGGCCTGTGTGTAATATAACATACAGGTAAACAATAGAATAGCCTCAGGGGATGTTTGGCCTGTGTGTAATATAACATACAGGTAATCAATGGAATAGCCTCAGGTAATGTTTGGCCTGTGTGTAATATAACATACAGGTAAACAATGGAATAGCCTCAGGGGATGTTTGGCCTGTGTGTAATATAACATACAGGTAAACAATAGAATAGCCTCAGGGGATGTTTGGCCTGTGTGTAATATAACATACAGGTAATCAATGGAATAGCCTCAGGGGATGTTTGGCCTGTGTGTAATATAACATACAGGTGATTTAAGTAGTATTACACAACCAACATAGTGACAATAACCTCTAGGGTGGGCTTTGGGGGCTGAACCCCCCCCCCCCCCCCCCCCCCCTTCACTTTTAGGCTTTACTTGATCAATATGCTGAGGATTATAATGAAATTTTGTCTTAGCATAATTATCTGATCACTAATAATACAAATACTCATAAACCACTTTATAAACATCTTTCCAAGGTATTATCAGTGGATTTATGGTAAAGTTTATGCAACAAGGACCCGGATCAGCATTGGAGGTGTACAAGATCGAGATACTCTAATAGAGCAGTCACCTAACTACTCTAATAGAACATTTAATGTAAGCATAATAGTTGGTTCTTGGTTTTCCAAATCTGCCTGCACCTATACATACAATGAAGTGCATTGGTCTGTTTAAAAGGCTTGTACATCTACTTGTGCAGTTATTACTGGTACCGGTATACTTAATTCAGGTACACAATTTCCATTGAAAATAGTCAAACTACTCTCAGATCCAATCTCGTATCATTCAAATTTCAAAATTTTCCAGTTTCGACATTATTATTCTATCATGCATGCGATTGTGAGAGGGTGCATCATGTACTTGGTTGTCTGAACCCTACCCAAACCTTTCCCTTAGCAAATGCTGCAGAGAGCCATATATATCTAAAGGCAGTATATAAATATCTACAGCAGAAATATACATTTTAGGTGGAAATGTCTCCAAATTGCTGTATTTAGCATCTATTTTTCAAAAATTTCCTGGGGGCATGCCCCCAGACCCCCCTAGTTCCAGCATACTTCGCATGCTGGCAGGTGTACTTTGCACACCTCCACCCCAAGAGATTAGTACCTTTATAAATCTAGATCCGCCTCTGTTATCATAAGTGACATGGTTAATTGCTAGTACAAAATGAAATTGGGTTCAGAGTAGTGATGTGCAAAATGTGATATATCATGATAAAAAATTATATCATGATAAATTTTTTTATATCATGTGATATGATATAGAATCTTTATAATTATCGTGATATAAGCCATGGACTCTTGATTTTAGCTATAATTTTAGAAAAATGTACCCAAGATGTCATACTTTTTTTGATAAAAGAGCTTGCAATGTTGTATGCTAGTCATGTGCCATGTTGTATTGTACTTCTAGTACATCACTGCTACAAGTGTCATCAGTGTAAATACACTAGCTGAGTGATGAGTTGTATATCGTGATATATATATATATCGTATCGTGATACATTCTGTGCAATAATCGTGATAGGAAAATATCCTATATCGTATACCACTAGTTCAGAGAAGCTAGTTGGGTGTTTAGTGTATATTGTGTCGAGGCAATAGTAATCTCAAGACACTGATACAGACACACCGACATACACACAGTCAAACAGACCTCTGGTTGCCGATCACTGAATGCTTTCATTAACACCTATTACATAATACAATTAAGAGATCACATGATCAGCCACACTCACTTCAAGTTGCATCATACAACGTTCCACTCTTCTACGGTTATTACTCTCTAATTTACACCGCTGAGTCAGAGCAGCAACTAGCCCCGCCCAACAAAATGTCTGTCTTTGTTTCACTGCAACCTGCAGTTACAAGTGTAAGTCAGATATTCTAATAGTTTCACTCACACTCAGATAAGCTTGTATTTCTTCAGATGTGATCTTGTGAGGAGGTGTGGTCTTGTATAGGTGTGTACTACATCATTATGACATCATCAAGGGGGTGTGACCTAACTTGTGAGCTGGTCAGGTTTTTATGTATACATAATTATGGACAACTATCATAACCAGTTTAGCTAACACCACCCACCATTTTAGTAATTGAGACAGCAGAACAGATGTCACTTAGAGCAAACGTTGTTTCTGGAAAACAGCATAGTAAAACTGCTAGTCCCTGTGGGTGTGTACTGGTCCCTTGTGGGTGGGTGTGGTCTCTTGTGGGCGTGTGCAGTATCTTGTGGGTGTGTGTGTGTGCTGGGCAGTAGTCTGGCTGTGAGGCTGCTGTACACTCCATGAGACAACTTTTCTCATCTTCGGATGTTGTTTGGATGATGCATCAAATACATTCAACTGTTTGAATGGTCAGACAACATTGCGCAATACTGACACTATGTCCATCATTATCTACCAATTTATACATTGGAGGTGAAACACTGCCACTATCAGAGAAGGGTACAACTCAGGGGGATCCCCTTGGCAATGCCCATCTATGCTTTGGGAGTTGTTCCTTTACTTAGACCCTTTTCATGTTTATTACACCATAGATACTATACTAATAACACCGGATTGGCCATGCTATTAACCAAGCAGGTTGTTCAAGTTTAGAAACGACAATGATAACGTTATGTTTTACCGAAGCATAACCAAACACATGTAACTCATGTTAGCTTCATGGTACAGAAAAGATATTCTTACTGTCCATGACATGGTAAGGTGAATCCATTGGAGTTTTCCTGCCATCTTGGCATTTCCTTTTGCACTCGGCCATCATGTGCATCAGGGGTTGTTGTTCCTCCTCTGGTCATCCCCGTAAGGGTCATATACCAACCTCAGTTGACCTAGCACTGGGGGAGGGATGCCTCAGGGTTGTCTAAGCCCCCTTACAGTTACAGCATGGTGGCCATTAGGGCCAGTTCTTCTATCCTTTAAAAATAAAGAAGAAGCGCCTCTGTAATCAATCCATTGTAGGGAAGCCACCACACAGCAAATCAACACCTTGGGCTGTCAACAAAAATAATTGAAAGTAAGTCCATACTGCGGTAAGCCAAAAGGAACCTGTCGGACTGAAGTGACATTAACAGTGAAAAAATCAAGCACATAGCCTTAGTTGTTATTGTGTTATGTTTGTCTGAAGGCATTCAGTTAGTCAGTCAGTACAAAAAATCATTGAAAAATATATATTGTACTTTACGTGGGAGGATCAAAGCGATGCTGCGTATCATATTGTCCATACAGTACTAATCAGCTACATAACTGTACTGTATGAGTCATACAGTACAGTTATGCAGCTAATTGGGCAAATACAGTACAGTTATGTGGAGAATTTATTTAAGGAATGTTATGTAAACAACACACTGTAAATCGCTAAAATCTTTTGTAACATTAATATGACTGGTAAACCCACACATACCACATCAAAAGAAAGGATGGTGCCAGAGTTAGTGTTTTCGTCTGCACATGCACCCCAGTTATCAATTACTGGCTCAAAGCTTTCAGCTAAGTTCAGCCTGATACATACCACTACAAACAAAGAACAGTGAACACCTCTGCAACCAATCCAGTCACCACAGAAAATACAGATGATTCCTGTTTACAAATGTATCACGCTACCGTGAATTGACACCTTGGGATGTCAGCATAAAGAAATGGGACACAAAGGAGGACAAAGGTAAGTCAAGTCCATGATGTGTGTATTGTACATACTGTGGTATACCAAGAGGCACGTTTCAGGATGAAGTGACATCAAACAAAGAATATAATCAAGCCTGTAGCCTTACTAGCTATCAAGTTACGCTTGCCTGAAGGAATCAGTCAAGGCAGTTATCAGTAGAAATTCCATTGAATATTCCTTTTTAAAAAAATTTGTAACAATCTATTGGAAACATTTAGGGTAATACTGAAGGAACTTTTGGGCTTGGTTATACCTAACCAACACTGACAAGGTGCCAGGATGGTATTGTGAAGCTGGTTTTAGGATAATTTTAGGTCAGAAAACCCCAAACCTCCATGATCCCTAATATACAGTACTACAGTACCGTATGATGACAACACAGCCACTAACTTGTAGAGATGATATCGCTAGTGACAACTGAAGACTCTCCATACACTCTTTATACTATCATCAGTATCCATAGTAACCGATAAACATCACCATAGCAACACACCTTCTCCTTGTGCAAGTATAATATTCCTAATTAACGTTGAGCCCTACTGTTACGTTGCCTTGACAACTGCCATGCCTTCTGATAACAAACTTCTTCCTATTACTGACCACTATAGGAGATCATCATTTTGTTACCTGGGTAGCATCACCAAGGAGACACCATAGTAACGGAGTCTCTTTTGTTTTCCGTTGTTCACAAAGAACGCTTTCTGCCTATAGGGAGGAATTGTTACTACAGCAACTGACAATTTACCATGTAAACCTTTCATGGTCTGCCAACATTCTACAGACACATCACAAGTCCATCCCATAATTGTAGCCGCTCATAGATAAGCAAAGCATCATTAGAACAACCCAATGACACCAGACAATTGGCTAGATCACATGATCATAGCATAATGACATAAAAAGTTAAAATTTTGAAAAGTAGACAAATTTAGTGTGCCAACTACCTGTTTCTGTAGTGCTGTCTTCTGGTCCATCATATCTGATTTCCACCATGTGACCTGTAGACAAGTCAGCCTGACATCTTGTCCATAAATATTTGGAGTGGCTTTGTGAAATGTTGGTTCAAAAGGTCTTGAAATAAGCAGTGAACATGGATATCATTAGAGTGAGACACTATGACGTGTTGGTAGCTGGATCCAACCACCACTTGCTCAATCCAGGCTAGAAAGATAGCAACAGATACTTTCACATTGTCACACTAGAGCAACACACGTAAGGATATACTCTAAACATTACACATACTCTGTTGTAAAGGTGACTTGACTGTAGCTAACCTCATGATACGGTGTACTGTAGTTGTTGGATTCAGCACAAATGCTAGTCCAGGATTATCTATCTCGTCGTAACAACACGGACAAGGTCCAAATTCAATCTATAAAATCAAGAAATATGACCCAACTATGGAATCACATGTGTTAATGTCAAACAATGCTAATACATTGGATTGTCATGTTAAGTATTGCATTTACAACACAGAACACTCCTTAACACAACCAGTTAATACTAAACTGACAATAATTCCCCATTGATTGGTAACTGAACTGATCCCTGTTAACCATGTAACTTTATGACACATCTACTTAAAGAGTGAATAATGTGATAAAGGAGAGTGTCCCACTGTTGAATAGCTTGTCTGGTACAAGATAGTTAACTGATTTAATCCCTCACTGTCAAATTTGTAGAGACTCCAATTTTACAGCTTCTAAACTGCTACAATTTACACACCATACCATATAATCCACATATCTACTTACTTGCTATAGAACAAGGAATTTGATTACTGAGTTGCTGTTTGCTGGTATGTTGAGAAGAATCTTGTCCTTGATAGTAGCTCACTGGTGAGGTTTGGTGTTGTAGAGTAATAATAGTCACTCCTACACAATCATGAGATGTGGACATACAAGGAGGATCAGTCCATTCATTGGATAGATGGTTATATTGTTCAGTGATAAGATATGTAAGTGCTACCATCATTACCACCCACAGCATACAGGAAGCCATCAAGTACTGCTAGTACAAGACCACTACGACAAGATAATATGTGACACACTTCAGTCCACTGGTCCATACTGGGATCACAACACTCTACAGAGTTGTAACGTGATGTGCTGTTGCAACCTCCCACAACATATATCTTGCCACCTGTCACAGCTGCTCCAGGTACTTACGATGTCCTTACATTGGAACAATAGTTCTCCACTCTTCAATGGAGAGGTACTCCAATAGCAAACAAGTACCCTACAATGACACAAATAATATCTAGCATTAGCATTATTAGACATGCAAGCTACTCTAAGATTGATGTGTATATAGCAATTAATTGTGCAATAAATTCTTTTTAAACTGTAGTTTGCCAAATCTTTGCTATTGAATGAGACATTGCCTACTGAGATGAAGTAGGAAAACATACCATGGCAGAGATGTTATGGTGACTTTATGAGTTCTAATGAATAATTCAGTAGTGAACGTATATTATCTATAGCATTGTTTAATTGTTAAGTGTGTTGTAGCCACTCACTATTTACTGTCATGCTTGTGGATGGGAAGACAATGTGTTTAGTTACTCTTATCTGAACACTTTAAAGTTAACAACATCACATTAATTTGTGCTGCATGTAGTTCCATTTATTGTGATGAATGTGAGTGGTGGTACTATTTACAGTATGTAAACAAGAAAGAGTGTAGCAGCCAGATAAAGATGCAAACACAATAAGGGGTCATGTTGCACAACTGATGACACTTACGAAGTTCATTTTAAGTTGTTAGCTTTGCACAAGCAATATATGTATAATTCAGTTAGAACACTTACTAGCTACCATGCATGTTGTAATTACTCTCCTTGCTTATTGTACCCAATTGTGTTGTAAACTGTCAGTTATCCACACTTATAATTGAGTATATAAGACCATCTGCATGTATCTGATAGCTATAAAGTAGCATACACAGTACCATTCATGTGAAGTTCTGCAGACAACGTGAGATCATGTACATAAGATTTAGGTACATCAGTAAGACTATAGTGGGAAATGCATGGACATGGCAAGGATAAAATGCATGTGTGTATTGATGAATAAATTTATAGTTATACAGCTAAGCAGATTATTAGTATAGCGGCACAACCAAAAAATTGTGTACTTTTTCATAAAGTCATGAAACTTTCCACATAAATAGTAGTCCTCATGACATGTATTTTTAGATATAGTGCCATTACTGATTTGACCTTTGGTGACCTTTACGGCCATTTTTGTACAGAAAATTGATCATTTTTGTCTTTAACTCCCTGAGGCAGTTATTAACTTGGTACCAAAATAAAGATCTTGTTGAACTAAACAACTTGGTTTTTATTTGAAGTCAATAGGTGAATTCATTCTTAAGTTATGAGTATTTTTATTAGCAGCAAAATTTGATAAATTTAAGTATAATTATCTGCCCACAGGTAATTCACACCTCAAGGGCAGGTAAATTTATCAGATTTTGTAGCTAGTAAAAAATAATAGATATACAGGCACAATGTGGATGGAGTCTATGAAATTTATAAACCTGAAGGCTCGGGCTGTAGCACATGAGCGAAGCGAGGGCGCTACTAAGGGCCTGAGGGTTTATAAATTTCATAGGCTCCACATTGTGCCCGTATAACTGCTTTAGACTCTATTTCACATTACACTCAGATTACTTACCTCATCCATGGCTGTTCCTGCTGTAGGCCCGGCAAAAGCGGCTGGTTTTCTTGCGATAACTGATACTAGCGCTATGGCAACTATGCATCCTCACGTGACAAAATAATAGCGCTCGTTAAATCACTGTACGTGAACAATGTATAGCGATTGGATAAACCTAGATTTTGAGCATGTGTTATACTGTGCCTGAAGGCGTGGAGTATTTAGAAAACAAGGTGGAGTATATGAGATTTATTACCCACCCAAAACAGCCTAAATAGAGTCTAAATGATCGTAACTTTGTAATGAAATCACCTATTGACTTCAAATAAAAACCAAGTTGTTTCTATCAGCAAGATCTTTTGTTTGGTACCATTTTTAACATGTTAATTACTGCCTCAGGGAGTTAAAGACAAAAATGATCTATTTTTTGTACAAAAATGGCCGTAAAGGTCACCAAAGGTCAACTCAGCGATGGCACTATATCTAAAATTACATGTCATGAGGAGTACTATTTATGCAGAAAGTTTCATGGTTTTATGAAAAACTACACAATATTGCCAATTTTGGGGGCTATGCCGCTATACTATATTAGCTATGTTGTGTTCTAGTTTACTCAGCTAGAAATGCTTGTAAAGGTAAACCATTGTAGCTAGGTGATCAGATGGCAAGGCTAGAAGACACTGAGAAAAGGTATAATACGCATATGGTACGTATCATATGTGTATGCCTATACTGTACGCGTATGGTACGGAAAATCATACGGTACAAAATATGCATATGGTATAGAACATGTACACACTGTGTGTATACACAACATTGTGAGCCATAGATGACATAGTGGAGATACACATTAAGTAATGTATTATTGGCAACACTGATGGTGGAAAATCGTTCTATTAGCAAGCCAGGTGAAGGATAAAGCTGTCATGCAGCAACTTGGTACTCACTGTGAACTCACTGGCCCCTGGTACAGTATGTGTCAATAAATCAGTGGTGTGGCTTTGACACAGTGATCACAGTATACAATACTATACATACACAACATACAGGAGATAGTTACACAATAGCTATTGTATATACAACACTTCATCTTATTGATCGTAGACTATTAGCAACAACAGTAGCTAAAGATGGAAATAATCAAGCCAGGTGAAGGATGAAGCACAGTAAAATGTACAATACAAGTACAACAATGAAACATACTCTTTACCTTGTTGTTCACCAGCACATCAGCTGGTTGTTTACGCTACAAATAAACAGTTACAAACATTAAAACATACTTTTAAAAAAGGAGAAGAAACTGTTGTTTACGGGTAAGGTGGACACTGGTTCTTCTCTGATCACTCCATGGACGGTTGCTAATCTTCTCCTTCATGTGATCTAGAGGTCAGGATGTGCTTTGTACAGGGCATTATATAGAATTACACATCCATTTCAATAATCTGCACGAATAGGCATAATTATTATACGTTTGTGGCTTCGTTCACAGGTGAATCTATCCCCAGTTAGTACAGGTCTCTAGTTCTCATAGGTTTTGAGAACATCAATTACCTACCATTTCCTCCTTATGATAGGAACAAAGAACTGTCTTGTGCTGTGTGTACTCAGTAGATTGTTGTGTATATTACATTATTACTATTGGACTACAATTAGAATATAGACTCTAGGGGGGGTCATCTACTACTAGTTTGACTGCTGTAAAGTGTTCATTTGACCTTTTGCATTTCAGTTGTTGACATTATTACTACAATTAATGCTAAAAGAGGAAATCAGAGATGTACTGATATGTCTAAAACGTTTGGTATAAAGCAAGTGTGAATGATTATCCTGACTGGTCCACCTTATTAGGGGCACATCCTGGCAAGGGGAGGGAACACCCAAATCAAAATACAGGATAATTTTATTGTTTTATCAGCTACAGCCGTTCTTCCGTATAGGAGAGGGAAAAAACACATATACAGCAAAAATAAGCATAAAATACAGAGCTAAAACACAAAATAAATAAATAAATACAAAACGAACTAAAGTGTATCCAATACTGTAGGTGGTCAGGTAGAAAGTTCGGTATTATGTTAACGTATGCTTTACTTTACAGTAACATTTTCAAAACATCATTAATGCATGTCAGTGGTCTAAATGGAGTGTACACTATAGTGATATTGTAAAGATCTTGTTAGTACAGTAAAGTAACCAACTCAAGTTTGAATTCAAACACATGGAATTGTAATGATTATACAATTAGAGAGTTATTGGCTGCTATAAATCCAATCACTGTATTTAGTGCAAAGCAGTGCTTTAACAAGTCACCAAGTATCCATGTTTTGTTATGGATCAACATGGCTCATAGCTGGGTTTGATTATGTCTAACAAATACTGTCAGGCTGTTATGATGGAAACAACAGGATGGTCTTGGATAGGGCTGGAACGAAGCTTCGAATGTTTCATAGGTTTGGAGGATAAGTAAACTTCTTATAAAACTATCTTTCAAAGCTTCGCAACGCACTCTTAGCCTATGAAAGAATTACCATAGTCGAAGCCTTGAAACACCTTATATAATTCGTGTGTCATTTCAACCATTAGTTGGCATTTATCTATACATGACTATACATGACTATACATGATAGCTCACATGTGTACATGTACACTACTCATGTGAGCTGCTATCAGGTTGATAACTTTATTCAACTTGTACATGTGATATGAACCATGTAACATAGATACTACACTAATAACACAGGATTGGAAGCTCTGTTCACACACTCAATATAATGTGTACATTCTGGGTACACACCCCTCGTAGTTTCATGGGATTGCCTTTCAGGACTACAAAAGGTTTAAGAGTAGTAGTCTGGTTATTTAAACATGTATTGTACTTTGCTAAAGGTTGTACAGAACCAAAGAGAGTGTCTAAAGGAGAAATATTAGTGAGAATTTTATACTATTCAAACCAGTTGTCTTGTATTTGGCAACTCAAGGAAACCACAGTAATGTAAGTCTTTGAAGACAAAACAGCAACAAGACGATGTTATGCTACTTCTAAAAACCAGGCAATGATGCAGTTAATACTATCCCATAGTAACTGAGTAGGTTATTACACAACCATATATAGCATTGAACTAGTATAAACCTTTCCGGTAGTGATGACATGATATGAGAATTTTAATATCACGATAATCACGATATTATGGGGCTTATATCATGATATAAGAATATGTTAATGTTTTCACAGGACAAGTTTCATTCAGTCAATTTATAACAATGATTTGACAAAGTTGACACTTGGCTTTTATGTATCACCACATGTTGCCAGAGAAATGTCCTTTTATGTATCACCACATGTTGCCAGAGAAATGTCCTCATATTGTGTAAATATCAAGTCACCTTTTACTAAATAATTTGTATTTCATATCATAATATAGCCTTTTCTCTATTACAGGTATGATTATCATGAAATGTTTCTATCACGATTATCACGATATACAATATATCATGGCATCACTACTGAAGACATTATGAATGCCTTTCACAATGGGCTCTATGGGAGTATACAACCAAAAAACAGTGTATCTGGCTCCGTAGGCCACCAGAAATAACAAATTCCTTTGAAGAGAAAGGGGGAATATTCTGTACTTATGGAACAAACATGAAGGGCAGCCTCGAGGCTTTCCTAAACAATTCACGTGAGAAAACACCAGACACACTATAAAACAGTTGAGAAGATACTTTTGTGCGTAATTTAATTGCAGTTTAAAGTGGTTTGTTAGAATTACACTTCCTTAGCTGTGCATAGCAATGTAATACAAGAATTACGAAATACACAGTATTTACAAATCTAATTATCTAACTGAATTAATATAGCGGTAGCATAAATATAAACCAATTAAGCCTTCATTCTCACATACAGGCTGCTTTTAGCATAAGCTTCTTTGCTCATGTGGGTATGGAAAGACAAACAAATATACAAACATACATACACACACGCACACATTTTAGGGAAAACAATTTCAGTAAACAAGGCACATACCCACAGCTGGCCTTTGGCTGGCTGTGGGCGTGTGCCTGGTTCAAAAACTAACTAGGGACATTGTATTAAATTTCAGACAATATTAAATGGTTTGTCGTTAAAGTTCAACATCTTATCCAGAGCTTTTCCAGTGATAACCTGTTGTGTAGTCACTTAGTGAACCTGTTACGGGTATTTCTAACCGTCCTTCTGACAGACGTCATAATTATGTTGAAATCTAAAGTCACTCAGTGCAAATCTTGGTGTCACATGGATCAACTTACAGCTCCTGGAATATGTGCCAGTTACCATCTTGTGATAATAGACCATAGCAACAGAGATAGCAACACAACTGATGTATATGTTGTAACACCAAATTAATTACTTCTGGAACAATACGGAGCTTCCAATATCTTGTTATTAGTACAGACAAGAGTATATAATAGTAACCAACAGTGTTGAACAGTGTATTAGCCTGTGATTAATGATTGCATAAAATAACACGGATATTTCAGCAGCTGTTCTTTATGTGAAATGGTAATTTGAAATGCGTACGTGGCAACGGGTCTTTGCCAATTTTCTGCCAAGTATTCAACAGTTATTGTACAAGGAAAGTGTAGTATAAACAGCCAAGATAACTCCAGCTCGCTAAAACAATGATTGCACACACGAGCGTGTTGTCACGCCTTCAGGGATCCACTTGGCAGTGCCAGAACTTTAACATTTTCCATTTCTCCTCACCATCACGCAAGGCGTGGTCACTACCAATAGTCCTGTAGAACCATCTGCAACCGGAATCAGGGTTTTGATCAACGAAAATATACCTTGATCACTTGATTTTGCCTTAAAAACAGCCATGATTTCTTGATAATTTAGCAAGTACTTTTGTAAACTCTCATTTTGTTTGCGAGCTAGCTTAATTACCACTTTCTAGGACGTCTTGATTGCTTGATTCAATACTAATTTACCTCTTGGTCGCTTGATTTGATTTTGATCCTGGTCGCAGATGGTTCTACAGGACTATTGGCAGTGACTACCCCTTGATCATGTTTTCACTTAGTTTAGTGGCCGAATTGGGCTAAATATAGTAACCCTTAAATGGCAATATAAAAGAACAATTACTGAAATGTCCGTGTTACTTCATGCAATCATTAATAATAGGGTAATACACCCATTCAATACTCTTGGTTTCTAATATGTACTCTTGGTACAGAGGTGTGAGGAATGTTTGCAACAAAACTGTAAAGTGACAACCCAAAATGTGATCCGAATAACATGTGCCCAATTACGTCATCACAACTTTGATAGGTCATAATTTAACTGTATTGTTTCTCTCTATGCATACAGTAATGTGTACACATCACGTGATCTCACCTTGTTTTATTTGTTGTACACTTTCATGGTAAGGTGAGTAGTCTCCTAGAGGACTAGTGATCCACTACTTTTAATCACCTGAAGGAAACAATCTTGGTAGGCCTACTTCTTCCTGTCTACCATTATCACCAATAATATCCGTAGATAACCGGTACATCATAATTGCTCTTAATAACGCGCGTCATCCTACAGGCGCGAGTGGACCCAAATTCAAAAAAAGGAAGGAGCGCGGTGTGGGGAATGCGAAGGTGAATTAGTGTAGAGATGAGATCTGACAACGGAGGCGTTCACTACAGAAGAAGAACAGTTAGCTAAACAAGTTATTCATAACCAAAGTTGCTTGACCCACACGTCTTTCACAACAGGTACTGGTATTCTACTTGTCACGTGCACATCACATCAAAGTGTTCCCTAGGGCGGTAGCGAAGTACTGTCTGTCCAACCTGACCTTGACCGATGACTTTAGGAAGAGCCTGAACTTTATCAGTCAACAGGTGAGTATAGTGCTTAAGAGGAAAATTAAGTGATTAAGGAGGTTATCAAATTAAATATATTAGGTTCAGTAATCAAGGTACCCTAACAACAAATATTGGTGAAACTAATGTTTGGCGATTTGTTATCAAATTGCAGTTGGCGAAAATTTAATTTGGTGAAATAGAGGACTTGCAGCATGACGTAAATTATCGTTATTGCTAAGCAACCGTAACTGCCGGCCATGTTTCGGGACAGTGTTGTGACTGAAAAACACTTTCTCAGGGTTTGGTACAGGTTGTAATGAAGCGAATCAGTGTTGAGTTGTGTTGTAAATACCACCCAGTTCGTTAAAAAAGGCGAAGAAGTTAGAGTAATTTATCGAAATTTAATTAGCCACCTATTTCACAAAGCCAGTGATAAGATCTTCTGCTATGAAACCAGACCTGCTTCCCAGTGCCACTATACCCAGTGCTTAGTGAATAAAATCTCTTTACCTTCATTCTGACTCAATATGCGCCATAGAAAGTTGTCCCGAAACATGTCCGCCTAGCAACCGTTGCTTCAACTGTGCAAGTCCTCTATGCTTTCACAGAAATATTGGTGGTGCATGTAAGTGGTGTAAGGATGAAGTGTGCATGTTGTAGTGCACAATCCTTTTTGTGCTGAAATGCTATGGATTCAGTCACTGAATACATCAGTCTGGTATAGTCACTTTCATCATTGAACTGGGTCCACTCTAAAGAATATCCGGGTCCAATTTGTTTTGTGGACCATGTCCATTTATTAGGATCATTTGCTGTCTGTAAGCATACTCACCCATTTATCAATGGCGGTACACAAATTCATGTATGTTGCTATCTTCAAGCTTACGTGGAGCCACGCCTACTATTCGAGTGTACAAATTATAGTCTCCATAAGCCACACCCCTTTTGCATGCGTGGAACTACCAATAAGGTGTGTTTAAGTAGTATCCATGAAGTCACACTTGGTTTGTCAAAACCTGTTTCAACAAAAGCTTGGATTCAAGCTATGAAAATAATATTGGTGAAATTTAAATTTGGCTGTTTAGTTACGAATCGCCAATTTGCCAAATTTAGTTAACTGCCAAATTTAATTGATATATTACTGAAAATCTTAATCATGGTTACAGATCACTTACAGTAGAGACTACGGGTCATTCCATGTCAAACCCCATTTTAATTTTCTTGAAATTTGGCACCCTATAAAGAGCTCATTTCACTGGTCTCCCTTTAAGTTATGACCACTCAAATTTCTGTTAATAATTTCATCTAGTTTACACTTCTTTAATAAAATGCTCATAACTTTGCTTGTGATTAACATAGCAACTTCTGGTTTGGATTTTTGAAATCTTATTAAATTGTCTTTCAGGTGATATGTAATTTGTTATAATTATCGTATACCAGGTTTTATAGCAAGATAGTAATTAGTAATTTTAGCCTTTGGGATCATTTGCTAAAATTAAATTTGTGAGAATTTTGGTACCATGATAATGTTATCGTTACCACACGATTTTAATAAGATCACATGATGTTGAAAACTTCATCACTAAGCACTCTGGAAAGATACATTTGCCCAACCAAGGCTGTGTCCTGTAGTATAAGTTGAAGCAAAAAGTGTTGATAAGAAAAAGTAGACATGACTCAGATGCTTCAAGCCATTGAGATTTATCCTGCAGGCTTGCTAGTAATGGCCCAGCTCTCTCTCTCTTAAAGCTTTCTCCCATCCCATACAGGCTAGTTAGCAATGGGTACAACTCAAGATACACATGAGATGTACAAGACAACAGACAACAATGATGTAAAGGTTGTGTGTATGACTGTGTGACACAGTTCACTGTGTTCACTCTGCTAGTAGACAGTGTTGGGCAAGTTACTTTGTAAAAGTAACTAGTTACATATTACTTGCAACTGAACTATTTAGTTACAGTTTCATATTACCCATAAAATAAAGTAACTATAATAATATTACATATTATATTACTTTGTGTCCACAGCCTTAAGCTGTCATGTGTGAAACTACCACTTCATCATGTGACATGATTGCATTGTTGGACAATGTGTAAATCTTGGTTATAAGTAAGAAGCTGGTGAATAAGCTTCATTCAGTAGGCTTCGTTACTTCATTGTGGCTAGGCGTTACTCAGAGGAAACTATTAACGAGATTAGTAACTTCATTACTTGTAGTGATAATATTACGTAATATTAGACTCGTTACAGTAATTATATTACTTAGGTAACACGTTACATTTGTAAGAAAAGTAACTTGAGTTATATTACCCGTTTTTATAGCGTATTTCGTTATATTACTTAGGTACCACGAAAGTAATAATATTACGTAACGTGTTACTTATGTAATGCATTACTCCCAACACTGCTAGTAGAAATGGTTGGTTGTTAGAAATGTTGCCACATCACTTTTTGCACGTATCTTAATTAACAGCAAGATTTTAATTTTAACAATGACCTTTTGTTGCTAAATTTTCTTCTATCATTTTATATGCTATAATAACTCACTGTACCATAGTAAATGAAAATGTCAAACCACAAAAATATGTCATTTTTAATCTCAACTTTTAAAAATATGTTCTTTAATTACTTTTATTCTTTGTTTACATGTTGGTCTAATGTTCTTCATTCATCACTGTGAGAGTTGGGATCACTAGTAGATCATGAGTTATAAGTGTTAATGTGTTGCCATGTTAGTACTACTGTTTGTATGGTACAAGTGTGGGTACACCATATAAGCTGAAATTTGACATGGAACTTAAAATTAGCAATTTGGCGGATGCTTACAAAATCACCGTAAATATCACCATATGTTTTGTTAGTGTTTCTAATATTTTAACTGATCAAGGCCAATCAAAAAGCAAGGTGGTGTCAAGCTTGTCAAGTATCATACAGTACGGTAGTACTGTATATTAGGGATCATGCAGAACTAGACTTTTCCAGCCAAAAATATCACCCTGAAACCAGCTGCAATTTCCCTTCATGACAACTTGGCAGTATTGTTAGGCACGGCCAAGCCCAACAATAAGAAGTGTTATATCCCTACTGTGCTCAAGATACCATAACAGAAATGCACAGTAGGGATATAACACTTCTTATTGTTTTACTGTGATTTAGTATTGTGCACTACTCCAACTTGTTTCAGTACTTTTTATCGATGTGCTATGGTCCCTAGTCTAGTCAATTTTTTGTGTGTACTTGTTTGTTAACTATTTTTTTTGTAAATAATTATCATGACTGGTGGACCCACGCATACTGTATCTGAAATGGTGCTGCACACCCCCAGCTATATCAATCATTGTCTGTGAAATTTGAGGTAGCCGTTGTCAGCTATGTTCAACCCATTACACAACATTTTGATTCAAGAACTGTTCGAAAAGCACCTCTGCAATCAAAATAGGCACTATGAAAAAGACGGACGGTTTCTATTACAAAGGAAGCCATCAAATGCTACTGCCAAATCGACACTCTTTGCTGTCAGCAAAGATGAATGGGACACAAAGGAGGACACTGGTAAGTCCATGAAGAATGCATTGTACGTACTGCGGTTTGCCAAAAGGCACCTCTCAGGCCAAAGTGACATTGAAAAATCAAGTCCGTAACCTTAGCCATTGTTGAGTTGCGCTTGTCTGAAGTCATCCGTAAGTTACTCAGTCAGTCAGTCAGTAGAAAATTCTGTTAAATATATTATTTTAAATTCCATAGCAACTTGTTGAAAGCATTTCGGGTCAATCTGAAAGCTTGTTTAGGCTCAGCTTGCCTAACCAATACTTCCTCATTGTCATCAGGAAAAATTGAGGCTGGTTTTTGGGTGATGTTATTTTGTGGGCCACGCCTACTCCTTTGTAGTCCCTACTATAAAGTACTATCATACTGTATGAAAAAGTAGTGAAACAAGAGGTGAATGGGTATAGCTTGATGGGAAAGCCCCTACTTTGGCATTGAACAAAATTGTAGCTAATGTGCCAAAGTAGGGACTTTCTCACCGAGCCACCGTAGACTCCAGTTATTAGGCGTACATGGTTATTAAGCGCATATGGTAGACTTGTGCTAGACACCTGTTTGTTAAGCGCATATGGTTGAAATCGCCTCTGCCACCTCGTACTACGTAGAATTGTCAAAATGAATCAGACATGTCACAGCACATCAATGCCTCACCAGGCCCGTGTCTAGTAGACACTGCCGTCTGTAATAATGATAGCTGTAGCTGCTACCTGGCTTCTAAGGATTTCCGTTTCCACGACTGAAGCAAACTATTAACTGGTGTTCAAATTGCTTGAAAACTGTAGTGGATACAACTAATTCCCTCCTAACAGAAACTCCTTATCGTAATTTATAAGCGCATGCGCCTAATAACCAGAGTCTACGGTATGCTATAATACCATCATTCATCTCTTGTTTCACTACTTTTTATTGTGTAGGTCCCTACTTCATTTTTAAATTAACAATTTTTAAATATTAGTTTGTTTAGCGCAGGTAGTTACAGTGTAACTTGTGACTGTTCTATTAGAATATCACACATGACTGTTGTATTAGAGTATCTTGAGTCAACCAAGGCGTGGCAGCTAGCTAGACCAATAAGGGTGAGATCGTTTTGTTTACTGTTAAGTAAATAACTAGATTTTTAAAAGGTGTGGTCTCTGCACTCTATTGCTATTAGTCCACGCAGTTCTTTATTTTATGGGTGTGGTCACAGCATCTTAATCGCGAAGTTGCAGATATATAGTTAGTGTACCTCTTATAGCAGCGCTGGGACTGAAGTGCTTCTGAAATCCAGCTCTGAAATAATTCTGTGGTGTCTAAATATGCTGCTGAAAGAAAGTGTTGATACAGAAAATAATCAACTCAATATGGTTTCATTGGATGTAGAAGACAAGCAGCCTGATTGAAGATACAAGAATCGACAAGGCACAGAGGACCTACACTCGTCAGAACCCCATAGACACATCCCACTGGTGAGTTTGTTATTGTGGTTTAAAATGGTGGCCGTGCGCTGCTTCGTTTGGCCTCTAAGCTTACGACTGTGGTCAGGCAGTGAGTGAGTGAGGCAGACCAAATTTCAGGTTGTGATGATTTGTTTAAAATTCTATATCCGGTCACTGGTAAGTGTTTTCTGTTTTTAATGCTGTATTTCATGTTAGATGGACTAATATTATTCTGTAAAGGTAATTTTGTCATGTAAGATGTCTCGAGGATGATTTTAGAAGGCAGCATTTTAGGTGGTGCACATCATTTTTGGGGGATCCCTACTTTAAACAGTACTACTGTACTGTTTGATTAGTTATGTTGTAAATGTGTTATAGTGATGTGTTCCTTTATCAGATGATGTTGACAAAGATGAGTTAGAGGAATAGTTGTCAGTACTAATGGATCAAGAGTTTGATACCATCTTAGGGGATGGCAGTACCTTACAGGTTAGCTGTGTCATGTGATCGGTGGATACCTCTATATAATGACCACTATGGGACCAATGGTTGTATTAATGTATGGAGCCAGACCTGGTCCTAATTAGATTTCAGTGTATTTCATAGTAATTAATAATTACACTAATTCAGTTACAACATGAACTCTTGATGCTCTTACTCTATGATATCACTTAATACCATCTTGTGTGTAATTGTATGTACATCACCTTATTAGGATGTTAAACTGAATTTGTGTCGAGAATGATTAATAAAGTGAGGATCAGTACAAGTGGTGAGTAAGTGTGACGTCCTATAACTAATGAGTAAGAATAGAGGCATCTTATGATGAGAGGTTGAGAAGACATGTTCTGGTTATTTTCTGCTTGTGGTGGCCTGGAGCCATTTGCTACTGCAGTGTACAAGAAGCTGGCTTCCATGTTGGCTGACAAACATTGAAACAAGCATGATATTATAGATGAATAAAAATTGAAAATTTTATATAAAGGCCTTTTCACACTAGTGTGCATTGAATGCGGATCCAGCTGTGGTCAGACTGAAAGTGGACCAAATGTGCATCAATCCATTTCACACTTTGTGTGTAGTAACTGAATCCAATTTGCTTTCAGAGCACGTGATTAATTACCCAATTACGTAAGGAAAACTTAAATGGCGTTGGTTATTGTACTACCTCCTTCGTATTTTATTGGAGTCAGAAAAGTATTCGCAATGAGGAATGTTGTTAGTGCACTTACAAAACGTTGGGTGCCAAGAAGCTGGTTAATTCTTAGTAGGAAACCTGTACTGGGAACGATGATTTCAGAAGGGTACGCTATTCCTTCAACACTCACTCATGGTCACTGTATCACTTCCACAAGCTGATTATAACACTAGGTATGGTGTTGCTATAGTCTTGGCACAATAACCATGCTTTTGCGTGAGTTATCTGAAGACTGTATGACGCCCCCTTGCTAATGGAGCTAATGCACATCAAATCCAGCCAATTCACCTCTTGAGGTGGATTGACGTGAAGCTGGATTGAATGCACATTGCGGTCAATCCAGCTCAGGTGTGAAATTGTTTGATCCTGCTTTGATGAGCATTTGACTGTAGTGTGAAAAGGCCTTAAGGGGAGTAGGGATCGCTGAAAAAAAGCCATGAAACAAGAAGGGATCGCTGGGATGGTAATGTAAACCACAAATTCCTATTTTGACTCTCTGTCATAAATCTTTAGTTACATGCTCCGTCATTTTGAGACGAGTTAAAATAGGGATTTGTGGTTTACATTACCACCCCAGCGATCCCTTCTTGTTTCATGGCTTTTTTCAGTGATCCCTATTCCCCTTTCAAAATTTGCAATTTTTTGTTCATCTAGTTTGTGTAGTTTTATTTATTTAGTAATGGATTTGTTTTATTGATAATTGTAGTAGATAATTTACATTAATGACTGTCAAGTTCAGTGTAAGCTTTCTTGTTATCAGACACACTTGACTGCATTATTAGAGTATTTACTTGACTGCTCTTGACTGTGGATGAGACTATACATTACACACAATATTGAGCAGCTGTTGTCTAACTTGTCTTACTACATGTGTCAGGACTCTAGTCTCATAGTCATTGTCATCACATTACCATCCTAATGAAGTGTTCATGAATACATACCAAATGGTGTGATGTCACAAGACATGGAACTCTGACAAGTGTATAATTATAAGTTTAATGGTCAGTGGTTGTGCATTTATTATTTCACCCAAGACCGTACACTGTAAGAAGGATCACATGCTGCAGGGGTGCATTGTCTACATTATTATACTGAGAATAATCATTGGTTCACTGGTGCACAGTAGTATAAATGATAATATAATGTCAGAAAAGAGATACGTAATATAGTTTGTGTAGAGTTTGTGTTAGTAATGTATCCATTGACACAGTGAAGAAATCTATATGCCATGGATATATATGAATGCATATGGCTTCCCACACAATGTGTGTCATCTACAAATAAATTATTTCACACAGTACATTATATACATTAGTGTGTGGACTATAGAGTAGCTGATCTGATGCACACACATCATTCACAACAACAAAGTCAGATATTGTGTAGTTGTAATGTCTACTGTAAACCATGGGATATCAACAATATGATGTCATGTTGTTTACACAATGTGGTCAGACAATTATGGCTCTCACAAATAGTTTTAATTTTTAACAAGACTAATACTGACTCCACCCAACTTTAGGCTTTGCAAGGAAAGGAAATGGTTTATAGAAACTATATTCATAACAATAAATAACCTCTGATCTATCTATCACTTTGTTATGTCTGTGAGAGAGTGTTTGTAGCTATGGTCGCTTGTAGCAAATCGCAATCGTGCGTCACAGGAACATACTCACCACACAGAGACGCTATTTGTGATCTTATAAGTCTAAGAAGTGCTGTTGAGTACTTGATTAACTGCAACAAAACTCGAAGGAACTCACACAACGGAATCCTGTAATTTTATTGTTATATTGCTTATTAATAGAATAGATCATGGTTACGCGGAAGAACTCGGTAAACATGGCTATATAGTTTTTAGCACAAAAAGGTGGATAACTTTTGCTGTACATGAGAATACACCCTGTAATATTATAAATGTCAGTTTAGTCCCAAACACACATACTGTTTCCTTTTCACTTGATACTTACTAGTGGACCTATACTAATTGCAAAGAACCACCAGAGGGTTGTTTTGAGTTGAAGGATGCTTTTCAAGGTGGTTTTTAGGTGTGCGTTCTATTAGGATTTTTGCTAAAAATCATGGGTGATCCCTATTATGAACCCACTATCGTAGTTCATGATAGTCACATCTGGTTGAGATGTAGGTTTTGTTTCTCTCTGTTAAGGTCAGCCATCTTGTGTTTGAGAGGACACTGTTCTTCTGTGTGTCGTCCTGTAATGGCTAACATTGATCTAGCTTATTATGAGTAATGTTGATGTCCTAGAATAGTCTTGTGTTAACAGGTGTTGGTGTTATCCAGTTGTCCACCACTTGACAGCCAGTACTGGGGGTGTGGCAAGGGCACATTTATCCCGGGAAAAGTACAAAAATATAAAAAAGTGTGACACTGTCATATAGACATTATCTATGATACTGTAGGTTGTGATCATCCTGTATTGAGAGATCTAGTAAATCATGTGATACCATCAGTAGCAGACCACTGGTATTACCTGTAACTATAGTTACTGGACCCAAAATATGAAAATGAAATTGAAGAGGATTCAAAGAATGACATCAGAACATGTTGTAGGGAAAATGTTTAGTAGTATACCTAACCAATACTGTCAAGGTGCCATGAAGGTATTATGAGGCTGGTTTTACAAAGTTATTTAAAGCAGTACTATAAGCAGTTTCTATACTACAAGCATTCATGTGGTAATGACAAATGTGGTTATACAAAAGTGGACATTCACTGTACCGATACTGCAAGCAAAGGTTTGAGTAAAGTAGCTTAACACACTGGTGAACACTTCCTGATACCCAGATTATAATGTAGTTAACATATCTATATACTAGCATTGGTACCTGCCCTATGTACAGGAACATCTCCACATTAAACATTTTAATGCCAGGAAGAGGGACCAAGCATTAAACACCAGCACTGCTCATGTAGCTATGTAGGGTACATGGTGATGTCACATTTTTAAAGAGCATGAGGTTTTCTTATGTCATTAATGATGCAAAACACTAAAGTTTATTGTTTGTGGTTTTGACAGGAATGTAGTTTAATTAATTATTCAATGCGTCTTCCCTGCCAGTGACTTCAACATGCTGTATAGAACAAACGAAACCTTTGCTGCTTTACAATTTACATGACAACTAATGCAACAATAATTAATATATTGGGAACCAAGCATAAATATCAGTGTCCTATATTTGCTGTGTAGCATACATGTCGATAGTGCTTTAAAGTACATGATCCTTATGCAGTACATAATATAGTGAAATATTGAGCATGCAAGGTTAATTAGTTAAACTGCATGTGAGCTAAGGGAATTGTATACATTATATCCTACATTACATACAGGTTGTGTACACATGGTACAGTTTCAGTTTCTACAATATGATGTTTACCTTGCCGACTGCCATAAAGAGAAATGAACTTGGGCATAATTTAAAGCCAACACAAGTTGCAGTTATAGTTACTGCATGGCAAGCAAAGATTCAAACTTGTCCTATGCTGTGCACTTTCAGTTCTGATGTTGCAGTGACACATATACCTCTTGCCATACAAAAACCCAGTTTTGAAACACCTGCAGTGTAATTGACCATTAAGGTAATGTACGAATCTTTAGAGTTAAAGCATGTAAGCAGGATTATAGTGAAACAGTTGTGCCAGGTCAGATGCAGTTCCTCGGTGTAAACTATAGATCTGCATGGTTCCAGTATTATCATTTTTCATATGCACAGTAGTATTTGTCCAATCATGCAAGCTGCCTATTTACTACAGCAGTAATGAGGTAAGTCTGAACAAACAGTTTTGCATGTCAATGCACACCTATGTGCTTAAAACAAAGATGTAGATATTCTGGAGAAGCTTTTATATACCTACTCTAATACAACACACTGGACCAACACACAGATGGACAAATATGTTGGCAATTTGCCTGCCCTATCCCAAAAGTGCTATAAGAGTCCCTATGATGTGAGGCAGTTAAGTGCCAGTGCTGAAAAACTGAGCATAAGAGTTTGTAGATGAAGACTTGCATGGAACAGATAGGACAAAAAGGTGCATCAAAAAGGTCCCAAAAGCGAAAATAAAAGTTATGACCTAGGTGGGTATTGAACCCTGGCTGGTTATAATAACTTGGGGTTAAGGGAGGTGCACAAATAGCCACAGTTGTTTATCTGTGGTTTTGATAGGAATGTAGCTCAACTTTTCAGTGATCCTTCCCTACACCAGTGCCTTCATCGCCCTATAAAGAGCAAACAAAAGCACGTATTAATTTGCTACAACAACACTCGAGTTACCAGATGATGGGCGTTTAATTTCGCTAAAGTCCCGCCTCGATACGTGCTTTGCATGCCAAGATATGATGAGCTAAAAGTCGCGTTTTAAAAAGGTGTTCACAAAAAGGTACTGAGTATAAAGAAAAAAAATCTGTCAACACGTGGATTCGAACCCACGACCTCTTACACGCTAGTCAGACGTTCTACCACTTGAACAATATGTGCTACTCAAGTTTTCTCTATACCTTGGCCTTCTACGCGCTGTAGAGATCGAACGGAAGCATGCGTGAACTCGTGATAACAATCTTAGAGTAGGCGGATGATGAGTGCTTCATTATCAGCACAGATTGTGTCGATTCGCGCCAACTCTGGTGAGTAAGCGGCGACGGACAGACGGCTTTTCAGCTTTATATATATATAGATATTACATTTTATTGATAAGGACATCAATATCACAAGGTCACTGGTTCGACGGCTGCTGGATGATGCCTCGAAGGTTTGTATGACTGCATCCCAGAGGATTTTTATGGCAAGGGATTGCCGAGAGTGGTTGTGATAATGTACTTGTAATTTAATATTTTTGTTTTGTTTTGTAATTGTTGTTTTTGTTTGTAATTGTAATTACTTTTCTCCCTTGCCATGCCCACGTTGGTATCACTTGATCACCAGCCTTGTGGTCGCATGTGACCGAGGGTTACTGAATTTGTAAATGTATATACATGTCTCATTTATTATGATGGTTTCAACAAAGCTGAAAAGCTGTCTATCTGTCCGTCCATCTGCTTCATGACGCCGCTAACTTGACTACCAAAGGATGCATCGACACAGGACGTTAAGCGATCATCATCTGGCAACTCCAAGTGTGTTGTTACAAATCGCTACATGCATTTGTTTGTTCTCTACAGAGCGTTGAAGGCGTTGGCGTAGAGGAAAACTTGAGCTACATTCCTGTCAAAACCAGCCAAAGCATTAGCACATAGAATTGTTAACCCAGAGGTCCAGGATTTGATTCCTGCAGATGACAACTTTTCTTCTCAGTGCTGCCTTTTTGTGACACACTTTTTCATATGTCAGCTATTGACGATGCTCACTCGGCAATCTGTGCAAGTATTGATATGCAAAATGTAACTCTCACCATCTGGCTATGTCACAAAAGTTATTGCAAGCTTCTACATGCATTCCTTCATCTGCTACAGCATGTTAAAGGCCATGATGTATTCAGCTGTATTCCATTGCTATCCACAAAATAAACAGCTCAGCTGGTAAAGTACCTCCCTGAAGTGTTGTGGTTACTGCTGCTGTGTAGGGCATGTGCCCAGAGACAAAACTTTTTTTTTCGTTTTATCTGTACCTTTTTGGTGCATTCTTTTTCTAAGAGTTCATAATATAAAAAGAGAGGAGAGTGTCCAACTCTGGTATAGCCTGTACAAACACGTAGTGCGAAGTGATGATGCAATACTAGTTACCGCTATTCAGGTGGTAATTGATTGCATGACTATTTCCAACTTAAGTCACAAAAATGCTATCTCATCAGAGAAGTTCTAAAGCGCTTTAAATGGAAGACGTGGATATTGGTCTAGAAGAAGTTTGTTGTGGAAACATCACCAGACTTTGATGAGTCGTCCCACCATCCACCAACAAAGAAAGTACGACGACGAAAGGCTGTCACCAAGAAGGAACGGGAACATCTGGTGAAGGAAGTGCACAACCTGCCATTAACTCCAATTACAACATATTGTCTGGATGTCACGCGTTCGAAGTTAGTTTCACATGCAAACAAATCGGTCAAAGAATTTACATTATCTTTTGAGCCTTGGAATGTATTCTTCATTGTAGGTTTCTTGAAGAACGCGTTTGCCAATTTGTATGAACGCTGTGCTAAGAAGAAAGACAAATTCATAGCATTTCAGTTCCAATGGCATCAATACTGTAGCATTCTACTTGTGAAAGACACTACTGACCTTGCAAAGCTGAACTTAGACTCTGAAGACTCCACCACTATTACTCGAGTTGAGACAAGACAGCAGTGGGTTAGCTTTTATCAGGTAAGGAAGTTCGAGCATGAAGTTGCCAAGATATTCACGTTGATATTCTCAATGGAAGTATACAACAAGCTTCTTAGTCACAGCAAGAGTTCATAATATATATATTTATTTACACAGTCACACATTTTTACAGAATCTGACTCAGTCTAATGCACATGCAATCCCCTCTACAACACATGCTGACCCTGTAGATGTTTACTATGGGTTTGGAGGAGCAACACTGGCTAGCATGTTACATGGTCGTTACAAGGCAATGAAGCCAAACACAAGGAGAAAATATCTGAGGAGATCCAAGGATAAAGATAAAGTTCCTGTGTACTTACGGTATAGATTGTGGGTTTATGTACTTTCCCCGTGAACAATTGGTCCCATTTCTACAGGACGTGGATGTTGTAGTAAAATCAGTTTGTAATGAAAGTGGATTCAAAAAGTATGGACCTTCTCTTATACAGGAAACCACCAAGTTTATTAACAGCGGAACTAAGCTTAAAGAAAAGTTTTGTGAACTGTTGCAAAACTGCTTTGACTCCTTAGATTGTTTCAAGCCATCTGCTTTGGATGATGTGTTCTCCGAATTTGTGGCAAAACTTATGAACACCATAATCCAAGAATTCTTAAGCTCCTTCAAAGCTACCACTGCAATGAAGAAATGCACCACATCAGTGTCTGGACAAAATTTACAAGACACCTTGTTGACACAGCATATAAACACTGAGAGTAACACAAATTCATAGCTACTTTAATATTGACAATTAACTTTGTCATAATGTAGAGAATATGAAACACAAAACTAATTAATCAAGCCTTGTTTTGCATAATTTTTCCTTTCCAGGGTAATGTCACTCTCGCAGGTGTCAAGAGACAAACCTCTATACTCACTGCCACTGTGATGGGTGGATATGGTCTGCTTGATCAACTGGGCTGCTCTTGAGATGGCGTAGTTGATAGCATCTAGCTTGCCAGCAGCTGATCTCTTATACTGAGATTCCAAAGGTATCCAAACTGGTTTGGATACTTGTTTAAAAAGTAAACACAAACCCATAAACACAGATCCTGAGAAATCCCAAGCTGTTAAAATAAGCATGAAAGTTAGCACTCTTCCCATATGTGTACCTTACTTTGCCAGGCAAGGAATTTGCTGGGCTGGGGTGGATTGGGCTTAACTGAGAATTTCAACATTAATCACTATAGTATTGATATAGGTTGTGGTTTACCAGCTTCAGTAAGGGAATGGTGCCACTTGAGGAAACAATCATACCCCTCCCTTATAGACTTCAGAATATCACAGTTTGTGTCAGTCACATGATCATGACTCAACAACACTTCCTCAAAAATTTTACTACATGCCTCCAGATATTTCAGGGTCAGTTCAACTTGTGGAGCATCTGCTGGAGGAGGTTGCTGATTCACGTAATGATACAGCTCTCCAAGTACTTGTTCTTGCTGCAAAAAATTGTGAGGCATTGTATATTCTATTGTTTAATTTTGAGATGTTAACATCCGGCTTGGCTTGTAATCGTACTGGTACCATTGTGTCAGGTAATTACTGGTAAAAATTGTAATTAAACAGGTAATTAATTACTAATCATTACCACATTTTGGGTAATTGTTATTGTAATGATTAAATTTGTTTAGTAATTACAACAAGCCTGGTTAACATACACCCAGCTATAGTGAGATGTGTTCTGTTTCACCTGTATGATCTTGGCTGGTGCTACATTTAGCTTGATCCAAGAGTCTCAAATGATGTAGGCTTCACACAGCTTGGGGATCATCCAGGTATTACTATTCCTTACACGTTCACATTCTCGTTCAAACATATCCACAATTGTCTGCCACCCAAAATGATTTGCATTGCGAGTAAAATTCCTAGTCCCATTTTCCTGAGATGAATGCAGAACATTGATCATGTTCTGTAGAGCATAAAATTAACACAATAGCAATATTTAATATCTGATGACTTGGACAGATCGACCAATGAATTAGGTGTGGTCCGCTGAATGGGTTGATGAAGTACGGCTTACTTGGTACTCGTCACTAAAAGCTTGGTTGGTACGATACGCCCCACTATAACCATGTGTGCTTTTCACCACAGTCAAGTTGGGTGCAGCCCTATCACATACTAGGAGGCTAGTGGCAAATCCATGTGCCTGTATTGAAGAATACTAAAGTAATACAGTAGATGAACATATCTAATATCATCTGAAAGAGATGGATAGTTTCAAACACACAGGCATGAATAGTCTAACGTTTCTGAGTTAGTATAATAAGGTCCAACTATGTCATAGGAAGACGTTAAATCCCTCCACAAAAACTGCATTATATAAACAGTTTGCTCTGCTGCCTTATCCTTGTCAAATATGTTTGTACACATCATGAAGTGATGTTTGATCCTCTGTAGTCATTGATAGCCCCACAATTGTTTGACTTCTGGAATTCCACATAAGCCACGATATGACCTTTACCTCATCAAAATCAACACTCCATCAGCCATGGGCACCAACTTTCCTGTAACTTTACATGTTGACTTGAACTGCTCAAACTGCTCCACCTGCTTAGATATACTTTCCCAAGATGCTCCAATGTCATGCAGAAAGCAACCAGTATATGCTTGGAGGATGCTTCTTGCAGGTAGCTGGAGAATACCAAAGCCTTTCAAAGCTTCATAGGCTGCCAGGCTTCTAATGTATGGTGCAAGAGCTGTTGGAAAAGAGAATGTTTTATCACACACATGCACCCACACACACACACATATTGAGACACTCAATCTTTTACCGATTTGAATAGTAACTAAGCTCCATTGGTTACCACATTTCCCAGTACCTAAATTAAAACATATTTAGTTACAAAATAGCCAATTTATTTACAACATACTATTCTTCAATTGATCGGAGTAGAATTCATTTTGCTGCCTGTCTTTCCTCCAGATTTCCTTCAGAGAGTCTTCCACTCCAAAGCCACCAGCTTCCTTGTATACCTCTTCAAGTTGGTCCCCATGCTCATCCTCTAACACTGCAGTTATCTTGCACATGTCATCATGTTGAGTATCATCCATTGTTACGTCTAACTTAGAGTATTTAGACGGTGACTGTTTTTCCTTTGTTCTCTCTGTCTGTGCATTTCTTTTCCTTGCTGCAGAACTTGCTGGTGAGAAGTATTTGGTGGGATAATTAGAATTTGCTGCCTGGTGTCAAATTTTTTTCCAGGGCTAACTTGGGCTGACCTTTTCTTGTGATTCTCCAGAATTCTCAGAAGTTGTATGCAAGATGAACACAAAACTTCGCTAGAGGCTTGTTCCTTAAAAGTTGCATTCTTTGGAAGTTTGTACCAACGTAAGCAACCAATAGAATCATCTCTCTGAAGTGGTGCCACTGACATAATAACTTGCTTACAGTGGAAACGAATCACTAAGAGGTACTCATCATTATATTTGTCATAACTGATTCCGGGACGAAATACAAAGCCGTTAGATTGCAGTAGCTTCTTGCAGACCTGAGTGAATTCCTCATCACTTGTAATCACTCCATTGTCTACTGATACAAGGAGTCCTTGCAGATCATAATGATACCCAGCAGATGTTGGCGTTAAAATAACTCTGACACGATGCACATACCCAGCAGGCGGGTGGTTATGAACTAACACATGTGTTATTTGAAATAGAGTAATTCCATCCAAAGCCATTAATAATGTGTCACTAAGTTCATAGTAATTTCTTGAAGACAGCTAAGAGGTGGCAAAGGTACAGGATCTTCATCAGTCTGGTTTGTGCAAACTGTAGCTGGGTGAGTAGAGGTAGAATTATTACATTCATTCTCCATTGACACTTGTACAGGCTCAAGAACAGGTTCAAATGGCAAAAATTCTGTCCACATGTGTACCGTTTCCTCGCCAACTTCCGCAGTGCTATCTGTGTCACTATCAACATGGCTTTCATTTAACACAGCAGATGACTTCAGAAATTTTATGGGTGTAGTTATAGGTGTAGTTGGCTCCATCACAGCAGGTTTAACTGACAAAGTAGACACTGAATAACCAGTTCACAATCACTCTAAGTTGGAAACGAGGTGGGAATGGCCCATATCCATGGAGGAAGCATCACTTATGGTAAACAAATCACGGGTGTTCTTTGAAACGGGTCTCTTAGGTGTGCCTCCATATTCTCACTTCGGTATTAGTCGCTAATTGATACAATTCTGCGTGTGTCTGGATTGTTATTGTCACCTCACGTGTTAAATCAACATAAGAGAAATAACATAAATAAAAGGGAATGCTTCACACTACGCATTTGTACAGACTATACCAGAGTAGGACACTCTCCTCTCTTTTTATATTATGAACTCTTGCTTTTTCTAACTCAACTTTTTCTCATATTAAGTTCATATCATCCTAGTATTGCTCCACAACATATGGACTGCTGGAAACGTATATAGTAGCACATTTGATAGGTACATATAGGGCAGGCCAATTATGTGCATGTGCGTTTGTCTGTGTGTTTATTAGAGTAAGTGCCTTCTCTTTGTAACTTCAATTCTTTGTTATGTTAGGTACTTAAAACAATTAACCATTAAGTGTGCACCTGTGTGTTAAATTAGTTGTGGTCAAACATTTACTTGCAGTATAGCTACCGACAACAAATGTGTGTACTGTTTTAAATACTCTTTGTTGACCACATTATGTACCTGGACAGCACCACATGGTCTGCACATGTCTTACATGTGACCTGCTGAGTGAAAACCTGACTAGTTTGTATAATTCTGTATCACATTGAAATACATTGGGTAAAAATTGTGTACTACAAAAATAATTTTATATGTGTTTTAATTGCTTCAGTAAACATTGAAACAAGGCTTGAATCAAGGTAACTGGTGACCAACAGATTTGTCTGTTAATGGATGAGTAAGAATATCTTTTGTTTCATTTCAGTGACATGAAGCAAATGTGAGGCTTTTGTTTATGTTGCAGTAAAATATTATGTAACATGGCCATTTATAAGTTTAAACAGCCTTTTAATGCATGTTTGTATGTAGGGAAAAACCCGTACCTTGCTGAATGCCCCAATTCATTGTGAAGACAAATGAGCCAAGTCCCATCTTCATAACTTGTTTCCTTTGTGAGTTATGATCGATTAAAGAGCACCTGTGATTTACGCCAGCCTACGTCTGTGTGTCTAGTGTTTCTGGATATGATTACATCATTATGGATTATCTTACAGTTCAGAGCTCGACTAGCAATGCTACAGAAGAACCTCAAAGGCTGTAAGAAGGAGATTAAGAGTCTCTCAGTGATTGAGAATGCTGTTAGTAACTGTGATGTTACTTGTTACTTAGTTACCTGATCACCTAGGTGACACATGTAGCCTTCCTCAAGGCCAACTATGAGTACTTACGAGGAAACTATTGTAAAAGTGTCAAGCTGTTAACCTCAGCTCCAAAGACACCATTACTGACTGACGTTGGTCAATGCCTTCCTTCACTATACTTCAACAATCTTGGTTGTCTACACTATCACATGGGCAAGTACAGTTTGGCATCTTACTACTTCAGTAAGGCTCTCTATGAGAATGATTCTGCCCTCAATGACTTCCACCATTGGAGAAAGGTAGTTGTTGGTGGGTGTGTCGTGTGTTGTCTGTCATGTGATCTGTTGTTATAGCAACACCGTCAGGACGTCCATTGGCAGTACTGGGGGTAAACTGTCGTCAAGTGTTGTTATATAATCTCGGACTACAACAATTATATGCTGGTCAACCAACTGCTGCATTGACTTCTTTGTTGGAAGCAGTACAAGTGTTTCACACTAATCCACTGTTGTGGCTTCGGTTGGCTGAGACTTCAATAGCAGCTTACAATAAGGTTGTTGTAAACTGTTACCATGGTAATTGCTATAGTACCCGCAGGCACAGATGGACTATGCAAAGCAACAGCGTTACCATAGTGACACAATTCAAACTGTAGTTGGAGCTGGTTTCCATCAGAAACTTGTTGTTATGCCGATGGAGGTGGGTCATTTATCACATGACAGATCCTCAGCAGCCATGCCAACCCCATCACTTGACTTTGCTAACATCTGTCTGTGTAACACTCTCTACTTGCTACCTCCTGCTGCCACAACAACCAATGAGACTATGGTATCGGCGTTGCCATGTCCACCACTCCATGGTGATGCTGTGATGTCATTAAGGGCATCCATTCTGGCTAACAGTTCTTATGTGTCGTTACGTCAAGGTGACCCGGTGTCTTCACTACACTACAGTAAACAACTTTTGGCCATTCCTTCACTGTCATTTCCACTGATGTAAGTGTCATATTAACAAGACAGTAATGAGTTATATATGTGTACCATAGTTAGTGGGTTATATAATAGTTAGACACCAAGACCAAGGGAACTAAGTGATTTAGTAACCCCTATGATCCGAGGCTGTAGCATCCTGAGCGTAGCTAGGGTGCTACTAAGGGCCAGAGGGGTTACTAAATTGCTTAGTTCCCATTGGTCGCGGTGTCTAACTTGTTTAGACTATGGTTAAAGTACATACCTTTATAGCCAGAGTATTAGGGTGGGGTGAAAGAGCAATATAGAACAGCAGAACGGTTTCTTCCTGAAGTCCTTACAGCACCCACAAAAATAATTATTCAACCGGTAACCAGAGTAACGGCTAGAGCTACAGTAGATATGCCGCTTAGTCTACTATTTGTCCAGAATTATTCGCAGAACACGGAGAAGAATTGTATTGCAGTATTATCAAGTACTGCAGTGTACCTTTCGTGTTTTAATTACTTTTCACGTACAAAATTGCCTGAGGGCGGCTTACTAAATGAACACGTGTAGGTGACTAAATGAACATGTCAGATGACTAAGTGATTTAGTAACCCTCTAAATGAGCTGTACCATAGTATGGACATAACTTTTAACAAGTTGTGAATGTATTTTAGACAACCAATTCAAATCTCACTTTGATCAATTTTAACTCACCAATTGTAGTGAATATATGTGGATACAAAATTTCATTAAAGTGTGTAAATTTGTTGTACTGTATTGTCTTTGATCAACCTTCTCATATTTCTTGTAATAAACTTCACACCTCAGTGTTTTACTCTCCTTGATGTGTTCATCCATATAAGGAAGTTTTATGAAACAGTCTTGACTTCGTCGTTGAAGATGCTCCACAGAACTGTTAGACCTTATCACTACACTAGGTGTTCAGTTTGAGACCTGGCATTCTTCAAACTTATTTTTATAATGTTGTATACCCCGGAGACTGAACTGGACCAGATGTTTATACAAGATTGGTTGTAATACAAGACAATATTGTGTCACTTGGCTACAGGATTAAAGTTGTTTTCTTGCCTTTTATAAGTCCAGTAGTCCAGTGAATGATACTCCCTAATAATTATGTCCACTTTTTAACTGACTGACTGACTGGTTTACTGTTACCTTCATAACCTGACATGATGTTTCTTCTGTAAATGATGGTAATATTATTATTGTTGTTTTCTACCAGCTGTGGCACTCTTAGGATTAGCAGGTTCTTGAGTTGGTCTTTCCTCGACTGTTCCACACTCATCCTCTGGTGGTTGGTTAATGGGTGATACTGAAGAGGAGGTTCATGTAGTTAGTAGTATCAGTTGGGGCTGTAGTGTTGGTATTGGCTTATTCTTGCAATATCGTCAATATTTATGTCATTGATATCATCCCCTATTAATGGGTCCGGGGAGAGGGTGTGAGACTTAGGTTGTTGAACGACTCACCAAATGAGGAGGAGCTAGTTTCAGTCTCGTAGTTTGATATTCTATGATGGGTTTGTATGTGAGTTTGTTGTGTGGGTATGTCTGAGTGTATATGTGTGTATAGGTGGGAGGGGGGAGGAAGAGAGAGACAAGGTGTTACAATGTGAATCAGATTAGCTGACAGTGTCAATGGTCCACTGTCAGGGTTGATACTGTTGTTACTAGACATGAACATTCATTAAAGTGTGTGAATTTGTTTAGTATTGTCTTGAATTATGGCCCAAGCTAGCTATGGCTAACTAGACATGATGTTTCTTTCATAATTGAATATCATAATATTATTAGGTTACTAGCTCACTTGTATGGTGCTGAGTGTTGTATATTATTGGGGATGACTGGTGAAGCCATACAACACCTCACAATGGACCTACTGAACAATGACCATCCTGAGGGGACCACCCCTGGTTAGTGACCACCAGTATCACTAGTAACTATGATAATTGTTGTGTGCTGGTAGCTGCTACTGGTGGTGGTGTAGATACTAGTCCCAACCATTGTAGAGCTAGTGTATTAATGAACATTGCTAGTGTGTGTTGTGTGAGGAAGGAGATGGAGAAGGCTAGGAAGGCTCTACTACAAGCTTGTGCTTGTCTACCATTGCCACAGAGGAATGGACCACTCCATGCTAAAGCTATCTTGTTATCTGCTTATATTGAACTACATACTGGTAAGTTGTCTGTCCGTGTGTGTGTTGTGTAATTCCAAGGTCTGATTATATCACTAAACTTGTTTGTGTGTGTGTAGTATAGTCAGAGTTGGGGTCGTTACACTAAAAATGTAACTAGTTACATATTACTCGTTACTTTTACATGATGTAGCGTGCTACAGTTACATATTACTTACTGAAAAAAGTAACAAGTTACATATTACTTGCTACTCCGAGGGCTGTAACCAGTAATAACATTACACGTTACATTTGTTCATTACAAACTATAAAGTAAGTCCAACCTTCTAAATACAAGCTACTAACCTACATGAGCGAGACATGTGTTTCTCTGGTGTAGTTCAGCCACAAATACATACTTTGTTGTTGTATCTTAGCCTCAAGGGCACTCCCCAAGAGTCCCCATACACTATCATTCTTTGTCCATGTCTATAACACTATCTCCAGTCTTGTCTGGTCCCAAAATGCAATCAATCATGTGCCTGGATACAATGCACCTTAAAAGGAAGTAACGTGTTACATTCGTTACAATTTCCGGATGCAACATCTGTTACATATTACTCGCTACTTTGTCATATAATGCATTAGATTACTCGTTACTGTAAAGTAATATTTGTAACGCGTTACCCCCAACGCTGAGTATAGTACTAGTATTTTTTAAATTGTTAATGAAGTAGGGATCTATGTAATAAAAAGTAGTGAAACAAGAGGTGAATGATGGTATTATAGCATAGCTCTGTGGGAAAGTCCCTACTTTGCCATTGAACAAAATTATAGCTAATGTGCCAAAGTAGGGACTTTCCCACGAGCTATGCTGTAATACCATCACTCACCTCTTGTTTCACTACTTTTTATTACATAGATCCCTACTTCATTTTTACATGAACAATTTTTAATATACTAGTTTGTTTAGTTTTTTTGTTGTAGCACAGCTAGTTACAGTGTAACTTGTGACTATAGACTTTATCCACAATGACGTCACAAGCACAAGATGGCCGCGTTATTTGTGGTAATATTGTACAGGCACCTATGGAGAAATTCTTTTGATCAATCATGTTTCAGCCAGACAAGAAGATATCGAGCTCTAAGCAACAGGTACGATTACAAGACAGTACAATAAATTTGTAATGCATTCCAGAAAATTTTGAGATAATTATCGCTTTTGTGCAATAGTTTTTCTTATTTTATACCATACCTGTTGACTACTGGTCGGTATCTTGCTTCATGAGTGAAATATGATCGATCAAAACAATTTCTCCATAGGCCCCTGTACATTAGTACCCCCAAATAATGCAGCCATCTTGTTGTGAGTGACATCTGACATCATTGTGGGTAAAGTCCATTGTATTAGAATATCATACATGACTGTTTATTAGAGTGACTGTTCTATTAGAGTATCTTGAGTCAACCAAGGGGTGTGCAGCTAGCTAGACCAATAAGGGGTGAGGTCATCTTGTTTACTGTTAAGTAAATAGTCAGATTGTTAAGAGGTGTGGTCTCTGCACTCTATCACTATTGATCTTTGTTTGATGGTGAACCTATCGCAAATGGGATCCCAATTGCAAAGCTGCAGATAGCTAGCTAGTATACCTCTTATAGTAGCGCTGGGACTGAAGTGCTTCTGAAATCCAGCTCTGAAATAATTCTGTGGCATCTAAATTTGCTGCTGAAAGATAGTGTTGATATGAAAAATTAATGCGTCATAATGGTTTTGTTGGATGAAGAAGACGAGCAGCCTGACTGAAGATAAAAGAAACAACAAGGCGCAGAGGGCCTACACTCGTCAGAACCCCAAAAGGCACATCCCACTAGTGAGTTTGTTATTGTAGCGTAAAATGAGTGAGTAGAGTGAGTGAGTAAGGCAGACCAAATTTCAAGTTTCGATTTTAAAACTCCAATTAATGCCAAGTGTTTTCTTGTTTGTAATGTTGTATTTCACGTTAGATGAACTAATATTCCATAAAGGTGATTTTTGTTGTGTAAGATGTCTCTAGGGTGATTATTGAAGGCGCATATTAGGCAGCACACGTTATTTTTAAGGGATCCCTACTTAAACAGTACTACTGTACTGTTTGATATCGTCAGTGTTTGTGTGTGCCCACACATATTTAGTGTGTCTTGTCTGTGTTTGTGTGTAGTAGTAGCAGTTGTGCGTGCATTCGTGCATGCATGATAGTGTAGTGTATAGTAGACATTGGTACACACTAGTCTGGCGTAGCCGACCCGCGCGCGTAGCGTGAGGGTCTGGTGACAGCCGCATTTAGTACCTGTGCATATGGAATGCAATTAAATTTGAAAATACTCACGAAACACGTGGACAGTTTCCAGTAACAAAGCACGACAGCTACTGTACTTGCACTTGAATAGCGTCTATTTCCTCTAGAAACCCTTACATTCGTGCTGGTTGTGGAAAAGACATAAGAAGCTCGCCATAATCAGTGGGCAAATCGGGAATAACGTCATAGAATGTTGGTAATTGGTCACTAAGCAATCTGATTGGACGCACTAGTTTTTTGTAAGGCTGGCACAGGTACTGAATGCGGCTGTCACCAGACCCTCGTGCTATGCACGGGTCAGCTATGCCAGACTAGGTCCACACATCAAGTAGTCACATACCTACACATTATCACAGGTAATGTTACTGGAGCAATTCAACTGTTAAGGAGACACCAAACTACTACACAGTACAACTTGCTCACTAATGGCAACAGCAGCCAACAGGACAAGAAGAGACTAGCCAATAACAGCAGGCGTGTGTTGTCATGATGTTTTCTAATCTTTTAATGTGACATGTTATGATAACCAAACACAACATACAACATTATTAGCCATACAAGGAGTGAAGGTTATGTTATAATATTGATGGTATAGTAGTGACTGTTGCTGCAGATAGGGAGGGGTGTGGCTACCTCACTTGGAAGGGTCAAATGTAAGTCTAGTAGCACTACTATATTAGGTTGTTGACTTTAGAAGGGAATTTCCCACGATGTCACTGGTTGTATTAAATAGTATGAGGTTAGCTGGTATCAGGCTGAGAGGAGATGTCAGGAACAACAGAAAGAAGAAACAGGTAAATATCTTGTTAAACTGTTAGTAATACTGTGTAATGTTTTGTGGAGTACAGAGAAGTTCACTCATGAGGAGAGTGAAAGGACAAGACAACAAAGATGCCCTCGAATAGCTTTGTTCTTAATAGTCACTTGTGTTATCCAGCTGTCCAGCACTTGACAGCCAGTGCTGGGGGTGGTGGTAAGGGCATTCAATCTAGCCTCAGGGGAGGAGGGGGAAGGAGAACAGGCTGTAGATATTACAGTAGACATTGTAGAATAGATATTCAGATAATTATTCCTCACTGACATTTTAATGAAAATTCACATCACGTGCTAGTATAGTCACGTGTCGCGGTGTTATCAGTTGATTGCTAAATCACTCAAATAGAGCAATCAGGCATTGTGAAATGAAACAAAGAACATCCCCTCGTGCGTGGACGCAATGAGAGTGGTTACGTTTCCAGTAATGCAGGATAGCTAATTTGCTTGCGATATGACGCGTGGGGCGCGAGAAACGTACCTACTGCAAACATAATTTCCCCCGAGGAAAAGGTGAACGTTATATTAGAGTATTTTGGTACCTCGAGCGAAAAGACTAACAAGACATGAAAGACACTTTATACATGACGAAACAGTAGTCGTTAGCTATAAATGTTCTATTAAATGCACTGTAGCGGTAATTTAAAGCGGTAAATGTAACCGCCGTCAACTGGCAGCTGGTTTGTCAGTTGCTAGGAAATTTTGTAAAAGTTGCAGCTCTAGAATAGTTAGTGTACGTAGAGCAGTACTGAGTGTAGGTAGTTTGGTATTAAGTGTAGTGAGTGATAGTGTAAATAGTTAGGTGTAGCTGAAAAGAGTCTGGCTCAGAGTTCTGCTTTTCCAGTGAGCTTTCTTTCTAGACTTAAAGAATTTAAAGGATTTGGGTCTTGCTTCAGCTAGCTTTGTTGACTCTTAATAGCTTTAGTCTAGCTTTGTTGGCTTCTTTTATTTTTAAAGCTTTATTTAGCTTTTTGGCTTCTTTCATTTTAAAGCTTTAGTCTAGCTTTGTTGGCTTCTTTTATTTTTAAAACTTTAGTCTAGCTTTGTTGGCTTCTTTCATTTTTAAAGCTTTAGTCTAGCTTTGTTGGCTTCTTTCATTTTAAAGCTTTAGTCTAGCTTTGTTGGCTTCTTTTATTTTTAAAACTTTAGTCTAGCTTTGTTGGCTTCTTTCATTTTTAAAGCTTTAGTCTAGCTTTGTTGGCTTCTTTCATTTTAAAGCTTTAGTCTAGCTTTGTTGGCTTCTTTCATTTTAAAGCTTTAGTCTAGCTTTGTTGGCTTCTTTTATTTTAAAGCTTTACTCTAGCATTGTTGGCTTCTTTTATTTTTAAAACTTTAGTCTAGCTTTGTTGGCTTCTTTTATTTTAAAGCTTTAGTCTAGCTTTGTCGGCTTCTTTCATTTTTAAAGCTTTAGTCTAACTTTGTTCATTTTTAAAGCTTTAGTCCAGCTTTGTTGGCTTCTTTTATTTTTAAAGCTTAGTCTAGCTTTGTTGGCTTCTTAATAGCTAATGGCTTACGTTTACAGAGAAGGTTTTAGCTAAGTTGAAAAATTGCTTTAAATTCTGAGCTAGACTTGTTGGTTGCTACATTAGTGAAGAACTAGTAACATTTGTCATCTACCTGACTGTTAGCTGTAGTGTTGACATAGTAGGAGTATAACATTAGCTACTAGTGTTGTGATAGTAGTTGAGTAGTAGCTTCTAGTGTAGTCTAGTAGTTAGGCTATGTTGTGACTTGTTGTTGTTTATTGTGAAGTGGAGCAAGGACAACAAGTGAGTGAACTGTATAGCTAGTAGCTAAACTAACAGAGATGGGGATAAAGCTGAACTGGAGGCTTATAGCAATATCTATAGTTAAATGGCTGAAATCAATTTACTGGTAGCTTCTAATATTTTATGTACTAACTGAGACAACAATTGAGTTAGCTACAAGAAGCTCTTCACTTATTAGTGCTCATAATGGCCATTGTGTAGCTATATAGAAAGAGGCTAAAACTGTGTACAGAGCTGTAGGAGGCCATTGTAATGATCAGTGTGTGTAGTTGAACCATTCCAAACTGCTTTACCTCATCTCTGAGTAGTTGTCACTGAGGGAAGCTAGTCTGGTCAAGGATGAAGTGTTGACTGTTTTTGGCTTTACGTTGAACAATGGCTACAGCACAACTAGAATTGTAATTTGTAGCTTTCACAGTTCAACTATTGTTAGAAATAATTACGAGGATTATATAAATTTTGTTAGAAAGCCAAAATGTTGTAAATATTAACAGATTTTTATTAAATTTTGCAATCTCTAAAAGATTGATAGAAATAGATTTCAACTCTAGAAATCCTAAATCTTAAAATTCCGATAGATTTCTAGAAATAGTATTTAACTCTACAAATATTTTAAATCTGTAAATATTCCGATAGATTTCATTTCCGTACTAATCTCTTCCACAAGTCCCAATTCTTGTCCGATACTCAAATAATGTCAAATCTTAACATTTCATGATGGACCCCTCAACGTTACCAATTAACATAGTTTTAATTAATTAATAAAATTTTTATCAAAATCAGAACAAAATGACACTTGCGGCCATTACAGTCATAAAATAGTACAAAGTGAAAACTAAAGAAAAGTAGCTAATAACAGTAAATGATCAGTTTTGTTTGACATCCTCTACTTTCTCTGTTCTTGTTAATTACTTCTTGTAGTGATCTAATCCTCTTCTTAACATCTTCAGTGTAACCACCAGAGGGTAGCCATAGCCCTTCTAATGTGTTGTTATTGTAGAGGGCTTGTAGTAGACGTTGAGCAGCTTCTCCACTGATCTCGTTGTACCCCATCACCAGCCTGACTAGTGATGTATTGTTCTTCATTGTAGTGGCAATGACATCACAAGCTTCATCAGTGATGAGACTGTTGATAATGTGGAGGTCCTTCAGTTTGTTACCTTTTGATATTGCAGTGAATAGGGTAATGGCTGATGGTGATGATAAGCTGGTACCTATCATGTTCAGTGCCACTAGCCTAGAGGAGGGATGGGTCAACATGTTGTAGAGAGCAGGGTCCTCTCCGATGGTGTCGTTACCACTAATATTCAACTCTTCCACTCTACAGTGTATGGTGAGGTCATTAATGGAGGAAGAGGAAGATCTGGTGAAGCCATTAAACCCCAAGTCGAGTTCTTTAATACTGACGTCAGATGACATCAGATCACGGTGAAGGACACGACAGTCATGATCCTGGATATGGCAGAAAGACAAGTCAAGCTTCTTCCACTCCTTGTGGGGTGAGCAGGTAAGGAAGAGTGTAACACACTCAACATCATAAACGGTTAGGCTAGTCTCCTCAAGATTGATTACTTTATCATCGAAAGTTTTTCCTTGTTGTATAGAAGTGTAAAAGGCTTCGTCGTTGGCCTCATAGAAGCAGCGAAATAGTCGAAGACACTTCAGTTGATCCTTCAAGTATGTTTCAGCGATGGTGATCGTGTCGTCCTCTCCAGAGAGAAATTGTTTAAAAGCAGATCGCTGTCCCTTGGTAAGCGAGGTGTACATTGCAAACATGTTGGAATGGATATCGCTCCAGAACTTCGCTTCGAGCACTCGCAGCTCTTCGTCTGGTGGAAGCTGAGTGATATGGTAAGCGGACAAGAACTCCTGAATGGAGAAATGGACAAAGTTAAATGTCATCGTTTTCCCAGCGAGCCCGAAGTGCTGAACAGCCTGAAGTAGTCCGTATCCGTTCAGAGCTCCTTCGATAGCTTCGATGCCTGGACAAGCTGCTCTCATCTCCTCCAAGGTAAAGATTAGCTTGTTGTTATTAAGACCCTCGAGCGATAGTTTTGATAACTGCTGAACTATTGTATTATAGGGCTCGGGGAGTTTGGCTAGATCAGTGATGGTGTTATCAAGAGGATGACCAGATTTGGCAAGATGTCGACAGATGGTAAGACAGATGAAGTAATTGTAAAGCTGTGTGGAATTGCTAGGAAGGGGAATTCCCTGTTTGTACAGGTAAATCAAGATTACCATGTTGAAGGGGATGAAACACAGGCCATTGATAGTCAGATTACCTTCGAGATATTTGGTGAGCTCTTTGACTGCTTGTGGTAATGCTTGTTTTATGAAATTTACTCTTTCTGTTTCAGTGAAGCCTAAGATATCTACTCTAAGAGTTGCATGTTTGCGGAGATTTTCTGAGGCATGTGGACGAGATGACACAATCAAGCCACATTTGGGTAGTACGCGACGTTCAAGAATTTTTGAGATCAAGCTATTTTTCTGAAGCTCTACTGGAAATTCATCGTAGCCATCCAAAAGGAAGACAAGATCCTTGCCGCCATTCTGAAAAAGGTAATCGTCACAAGCGTCAGTGATCTGTGATGCTCTTCTGTACCCTACACAGAACAACTGGAGGAGGTCATGGACTGATATAGCTTGCTGTACAATGGGATCACGCAGACAGACAAGGAGAACAAACTTGAACACTTTTAATATTTGTTTATCACCCCACCGATATGCAATTTCTTTTAGTAAAACAGATTTGCCAATACCGGGAAGACCTTCAACTAAGATAAATTGTGGTTCATCGTTGTTTTCTAGTGGGGCTAAGATTTGCTCAACATCTTTAGTAACAGTACTAGTATCAAGGACCTCTTGTAATGGCTGATAGCTAGGATGATGTTTGGGGACTGGCTGACTAATAGCTAGTGAAGCAATGTCACCTGTTTGTGTCAGTTTAGTGATGGCCATGGCTTGTTGTAAGTTGTGATGTCCTTCATAATGAATCAGTACAAGAGGTTGGAAATTCTTTGGCTGGTCCGGTGGCCAAGTGTCATCGTCAACCCTGAACCGTGCTTGTACATTAAGCTGGCCCACCATGTTGGACAATATGGTGACTCCTATCAACAACACATAAAATGGAGCACACAATAATGTGTCCACTCTACCTTGATCAGTGACCGTTGACTTGTCCATGTCAGGTTTGGAGGTCACTATAGTTAGTGAAGACAACACAATAGCTAGTTAATACAATTGTTTACCTACACATGTTGTACACACACAATATAGCTAGTCACCTTTATCAGGAGCTTGATCACTGGACACTGCAGGTGACTCAATCACTTTAAACAACTTCTCCCAACTAGCAGAGGGGTCCACTTCAAGCCACTTCTCCAACACAGCATCACAACAAGGCTCAGCCTTATCATGATTGTCATATTTTATGATGTCAAGTCTTCCTTTGGGTAGACCCAGTAGTGTTCCTATCATTCTCCAGTGAACAGCATAATTGGGGTTAATATGGTTATGAAGATCCTTCAGTAGTGGAGTACTGGTAGCTGTAGTATGCAGACTCCGTATATTACACTCTATTATCCGGATATTAATATACTTACCCTTCTCAAGTGTTTTAAACTGGTTTAGTCCTTCATGATCACTTCGATCCATCTCCTGATTTAGTGCTGGGTATAAAGGGAGGTGATTCACTACAGATCGCAGTGTTCGTGATCAATAATAGAGTATTAGTCGTAAAATGAAAAACAAAGCTATGCCCTCTTGAAAAAACCGGAAGTTGGGTTTTCTTGTGTTATTATCACGTGCACTAGAAGTGGAATTCAAATTTGAATTATATACTACACAGTTTCGCTGATCTACCACTTGTAATCATCCTACCTGTGACATCTGGTCTGTGAATAGCTAACAAGAAATGAGATGAAGAGAATGATACCAACACGTGAGTTTGTAGTGTTGCTCTAAAAGTTTACAACACCTTGCACACACATACATGTAGCTAAGGGCAATGGAATTAGCTTATTTCACTCCAATCCGGTAAAAGATCTAGCTCACAAAACTATCGACCAGTATATCATTAACTTCTACTGTTTACAAAGTAATGGAACACAAGTCAGGTTATGAATCACTTGAAGTACATAACATTTAGTTCCCTGTCAGTGACAAAACATTCTTGTGAATCGCAACTGTTCACTGTTACTGATGACTTTACCAAAGCATTAAATAACAAACTCCAAGATGTTGGTATATTAGATCTGTCCAAGGTATTTGATAAAGTTCCACGTAAAAGATTGCTAGCAAAGTTTGAATTGAGGGGTCCTTCGCTTCTAGATATATCGTCGATGGTGGCTGGAAAAGTAGAAATTTATTTCACAAATGTAGAAATTTAATTTGAAATGTCCAACTTCAAACAACAGTTCTATCTATGTAATAGCTGAGCTGTGAATCACTCAAACCAGCTGGGTATGTAATTGTACTCTGGTGAATCCTTCAGTTTGTGTGCCAGCAGGCTAGTTACACCACACACCCGTTACAACCTGCCGAGTACACTGTGTACTGTTTGTGGAGTTATCAAGACTATATGAGGCATTTCTGCTGGCAAACCATTCAACCAGTTCCCTAACCAACAAAAACCATTTGTACACTACTTTGACAGGAGTCAAAAGGTCAGAGTGTATGGAAATTTATTTTGAAATGTGTAGAAATGTGGAAATTTACATGCTCAGAACTGAAATTTCGTCAGTGAGATTTAGAGTGAAGGACCCCTCAAATTGAATCCTGGATGAAATTTTGGGATGATTAGAGTGTTACTTGAGCAATTACTGTTGTCACTGATGGTTCCTCTTGTGAAGTCACATCAGGGGTACCAACCTGTAATACAAGGTTCCATCTTGGGTCCTATCCTGTGTTTACTATAACATATCATAACTGAAGACATTGATACCCAGATGAAACTCTTCACAGACGATTGTTTGATATACAAAAAGTTATTCATTGACCACCAAACACTCCAACAGGGTCTAACAATATTGTCAAAAAATTGCTAATGGCTTTTAATGTTAGTAAAATAAATAAATTTTTAACCACATAGCAAAAGTTTGTAATGAATGTTACCTCACTGACATCACTGAACAACACTTGTATCTCTTGGATTACATTATAGACTGTCATGGAAACCACACAGTTTATGAAATCTTCAGCATTGTCCTAGACACCTTCGTGGGCTAACATAATATCAATTTGTGATACCCATAATAAAGTATTGTTCACCAATATGAGATCCTTACCACCAAACCCATATAAATCAAGTTGAGATGGTCCAGCATAGAGCTGGTAAACCCATGGAGAAGAAATCAATGTAACAGCGTCACACACATCCTTGAAAACTAACTTGCTAATGGGTAAGACTGGTCTTACTAAAATACTACATGAGTTATTACTTTCCCATGAGATCATCTGTGTTGAGGACTTGATATTCACACAACTTTATAAACTACAAAGAATTGATGTATACAAGTATTCCTTCCTACCAAGAACAGTACCAGATTGGAATAGGCTTGTTTGAGTCAAACAGTGTAGAAGTATTTACCGTAATTTGCTTTGTCTTTATGCAAAAAAAATTCGTGATGAAAATAGTTTCATGATTTACATGAATGACTGCTCTATTAGAGTAGTTTGGTCTTATGTAAATTCTGACTAGGTTCTGAATACACTGAACTATGACTGAACCAAGCACATGTAAGGTGTGTCACTTAGCTGTAATCTGAACAGCTTATAGGTTGATCAACAACAAGTTCAGCCCAACTAGATGGTGCTAGCTATTTGCTCTCAGGCTGGAATACTTTACACTAGTTTTCTCTTGTTCACTGATCAAGATTGTGGTAGTTGTGATGCATGTCCAAGAGTACATAATAACAACTCCCTATTATTATCATCTACTCTTAGTCTAACTAACTGATGAAATAGATAACTAATAAATGAAGTTCATTTATACTAATATGTGATTTTGTGTGAAAAGTTTTCAAAGCACATAAAATTTAACCTCAGTAGTAGCAGAGAAACATAAGGTGGTGTGTGTCTGTCTGTCCATGTTATCAACCTCCTCATGGTTGCCCGGTAACATGCCACTCTGGTGGTGTGGCTATTGGCATTACCAGTTGTTTTAAGCCAGAAAAACAGTATTTTTGAGTCAGTCATGAGTGAATCCATATAAATGCCATGGGACGCATGTCCTTGGGTAGTGACCTAACTGGTCAAATATGGATATGTACACATGTGATGTTTTGAACTTCAACAACTACACAAACTATGATTACAAAGATGACAAGTGATATGGTCCATTCCTTTAGATTGGGGAATCCCCACCCTCTAATTGGTTACATGATCTCTAGTTGCTATCTTGAGCAGGTCTAGTTCATGTTCTAGCGATGTCATCATCTGGATCATGTGATCTGCATCATACTGTAATGTGGATCACATGATCATCATGTGATACAGTAACAAACTAGCCATACCTTCTTTATCGCACTCAGCACACCCTGCAGGGACAACCTAGCTGCAGACAAGTTGGAGTGGGTGGGGCTGTGTTCCCTGCACACTATGGGATATAATATCATGACATGGTCATCATGTACTTGTGTGGTTACCATGGGAATATTGTAATGATACATCAACAATTTGTTTACACTTGTCAACATCTTTCTCCCACCCCACACTAAACTTCTTAATACTCCTCACAGCTTTTTGTAGCTCCATCACTACCTGTATATATCATGTGTCTAACATCACCTCATATAATAATTACCTTCTCATAATTAGGACAACTAGCCTTGAGGTGCATGTGAGCACTCAACTGCCACACCTCCCCACTACAGGTCACCTGATCAATAATGATGTCATTATCACATGATAATATCACTGGATCACCTGAGCTGTAACTCTTGCTAATAATGTTGATACTTTATCATGTAAATCGTTGTCATCATGGCAACCACTGGTTGCTGCTTCCACCAGATGATGTAATATCTACTGAGAACATTAGTTACTATGGTAACCTTAATAGATCACATGATGCACCTCAACATCACAGAATTTCTCTTTCAAGTCTAATAGTCGATGGTATGCTGATATGGCTTCATTGTAGTGCCCTGTTTCTGTGCTAACCTGTACTAGGGGTGGGGCTTGATCACATGAGCTCATTAACTACACCCACCAGCAAGTAATTCTCCCATATTCTCCAGTTGTCATAGCAACCCTTCACAGCCTCCAACAAACAGTGGAAAGCCTTCTCCCTATGATCACCATCAATATAATGTAGTAATTGGAGAATTCAGGTACAGTAGACATGGTACTTTTAGAGGGGTGTGATTTTGCAACCGCTCACTTTCCATCATATTTTTAATGGGATGCTTAGATACTGTATAGGGGGGAAAGGGCAAAAGTTTTGTGTTAGAGGGAGAACAAACTTATTCACAGTAAAACTTTCGTGGTGGACGAAAGTATAACAGCGCCCACTCAAAGTGTTTAGCCGTACACGTAAAAATGCATTTATCGATAAGTGGGCATGGCTCAAGATGATTACTGGCACCTAACAATCGGTTAAAGTGGGTCTGGCTCTACATTGCATGTACACACAGTCACAGCAATGTACATGGTTTCGTGCATGCCTTCAGACTGCGGCAACACACCTTACTGAATGGGTGTGGCTCCACATACAACTATCTACAAACAGTGATGCACAATCCAAATAAGTGGGTGTGGCTCATGAAATAAGCTGGGCTGCTGCAGGACTTTCCACTTGGATTCTCATCAAAACTTTCCCCCTATATGGTATTCTAATATATTTGACTATTTTCACAACTAAAATTTCATAAAAGATCCCATTCACAAAATTGGTGAAATTTTATATACCTCAAACAATACCACGTTGTGATATATACAACAAATTTAATGATCACAAGTAGAAGGGAATAGTAGGGATGACAACTAGTAGTGAAACAAGGGAGGTCACCTACACCTAAGATATACTAGTAGACAGTTAAAATGCTCAAAAGACACATTTGAACTTGATTCTACCCACCAAGATGTTGTGAAGGTGTAGTGAGGATGGTTTGTGGTTACTGAGAAAATACACACCTCCATGATCCCTAATATACAGTACATGATTACTAACTTTTCATTTCTCTTCAAATGAACTGCTGATAAGTTGTTCCAGGCCTCAGCATTCTGTGGGGATCATGTGATCGAGACCTGACACACCCACATATTATCTTACGTCACTATCCAACAAGACACACCTCCTAAATGCCTTCACTGCTAGATCATGATTGGCTAGTTTTAATGCCGCATGTCCCAGTGAGAACCACACACCCTCCTAAACAAATCAATGATATGTAGTTGATATTTAATCCCTACTTCAGTCTATACCCAAGACTGAATTAGGAATTAAATGTTCACTAGTATATCTGCAGGTGTAGGCAACCATTGTTGTTTCCCTACTTTTTTCAACGATCCCTAATCAAACTTAAAATTCCTTATACTTGTTTGTAACATTAATATGACTGGTGAACCCACACGTACCACATCAAAAGAAAGGATGTTCACTCCAGCTATCAATTACTAGCTCACTAAGTTCAGCTCGATACATACCACTACAAACAAAGAACAGTAGAAACACCTCTGCAACCAATCCAGTCACCGTGACACAGACAATTCACGAGCCCCAAATATCAATTACTGACTCAAAAAGTGATGATCATTACACTTTCAGTCCATCACACAACATTACAAACAAACAAACAACAGTGAACACCTCTGCAATCAATCCAGTCACCACAGAAAATACGGATGATTCCTGTTAACAAATGTATCACGCTACCGTGAATTGACACCTTGGGATTGTCAGCATAAAGAAATGGGACACAAAGGAGGACAAAGGTAAGTCAAGTCCATGATTTGTGCACTTTCACACCTCAGATCAAAGGAGCTACCCGGGCTACATTTCATATGTAGCCCAGCTAGCCGGGCTACATACGAAATGTAGTCAGGATACAACTGGGCAGTGATTATATAGACGTTGAGGTTGAAATTGATTGTAGGGATTAAACTCACGTGATTAGGATGCACGAGTTGGATTTTGCTATGAAAACCACTCAGGCGGAGAGTTTTGTTATCCTTGGCATTCTACAGGTTGAAAAATGTTGGGCTAAGCTGAGCAAGAGCGCTATAACTTATTCAGCAATCATTTATCCGCACATTTTCGAATACAGAAATGTCCCCATCACGAAGCTACCACTCTGCATGGAGTAACCACTCTACAAGCAAGCTTACCTATCTAGGCCTTTAGTGAACTTTGTAATAGTTCCATAAACAATTCAATAGCACTAAATAAAACACTAAACTCATGTAACCAAAATTCTCCGTGAATTCTCTAGGATATGTCTGTTTATTGTAACCAAACGTAACCAGAATGTACTAGCTGCTGACCCATATCAAAAATGTTAGGTATGCATATATAATACATCCAGTGGCTGCACTCATATTGGCTTGGGTGATTGATCACCCTGTACAGGCTATCAGCCTGATAAGTGTTGCATTCAGTGTAATACTGAAGGCACTTTTGGGTTTGATTATACCTAACCAATACTGGCAAGGTGCCAGGATGGCATTGTGAAGCTGGTTTTAGGATAAGTTTTTAGGCCAGAAAAACCCCAACCTCCATGATCCCTAATATACAGTACTGTAACTGTATGATGACAACACATCTACTAACTTGTAGAGATGATATCGCTAATGACAACTGAAGACTCTCCACACACTCTTTATACTATCATCAGTATCCATAGTAACTGATAAACATTACCATAGCAACATACCTTCTCCTTGTGCAAGTACAACATTCCTAATGAACGTTGAGCCCTACTGTTACGTTGCCTTGACAACTGCCATGCCTTCTGATAACAAACTTCTTCCTATTAATGACTACTATAGGAGATCACATGATCATCTTGTTACCTGGGTAACATCACCAAGGAGACACCATAGTAATGGAGTCTCTTTTATCTTCAGTTGTTCATGAAGAACGCTTTCTGCCTATAGGGAGGAATTGTTACTACAGTAACCAACAATTTACCATGTAAACCTTTCGTATTCTGCCAACATTCTGCAGACACATCACAAGTCCATCCCATAATTGTAGCCGCTCATAGATAAGTAAAGCATCATTAGAACAACCCAACGACACCAAACAATTGGCTAGATCATGCTGGAGTGAGCTAAGATCACATGATCCATACAGTGGGTGTGGCTACTACCTCAATGTTCCAGTGAGGAGAGAGAGGTAAACAATGAAATAGCCTCAGGCGATGTTTAGCCTGTGTGTAATATAACATACAGGTAAACAATGAAAATAGCCTCAGGCAATGTTTAGCCTGTGTGTAATATAACATACAGGTAAACAATGAAATAGCCTCAGGCAATGTTTAGCCTGTGTGTAATATAACATACAGGTAAACAATGAAATAGCCTCAGGCGATGTTTAGCCTGTGTGTAATATAACATACAGGTAAACAATGAAATAGCCTCAGGCGATGTTTAGCCTGTGTGTAATATAACATACAGGTAAACAATGAAATAGCCTCAGGCGATGTTTAGCCTGTGTGTAATATAACATACAGGTAAACAATGAAATAGCCTCAGGTGATGTTTAGCCTGTGTGTCATATAGCATACACAGTGTTGGAAGTAACACGTTACTTATGTAACGTGTTATGTATTATTACTTTTGTGGTAACTAAGTAACATAACGAAATACGCTATAAAAACAGGTAATATAACTGAAGTTACTTTACTTACAAATGTAATGCGTTACTAAGTAATATAGTTACTGTAACGAGTCTAATATTATGTAATATTATTACTACAAGTAACAAAGTTACTAATCTCATTAGTAATCCACTGAGTAACACCTAGCCACAACGAAGTATTGAAGCCTACTGAATGAAGCTTATTTACCAGCTTCTTACTTATAACCAAGATTTGTACATTGTCCAACAACGTAATCATGTCACGTGATAAGGTGGTAGTTTCACACATGACAGCTTAAGGCTGTGGACACAAAGTAATATAATATGTAATATTATTATAGTTACTTTATTTTATGGGTAATATGTCTAAGCACTTCAGTTGTAAATAACATGTAATATGTAACTAGTTACTTTTTAAAAGTAACTGTCCCAACACTGAACATACAAGTAAACAATGAAATAGCCTCAGGTAATGTTTGGCTATGTGTAATATAACATACAGGTAAACAATGGAATAGCCTCAGGCAATGTTTGGCCTGTGTGTAATATAACATACAGGTAAACAATGAAATAGCCTAAGGCAATGTGTAATATAACATACAGACAGAGTTGGGGGTAAGGCATTACATATAACATTACTTTTACAGTAACGAGTAATATAACGTGTTACATGACAAAGTAATGAGTAATATGTAACAGATATTACATACGAAAATTGTAACGAATGTAACATGTTACTTCCTTTTAAGGCGTATTGTATCCAGGCACATGATTGATTGTATTCTTGGTCCAGACAAGACTGGAGATAGCATTATAGGCATGGACAAAGAATGATAGTGTATGGGGACTCTTGAGGAGTGCCCTTGAGGCTAAGATACAACAACAAAGTATGTATTTGTGGCTGAACTACACCAGAGAAAAACTTGTGTCACTTGTAGTTGTAGGCTGGTAACTTGTATTTAGAAGGTTGGACTTGCTGTATAACAAGGGGGTGACACACAGGCACTCACTGTAGGTAGATCTGCAACAGCGGTTAAAATCTTGTATTGGAAATGGTAAATTTCACAAGGCGAGCACTGCTACCCACGCTATTCCCAGTTAATACCATACCTGCTGCATATACAATGAAGGAATTTGTCACTATGTACTAAACACGCGTCAACACTTATTGGTGCTACATTGTTAACATAGATTCTAACCAATGAAATTGCAATTACAACTTTTTCACTGCTACCAATGAAATATGGGATAAATTTCACTGCTACTGTTGAGACTTTTGTATGGGCAGTGAAACAGGAAATAGTTCTGTTGCAATAATATGTAACTAGTTACTTTTAAATAACTGTCCCAACACTGCAGAGGCCAAACGTCACCTGAGGCTATTCCATTATTTACCTGTATGCAGAGTTGGGGTCGTTACACTAAAAATGTAACTAGTTACATGTTACTCGTTACTTTTACATGATGTAGCGTGCTACAGTTACACATTACTTACTGAAAAAAGTAATGAGTTACATATTACTGGCTACTCTGAGGGTTGTAACTAGTAATAATATTACATGTTACATTTGTTCATTACAAACTATAACAAGGGGGTGACACACAGGCACTCACTGTAGGTAGATCTGCACCATGGTCAAAGTCATAAGTCAAAGGTCAAGGCCACTAAATTTGTGCCAAGTCAACAGTCAAGGGTGAAAATTCCAACCCACAATCGAAAAGTACTGAAATATCGTCGCTAGGTCACCAGTCAAAGATTGAAAAAGGCTCCTAGTCACAGGTCAAAGCGAAATTTCGGATCGGTCACACGTGGTATTTATCCCAAATTTCACTGCTACCCATGCTATTACTAGTACATATTATATTACTTTGTGTCCACAGCCTTAAGCTGTGACATGTGAAACTACCACCTTATCATGTGACATGATTGCATTGTTGGACAATGTGCAAATCTTGGTTATAAGTAAGAAGTTGGTGAATAAGCTTCATTCAGTAGGCTTCATTACTTCGTTGTGGCTAGGCGTTACTCAGTGGATTACTAACGAGATTAGTAACTTCGTTACTTGTAGTAATAATATTACATAATATTAGACTCGTTACAGTAACTATATTACTTAGGTAACGCATTACATTTTGTAAGTAAAGTAACTTGAGTTATATTACCTGTTTTTATAGCGTATTTCGTTATAATACTTAATTACAACAAAAGTAATAAATGTTATGTAACGCGTTACCCCCAACACTGGGCCTCTGAGTAATATAACATACAGGTAAACAATAGAATAGCCTCAGGTGATGTTTGACTTGTGTGTAATATAACATACAGGTAAACAATAGAATAGCCTCAGGTGATGTTTGACTTGTGTGTAATATAACATACAGGTAATCAATGGAATAGCCTCAGGGGATGTTTGGCCTGTGTGTAATATATCATACAGGTAAACAATAGAATAGCCTCAGGGGATGTTTGGCCTGTGTGTAATATAACATACAGGTAATCAATGGAATAGCCTCAGGTAATGTTTGGCCTGTGTGTAATATAACATACAGGTAAACAATAGAATAGCCTCAGTGGATGTTTGGCCTGTGTGTAATATAACATACAGGTAATCAATGGAATAGCCTCAGGTAATGTTTGGCCTGTGTGTAATATAACATACAGGTAAACAATGAAATAGCCTCAGGGGATGTTTGGCCTGTGTGTAATATAACATACAGGTAAACAATAGAATAGCCTCAGGGGATGTTTGGCCTGTGTGTAATATAACATACAGGTAATCAATGGAATAGCCTCAGGGAATGTTTGGCCTGTGTGTAATATAACATACAGGTAATCAATGGAATAGCCTCAGGGGATGTTTGGCCTGTGTGTAATATAACATACAGGTAATCAATGGAATAGCCTCAGGGGATGTTTGGCCTGTGTGTAATATAACATACAGGTGATTTAAGTAGTATTACACAATCAACATAGTGACAATAACCTCTAGGGTGGGCTTTGGGGGCTGAACCCCCCCCCCCCCCCCCCCCCCCTTCACTTTTAGGCTTTACTTGATCAATATGCTGAGGATTATAATGAAATTTTGTCTTAGCATAATTATCTGATCACTAATAATACAAATACTCATAAATCACTTTATAAACATCTTTCCAAGGTATTATCAGTGGATTTATGGTAAAGTTTATGCAACAAGGACCCGGATCAGCATTGGAGGTGTACAAGATCGAGATACTCTAATAGAGCAGTCACCTAACTACTCTAATAGAACATTTAATGTAAGCATAATAGTTGGTTCTTGGTTTTCCAAATCTGCCTGCACCTATACATACAATGAAGTGCATTGGTCTGCTTAAAAGGCTTGTACATCTACTTGTGCAGTTATTACTGGTACCGGTATACTTAATTCAGGTACACAATTTCCATTGAAAATAGTCAAACTACTCTCAGATCCAATCTCGTATCATTCAAATTTCAAAATTTTCCAGTTTCGACATTATTATTCTATCATGCATGCGATTGTGAGAGGGTGCATCATGTACTTGGTTGTCTGAACCCTACCCAAACCTTTCCCTTAGCAAATGCTGCAGAGAGCCATATATATCTAAAGGCAGTATATAAATATCTACAGCAGAAATATACATTTTAGGTGGAAATGTCTCCAAATTGCTGTATTTAGCATCTATTTTTCAAAAATTTCCTGGGGGCATGCCCCCAGACCCCCCTAGTTCCAGCATACTTCGCATGCTGGCAGGTGTACTTTGCACACCTCCACCCCAAGAGATTAGTACCTTTATAAATCTAGATCCGCCTCTGTTATCATAAGTGACATGGTTAATTGCTAGTACAAAATGAAATTGGGTTCAGAGTAGTGATGTGCAAAATGTGATATATCATGATAAAAAATTATATCATGATAAATTTTTTTATATCATGTGATATGATATAGAATCTTTATAATTATCGTGATATAAGCCATGGACTCTTGATTTTAGCTATAATTTTAGAAAAATGTACCCAAGATGTCATACTTTTTTTGATAAAAGAGCTTGCAATGTTGTATGCTAGTCATGTGCCATGTTGTATTGTACTTCTAGTACATCACTGCTACAAGTGTCATCAGTGTAAATACACTAGCTGAGTGATGAGTTGTATATCGTGATATATATATATATATATATATATCGTATCGTGATACATTCTGTGCAATAATCGTGATAGGAAAATATCCTATATCGTATACCACTAGTTCAGAGAAGCTAGTTGGGTGTTTAGTGTATATTGTGTTGAGGCAATAGTAATCTCAAGACACTGATACAGACACACCGACATACACACAGTCAAACAGACCTCTGGTTGCCGATCACTGAATGCTTTCATTAACACCTATTACATAATACAATTAAGAGATCACATGATCAGCCACACTCACTTCAAGTTGCATCATACAACGTTCCACTCTTCTACGGTTATTACTCTCTAATTTACACCGCTGAGTCAGAGCAGCAACTAGCCCCGCCCAACAAAATGTCTGTCTTTGTTTCACTGCAACCTGCAGTTACAAGTGTAAGTCAGATATTCTAATAGTTTCACTCACACTCAGATAAGCTTGTATTTCTTCAGATGTGATCTTGTGAGGAGGTGTGGTCTTGTATAGGTGTGTACTACATCATTATGACATCATCAAGGGGGTGTGACCTAACTTGTGAGCTGGTCAGGTTTTTATGTATACATAATTATGGACAACTATCATAACCAGTTTAGCTAACACCACCCACCATTTTAGTAATTGAGACAGCAGAACAGATGTCACTTAGAGCAAACGTTGTTTCTGGAAAACAGCATAGTAAAACTGCTAGTCCCTGTGGGTGTGTACTGGTCCCTTGTGGGTGGGTGTGGTCTCTTGTGGGCGTGTGCAGTATCTTGTGGGTGTGTGTGTGTGCTGGGCAGTAGTCTGGCTGTGAGGCTGCTGTACACTCCATGAGACAACTTTTCTCATCTTCGGATGTTGTTTGGATGATGCATCAAATACATTCAACTGTTTGAATGGTCAGACAACATTGCGCAATACTGACACTATGTCCATCATTATCTACCAATTTATACATTGGAGGTGAAACACTGCCACTATCAGAGAAGGGTACAACTCAGGGGGATCCCCTTGGCAATGCCCATCTATGCTTTGGGAGTTGTTCCTTTACTTAGACCCTTTTCATGTTTATTACACCATAGATACTATACTAATAACACCGGATTGGCCATGCTATTAACCAAGCAGGTTGTTCAAGTTTAGAAACGACAATGATAACGTTATGTTTTACCGAAGCATAACCAAACACATGTAACTCATGTTAGCTTCATGGTACAGAAAAGATATTCTTACTGTCCATGACATGGTAAGGTGAATCCATTGGAGTTTTCCTGCCATCTTGGCATTTCCTTTTGCACTCGGCCATCATGTGCATCAGGGGTTGTTGTTCCTCCTCTGGTCATCCCCGTAAGGGTCATATACCAACCTCAGTTGACCTAGCACTGGGGGAGGGATGCCTCAGGGTTGTCTAAGCCCCCTTACAGTTACAGCATGGTGGCCATTAGGGCCAGTTCTTCTATCCTTTAAAAATAAAGAAGAAGCGCCTCTGTAATCAATCCATTGTAGGGAAGCCACCACACAGCAAATCAACACCTTGGGCTGTCAACAAAAATAATTGAAAGTAAGTCCATACTGCGGTAAGCCAAAAGGAACCTGTCGGACTGAAGTGACATTAACAGTGAAAAAATCAAGCACATAGCCTTAGTTGTTATTGTGTTATGTTTGTCTGAAGGCATTTATTTAGTCAGTCAGTACAAAAAATCATTGAAAAATATATATTGTACTTTACGTGGGAGGATCAAAGCGATGCTGCGTATCATATTGTCCATACAGTACTAATCAGCTACATAACTGTACTGTATGAGTCATACAGTACAGTTATGCAGCTAATTGGGCAAATACAGTACAGTTATGTGGAGAATTTATTTAAGGAATGTTATGTAAACAACACACTGTAAATCGCTAAAACCAGCCAAACTAATCCTACAAGTTCATTCTACGGCTGGGAATAGATTGTATAAACACATACTGATCGTCTGATCACAAAGCTTTTAAAACACGACTCCACTAAGACAGCACGATTGATCACGTACGTGATATTGTAAATCTCTAAAACTAGCCAAACTAATCTTTTAGCTCGTTCTACGACTAGAAATAGATTATATGAACACTTACTGATATCCTGATCATCGAAAATCGCAGCAGTTTGAGTACTAGAGAAAATCGCTCTGAGCCAGATGACCAGGAAGTACAATATAACAGTTAAAACACCGCCTTGCTTGTGTGTATGAAACATACAGTACTCGGGGGGTGTCTCAAGGGAAATACAGCACTCGGCTTCGCCTCGTGCTGTATTAGCCTCTCGGCACACACCCTCGTACTGTATTTTCCATACACACATGTGGCGGTGCTTTAACTCTAACATATAGATATCATAGCAATCTATTGGAAGCATTTTGGGTCATACAGAAGGTACTTTTGGGCTTGGTTATAATACTGCCAAGGCATCAGGAAGGTATTGTGAAGTTGTTTTGGATGTATTTGGCCAGAAAAATCCAAACCTCCATGATCCCTACTGAATAATGGTATTACAACATAGCCCTGTGATAAAATCCTTACATTAGCATGTCATAATTCATTCAATGCTAAAGTAGGGATTTTCCCACAAGGCAATATCATCATTCACATAATCTTATCTCCCTACTTCATTGCTAAACTAAATATTATAGTTAATGTTATAACTACACCTGTGATATACACATGTCACTGTACTAGCTATTACATTGAACATCACTTGTATTAGGGTGACTACATCACTTGTATTAGGGTGACTACATCACTTGTATTAGGGTGACTACATCACTTGTATTAGGGTGACTACATCACTTGTATTAGGGTGACTACATCACTTGTATTAGGGTGACTACATCACTTGTATTAGGGTGACTACATCACTTGTATTAGGGTGACTACATCACTTGTATTAGGGTGACTACATCACTTGTATTAGGATGACTACATCACTTGTATTAGGGTGACTACATCACTTTTAGACTATGGTACAGCTCATTTAGAGGGTTACTAAATCACTTAGTCACCTGACATGTTCATTTAGTCACCTACACATGTTCATTTAGTAACCCGCCCTCAGGCAATTTGTACTTGAAAAATAATTATAACACGAAAGATACACTGGAGTACTTGATAATACTGTAATACAATTTTTCTCCGTGTTCTGCAATATAATTCTGGACAAATAGTAGACTAAACGGCATATCTACTGTAGCTCTAGCCGTTACTCTGGTTACCAGTAGAATAAATATTTTTGTGGGCGCTGTAAGGACTTCAGGAAGAAACCGTTCCGCTGTTCTGCATTGCTCTTTCACGCCACCCTAATGCTCTGGCTATAAAGGTATGTACTTTAAACCATAGTCTAAATAAGTTAGACACCGCGACCAATGGGAACTAAGCAATTTAGTAACCCCTCTGGCCCTTAGTAGCGCCCCCGCTGTGCTCAGGACGCTACAGCCTCGGGCCATTGGGTTACTAAATCGCTTAGTTCCCTTGGTCTTGGTGTCTAACTATTATGTATTAGGGTGACTACATCACTTGTATTAGGGTGGCTACATCACTTGTATTAGGGTGGCTACATCACTTGTATTAGGGTGGCTACATCACTTGTGTTAGGGTGGCTACATCACTTGTATTAGGGTGACTACATCACTTGTATTAGGGTGACTACATCATTACAGTATCTCATCCAACTGGTCTATGTATACACACACAATATTTAAGGGGCGTGGCCTTTTCACTGTGCTATCAATAAGAGTCGTGTATTTATGATCAATCTCTAGTATAGTTAGATCATTGAGAGGTGTGTTCCTCAATCATTATTACCACTTCTGAAACTAACAAGATTTCCAGACAATTCTTATAACATCATGTCTATAGTAACCTGACTGGCTCACAAGACAGGATCACATGAGCTTCATGAGAGCTTTACATATGGGAGGTTATAAACCCTGGAGTGGATTCTAGACTGGACTCGGTATCAAATGGTGCATCTTGCCCTTATTTACACCCACCAGCATATGAGGGGTAGTCTCGTCTGGTGCTACACAATAGACACTTGGCTGTATGTGAAGCCTTATAACATAATCAAGGTGTGTGAGCTTGATGTCCTTTGATAATCAAGCACTGATCAAGCTGCACAATCATAGTGTAGATGACTGTTGACCAGTAAAGATGATACAAAGAACTGGAGTACTTTGAGATAATAAGTCAATCTCTAGAGTTCCTATGGATACATATACATGAAATTGACAAAGAGAAAACATCCTGACCACGTGGCAGACTCCTGTAAACGTTCGAACGTTAATCGGATGGCTGCAGGCTCAGGCTGCCTTGGATTTTTTCTCCTTTCTCCACCTTTTCAAACACACTTTCTGTAACAACTTAAAACAGGCTGTAGGACCAGGTGTCCTACAGACCTTCACACTTGTGTTGTAAAGCCTTAATAAATAAAATTTTAAAAAATAAAACTATATAGATCACTGGACATCTCATGCAGCGAATGAATTTTAAGTGATTTGATATTAATTTGCTGCAGTCTATGCTGGTAGGTGTATGAAACATTATTTGGTACCAAGTCCAGAATCCATTCCAGAGTCCAGTCCAGAATCCATGGTTTTCTAACCCTCTATCATGTATGGCTTACCATTGTGCTATGAGGACTACTAGTTGTAAACAGTTCAGTGTGGGTGTGTTAGTGGGTGTGGCTAATTTGATGTCATTCAACACAGTGTCATCATTAAGAGCAACATCCTGGAGGGAGGGGCTGAGGATCACATGATACAATGAGTGATATCACCTTGGGGAAATGAGAGCTCATGTGATCCACAATAATATCATCATCAGTTTCAATAGTAACATCAAGTACCAGTTGAGAAGTGTCATCTTGTTGAAATCGAGTTCTCTTGCCAAGTAGTCCTGATCACATAATGTCATGTGATCTCACAAGACACTACTCACCAGTCAAAGTCATCTTCAACCCCACCAGCTGTTGAGCCTTTAGAAAGTGATCCTAACAATTGTTACCATGGATACTGTAACACATCATGTATTATCATGTAATGACATTCATGTGGTACTGGTACATTTTCAATGGTTTTTATATTGCTAAAAGTTAAATGAAGGTCGATCATCTCATACTACTAAAGCTGCGAAGGGAAGTACGAGGAGTCATTGTTCAAAAACTGGTGTGACATTTTCCATACACTACAAGGTTAAAGTTCTAGAACATGTTGAACAGCTTCACCAGATCACAACAAGTACACAAGTTAGCTCAGTACAGTGAACAGGTAATGACAACAGCTTTTGTGGAAAGTTTCCAAAAACATTCTATTCACGTAAGCAACCAATTCAACGCTTGTGCTGTAAAGCCTATCGACCGATGGCCAACTCAATGTCTATTCTCATCACGGAGATTCATTGCAACACTAAGCTGCCACGTGCTGCTTTGTTTGGTTGTCCTAGCAGCATCAATGACTAAATAAAACAATAAGAAGCTACCAAAAAGTCCAGCAAATGTTTTATAATAGGTGCCATTTCACCTTGGGAAGTTGGCCCAATCCTGGTTGCCCCCCAACTACACACAGACTTGGTCATAGATAAAGGGAACAGCCGGTGGTGCACCACATGACCTACAAGCAGAGGAGAGGATCACAGGATCAGGATATGTAGGGATCACAAAGATCGGTGACATGATGGGTACAAGACAGGTATCTTGTTTATTAGTTGTCCCCACCAGAAATCACTTAGCTTGTTACCACCATTCCATAGATGGTGTGCACTATATAGAAACACACCTTAGCCTTATCATATTGTAAGTAGTAGAGGCTCACATGACCCATCTCTAATAGTTGCTCACCACTGCTACTACTCCAACTACCTGTAGGGGTGTGGCTCATTAGCTAATGACACACACACTACACACCCACCCATTATCTCATCAATCTTCTCCCATAGAGACATTACACGTTCCCCTAGCAACTGTTGCCATGTGAACAAGCATCTTACACTCCACACTCTCCACTCCTGTGGTAACCATGACAACAATACAACAGATCACATGACCTACATCACATGATCTCAACTGTTGTTGATTGTCAAGCAAAATCACATGAGCCAGCCATAGCAACAATGGTGTGGTCGTCAATGGATACACCTCCTGTTTACAAACAATAACAAGATCGCCAATGGCAACCCACTCACACCCACCTCTCCTGCAATGGACATTTCCTCTAAACAAACTTGTTGCCACTGCTTGTCTGTGATTGGCTGTAATGGTGGGAGTGGTGGACCAGTCCAATTAGCTCTACAAAACAGCTCAACTAGAGCTCCTGCTACCATGACAACACTAGGACACACCCACAGTGAGATGACATGACAACACACAGATGTCACTTACAATCCTGCCCCACCCTCCTGGTCCAGACATCTGGTGATCTCCAGTGACACACCCTCTTTCACATTAGCTAACCCTACAGGTTGCCATGGATACATGTCATAGTAGAGTATCAGATGCGTAATACACTTGTAATAATGCAACATGACTATCCTCTATGTAGTCTCTCAATACACTGGGAGAAGATGGTCCATCTTATTGTCAGTTGTTTCTTATGGGAGTATTTATTGTAGGGGAGGAAATAAGGGGAGGCCCCTCATTTTTTCTAATGCCCAGAAGCTAAAGTACAGCAACTATTGTACACGGGGTATACCCTTATTTACAGCTCCAGAAATTTGGATCACCTTTTTGCCATGACAGTATTGCCTGTTAGTTTGCATACATGCTACTGAAGTACAGTGTATATAGCTGTTTGCTATGACAAATTGTCAATACAACAATAATGAGCTAAATTTAAAAGGGGGTTTCTGTCAAAACCACAGAACCCCATCTAGATCCACCATTGGTTTTCTAGCAAAAAAGGCTGTTGCATGTTCCAGAGGTACAATGCTATTTGCTCAAGCTGCCAAATTTTGAGAGAGGAGGGTTTCATAGATAGCAGCCAATCCGCAAAAAATACCCCTCACTATACGATGTATTTCTAGCAGTCCATATTAGGGAGACACTAGTGGGCTACATGCAATTGGCACACATCAAAGGAGCCACAACACTTTGGGATCCAAAATCTTCTTTGTTTTTTATCTAATAGGCACTGGAGGGAAACTGGAGGGGAGGCAAAGCCTGTATGAGGTGCTTACCACGAGCCAAGGAACCTAAGTGATAATCATTATTTAATAGTGAAACAGGACAAATACGTGGAATGGGGTGAAAAATCCATCTCCAGCCTGAATTAGGCCACCTCTCAACAACTTAGGTCACTCCAAATGATTTTCTGTTTCCCGTCTACTGCCCACATCTGTGCTCTAAATATTCCATTATTCTGTATTCTTCCATTATTTTCCAGTTATACAGGTTCAGTAAAAGACATCTTGTCAGCTCACCTGTCAGCAGTGCTATCAAGTCGGCACAAATTCATGTTTGTGTTATTTTTGAAACTTAAAACCGAATGTACAAGCTTGAACATGCTCTATACAGCTTTTTATGGCTGTACCAGACAAATAATGGCTTAAAAAGCTGCCAATATTATAATGGAAATGGGCCGCCCGCCCGCCCGCATGCAAACACAAGTAGCTATGGGTTACACACAGACGCTCACTGTAGGTAGATCTGCGACAGTGGTCAAAGTCTAAGTCAATGGTCAAGGCCACCAAAACCGTGCCAGGTCAACGGTCAAGGGTAAAGTTACCAATTCACAATCAAATATTGTCACTAAATCACCAGTCAAAGATCGAAAAAGCTCTTAGTCACAGGTCAAAGTGAAGCTGGTCAAGACTTTGACTGTGGTCGCAGATATACCTACAACACGTACCTATGTGACAAACACCAGGACAGGAAACAGAATATATTTGGAGTGGCTTAAACATTGATTTCTCAGATTGGCTACACAAGACAGCATGGTCAGACCATATTGGGTACTACAAAGGGTGCAAACGTGTGTAAAGGTTATTCCACATGCATGGTAGACTATACATGTCACGTGATCTCACCTTCTTTATCGTCTGCTGTACTCTTCCACGGTAAGGCGAGTAGTCTCCTGGAGGACTCGTGATCCACTACTTCATAGTAATCACCTGCAGCAAACAATCTTGCTACTTCTTCCATTATCACGTGAACCAATAGTAATATCCAAAAATAACCGTAAACCGTGTCACGATGGAGGATGAGGCAGAAAAGACGTACAAGGCAGCGATGGAAGAGGGACGTGGCGAAATTGACCAAGACAATGATGAATTTGATTTTGATTATAGCAATCGGACCAACCACGTGACGCCAGAAGAGAGGTCTTTGCGAAGTGTGGACACGCCCACCTTAAGGACAAGTGATGAAGCCATAGCGGACGTGAATAAAGGAACCTTTGCTACACCTGCTGCAGGACGCGACGGGGAAATCCCTTCGCCATCCAGCTCTGTGCAGAGGACCAGCCCCTCCCCCTTACAAACATTATTGTCCAGCCAGACAAAATGCATCACTCTGGTAGTCTGTGGCACCTTGGACACATTGACAATGATCAAGAAATTAGTAAGTGAATTTCCAGCCAATTTTGTGAGGGTCGTATCCCATACTACAAGAAAGAAGAAGGATTTTGAGGTGGAGGGTCGCGACTATCACTTCACTGGTCACCGTGAGATGACAAGACTTATTGATAGTGGGGAAATATTAGAATACACAGAACTAATGGCTGACCCTAACAAGAGCATATTCACTTCACTACACTCAGCCAGTGTGGTGGAGAAGCCTCAGGGGTCTGACGTCAAGAGTGACATATATGGTACCACAGCTAGTGCCATACATCATGCAAGGCAGAGGAATTGTCCATGTGTCATCATCAGTGTGAACTTGTCTGGAGCTGTGCAGTTGAGGGAGAAAGAGATTGGTGGCCATTTTGTTGTGATGCACCCTGATGCCTTGAGAGAGGAGTCTGATCAAGATGGTGTCCAGTTTATATTACCAGAACATTCTAGTGATGTGGATGTTGTTAAGAGGATTAATCCTGATGTCATATTACCTAAAGAAGCTTATCTTGGCCTTCAGAAATATGCTCTATCCATCCTGCCCTCTACAAAGCCAGCCCCTAATCAACAATACCTTGAAGCTGTTTCTGATTGGGAGCAGCGTACCAGTATCCAACCAGCTAGTCAGCAGCCCTCAAGCCCCACCTTCCATTTTGTCACTTATGCAGAGCTGCAACAACACTTCCAGACAGCTAACCTGGAGCAACAACGTAAGACCATTCAACCCACCCTTCATCGAGGTGGTGTAAAGGCTGTCAGTCATAAAGTATTTGGGACCAAGTTACGGAAGTCATTACATTATGAGAGAGACTTGTTTTTTACCATTGCCAAGTGTTCTTATGACGATGGTAACCCCCTGCATTTCAGGGTCTTACAAACAATATATCGACGATTAACTGGGGCCACTTTTGATTGTCCCCGTTATGGTAAACACTGGGAGGATATTGGGTTCCAGCAAAGTGATCCTGCAACTGACCTGCGTGGTACTGGCTTCTTGTCATTATTCCATTTATTGTACACCCTCAGTAGTTCTGACACAATCAACATGATGGTAAGCATTTACAAGTTGTCCCAGGACAGTAGCCAACAATTCCCACTCTGTGCACTTGCAATTAACATCACGCAACAAACAATGGCATCATTGAGAGATGAGACATTAGCTAAATTGTGTAACCATCGTCGTGAGGTGTTCAACGTTACTAATGAATATTTTGCAGCTAGTCTACACCAGTTCTACTGCTTGTGGAGAAGACACAAGAAGACAATAGTTCAGTGTAGTGATGTGTTGAAGGAAGTTGATCAGATAGCTCATAGTGACCCCAGTCATTTGATCTCAGACTACAAGAGAATATTACTACAACAATATCAACCTGCAGTGGGGTCGGCTGCCACACACATCGATGATCAGGTGATTAGCTTTACAGACCTTAACAAACTCCCCGAGCCCAACCAAGAACACTTTACTTCTGATTGATATAATGGCAATAATTGTTGTGTTATGATGTTATAATTGTTGGTGTTCTGTTAATATGTCATCTACACCGGTAAATACAGCTGCTCCGATACGTTGTTGTCCAGCTAAACTTAACAATTTATCACAATGCCCTAAGGCATACTCGATGGATGACTGTCTTTGAAGGTTCTTTGATGCTACAAGTGATATAAGTTAATACTATCTCTAAATGGTGCACACCTTACCTAATATGGCAGAATTTAGTGCCGTACAGACAACCTCTCGTCCCCTAGTATCCAATAAGTGACTCACTGGACTAGACTGTGGTTGTGTGTAGCCTAACAGACTGAAGGTGTCCTGTAAGAAGATCATGTGATCAAAACAGTACTATATAAGAACAGAACCCCAAATACACTGGTCCAATCTGTAATGCCCTTATTAGTGAGGTGTCCCAGAATAGATTTCCCTCCAATTTTGGAACTGACCAGTACTAGTATAAAAGTCTCTAATAACTCTTTAGAGAGAACAGCAACATAGTGCATAACTTTAAGACAGTTTTTTTTTTTTAACCCTCGTGGCCATGATATAACTGTTAAATATATATATTTATATATACCCTTTAGCATGGGCATTCAAAAGCGCCACTCATTTTAAGCAAATGTATGTAGAGACCACTAAGGATGGACTAGCATTTCGTGCTAGTTAGTTGCACAGCTGAAATGTATGGGTAAGTGTTCCTGTCCATCCTTGAAGGGCTGGCTACGCCACTAGCACTCTAGAAGAATTGTAAACTTGTGATAATAATTGTTCTAATTTGTGTAGTCAACAATCCTTTATGTCACCTATCAGAAGTTGTAGTGTAAACTACACACCTGGTCATAGGTGGGGGGGGGGGGGGGCTGGGGGGCTAAAGCCCCCCCCCCCCCCTCGGTTGGATGAGGGGGGGCTTAGCCCCCCGTCAGAATGATATTATGCCGAAGTTATCCTTCTTGGAGTGGGGCTGAAAACCCTGATCAAGATCGAGAGACTCTAATAGAGCAGTCACTCTAATAAAGCAGTCACAGTATTAGAGCAGTGTGTAGCGAGCTATGTAAGGATTTTATGTACTTTATCAGCTATGAATGTGTAGCTGATGAGGTGGGTAGCTATTGTCAGCTGGTTGTGATCTTTTTTTTTTTTTTTTTTTTTTTGGTCTCACCTCTCACCATACCAAAACCAGAGACTAAGTCTGGGTCAGCCCAGTCCCCCTCTCACATCAACTACTTCCTCCGCCCTTGCACCTGGTCCATCACTATTTAATAATAGTATTGTACATCATGGCAGAGGAGGTCAGCAGCAATTAAGCACCTTTAGAAATTAATTATGTAAAAGTTGATGGGATGAAATAAAATGTGTGGAATATGTAACAAAGTGTGACATCATCGTAAGATATATATATACCCAGTTAGTACTAGAGGATACGTGTCAAATGGAGTTATATAATTTTCATCTCAAAATCTATGATTTTTTTACAAAAACAAACTTCACTATACCTTAATGCATATAAGAAGAGCAATCCATATATCAAACAACCCCTTGTCACCCTCACCATTCACTACTCTTGTATTACGACTGTTGAGGCTCACGTGAAATTTCAAGCCGAAATAAGCGATTAAGGTAATATTTTAAAGTGGCACTAAAAGTGCTGCCAACCTCCTCTGGGGTCATGGAGGTTGGGCTTTTCTGGTCAAAAAACAAAACAGCTTCACTTTTCCTTCAACAGTATTGAAGGCCCATAAATGTCTTCAGAGCAGACATTTAATCTCTACAATAGTCTCAACCATACACAGATCCCTAGGTCAATGACCATGCCATATTGTCAATGATCAAGCTGTATGATTAACAATTATGCTGTACAATCAATGATCATGCTGACAGGTCAATGATCAGGATAACAAATCAATGATCAAGCTGACAGATCAATGATCAAGCTGTATTTGGTGAGGGCATCATTTGGTCAAACTAAAATTCTCCTAATTGTTTTGTTAAATATAAAGTCTGAAATTCACCAAAATCTGCTCCTACACACACACACAAACAACAACACACACACAACACGCACACTCAACACACACACACAACACGCACACTCAACACACACAACACAAGCACACACACAACCTGTAACATAGCCTTTAGTTCTTCTCTGTCAGACACTCCATCTTCACAAAGTTCATTAAACAACTTCTGAACTTCTCTTCCAAACACTAGTAGACGTTCTATAGCTAACTTGTTACCTCCTAAGGGTAGATTACTAGCCACCTCTGTAATGATAGGATACTCTAGTATACTACACCAGTATACTCTAGTATACTCACCTGAACTACTACTACTATTATCATGTGGCGAGGATTGCTCAACATCCATTGTGTTGTCGTCATCTTCACTGTCATCAGACTGGACTCCATTAGTATGCACCAAACCATTAGAAGCCACAGTTCCATTAGATGCTACACTATGGGATGACCCACTCAGCCTGGGGCTTTGCAGCAATGGAGGGGTGGGGCTCTGGAGGGTGGGACTGGTCTGCTGCAAGGGACTTGTCTGTTGCAGAGGACTGGTAGTCTGTTCATAAAGTTCCTTAGTATCATTGCCTACTAGCATCTCCACAAATTGTCTACACTTTAATCTGAATAATAATTCTTTGTGTTCCTCCAATAGTCCGGGATAAGAGGAGTGGACTAGCCGTAGTGCCTCTGAGATCTGACCAGCTAGTACCAGCTGCTGTATTCCTATAGTTTGGTGCAACAGTATGATATAGTGACATTGTAGTCAGCTATGTATGTTGATTGTTAATATCTATCCTGTATTAGCATACAACAAGAAATTGGACAAAAAGAAAAGTAGACAATTGCTCACTTCATGAATCAAAAATTACAAAATCATCAATGGCTAATTGAATTAATTTGCGTCATCAAATTTGTCTACTTTTTGTAGTTTCCTAGTGTAGAAACAAAAAGTGGAGGCCAAGCAATAGTTGCTACTTTGTAACATTACAAATTAATATAATTACATTTCTTGGCCACCACCTTTGATATCACATCTCTTTCATACTAGTTTACTTTTTGCCACGCCCTTTTCACAGCTTGGCTGATTTAGATATCATTTCTTTTTGTATTTGTCTTATATCTATCCTATAGGTACTGCCCAGATGAACTAGTGTATCTATCCTATAGGTACTGACCAGATGAACTAGTGTATCTATCCTATAGGTACTGACCAGATGAACTAGTGTATCTATCCTATAGGTACTGACCAGATGAATTAGTGTATCTATCCTATAGGTACTGACCAGATGAACTAGTGTATCTATCCTATAAGTACTGACCAGATGAACTAGTGTATCTATCCTATAGGTACTGACCAGATGAATTAGTGTATCTATCCTATAGGTACTGACCAGATGAACTAGTGACATTTGTACATGTGTTTTTATTATTAGTCAGGTGATGCCCCACAGCTGGCTTTCGCAGGATGTGCACCTGGGTATACAATAGCATGCGCTGGGCTGCCAGTATGCGTTTGGTCACACTAATCACCTTCGGAAGTATTTTGTTGTTGAATATCATATAACTACTCTATATTGCAGTGGTCACATGACGACAGAATCCCAGGTAGTGTTGACGCTATTTTGATCCTGAGGTGTGAGGTCCCTTAGGTGTGAGGTCCCTGCATTATTCTTGTCAGTGTTCTTTTTTCCTTTTATTTATTTATTTTTTACTTTTCTGTGACTGTTCTATTAGAGCATCTCAATGCCTGTTTCACAGTTTGGGTTTGCTTTATATTCCTTTTAGCTAATACTCTCAAATCACAAAAGGTCCATGTTACGATGGTCAGCCTGTCTGCATAACAATTATTAAGTTGTTTCTGTCAATAATTTACCCAACAGGTGTGACAAAATCACACTTGCAATTTTTGAAAAATCACTCTTAACTTTGTATCAATCCATTCACAAATTGGAAGATAAATATGCTAATTATACCCTCCAAAAATAATCCAATAAGGCTTGTTATGGCAATTCAAAAAAGTAGTACGAAGAAAATTTAACGGAAGATGAAGGAAAACTGAAGACATGAACCTCAAAGACAGCTTTACCGATTTAGCTCAAATTTGGTTGGTAGATGCCCCAGCCCGAGGAATATTTAATAGGAAAAATAGTAAGCCATTATTGAAGTACGAAGACATGAAAATTGGTTCCTCTAAAATGCACACTTGTCTGTCATGTACCTAGAAGGGGACATGCCCCTCAGCAATGAAAGTTTAGCTCTATAATGTTCTCTGATATAAAGTTACAATACAAGTTGGAGGATGGTTTACATATTAGAAAATGGTATGTTAGCAATGCTCTGAAGTTTATTAAAATAGAAGTTTCTTATCCACGAAGAGACTCCACCACATTAGTTAATTAGTTATTCACACCAAGAATATATTGTTAACCACTGAAATGTTGTCAACAAAACAATAGCACAACCAATCCAGCATGTCCTTCACCACCCTATTCCGGTGCCAAAGGGTTAACTGGAGTGCCAAGGCAAGTAGCTATCGGTGTCTTACTTTACTAGAAAATGGGCTGCATTGCTGGTACTTGCCGTGTGACAAGACAAGCCAGTGCCATTCTACAGTTATTTCACTAGCTGTCTTTGTCCACTTTCACTTTGTTTACATGAGGCACGGTGATGCCAATCCATTGATTCTGCCTCGTGATATAGACTTGCCGGCCTTGAATAGTTGCGAGGATACTCCAGCGTCTAGTCAAGCATCTGGTAACTACACCAATCACAGTACGACCTACTGTCGCTAATTTTTTTGCAGATTTCTCTTACTAAAACTGATGCAATTCTTGTTGACAGCAGTGTGTATCACCAATAAAAGTGCTGTTTCAGCGACTAAGCCTTGAGAGGAAAGTAAATTAGCCTTCCCATGCAGCCTTGTGCACGACACCATCACTAGCAATGGCACGAGGCATAGCTACGACGTCCTTTTCACTGCTGGCAGACCATTTTCTAAAACAGCAAGACACTCCAAACTAGCACCTTCGAAGTATAAACATCCTTGGAGTCAGTGTTAGAATGATGCAATAAAAACCTCACCAGATCTTACCATAACTTACATTACTTGTAGCTGACTGTACTACATGACTATTAGAGTACTGTTAGCTTTTGTAAAATTATAAAGCTGAAAGTGTTCCAGCTAAAACTGCATCAGACAGACACCCTGGATATACTAACTGTATGATGAGGTTTCAACTAATTATTGTAAAAACAATCAAATTAGCAGCATCAATTATCAAAAAGGTTTGTGGTTACCATAGCAACACAAACCAAGAACATTACAAATTATTAAATAGTGTAGCTATACATGCATCGCTATAATGTAATCAGAACAAAACACATCTGCTACTAAAATGGTATTCAGCTTTGTTTCTCTTGTACAATGATTATAAGCCAGGTGAGCTAGCTTTGAGTGGTGAAATATTTAATATGGTGACAAGAGCAATTTATAAGGTGTGATACTTTTGTTCAGCAAAAGCAGTTTGAAGCAAAGCCTAACACTGCTGTAGTTTCAACCTGTCTAGTTGCTGTGCAGTGGTATGTCCTGAGCCCCCGCCAAATACAGTAATATCAAAGAGGTGAACATGTGTTCACTCCCAATAGCTTTGTACTGGAACAAGTCATGTTTTCATGTTGTAAACAGGTTTGCACCTCAATCATCCATACTAAATGTATGGGATATTTTTAAAGCCTCATAACTCACTTGTTCTTGTCTGTGTTTAAAGGGCTTCACAGTACTACTTAAATGTTTGGGCAGCTGGCCTGAACAAGAAAGAAGGCTCAGGTGAATAGACTATAGCAGTAACTAATTCTGCTTGTTTATTCATTTTACAGAGTAACAATCACGGCAGGTTGTAAGACTATTCTCTCATGTACTGAGGTTCATCTAATCATTTAAAGTTTCTTCTATGGCCCATATTACTTCACTGCTCTGCAATAGTGTTGATAACACCTCCCTAATTCCTACAAAAGGCTTGGCATCTCCCAATCTCCCATAAGTACTTGTTCTACATGTTTACAATATGAAGTAACATGGATCATTACATAATGATCTCACAAAATATTACATGGCTTCACAATACATCATATAGTAGTGACCACACAACAGGTTGGAACATACAGTCAGCTCTACCTGACTGTTCTATTAGAGTATTTAAAGGAACTTCATTTATCTGTAAAGTGTAAGATAAATTTGTCATGCACTAAGAAAGGTTAGGAAAATGAGCAAAGCTTTACTAAAATACGTCATCAAATACAAAGAATGATATTGCTACTAATGATGATTTCACCCTCTAGCTCATACATTTCCTATTACACTCACTTTGTCTGTTTCTAATAGATGCCACCTCTTCATCAACCTGTTGATCAGTAGTACCAGCAAACACCTGAGCACTATTACAGTAACCATAATGAACCATGTAGTCTAGTACCATCCTATTTAGTGAACACCATAACACCGTCACCATGGTAACTGTGTACTGCTCACTTATGCAGGCTGGTCTGCCACACCCCCTGATTGCCACTGACAACAAACTTCTCAACTGCTTGCCGACTCTGCCACTGTTGTTCCTATTACAACCATCATAGTAATGTTACTCTAATAGAACAGTCATCATTGTTACACTACAGCAGTGAGTACCATACCATTAGTAGGCAATCCTTTTGGTATTAATAAACAGGTGGCTACATTATACAGGTGGATTAGTGTATCACAAAAAGGTTAGTAGGATGGTCTTATTATACAGGTGGTCACTAATAACAAGTCCTACTGTACCACTAACACACTAGGGTAGGATAATACTGTATATGTGATCATCTCAGTGAACACCTGTCTAGTTCACACAACTTCCAAATTTCTTTTTATTTTCTCAGCATTATCAGCATAGTCCAAGGAATGGTTCACCAAAATTTCAGTCAATTATGGTGAGTAGTTTTGGAATTACAGCACTAGAAAGTACGAAAAGCAAAGAAATTGATTTGTACAGTAACTATACGAAAAATAACTACAGGTGCTACATTAACAGCCATAACTTCCGTTTGGATTAGTTTACAAAGTTGGAATTTGGCTTACAGTGTTCACCATGGATTGGCAGATCAGCCAAGATATAGTTTTAGCCCTGCAGTCATTTGCACACAGGCACATGAAGGCAGTTTTATTGAAGAAACAGCGACAATTACGTTTACATCTACGTCCACCGCATCATAAACAAACACACGTGATACGCAAACCAATGGGGCTACAGAAATGAAACAAAGATTTTCAAACTCCCATGAGTAGGCGAATAAGATGGTATATAGGTTTAATCGATTTAACACTATTTTTCCTGAGTAATGGCTCAATTAAAACTTGTGTAAATTTTTTTTGTAACGCATAATTTCACCAATTCCATTTTTGTCAATACACATGTTTGTACGAACTAGACGGGTTTTCACTGAGACGGTCACATGTGTCATACAGTACTGTAATATTAGGGATTATCAAGGTTTGGGCTTTTCTAGCCCCCCCAAAAATATCACCTAAAACCCAGCTTCACAATACTTTTTTGGTTATGTCTCCCAAACAAGCTTCTATGAAATTATACATTTTTATTTAACTGAATTTTCATTGCTGGAACATAATGGCATTTTTAATGGTACAAGTGTCCATTATAAGATCACGTGATCTATTGTATATCATTACTTTCTGTAGCACATGAGGATCATACTGACACTTAGTTTAAGGTCATAGCACCAAGTATGGCAAAGATATTCCTCATTTAATAAGGCATTGTATAGCCATGGTGGACATTAGATGAAGAAGGCTGTTTCTAAGTGGTGTGATGAAGGAATGCACCCCATCACATCGATGCTTGGTGCCATTTTATCGTGGAGTTGATGATGAGTAATGTAGTGGTTGTGGGATCTTTCTATCATTAACACTTGCAGAGTTATTTTTGTATTGAGGCATGCGTCAAATCCTAAATATAGGCTTATCAGCTTCGAAGGGTTAATGCTACAACGGGCTTGATTTCTTCACTATTCAATGTCGAGACATGTCTTTTCACCAACCTCGGCAGCTACAAAGCAGGCATCATGTACTCACTGATCTTTGTTAGTAACGCTGTGTAACAGGTGGAACATACCAGAAAACTACACAGAATGACTGTTTGTATCCACATGATCAATAGTTAGGGTACACATTTAATCATGCAACTTCCATAGTTATTAGACTGATTACAGAAGCACCTTTTGTACTGTTCTTTGTATAACGGATGGAACAAGCTGAAAGCGAAGCAAAACGGCTACAATGCTTTCCAGTAATTGATAGCAGGGGCACTGTTTATGTCTGACTGGTGTCAATTCTTTCCTTTGATGTGGTATACACTGGTTAACCAGTCATAAATTACAAGAAAGGTAACAGGTGTTATAGTAGGGATCATAGAAATAAAATGCAAGGAAACAAGTCACCTACACCTACAGATGTACTAGTGGACATTTAATTCTTACTTCAGTCATGTACAGACTATAGCCATGACTGAAGAAGGGGATGACCTCCCTTGTTTCACTGCTTTTATACTCAAATATAATATTTTTAATTTTCATACACTTCTCCATATTAATATGCACTTCATCACAAACCATAAAATACATACCTGGGTCTGATTAAATGCTAATACTAGACTATAGGCCTGAGGTCATACACCATACAAGAAAAAAATCAAGCCATAGCCTTGATATTGAGTTGCACTTGTCTGAAAGAATCAGTCAGTCAGTCAGTCAGTCAGTCAGTCAGTCAGCAGACAATTCCACTGAATGATTTTTATTTTTTTATTTTGTAGTAACTTATTTGAGTCACACTGAAGGCACTTTGGGACTTGGCTATAACTGACAAGGCGAATGACTGGATCACAACTGATACTGTTTCGGAATATTGTCTTCCATCATTACACAAAACTGGAGTATTATGAGATTATCAAGGTGTCTAGTATGTACTTTAGGGTGTCTGGATTATATAAGTGTCATCAAGCGTACACAATAACATTGTAATTACAGACAAACCTTTAACATGCCATCAAAATCAAACAGAAATGGTTTAGTGCCAAAATTAGCCTCTACCAATTCTCCAGGAGTCTGCAGGCCAATGGTAGGACACAGTCGGATATTACTCTAGGCAATAACTGGATCATGTGATCCAAATAACATCACCAACTCACAGATATACGGGTGAAGGCAGTTCCAAGGTTGACCCCATTTTTTGTAAAGAATATCGTCCTGTCCACCATATTGTAACCACAGCCTACCACATCTCCTGTCGTAAAGGTTGGCCCATAATTATCCCCACTGCCTGAGGCATTGAATATACAACCATCATCGGCATGGTAACCATATGAGTGTTTCTCCCATCCTGGCAGCTTGTTCAGATTACTATTACTGGTGCATAACCCTATACCAATGTATCTAGGGGAGCTACAATTAGAATATATCCCATAGCAACAGCTACTAACCCGTCCCTGCCTTTACTAATGATGTGAACTTCAAAATAATAAATCCCGCACGTGCTTGGTATCGTATGGACTGCTCTGACTGAGGCAGCGTCTTTGTGGTTCTTTCCACTGCCTAAATATTCTAACATATTAACACAACAGGTATATACACGTCCTACCCTTGTAATGTACTCGCAAGTTATTGTGTGTTAGTCCAAGGTAGGCGAATTTGTCTTTTGGGCTCCAGCCACGAGGAAGTGGCGTATCAGTCTCATCTACTTTAGGATATAAAATAGTTAAACGATCACCAACTCGCTTAGTGGCCTCCATAGCAGCACCACTAATCTCGCCACTAATATTATAGAATACACTTTCAATTTGATGATCATTACGTCATCACTCGCATCGTACCAACTCTCGTACCTGCCAGCCAAGCAAGTTACACCAGTCAGGCAGAACGCTGTGACCCCAACTCCGTAGTGTGTTAATATCTTGCTGAATATTAGTATATTATTGATGGTAGAAAGGAGCGACGTTAAGAAGACGTTATTATAAATGAGCGGGTTGACACGTATTTCAACCAGTGTTTTGTCTGTGAGGTGTAAATATTTACCTAACCATCACGTGATCGACCCATGGAGATTACTGAGATACAAGACCACTACACAGGCACCGCCCACCCTGGACGATATCCTTCATATGAAAATATCTGACTCTATCTCTCCTCTAAAGGGAGTCAGCACCCCACCCAGTAGGGGTCAAGATGACATAACACAATCAGACGTCAGTAAACCTCATCAAACAGTCAGTAACACAAACCCACCACCCCACAGGGGTCACGATGACACAAGTCTGGCCGATATTACCAAACCAGTTCCGTTTAACACACATCAGTTGGTGTGTAGACTACAAGCTAAAGGTGATTAGCAATCATTTGAACCTTGTATAACTTCACCTGTTGCTAGGATACAGTTTAGACCAATCAGAGGAGTTAGTTGAGGTGTTGCTAATGGTGATACAAGAGAGTGTTGCCACAGGGATGGGAGGATGTGTAAAGAAATCTACAATGGTAAGTGCCGGGTCAGCAGATATTAATAATATTGTTAGGCTATGAATCACATGATAGGGGTACCATATGACAGGATATCTTCAAGGATATTTCGTTGTTTAAAGTTTCGAGGGAGAAAGTTTCACTTCTTCAGGATCTGTAAACAAAATTTCAGCTGAGCTGCATGTTTCAAAGGGTGCAGTTTCAAGCCACTCTGTGGAAATTGCAAATGTTTCTCCCTCGAAATGGTTCATATTGTTAAGGGGAAGTGTAATACAACTTGTACAGTGGGAATGGTTGAATAGAGGTTTGATCATTTGAACTCTTGAAAATATTTCTGTAATAAACACTACAATAAATACCTTTACTAAAACAACACCCCATGTAACACTTTCACACCTCAGATCAAAGGAGCCACTCAGGATACATTTCGTATGTAGCCCAACTAACCGGGATACATCTAGACAGCAATTATATAGACATTAAGACCAAATCGATTGTGGGAATCGATCAATACTGATATGAATACACAACTTGGATTTCACCATAAAAACCACTCAAACGGAGAGCATGTTGTTATCCTCGCTATCCTACGAGTTGAAAAACATTGAGAACTAGTACTGTACCTTATTCACCAATCGTTTCCGCATGTTTCCGAACTGCATGAAGTAACCACTTTACAAGCAAGCTTACCTAAGTTTTAGTAAACTCCGTAATTACAGTGGAACCTGCTAATCAGGACACTTGCAAATAAGGACACTTGATAATGGTCCCAAAGTATCCCTTAGCATGTAAACTGACATGGAAAATCAGGACGCCTTGATAATCAGGACACCTTGATAATCAGGACACCTTGATAATCAGGACACCTTGATAATCAGGACACCTTGATAATCAGGACACCTTGATAATCAGGACACCTTGATAATCAGGACACCTTGATAATCAGGACACCTTGATAATCAGGACACCTTGATAATCAGGACACCTTGATAATCAGGACACTTAATACACAGGTTTCACTGTATTCTATAAATGATTAAAACACTAAACTCATGTAACCAAAATTCTCCATGATATCTCTAGGATATGTCCGTTCATTGTAACCGAACATAACCAGAACGTACTAGCTGCTGACCCATAATCAAAATTTTTAGGTATGCATATATAGTACATCCAGTGGCTGTACTCGTATTGGTATGGGTGTTTGATCACCCTGTACAGGCTATCAGCCTGAAAGGTGTTACGTATTAGCTGTAACACGGGGCATTCGGGCTTTGCCTGATATGTATACCCTCATGCCCATATTACAACTGTTACATGTGTTATCATCAATATACACATCCAGCTGTGTGATAGTTGGTGTAACAGCTTCACTGTGTTACAAAGTGAGTCCACTGTTAAGGGGTTAGGTGAACATCTATAGTACCATGTGATACATTCTTATTACCGCTATTTTACTTTATAGGATAAACTGGAGATATCTATCAGGGGAGATATTGATAATGTGAGGTCAGCATTAGTTTGTACCCTGTACGCCTTTTTTGATCATGAATTTGATAACTTTCATGAAAAATTAACCATGAAATAGTCAATGTGTATTAACAAGAGTTAATAACTCTTGGTATTAAGTTGATCATGGGGAAAAAAGTAGGGAAACAATGGAGGTCGCCTACACCTGCAGATATACTAGTGGACAGTTAATCCCTAATTCCATCAGATGTACTTGTTTGTTTACTTTTTTGTAACATTAATATGACTGGTGAACCCACACATACCACATCAAAAGAAAGGATGACACCAGAGTTAATGTTCCCGTCTGAAAGCATGCCCCAGCAGGGGCGGATCTAGGATTTATAAAAGGGGGGGGCTAACTCAAGGTACTAATCTCTTGGGTAGAGGTGTGTGAAGCACACTTCCCAGCATGCAAAGCATGCTGGAACTAGGGGGGTCTGGGGGCATGCCCCCCCAGGAAAAATTTGAAAAATAGATGCTAAAATACTGCAATTTGGAGACATTTCCACATAAAATTCATAATATTTTCTGCCTGTAGATATTTTATATACTGCCTTTAGATTATAGGTATGGCTCTCTGAAGCATTTTGCTAATGGAAAAGTTTGGGTAGGTACAGGCAACCAAGTACATGATGCACCCCTCTCACAATTGCACAACACTGAATAGGTGCATGTTAGAATAATAATGTTGAAAGTGGAAAATTTTGAAATTTGAACAATACAAGATTGAATCTGAGAGCATTTTCAATGGAAATTGTGTACCTGAATTAAGTATTGTCATACATATTAACTACACAAGTAGATGAATGAAGCCCTTTAAACAGACCAATGCACTTCATTGTATGTATAGGTGCAGGCAGATTTGGAAAAATTCCATAACAGAACCAACTACATGCTTCCAGTGAATGTTCTATTAGAGTAGTTAGCTGACTGCTCTATTAGAGTAGTTAGGTGACTGCTCGATCTTGTATACCTCCAATGCTGATCCGGGTCCTTGTTGCATTAACTTTAGCATAAATCCACTGATAATACCTTGGAAATATGTTTATAAGGTGGTTTTATGAGTATTTGTATTATTAGTGATCATATAATTATGCTAAGACGAAATTTCATTATAATACTCAGCATATTGATCAAGTAAAGCCTAAATATGAAGGGGGGGGGGGGGGGGGGGGGGCTTCAGCCCCCAGAGCCCCCCCCCCCCCCCCCCCCCCTGGATCCGCCCCTGCCCAGGTAACAATTACTGACTCGAAAGTGAAGTGGTCATTACACTTTGCTTTCAGTTATGTTCAGCTTGTTATACAGTGTTACAAACAAGAACACTATTAGAAGCACCTCTGCAATTAATCCAGTCACCACAGAAATACGGATAGGTTCCCATTTACAAATGTAGGGAAGCCATACATCACACTACCGTGAATCAACACCTTGAGCTGTCAGCAAAAAAGAAATGGGACACAAAGGAGGACAAAGGTACAGTAAGTTGATGATGTGATACTGTGGTATGCCAAAAGGCACCTCTCGGGATGAAGCGACATTGAACAGTGAAAAAATCAAACCTATAGCCTTAGCTATTACATGCTGTTTGTTTAATCTATTGTCTACACAAATACAACCACTTAATCATTTACATCGGTTGAAATCGATTTTAGCTCTGTTTGTACTGTAGTTCATCAGTACCACTTCACTTGATTCCACTTTTCCCTCTAATTCAATTTGGCAATAATACTAGCTACAACAACACTAAACAAATTGCCAACCCGGTCAGATGTAATTTTAAGTTTCACTCAAGGATATTTTTTTCAGTACAAAGCTACTCGTTTGTGAAATTCATTAAAGAACTTCACTTTATTAGAGACTTTCTTGTCATCTATGTAATTCAATGTTGTCTGTGTGTGGTGGATTGTCATGCTTTGTGTTCATATATGTACAGTATGTTTAGTTTGTTGTTGTTGTTGTTGTTGTTTGATTGTATCACTCCAACAAAGAGGAACAGCAGTGCGTCAATTGTTGTGAATAAATCAATTAATCAATTGCCTGAAGACATGAGACAGGCAGTTAGTCAGTAGAAATTCCATTGAATATATATATATATATATTTTTTTAATTTCGTAACAATCTGTTGGTAGCATTTAGGGTAATACTTACTTTTGGGTTTGGTTATACCTAACCAATACTGGCAAGGTGCGAGGATGGTATTGTGAAGCTGGTGTTTGGGTGATATTTTTTAGGCCAAAAAGACCCCAACCTCCATGATCCCTGATACACAATACTCCCCAATTTAATATTCTGTTGTGGAGGTTAAAGTGACGTCAACTGCTATGAAACTAATGGGTTTGTGTGTTGTACAGTGTTCACATAACAAGCCATCATGAAGTGTGTGATTACCCCCAATACCACTAACTTACATGACCTCCTAAACATGTTGTTAATGTACACACAAGTAACATTCATGTTATCCCTATACATGGTACATGTGTTCATCATGTTGTCTGTTACATGTAACATTCATGTTATCCCTATACATGGTACATGTGTTCATCATGTTGTCTGTTACATGTAACATTCATGTTATCCCTATACATGGTACATGTGTTCACCATGTTGTCTGTTACATGTAACATTCATGTTATCCCTATACATGGTACATGTGTTCATCATGTTGTCTGTTACATGTAACATTCATGTTATCCCTATACATGGTACATGTGTTCATCATGTTGTCTGTTACATGTAACATTCATGTTATCCCTATACATGGTACATGTGTTCATCATGTTGTTTGTTACATGTAACATTCATGTTATCCCTATACATGGTACATGTGTTCATCATGTTGTTTGTTACATGTAACATTCATGTTATCCCTATACATGGTACATGTGTTCACCATGTTGTCTGTTACATGTAACATTCATGTTATCCCTATACATGGTACATGTGTTCACCATGTTGTCTGTTACATGTAACATTCATGTTATCCCTATACATGGTACATGTGTTCATCATGTTGTCTGTTACATGTAACATTCATGTTATCCCTATACATGGTACATGTGTTCACCATGTTGTCTGTTACATGTAACATCCATGTTATCCCTATACATGGTACATGTGTTCATCATGTTGTCTGTTACATGTAACATTCATGTTATCCCTATACATGGTACATGTGTTCATCATGTTGTCTGTTACATGTAACATTCATGTTATCCCTATACATGGTACATGTGTTCATCATGTTGTCTGTTACATGTAACATTCATGTTATCCCTATACATGGTACATGTGTTCATCATGTTGTCTGTTACATGTAACATTCATGTTATCCCTATACATGGTACATGTGTTCATCATGTTGTCTGTTACATGTAACATTCATGTTATCCCTATACATGGTACATGTGTTCACCATGTTGTCTGTTACATGTAACATTCATGTTATCCCTATACATGGTACATGTGTTCACCATGTTGTCTGTTACATGTAACATCCATGTTATCCCTATACATGGTACATGTGTTCATCATGTTGTCTGTTACATGTAACATCCATGTTATCCCTATACATGGTACATGTGTTCATCATGTTGTCTGTTACATGTAACATCCATGTTATCCCTATACATGGTACATGTGTTCATCATGTTGTCTGTTACATGTAACATCCCTGTTATCCCTATACATGGTAGATGTGTTCACCATGTTGTCTGTTACATGTAACATTCATGTTATCCCTATACATGGTACATGTGTTCATCATGTTGTTTGTTACATGTAACATTCATGTTATCCCTATACATGGTACATGTGTTCACCATGTTGTCTGTTACATGTAACATTCATGTTATCCCTATACATGGTACATGTGTTCACCATGTTGTCTGTTACATGTAACATCCATGTTATCCCTATACATGGTACATGTGTTCATCATGTTGTCTGTTACATGTAACATCCATGTTATCCCTATACATGGTACATGTGTTCACCATGTTGTTTGTTACATGTAACATTCATGTTATCCCTATACATGGTACATGTGTTCACCATGTTGTCTGTTACATGTAACATTCATGTTATCCCTATACATGGTACATGTGTTCACCATGTTGTCTGTTACATGTAACATTCATGTTATCCCTATACATGGTACATGTGTTCATCATGTTGTCTGTTACATGTAACATTCATGTTATCCCTATACATGGTACATGTGTTCATCATGTTGTCTGTTACATGTAACATTCATGTTATCCCTATACATGGTACATGTGTTCACCATGTTGTCTGTTACATGTAACATTCATGTTGCTGGAGCATACCATATAACGGTTTATTTTTGAAGCAAAAAAAAGGACTTCACAGAAGTAACGAAGTCTGAATTTCAAAGGTTTTAAATTTCAAGAAGTACATATTTCAAAGTCCAGGTGAATTTCAAAAAACAGTGGTTTTTTTTGTTATTCGTCAGAGAATTCTACATGTACAATACAAGCAGGTCATTACTATTATCCATATCACTTCAGTGCCACAACACAGCTACTGTAGCTAGACTTGCATATTTTTATACCTCAGCTCTCTGGCAGTTAGCTAACTTAGATAACTCATATAATATGGTGTCCTTATAACTGCTTTATTCTGGTCCACTTCAGATGTAACTGTGTATAGTTGTCCTTCATGACAGTTCACTGAGTTCAACTCAAGGTTCAACTTCTTATTAGCAAAATATCAGCAAGTTACACTAATGTCAGAGTGTTCACTACACTTTCATTTCTCTTGGCTATGATACATGAGGCGCTAGCTACTGTAATGTGTAACTTATGAACACAATGAAGTACAAAGTTGCAACTTTCACCATCGTGTTTGCCATGAATGGAGAAGTCCATTACTGGGTAAGTTTTTCCTATCATCTTTCTTCACTACATATACAGAACAAAATCAGCATCAATCGCATACGATCACTTTGACATGACATATAAGCAAATGCCCATAACTCATGTATCCTTAAGTTGACACAAAGACTTTTGAACTCCTCTTGAGTAGGTGAATAAGATGCTATCCAGGTTTTTATTGTAAAACCCTTTTTTCGCAAAGAACAAAACATTTTAAAATCTTACGGATTAATTGCACAAATAATTGTACCCAATGGCTAATATACGGGGTCTTACCCTTGTGCCATAATATGGGGGGGGGGTCTTTGCAGATCTGGTCACATTTTTTATTTATATTTTCCATTTAAGAAAACCACTTTTACAGAATAGTACCAGGAGTCTTGATAGTACTAGTCCACATAATGTACAATACAGCATTAAATATAATAAAACACTTACAGGTGGCCAGATATAGATATTTTTTTTAATTGAAAAGGTCAAATTTTAGCTTCACTGCCTGACCACAGTCGCAAGGCTAGAGGCCAAACGAAGCAGCACACGGCCACTATTGTATGCCACAATAAAAGGACTCACCAGTGGGATGTGCCTTTTGGGGTTCAGTGTGGGCCCTCTGCACCTTGTCTTTTCTTGTATCTTCAATCAGGCTGCTTGTCTTCTTTATCCAATGAAACCATATTGAGTTGATTATTTTCCTTATTAACACTTTCTTTCAGCAGCATATTTAGACGCCACAGAATTATGTCAGAGCTGGATTTCAGAAGTGCTTCAGTCCCGGCACTTCTATAGAACAGATATACTAGCAAGATATCTGCAACTTTGCGATTCGGATCCCATTCGTGATAGGTTCGCAACCACGCCCATCAAATGAAGATCTATATAGATGAACTAATAACAATTGAGTATGGAGACCACATGCACCTCATAATTGTTTAGCTATTTACTTATCAGTAAACAAGATGACCTCACCCCAGCCCTTACTGGTCTAGCTAGCTGCTTACCCCTGGCTGACTCTAATACAACAGCCACTCTAACTCATGTAAGATATTCTAATAGAACAGTCACCAGTTACACTGTAACTAGCTGTGCTACAACAAAAGAAACTAAACAAACTAGTATTTTTAAAAATTGTTAATTCAAAAATGAAGTAGGGATCTATACAATAAAAAAGTAGTGAAACAAGAGATAAATGATGGTATTACACCATAGTTTGATGGGAAAGTCCCTACTTTAGAACATTGGCTATAACAATTATGCCAAAGCAGTGGCAGATCTAGGAATTTATACCAGTTTAGAAGGTGGACATATCCACTGCATAGGAGGCGGAAGGATGCTACAGTTGGGGGTGCCCAAAATTTATGGTGGTAGTAGTAGGTGTGTGAAGCATACCAAGCATGTGAACCATGCTACTTCTATGGGAGTCTGCCCCCCACCCCCCAGGAAAATTTTGATATTAGGTGTCAGGAGATTGAATTTGGAGGAAATTTTGGTGGTTTTAGCTGTTAGTCAAAAAATTTTATTTAATACATGCTTGAGTTGTGTTAGGGTGACTGCTCTATTAAAGTATTTCGATCGTGATTGACAAGTTTCTGGAAGTTCACGTGACTATTTGTGCAATGCAGCTTTGAGTTTGTGGTGCTCAGCACCCCTCTTCTGCCATCTACAGTATGCATGAGTGTACGAAGAAGCACACTTACCTGTGCTAGGGGGGTCTGGGGGCATGCCCCCCAGGAAGTTTTTGAAATTTTGATGCTCTGAGACTGCATTTGGGCAACAATTTGTATGAAAAAATTTTATGAAGTCTATCTTTATGGAGTGTTGAGCATGCACGTTGCTTATTATAGGCACACACCGCAATAGTTAATTAAAATACCAACACTTGCATAATCATTTTTCAAAGGGGTTTATGTGGAAACCTTGAAACCCCCCCTAAATCTGCCACTGCAAAGTAGGGACTTTCCCATTAAGCTATGCTGTAATATCATTGTTCATTTCTTGTTTCACTACTTTTTATTGCATAGAATCCTACTTCATTTTTGAATTAACAATTTTTAAAAATACTATTTCTTTAGCTAACAAATTATCAGACAAACAACATGATGACTGACAGTTTCTGTGGTCGACCTAATTGATTGTGGGTAGCTGGGTCAACATCATCGGAGAGGCATAGAAAACTTGTCAGCATGTTGTACAAGTGTTAGAAACCGAACAAAGGTCGACAGGATTATTTTTTAACTAGTTGCCAGTTCTCCAAGATACCATAACGGAAATGCACAGTAGGGATATAATAATTATTTTGAGTGGCGAACCCACACATACCACATCAAAAGAAAAAAATGGCGACATGCGCCCCAGATATATCAGTTATTGTCTGAAAAGTGAAATATCCATTACACTTTGTTGTTTAACCCGTTACACAACATTACAAATCAAGAACTGTTCGAAAAGCACCTCTGCATGCCAAAAGAGAGAAATGGCACCGCGCCTCCCAATTATATCAATTATTGTCTGAAAAGTGAAGTATCCATTATGCTTCATTGTCAGCTATGTTCAACCCTTTACACAACATTACAAATCAAGAACTGTTTGAAAAGCACCTCTGCAATCAAAGTAGCCACTATGAAAAACATGGACGATTTCCGTTACAAAGGTGTGCTACCATCAAATCAACACTTTTCACTGTCAGCAAAGATGAATGGGAGGACAGTGGTTAGTCCATGAAGAATGCATTGTACGTACTGCAGTATGCCAAATAGTAGAGCTCCTAAACACTTTCTTTGTGCGCTTTTTAATAAAAGTATGAAACTTGGTACATAGTTTGGATATACCATAAAGGTCATTTTAATATTGGGAGCCACCTCAGGTTTGACCTTTGTATCCAATTTTATACTTGAAAATTGACAGTTTTTTCTCTATTTCACTTATACATGACTCAAAACCCACCAACTTGGTGCCAAATTAATGCTTTTACTCTAAAGAGCAAGTTGATACTTACAGAAAGTCTGTAGCTTTCTCTATTCAAAAGTTATAGAAATTTTATAAATATAACAAATGCCTTTTTTCTGCCGCCCACGCATATGCTTTTGATTTGTAAAAGAAAGAAGGTTGTTATTCAATTATCATACTATTTGGCAGCTAATCACCTCAATTGGGCATGAGTATTAGGAGCAGACCCATGAACTATCAAAGGATGTATATAGGGTAGTAGGAGTACAATATAGGAAGTGGGGAGGGGTTGGGATAACCCAGTTGCACAGTATATAAATTATACACAGTAGAGACCAATTTTAAATAATTCTATTAACCAAGTGAGTATAGGCTAAGGTTGTAACAGATTATATAGTGAAATACAGTTGGTATGTGTTCTGATCCACGACTACAGAAACGCAAGGTTTTGTCCTCCCTCTCAAAGGCCCATAGTAGCCCAGATTCGACTGAAACTTGTGCAGTGACTTGTTTAATACTATTTCTTGAGTATAGGGTAGTATATAGAACTTGAGCAGAAGTGAATAAAGAATATTTCACTTGGGTTTCACGTTTTATTGCACATTTTGTCCTCCCTCTACTGGGCTTGTACTTGCACATTTTGCAATAAGATTTACAAGTTAACTACATTAGTTCTGTATTATAGGCTTATATATCTTTGCAATAACATGAAAGTGACACTGGATCTGTAGGCGTGGATGGAACATGCGGTTTCCAATCCCCTTTCTCTACAATCTATGGTCGTAACAAGGAACCTATGGAAGTGTAAAGGAGATTATTTGCATGGCATCCCTATTACCAAGAGTTAATAATAGTGGCCACTATTATTAACTCTTGCTATTACTTTAGACTTGTATGTACACTTAAGGTCAAGATAGTTATGTCGATAGTTTGGAATAATATGTACGTATCTATAAAATCACCTTAGGAAGAGCTTTATGTAGAATTGGTGTACTAGCATAGAAGTACAACATTTGATTACATTTGAACCATACCTTATAGCTGGTTGGTCTAATAGCTACTCACAAGTACGTTTGATTTATAACATATTTCACAGTCAAGGTTGATCTATTTACTGAGAAATCTACTTATGCCATTTTGGTCCAGCCATGTACGCAGTGATACTGTTCCATAATTTCAATTTGTATTCCAATGTGTAAAGTCAAGGAACATTGGGTGATACGTAATTATAGCTAACCTCTATATAGGCCAAAAATGAAACTAGTCATGAGTTAGAAAGGTCTATTACTTTATAGGTTTAAAATATTAAGGAAGAAAATTTTCACAAATTTCATAAGTGAATGATGACAAATTTGTGAAAAGATACGTAATTGTGATCATGAATGAATATGGTTGAATTTAAAATATTATTTTGCTAGGCCACACAATCTAGAGTTTTATGAATAATAATAATAATGAAATTCACTTTTTACATGATTCTGTTCATCCTTTGATTCTGCCTATATGATATAATAACAGATTTGAATGGCAACAATAAAAATGAAAGTATATCCACATAATTACCAAATGGGTATTACTTTTTAACATTCAAATATGAATATCCTGCTGTACAGATTTATTAACAACCATCGTTCACAAATATGGAGAGGCAAACTACCTTGGAGCTATGTCAATATAAAATTTTAATTATTATGGCCATATATAGTCTTTGGTTGTTGTTTTTTATTTTCATAGCACAACAGTAGGATTAATAATAAATATATGCTGTATTGTTCTCCTGCAGACTATACAGAGTGATTATCTATACTTGATATCACTTAATCTGTTACAGGATTTAATCGGTGCATACTACTGCATATTATAGTTTTCCTATCCTGAAAATTAATACAGTTGTAAACCAGACTACTTAAACAAAATCATGTAACCTGATACCATACATAGTTACTGTAATCACCTCAGGGTTATTTTGTTGTGGTATGGTAGATAGACAAACGGCTGTATTAGACAAGCAGGCTTTAACCATGCAATACAGTTGTTTGAAATTGCTGTTCCAGTGTCCCTGGTATGGAGAGGTGGTCTCTTTACACAGGTGGTTACTAAGACAGGTGGTAACTAAGACAGGGTCCACTATATAACTGTACAACAATTACTCAGGATGTAATAGAACTACGTGAAAACGCTGTAGTATACATACAACTATCATGCATGATGTGCGTGGGCGGGTGAAATATGATCTTATAAATAACTGTAACTTTTGAATAGAAAAAGCTACAGACTTTCTGTAAGCATTAACTTGCTCTTTAGAGTAAAAGCATTAATTTGGCACCACCTTTGTGGGTTTCGAGTCATGTATAAGTGAAATAGAGGAAAAACTGTCAATTTTTAAGTATAAAATTGGATACAAAGGTCAAATCTGAGGTGGCTCCCGATCTTAAAATGACCTTTATGATATATCCAAACTATGTACCAAGTTTCATGCTTTTATCAAAAAGTGCACAAAATCTACTTTTTGTAAGGCTTAGGAGCTCTACTAGTAGAGGCACCTCTCAGGCCGAAATGACGTCAAACAGTAATAAATCAAGCCCATAGCCTTAGCCATTATTGAGTTACACTTGTCTGGAGGCGTCAGTCAGTCACTCAATTTCGTTAAAATAAATTTTGTTTAAAATTCCTTATTGAAAGCATTTCGGGTCAATCTAAAGGCTTGTTTGGGCTTAGTTTCAATACTGCTTCTCCGTCATCAGGGAAAAGTGAGGCTGGTTTTTTGGGTGATGTTTTTTCATGGGCCATGCCTACTCCTTTGTGGTCCCTACTATACAGTACTATTGTACTGTATGATATGTTGCTGGTCATTATAGGAGGGATCAGTTGTTACTGGAGAAAACCGAGATAGTTGGAATCAAATCTGATGTTAAGGTAAGTAGCCACACCCCCTTCGTACATGTTATAGCACTAACCATGTCCCCCTCCCTGCAGAAGATGGATGCAGAGGTCCACAAACTGATGGAAGTGCTAAAGGTAATGATGGACTGATAGGAGGAACCTCTCCTAAATTGTATTCAAAGCACACCTGTCCAGCTCCCAAATTAAATACTATTAGTAACTTGTACACCATTTATCCGAACACTTTTATTCACAAAGAACAAATGTAATATTTCATCCTAGAGATGTTCACTGTATTTAATGTGACTATCACGAGTTATTTTACTAACTCGTTTGGTTACAGGAAGAAGTAAACAAGGTCCGGTCTGGGATGAGTCTGGATATTAACTTGGAAAGGAGCAGAGTGAAAGAGGAGGTGAGGTGTTAAATGGGTGTGGCTAACTTGCAGTAGCAACCCCACCCCCTTATAGTATGGAGAACTACAACAAAGGATCAAGGACGCTCAGAACAGAATTAGCACAGAGGTCGCTGACCTCAAGACGATGATCGCATCACAGAAATCTGATATTCTAAGCTCCATTACTAGTAAATAATACGCATCACATGATCTCTGTTATTATTTATGATGTCATCATTAGATCGTACATTGACCATGTGTGCCATAGTACTATCACTGGTGGTGGGGATATGGAGACTTACTAAATAGTAGCTGCTGCTAATATTGCTGTAATAAATCAATTGTATATTATTGGATGATATTTTTAGAATAATCCACTTAGTTGGGATGACAGCTAGAACTGTTTACAATGGTCAGTCAAAAGGCCAGTTAATGGAAATTCTGTTGAGATTACTTTGAGCTGTTATAAAGATTGAACTAATACTCCTGACTATTGTACACTCCATCAATATAGCACTAATCTTGTGGGTATGCAGGTTCCATAGAGAAGTATGGTGGGATGATAACTACTTGTATTGTTAACAGGTTTTGTGTATCACATGAATTTCTGTGAATTGTGTTAAAACCAAATTTTTGCTTAAAGCCAGAGCATGTTCACTATTCAAACATTTATGCATTTGCTTAGGAGGACCCAAATTAAAGGTATGTGGGCAACTTGTATGGCCCACATCCTGAGGATTTATGGCCTAGCTATTGTACTGATGATTGGATGTCCTGGGTATGTAAAACAGCTCTTTGGCTTCAAACTTGTAGGAGATGTAAGAAAAGTGACTTGTGTGGCATCAACAGATTAGTTGGAATAACAAGAACTACAGAAGTAGTCGTCACATGGGATGATAGGTGATAAGGCTCATACTCCACGAAACTAATTATAATAGCAATGCAGGATGGGATAGATGTTTTATTAGCTAGATATGTAGCTGTTCACATGACAGCTCAAAATGTAGCTTTTTGGTCTACTCTAGTTACTGTTCAATAGCTGTATTCAGCCACATACAGCAATCATTGAGTGGCATGAGCATGAGTTGATGTGATTTATTAATGAATAACAATTTTGTAGAATGGTATAATTGAAAGGAACCATCAGCCAATTCACTAAGGTTTGCCTGTGGTAGAACATACACTATGATTTTGAAATCTTATAACTGTGCCAAGTAACTGTCCCAAGCATAGCTATAAGGTGTTCACAAAAACGTGCACAACTTACAATGTCTAATTTTTCAACTTTAGATACTCATTTTTGAAGTACATGTACTTATTATATACCTACACACCTGAACACATGTATGTGTCCATACTATACCTTAGTTAATGATGACTAACAATAAAATTACAACAAACTGAGCATAGCTATATATACTACAACACAATACTTCAAGAATTATAAAACTAGCTGTTAATATATTTACTGTTTCAATTTCTGATAAAATGATCAAAATAATACACAATCCACTATAGTGACAGATATAGTTTAGGACATACTCCTTCCTGGCTTATAATACAACAACTGTAATTCCATTATGATTTTACAGTTCCAACGTATCTCATACTGTTGTATGTGTTTATGTACAATTCACAACAAATTAATGCTCCAATACCGGCTCTGGTGACGATGGTGTATGTTTCTTCAGAAATGACATGAAGATTCCAACTGGTCAGTACAAGTGGGAACGCAGTGTGGTCTTTTTATTCATGGAGAAGGATGCAATTTATAAACATTTTCTATCAAAAGAATAAGTCACAATTGAATACTGACTGTATGTACCTTGATGATCTGGATGATGATAAATCAGGCATTAGGCTCATTGTATTTTCCAGGAATTAAATCCAGTGGCAGATTTAGGGGGGCTTCAAGGTTTCCATGGAAATCCCCTTTGAAAATGATTATGTAACCATTAAACATTTTAATTATTGCGACTTGTGCCTCGATCAAGATACTGTAATAGAGCAGTCACAGTAGCTATTAAAACAGTGTGTAGCAAGTTATTTAAGGATTTTATGTACTTTATCAATAGGCTGTGACCTTTTTTTGGGGGGGGGGGTCTCACCTTACCAAACCAGACAATGTAGTGCAGACTTTTGCATATCTCATGTTAGTGCATATCTCCACCTTCTAAACTGGAAACCCCCTTTATAAATTCCTAGATCCGCCACTGAAATCTGTAATGACAGTGATCGGGGGCACTTACATACAGTGTATAACAGCATGTGTACACCTTGTTTGTACCACCATTAACAGTAATTAACACAAAACCTGCTGACCACTTATACTGCATGGGGACAAGCTTGCATAACAGCCAGGGTGACATAACATGGCAAGCCAGGGTGACAACAAGCTGGGTGATATAACATGGCAAGCCAGGGTGACAACAAGCCAGGGTGACATAACATGGCAAGCCAGGGTGACAACAAGCTGGGTGACACGTGGAATACTGTGTACTGTAACAAGATCCAGTTGTTTGAAATTGGATGACATTTAACAGAATCAAGGGTTGAAGTTATGAGAATGGCTGCTATAGAGGTAACACAAGCCAATCACTGCTAGTTCACTGGTGGAGGGGACATATTTAAAGCAACTCTACCAATTAGCTATATAATTATAATGTTCCAACTTAGCTCTCTTACTGAGTTAACAGTCTAGGAAAATCAGACTGTGTGTCTTCATATTTAGCCAACTTAACTACAAGTCAACTAGCTGGTTTCCAACAGCATACTGTAGCTATACTGTGGTTCACAGTTAGTAAATGAATGTAAAAAGAAAAGTGAAGTATGCCAATTTTCTTAGGACAACATTTGCAGATGAATAATTATATTATCGTCATCCAAAAATAAAATTATCTTAACTGGTGAGGTTTAGAGTATCATACCCCAGAGGGATATTATTTCTATTTTATTGTGTATTTTCTCCCAGTTCACTCTTCAACATGACCCTGGGTGCAAAGCTCTGGCCATCCAGAGCTCACGTCTGGTACTCATATATACCCCAAAGACCCCATTAGAGTAGGACTAGTTTGAGAGAAACAAATCAAATTGCTCTCCTATGGAGAGGTGGTTACTATAAGAGGTGGTCACTATATAGAGGTGGTAATTATATAGAGGTAGAGATGGTCTTGATAGCGCATGTTAACTGAGTACAGTTTCCCAGCCATACTGATCTACTATATGGCTTTGATAACTGCCTCATGTTATAGTCACTGCTAATGATTCACAATGGATTATAGTAGGAGTGATGATGGGATAGTCAGTGATCATTTAACATGTTCAATAGTCAAGTAAGGTATCTCTTAATACACTAGTAAGGTGTCATTATTTATTGCAACTGAAGTGACAAGCCACTAATGGACAACCCTCACATTACAACTACTGTTACAATCTGATCAGGTCACCACATCATGGAATACAGGTAGCTATATCTGGTTCAATGGTACATGGTCTATGTACGTAGCTATTGCACCATCACAAAGTTACCACATCTTCTTATGGAGTCTTGGTAACACATTATAGTCCTATATTGCTACATGTTATTGCACAACCAAATTAAGCATGTGGTTTGACTCGAAATTGGTATCGTCATTATCTACTCTTTTAGTGACATTGTCATGTCACAAAATGGAGATGAGCGACTGTTAAACTTTTAAACTAAATGGCATTCAACTCAAAATACACAAAAAAAGTATTTTATAGCCTTTTGAGCCCAGAGATCACATGATGTATGATGATGTTCCTCTGTTATAAAGTATTAACATGCTGTGGTGTAAACATTGAACATATTAACTTGTTGTAATTAACATTCCAGCAGCCACATCAAAGCTCTCAATGTGTGTTCATCTGTTCATGTAGTTATCTGCAACAATATTTTTCTTACCAGGAGTTATAAATATTCTTGGTTGTACTATTAACTTTACTACACTGATTTCTGGCCATGATGTTCTTGAACCTCTTCAGAGAAATCAACTAGTTATTTCACCACCTATAAGAGGACTATCACTGCTGTGAGTCACTGAGAGCCTTAAACAAGTGTATTAGGAGTGGAGCAGAGTTGGCTGAATTGTACCCATAGCAATATTCAAGGAAGTAGCTGGTTAATCATATTGTTATAGAGGAAACCTTATAAGGAGATGATATTAGGGCATGCATGACATGTCTTAACAACTGATAAGGAAGTCACAGTCATTCAGTGATGATGTCTTCATGACTTGTCACTGATAGTATTCCCTCCTAGTATGGCCACCCTTTATATTCCTGGTAGAGCAACCATAGTAACAACTATACTATAAATATTGACCATCAACTGTACATCACATCAGATAACCAATAAGATGAAGTGTGGAATACTAATACTACTGGTGTGTTCAGCTCTACTAGTTAACTGCTATCCTGGTGAGTGCTGTAGTTAGTGTTATTGTTCCTCAACTGACATGTCATTGTTATATATAGTCCCCCCTACTGGTTTAGCAGTTACCAGTAAGACAGCAAGCAGTGTCACTTTGTCATGGGACATGTTGGACTCTAGTGTGGATGAATATGTGATCGAGTATCGAGCACCAAGCATAACCGCAGCATGGAGTGTGCGCTATGAACTAGACTACACGCTGACCGCTGGTACCATTAAGGGATTGAACTCTGGAACAGTGTATGAGTTTAGGATCAGAGTTGAGACTGCAGCTGGATACAGTTCCCATAGCAATGTGATTACCGCCACAACAAACTCTTATTAATTGTTGTGATTGAACTAATGGATTTGTAAATTATTTATGATTTATAAGATTAACTTCTCCATGGTAACCATTGTCTCTAACAGTTTCAAGCATAGTTATATAATCACCAGGTAGCCCACACTGTGTTGCACCCTTTAGCATCATCTCCTTATAAGGCCGTGATGGTAGAGCTGGTTGTGACTTATCTGTCTTCTCATAAGTGATGCACGTGATCTTCGTGACATCATCAACTGGACACACCCCAACATTTATTCTAGTGTATCCCATTGGGTGGCCACATCTCTCCTGTCTGATATAATATAGCGGGATATTAGCGAATGGTCCACAAACCTGTCTAGTGCGGCTAGTTCATCGGTTGAAATACTCCATACAGCTCCCCAGCAATACGCGCCGGCGCTTGACACAATAGACGCCACAGCACCACACCACATTTTAGAGTGCCCAAAGAAGTTCAGTTGATAATCTTCTAGTTTAGCTGCACACTGAAACTCCGCGGAGGGACAATTGATGTTAATCCGCTCCTTACAAAGATTAGAACCAAACGCGAAATACAATACGCGCCCCTTGTTAGTGAACATTTCGATTGTGGGGATGAGCTCCGGCAGCAGTCACTTTTCATCGTCTGGTCTAGCGAAGAAATTACGCGACTTGACCACCTCCCAGCAAAGCGTGCAGAGCCTGTCCAACTGGTTAATTCATTATCGAAAGCATGCTAAGATCGCATTGGAGGTTTGGCAGCGCGAGTTCAACAAAGGTAATGTAGCGTGTTGTGTGCAATAACCCAACCTGCTTGTTGCAGCTAATAATGAGCGAAAAGTGACGCTGCTATATCTGGCTAATGATGTGGTACAAAACAGTAAACGAAAAGGACCGGAATATCGCCGCGAGTTTACCATCATAATGCCTGACATCTTCAAAGGATTGGATTTGTGAGTCTAGCACGTGTTTTATATTTATTATCACGTGATGCAGTGGTGACGCCTCCATCAAGCGAACGGTAACCCGTATATTGTCTGTGTGGGAGGAACGAAATGTATTCTCACCAGAGCTGCGGCAAGCATTGCGTAACTTAGTTGGTGAGCTACTGTACATGTCAGAGTATCTAGGGTGTTGTTGACATGACACACAGAGCCGCCACCACAGGCAGATACTAACCCATTGGCTGATGAGGCTAGCGCAGCAAAGAGAAGCAAATTAGACCTGTCACCACCAGCCACACCCCCTGTGAGACCAGCACCTGAGGTGAGATCATGTGATCTTGTTAATGTGGACACCTACTTGATTTTTATATGATAACTAAATGTGACACACTAACTGAAACCCAACTTGTTTGCATATTGCTTTTATAAATTCCATTGAAATACAGTGGGCAAAGAATCCATGCTACATCAATAATTTTATGTATGTTTTAATCACTTGAGTAAACAGTGAAGGAAGACTCAAATTGAAATATCTAATACCCAAGGCCATGGATTCACCTCTTCATGGAGAGTAAGCTGTGTTTTGTACCATGAAGTTACGTGTGTTTGCTTACGTTGCAGCAAAATGTAACTTTATTGTTGATAGCATAGTTATATTTGTGAAAAAAACTTGATGACTGTCTCAGTTCATGATGGATAATATAATGATACAAGTCATAATTGTGTAGTTCATTGCACTCAAGACTAATTATGTTGATTAAACAAATGCCTGTGTCTAAGCACACTGTACCAATAGATTGTTTTGCTCTTCTTGCAGTTGTTGCCTATTACTATAATTCCAAAGGCACTTACCAGATAACAGCTCATTGGTTTTTCAGCAAAATAACATAAATGAAGTTTGAGGAAAAAGCAAACAAGTCAGGTTTTCACTGGTGGGTCACAAATAGCCTCTAGCAAATAGTTGTCTTGACCTGAGCCATTTTCTCTGTTGTAACATAATAAAAACAGTTACCATTACACACGGCACTTATTCACTACAGCTAAGAAACTTATAGCAAAAATTGTAAAAGTGTACACATGAGACTACCATCACCATGACATCACTATGACAATGTTTGTAATCATACATATTAGGGATCATGGAGGTTTGGGTTTTTCTGGCCAAAAATATCACCCAAACAATACCATCCTGACACCTTGCCAGTATTGGTTAGGTATAACCAAGCCCAAAAGCACCTTCAGTATGACCCTAAATGCTTCCAATAAATTATTACAAAGTTTTGATTTTTTTATTCATTGGAATTTTCTACTGTCTGACTGACCGATTCCTTCAGACAAGTGTAACTAGATAGCAGCTAAGGCTACAGGCTTGATTTTTTCACTGTTCGATGTCGCTTCATCCTGAGATGTGCCTTTTAGCGTACCGCAGTATGTACAATGCACACATCATGGACTTACCTTTATCCTCTTTTGTGTCCCATTTCTTTTTGTTGACAGCCAGAGGTGTTAATTCGCGGCAGCACGATGGCTTACCTATACTGAGGACTTCAGTTCCATTTGAAAACAAGGGTTTTTGTGTGATGATGTAGTCACGTTGTTTTTAACTTGTTGACGTCAACTCTCCTACTGTTGTTCTGCTGTGAAATGAGCTGAACACAGCTAAAAGTGAAGCGTAATAGCTACTTCACTTTCAAGTCAGTGATTGATATTTGGGGCATGCATTGAGTCGAAAACATTAACTCTGGCACCATCCTTTCTTTTGATGTGGTATGTGTGAGTTCACCAGTAATGTTAATGTTACAAAAAAATAAACAAGTATAAGAAAAAATTAAGAATTTTTAATTTGATTAGGGATCATAGAAAAGGGTAAGGAAACAGGGAGGTTGCCTACACCTACGATATGCTAGTGAACATTTAATCCCTAATTCAGTCATGGGTATAGACTGGATTAGGGATTAAATGTTCACTGTATATCTACAGGTGTAGGCGACCTCCCTTGTTTCCCTACTTTTTTTCTATGATCCCTAATCAAACTAAAAATTCCTGATTTTTCCTTATACTTGTCATTACACAAAATTGGTAAAGATAATATTTTTACAAAAGAGTAATTATTGTAGTTATTAAATTAACTATTTCATAATTTTATTTTACACTTATTTGATAATCATCCTAGTCAGGAGGTCATGTACCATTAGCGAACTTTTTTGTTTGTCATATGAAAATTATGGATTATTTTGGTGCCCAATATTCTATTGTGTCCAGTGAAGCTGCTCTTAACAAACTCTCCAAATAAGGACACAATAGAAATACCTCCATATAAGGACAAAGATTTTAGTCCCAACACATAAGGAAATCTTGTTGCTGCAAAATATTGTTGGTCCCTGATTATAGGGACATCCCCCCTCATCCTAGCCACAACCTCAAATATTACTGTCCATTCATTTCAGGCTGCTGAGCTGATGAAACGATTGATGACATTACAGAAGGATCAACCATCTCAAGACATGAAGACACATCAACAAGTGACGTCCTTCCCTCCTGAAGTCTACAACAGTACTCTGCTCAGCAGCATCAAAGGTGAGCCTCTCCCATGCAGATAGCCACACCTTCTCTACTAAATGCTAAGGATACCATTAACTGTTCAGGTATAACTGTCAGTACCTGGGGTTGTACATTATCTAGGTGTTTTGTTGAGAAGTGGTTGATTGCTTGAAATATATGTACAGTAATTGTTAACTACATCACTGAGTTTAAACTCTTCATTGTGTGATGGCTACGTGTAGTTTAGTGTGTAGTTTGAAAAGTTTTGAGTGACCAATTGAGAATTAAGTAGAAATTTAACTGTCTTGTTTTTCAGTCATTGGTACTGCTGTAAAGTGAACAGGTCCATACCATCAACCAATTCTCCAAATATCTGCTAGCACAAATCCAGTCCAATGATTATACACAACCCATGACAATATTAATACTCATTGTTACTAGCCAATAATCCAATATTGTTAGCTGTGATTTGTGCAAATTATTAACCCCTCATGTAACTGGAAAGTCACTCAAACAGGTGCATTTGACACATGAAATATTTAAATAGAACATTAATTTTAATGTTGAATTTCTACTCAATAAACATCAAATACATTTGAATTACAAGAAATATTTGTGATCCGCTCAACCTTGTCTTGTAACTTAATGGTAAGAGCTTTCAGTTATAGCAATAGATAACAAGACAATTGATTTGTACAGTCCCTATATGGGAAAAATTACAGGCATTTGTTTAATTGGTCAGAAGTCTTGAGTGGGATGGGTTACATAGTTGGGACTTGTGTCATTCTATTCACAATGAACTGGGGCATTCACCAAGGGATAGTTTTTGGCCTAAGTACACCATGCTATAAAGCAAGAAGGTTGTTTAAACTTAGAAACAGCGACAATACAGTTATGTTTTACCACAACGTAACCAAACACATATAACTCACGTTTGCTTCATGGTACAGAAACAAAACGAAGATATTCTTACTCTTCATGAAGAGATAAATCCATTGGTATATTAGATATATCTATTCAGGTATAATTATTTATGTACCACATGTACACATAATTATCTCAATGGCATTTATCTCAAAAACAGAATAATATACAAACTAATTGGGTTTTCACTCAGCAAGTCACGTTAGACTTGAAAAATACTATTAGCATGGCATATATGCACAACCATATATGGGTGATGTTCCAAAATCTGGTCACATTTACTGTATCATGAAATTTAATGTGTCACTCCTACTGCAGACAAGGCCTCAATGGAGCGGCTGAACTCTCAGGTAGAGTCCACCAGTCGAGCGTTAGGTGACTATGTTACCAAACTGGACAAGGAGTTAAAAGAACGTAAAGAAGTTCAAGAATTACTGGAGTCCTTCACTTATCAGCAGAAACAACAACTGAAGGAGACCAAACTAAATTTGGAGGTTAGCAACAATCTTCAAAGTCAATGGTTTGGTGGGTGTGGCTCTAGCAGATATAAGAGTAGTGGCCAGAGTGAAGAGATTTAAATATGAACGCTTCAAATATTGACAATTTACACTTACACTAGTACTGATCCTTTAGTTGTAGTGTGTGTGTGTTGTGGGCCACAAGTAATCAAAAGTTCACAATTCTTGTAAACTGTTGCTGTAATCATAGGCCTACTATAATACAGCCAGAGGAGGGTGGAAGCGCCTTTAAAATGTATTATGTAAACCCTTGTTTTTCAGCATCAGCTAAATGTGCAGACGATGTAACAAAGCTTGGCATCATTATTTTACTTACAATAAACATACCTGGTTAGCGCTAAACTCGCTACACGCGAAATAGTGTTTCATCAATTTTGCCTAGAAAACTAAGCACTTTTATGAAACTAATTACATCACGAAGCATGATCTAAAAATCTAGTTAACCCACTGAATCCCACCACCTGCTGGTTTTGTATTGGGACTATTGAGGTTCACGTGAGATTTTGAACAGAACTATGCAATTAAGGTAATATTTCTTAAGTAGCGTCTAAAGCACTTCCGCCCTCCTCTGAAATACAGCTATGGTATATGTGCTCACAGTAGGACCAAATACCTTATTAGGTCACTACCATTAATGGGAGGAAATGGGTGAGACAACATGGTGACTACTGGTGGATGGTACACTTATCCCCAAAATAATGTCATTGTAGTGACCTGTTTAATGCAACCAATAAGGTCACCTGTCCAAGCCTAGCCTGACTTGTGTATGTATGACCTGTCTGTAGCCACCTGCTTATTAAGGTCACCTCTACCTGTTATAAAGGTCACCATGTGTCGTATTTATTACACATTGATGTCATTATGGTGTGGTCTAATAGGAATACAAAGGTAAACTTCAGAGGGTGAAGCTGATGAGAGAAGAACTCAAATCACATCTCGCTAGTTTACCCGACCTGTCCAGGTTACCAGTAGCAACTGGAGGACTGGCACCACTACCCACAGCTGGAGAACTATTCAGATAGTTTAGTGACCACACTCACACACAGTGCACATTTTGTAATTACATTGGCTGTAATTCATGAAATACAGCTGATAATTTTTGCATTTTTTCTTCCATTAGTTTTTTCTCAGCAGCTATTTCCACCAGTAGTTCTTTCATCTCTGTCTCCATAGCAACCACCTGTGACATAATATGTGATCACATGACATCACATGATCCTTACATAACCTTGTTGTTAGCAGCGACCACTTCAAGCTCTTTGTTTCTTACAGCTTCTTCTAATGATTGCTTGTGTTGTGACTGTTTTGCCTCTAACTGTTGTCTGAATACTACATCACATGAGCTCAACTTGTCCATAGCTGACCTGTAGATGGGTCAGTGATGAAGCCTTATAATAGTGTCTAGTCATTATGTGACCTTATTAGGTTAAATTGATAATAACAATGGCAGATAACCCTGCACTGAATGGGAGAGATCAACCCCAAATAAGGGATGTCATCTTCATGGTTTACGTCTAGCTGTTAGGCCCCTACACTCAGAGCTGTACAAGTGTTAACATTTCTTCTTGGCAATCAAATAATAGCTTAGCTTTGTGCTATGAACAGAGTTCCCAGTGAAATGGTACCTTTGACTTTGACATAAATTACAAAGGCCCTCCATTATCCAGCAATCAGGTATCTAATTCTCTTGTTATCCGAACTGTGGAAGTGTATGTTCTATTAGAGTATTTTAACAGAGTTCTGTATATAATTGTATGGGCTTCATTTATCCAAACCTTCCATTATGTGAATACACCTATAGTATGTACGCATTGAGCTGGACCATCAAAAACATTTATAACTCATGGATGATGCAATTATACACGATCTTGAAATCTGGCTCATTTGTAGCACTTTAACCCACTAAAAATATTTCAAAAATCTTTTCGTTCAAATATGACACAGTATTTACACCTTACATTTCCTGTGAGGAAGCCACAAAAGTGCACTTTCCATTACAGCCCTTTCCTAAACTTGTAATGGAGCCAAACTGTACGTGTCTGTTGTTGACACCTTTGCTATCACTATTAATCATCTGGTTGGCTGAAATGTTAACTCTGGAGAAAAACCCGCTTTTAACTTTTAGCTGTTTTTCAGGATCCAGTTCAACTTGTACATACTAAATTGGGCTTGGATAATGGAAGGACCACTGTATCTTGTAACCACTTGTCATATTAATTGGGGGAAGACGTGCTCTTCTAATACAACCATACCCTCATGACTGTTTTATTAGAGTGTTTGAATGAAGCAACTAATCTGAACACTATTACCCAAGACCGTTATCGTATAGCAGCATAGCCCCAAAATTAGCCAAATTGTGCACTTTTTCATAAAAGCAAGAAACTTTCCACATAAATAGTATTCCTCATGACACTTTTTTTTTTTTTTTTTTGATATAGTGCCGTCACAGATTTGACATTTGTGGCCACTTTTGCACAGAAATTCGACCATTTCTGTCTTTATCTCCCTGAGGCATTACCTGACGTGCTAAAACATGATACCAAAGTAAAGGTCTTGTTGAACAAAACAACTTGGTTTTTATTTGAAGATAACAGGTAATTTATGATCAGTTTTAGTAGCTGAGAAAATTCTCTGAGTTACCTGCCCTTAGGGTGTAAATTATCCATGGGGAGGTAAATTATCTCAAAATTCATGGGTAATATAAATGATCATAACTTTGAAATGAAATCACCTATTAACTTCAAATTAAAACTAAGTTGTTTCGTTCAACAAGATCTTTGTATTTTGGTATCAAGTTTTACAAGTTACTTAATGCCTCAGGGAGATAAAGACAGAAACGATCAAATTTCTGGGCAAAAATGACCATAAAGGTCACCAAAGGTCAAATCTGCGATGGTACTATATCAAAAAATTTTATGTCAAGAGAAGTACTACTTATGTGGAAGTTTCATGCTTTATGAAAAAGTGCAAGATATTTGTGTTGTGCCACTATACTATTAGGCCACTACCATACGGAAGAAAACTTTGGCAGTGAAAAACTTTGGCAGTGAAAAACTTTGGCGAATCCCACAATCGGACATTTGGCGGATAAAAAGTTTGGCGAATTTACTAGACAATAAACTCTAATTGATGCACTCGTGCAGCAACACGAGGCGATGTCGACGGTTTCGTTTTCTGTGGACTCTATGATATGCGGATACCATGAGTATATGCTCAAGCTTTTAATAGTGTGCCACATAAACGTTTATTGTATAAGATTGAACACTATGGAATTACAGGCAACCTTCTTAGATGGATTGATGGATTTCTATCCAATAGGAGACAGCGTGTTGTTTTAAACGGGGAAAAATCATGTTGGCAAGATGTGAAGAGTGGTGTTCCACAAGGATCAATTCTAGGACCTCTTCTCTTCCTTATTTACGTTAATGATATGCCGAAATCCATCTCAAGTCATGTGTTTTTATTTGCAGATGATACTAAGCTTATACGAACCATTTCTACAGTTTTGGGAGAGCCCTAGTGTTGGAGAGAGGTTAGCCTGTGAGCGGGAGCCTGGAAATGCTCATGATACGCACGCCGTGGCGATAAAGAAAGTCATCAATGGTGAAATTAAAATAGTTGGGCACATTCCAAAAAGATTTCTGCAATATGTTCCATATTCATTAGACGTGGTGGCAATGTTATGTGCCAGGTAGCTGGGGCTCGCCGATATTCGTTGGATTTGGTACAAGGTGGGTTGGAAATACCTTGTATTCTCAAGTTCGTTGCAGCAAATCAAAAGGAGGTTACCAAGACTATACGCCTGTTAAGAGTCGGCATTAAATATCGAAAGTCACAATTAATTTCACTGCAAGTCCAGCTGATAGTGGGGATTCACTTCAGACCTCGTGCTCTACTATGAATAACAATCGTGATGTCACTAGTGGCGCGGCTGACCACGAAAGAGTGGAGAAGGACGAAGATAACTCAATGGACAAAGCTGATGGGCGTGATTTATCTCAAGCCTCATGCTCTACTCTTGCTGTCAGTAATGGTGGGGAAAGCCACAGAACTAAAGATAACTCAATGGACATGGTGATAGATCTAACAGAAAGCACTAATTCACCACCTTCCAAAAAGCAAAAACTTTTTGATGCTGAGAATATTATCATGGGAGTAGAGCTGACAGATGCAGAGATAAATTATGGCCAACGTTTACTAAAGGAAAAGCATCCGAAGGTTAATGGACTGTGCACAACTTTATATCAGTGTAGAATGCAAGATGGTGAAAACAGTGTTCACTGCCCTTCAAGATTTCACTGGATAACTGTTACCACCATAAACTGCAAGGCTAATGAAGTGAGGGTGTTTGATTCTTTATTTTCCTACTGTGACAAGCAGACCATTTCAATCATTAGAAATCTATATCAGACAGGCTCAGAGGAACTCAAAATCACTATGTGCCGGTGTCAAAAGCAAACTGGGAACAAAGATTGTGGGTTGTTTTCTCTCGCATTTGCTGTTGTTTTAGTGTTTAAGTTAAATCCTAGTAAGATAAAGTTTCACCAAAAGAAGATGAGAGGCCATTTGGTGGACTGTTTCATAAAGAAAGTTATGATGCCATTTCCATGCAAATGATTTCATTACAGTTGTCTCTTAAATTAACAATGATTTTATTTGATTACATTCTGATCACCAATAATAATAATGACATGTATAATGGTTATTACAATCAATCAATGCTTGTAAACTATAGCTGACAACTAAATACATGAAGGAATTCCAGTTTCCTTAAAACCATTGATTATGATTTCTGGCTTGTTTTTAACATAGTTACAAGCAGATTCTATCCAAGCTGCACTAAGTGGTTTAACGGTACTCAATTTTAGGTCAATAATCTTCTGTTGACCTTCTTGACGTTGCCGGAGTACTTGACGTGCATACCAAGACTGGAATTCCGTACGAAGCTGATTTTTCACAGCTTTATTAACACTAACATCAAGTGGCTGTAATCGATCGGTACAGTTAGGTGGAACAAGCACCACATTAATGTTGTTCTGATCTAGCTGGGTAAGAAAAGCTGAGGTACACTGGGCCTTAAAGTTATCAAAATCACTAAGGCTGGATAGTCAATGGCCAGGCCAAGACTCTGCCTCTTTCAGTAATATACTGGAGTAGGACATTATCAACATATTCTTTCATAGTGTCTTCATTAGACCAGTGATTAATGGAATATGTTATGTGCCATTTCTCAGGGAAACTGTGCTTCGGTAAGCAACGTGGAGTTTTCCCCTGATATATAATCTGAGGTGGCAAGAGATCACCAGTAAGAGATCCAGCTAAAACAGCAGTGAGCTGCCTTTTGTCATCCTTTCCCACTGCTTCTACCCTCTTAGCTCCTTTAGCTTCCATTGTCCAGTCAGAGGATGGTACAATGCTTAACCCAGTTTGATCAAAGTTGATGATCAGGTCAGCTGGAATTTCATCCATTGTTATTACTTGCTTGATTTCTAGCAAATAATCTTCCTTTACTGCAGCAAAGTTTTCAACAGTCACTTTTGCCTTTGTGGTCGCCTTGCGCTTAACGTAACCCATTCTGTGAAGCAAATATTGTGCCCAGCCTTTATTGAGATCTACTCTTGACAGCATATCTGCATTTTCATGCATCAAAATTCCTTCTGCAGAAGCTATGACCACTGTGGTATTGATACTAGTGCCAGTGGACCTCAGGTATTGAATGTATTCTCTAACCTGCTGATCTAGGTCCTCTCCTATTTTCAGCGGACGTCCATTCTTTTTCGTTGTGAACCTTGCAAAATCCTCTACACTTGGAATGTCTCCCTCAACACGTAGCTGTCCCTTATAGAGGTCTTTTAGTCGACGAACAGATGTTTCTTTGAGCGGGGGCAGCTCAGCTTTCTGGCGGTATTCTGTGGCAAAGTACCTGATGGCAGCTGTAGTTCCATACTCGGCAGCTCTTCGGGCTATCATCAGCTTTTGCGCATCTGCTAGTGTCTGATAAGGTCCTCTACAGGGCTTTTTTCCATCTGATTTTTCCTCAAGTTTTTCAGTTACCTTCTTGTTGGCACTAGAAATCGCACCAGGCGGAACTGACGAACTCAAAGGCCCTTGGGGATCGGGTAGGTTAGTACTCGAAGATGACACAGAGTCACGCTTGGTACGTTTGTAGTAATTTAAGATTGACATAGCCATTTTGTCACTCCTGTTCGACACTCGGTTCGACACGCTTCCGCGGAGTGCTCATTCACGTGATTGCCTGTAAAAAAACTTTTGGCGAATTGCTATTGATTCGCCAAATTCGCCAAAGTTTTTTACCGCCAAAGTTTTCTTCCATACGGTATACTATTAGGCCACTATACTATTAGTCCACTATACTATTAGGCCACTATACTATTAGGGTTCATATCATAAGGTCTATTATATTGTTGAAATACAAAAGGGTCCTAGTTTGTTGTCAAGCCTGATCCCTACAGTAGATTGCACAGTCACACCTAGGGCTGAGTGATACTACCGTTTTAGTGATATATCGCGATATTTTGAAAGTATTGATATCGCGATATTTTGTTATTAACTATCGTGATACCATGCCTGTACATTATTGTCATTAAAAATCCATTTGTTATGCTGTACTAGGCTCAAGAATCCTTGTAAGTTATAACCTGGTTACCCCTGCAGAGAGGTGTGAACACCATAATATAACCTCAAAGCATGTTACAATAACTGTTACTGTAAACAAGGATGATAATGGCTAGTTTGATGCCTTTAAAGACTTCCTGCAGAAATACTGAGCAATACACTATGTGGCACCAGCTATGATTGACTTATTTGTAAGTATCATGAACTATTCAGTATCGTGAATAGTGGCTTTAGTATCGATCGTGATACTAAAATGGCAGTATTGCTCAGCCCTAGTCACACCTGGTCATAGTACAATGACTCATGTGAAAATCAACCAATGAAAAGCAAGCAGACACATTTCAAATCTAAACAAATCGTCCTATTGTTTCACGTACAAACGTGACAACCGTCTTGTAATTTTCTGTATCAGTAACAGTTATCATATGTGATCCATTAGCCCCACCCACCTAGCTTGCTGCAGAGCCTGATCCCTCTCAGCCACTAGACTGGCTTCTCTTTGTTGATAGTTGTCTCTTAGTAGGATCACCTGATCCTCTAGTCCAGATACTAGCCCCACCCTCTTCTGCCACTCTGCATGTAACTGCCTACAGTGTCATGTGATCTCATGTGAGCTATGATGGGTGTGACTCACTTGTGTTTCTGTTCCCATTGGCTACATTCCTCACGGGATTCCCTCAGTTGTAGTTTTAATTGTTCCTTACGTTCAAGTAATTCTTCTAACTGTTCCTGAGGGGAAAAAATTCCAAACTGTTCATAATTCTGATCAATAAACTCATCCACTGTACACTCATGTAATGATTATAAATACTCGAGAGAGAGATTTACAACACTAATGAAGATTACCAGGAAATCTATCCACACAAAACAGCCAAGCTGTGAAAAAATGGTGCAGCTTTAAAAAGCCTGGGTGAAAAAAGTTGTGAAATCAAAGGTGGCGGCCAAGAAATGGCTGTAATGATGTTAATGCTAATAAATTTTAACAATGGCATGCACAGCTTGGCTGTTTTTGTGTGGGCTTCACTTTTTTTTGTGCTTTATAAGGCCCCAAAACCAGCTTATGGCTGACTTTGAGGTTTGTTTTGGCTCACATTTCTTCTTTTCTCTGCAGATACAATGATGAGTATTGAAGACAGACTTATAAATGTATTGCATGATTTAATTCAATATTTGATAATATTATTGTAATACTCTAATAGAGTGCACATTTTTTTGAGGACTTCTAATAGAACATACATAGAATGTTCTAGAACAATCTAGCACTTCTATTGGTAGATCTATGAAATTACAAATGTTTGATTTTAAGCAGATTTCAACTAGAAATTTCATTTATAAAGCAGAAATTAACTGAGGTGATCAGCCAAGGTAGCAGTGGTCTAGTGGTTAAGATGCAGGTGTTACGTACATGTATGGTTCGAACTCTGGTAAGGTTTGTTTCGACATTTTTTGTACATGTTTTTTACCTCATGGTGACTGCTCTAATAGAGTATCTTAATCCCGCGATTTTACATTTGTTTGGTTTTTGTTTTATAACTTCGGCGCTGTAACTCTATTGCTATTCAAACTATCAAAAGGCACTGCTACGATGATCAGCCTATCTACACACCAATTTTCAACTATACTCGGTTTACCCTGTAGCCATGACAGAAGTTTGATCTTTTTTTACATGAATAAACGCTCAAAATTCCTTGGATATTCCTCAGATTCACAGCAAACTTGGTACGTGAATCCACTGTTACACGCTCCTCATTTGTGCCAAAGATTGAGGCAATCGAGTTACACGTTTGCATTTTATAGCAATTTTTACACAAAGTGTGTGAAAAGAAAAATCGAAGCTCCCACCGATAGCCCCCCCATACGGTATAAGAAAAAATGAAGAAATTAAAACAAAACTTTGAACGCCCAATGGCTGTTGTGAATTTAATCAAATTTGCTGTGTGGTGTACCCTACCTGGCAGACAGCTATAATGCAAAAATGGTGTACTTTGGTGAAGGGGCCATGGAGCTATGCATGCGTGAAAAAGCTGTTTTCTTTCTTCCTGTCAATATACTCACGGTGTGGTGTGCTGGATTTCTTGGCCACACGACACAATACCGTGTGTCTTGATACAGCAACCATTAGAACACTTCAGACATGCTGGAGTAATTACTGTTCACAGCTCATGGGATGATGATCACTGTCTACAGTATGTACAAGTTGAGTTGGATCCTGAAAACAGCTAAAAATGTAAAGTGGATTGTTTCTCTAGAGAATTGACATTTCAGCCAACCAGATCATTAGTGGCGACAGTAAAAGTGTCAACAGACGCGTGTGGTTTGGTTCCATTACAAGCCCAGGAAAGGGTTGACTGTACTTTTATAGCTTCCCTTATAGGAAATGTATGGTGAAAATTTTTGGGTGACCATAAATATTGCTTCAAACATCTGAACGGAAAAGTTTTGAAATATTTTTAGTGTGTCAAGCAGTACTACTAATATGCCAAATTTCAAGATCGTAAATGTTTTTGAGGATCTGGCTCAATGTGTACATACTATCGGACTGTGAGATTGTGACTACAATGTGATCACTGCCCCCAGTAATTATGATGTTATTCTGAGCTGAATTCCTCTAGAAAAGGTCACTCACACACTTGTTATGTGACATGAGGCTTACTAGTGTTACTCATGTTACAGGTTGGTTCTGGGGTGATGATGGCAATTGAGGAGAATGTTCTATTTTCATTAGTAATTATTACATATCACAATTAGTGCTGTTATAGATTACTTGTATAATCAACTCAGTCACACAGCTATTATTACTAGTATGGGAAAGTGTTACACTTTTGAAAATGACAGAATTGAATGGAATTAATCACTGGAGACTTTATAAGTTAGTGCACACTTTGTACAAGACACTTGAGCAAGTAACTCCCAACTGATTTGCTAACAAGTCGGTATACCCCAGGATTAAATATCTGAACAACAACAAATGACTATTATATTAGAGTACATTGTAAATGTGCTATGAGTAATTGAACAATAATATATATACCACTTTAGCGTGGGCATTCAAAGGCGCCGCTCGGTGTTTAACTCGAATATTGCCCAGGCAATATCTGGTAAAGCAGTTTACCAATGACTTTGATGCCCAGCTAGTTCAAAGAAACGATAAGCTTTGACTTGTTATATTGAGCAACATAGAGCTTTGTATTGTGGGACTCGATTTTATAGTGGTTGTTAAGTTGAGTATATCCACTAAGATGGAGTAGTTGGTTGTTAGTAAAGGATAATGAAGGCACAAAATAATTGTTTGGGCGATCATGGATGCATATTTCTACCCACCGCGTATCAGCCTTTGAACAGACCACAGAACGGCAAAACTACTACTGCTATGCTGAAATAGGTTAGTAACTTACAGTCCTAAGTACTTAACTTAATATAATAACTTACTTACTGTCCCAATAGTGAAGTTAGTTGGCTTAACTTAGTACAAAAATGATAACAATATAAACTCAATCCCACAATCGCAAGTTTTCTAACAGCGTGTTGAAGCATAGTAACGTATTAATGACGTTTTAATGTATAGAGAACGTTTTGATGGCTATTAGCCGACGGTTTTAAAACCACAGTCAATTTTCAGATGCTACTGTATAAAACAAATGGGATGAGTTCTCGTTAGTTCTTTCACCTATTAGGTGAGTGTGCCCCAAGTGATATATATCACTTATACCACGGCTGCTTGGGACATATACACCCGCAGCCCTCGGGCTTTGGGTGTATATATCATCAAAATCCCTCGCAGCCATGGTATAACTATTAAATATATATATATATATATAAGACCCATCCCCTATTGGTTCAGATAATCTCCAACATTAATTTTGAATTGGCAAAACAATCTTTCAACAATTAATTGTTCTATAAGGTCCTAAACTAGACCAACCTGTAAATCCTGATTGACCAGTTCCTGCTCTTCAAGTTGTTTACACAAATCTTGTTCCTGCTGCTGACACGCCTCCTGCACCTGCTGGATCTGGTGATCCTTGGCAGCCAGTGCCTAGCAATAGGAGTGACATGTCACAGTAACCATGGTAACATGATAACATACTTGTTTTAGTTGTAATATGGAGTCATTATGATCATCACATATTTTATGTTGTACTCTGAGTTGATCCTTTAACTGAACGTTGTCATTGTTTAGTTGTAACACCTCATGATCTAGTGCTTCTAGTTTAGCCTGCATGCGACCTCTATCTTGTGCTAGTGATGCTCCTAATTGTGTAGTATCATAGACACACCCCACTAGATCACATGATCACCTTGTTGAGCTAGTTCTTGCTGCCATAGTTTCTTCTCCTCCTTCAAACCTTCTAACATGGATAATTGTGATTTGACCCGTAAGTGTTCCTGTAATAAGCACCCGTGCTAACAAATGGTCTACTATATTACTTGTAATATAGACACGTGTGCTAAAGACCTTGTTTATTTAGAGCAAAGTAAACAATTTGACCACGTACAAGCATCTTTGATCACCATGGTGATGGATTAGGCTGCCATTTTGAGTGACTAAAGTGTACATTACATATGCTGTTAGCAGATCTTTACTATTTACAACAAGGGCAAATCAAGACTTTAGGAAAGGGAGTCAAAATGAAATGACACTACAGGGAAGGGGCACACCACAGTGTTGCAGCAAAGTACACTAAGTATGCCAACCTAGGGGGTCTGGGGGCATCCCCCCAGGAAAATTAACCCTAAATCTGAGTGATTTTTATTTGGGAGTGTATAAACAGTGGAATGGACTACTGGAACGGTGGAATACTGGAATGGATTTTTAAAAGTTCAATATCATTTTTACATCTAAATAAGTACAATTCCTCCTCTTAAGTAAGCAAATAAATAGGATTCTCCTCTTTTATCATACTTTTCCTCACCACAACACTTGTATGACTTATAGCTCAATACTTTATTACTTGTCTGAAACTAACTGTCTTAATGAAGGTTCAGTTCAGTGTGCAATGTGGCACTGCTTAGGCTCCTAGGTTAGTGGTAAACACCTCGTACAGGCTCTGCCTTCTGTGTTCACCCTCCATAGCCTAACTGGTAAAGTTGATAATGAATACTTCATTATATAGTGAATGTACTTTTACAATGCATACATGTAATCAGCTAGCTAGCTAACTTTTTGGGAACAAGGGTTAAGTCAGGAGTCTTCTTGGTATTCCCAATAAACTGCTATTGTGCATGTTCATAACTGACTTTACAGTACAGTACATTACATTGGTAAACTTTGTCTATGGTGAGGTGAATTATGTTAAATGAACTGACTTCAAGGGGAATCCTATTTATTTGCTTACATAAGAGGAGTTGTACTTATTTGGATGTAAAAACATACTGAACTTTTAAAAATTCCATTCCACCATTCCAGTAGTCCATTCCAGTAGTCCATTCCACTGTTTATACACTCCCTTTTTATTTGACTGTTGTATCAGAGGTATAACTGCTCAATTAGGGTATCTTGATACTTATGGTAAGGTCTTGATACTTATGGTAAGGTCTTGATACTTATGGTAAGGTCTTGATACTTATGGTAAGGTCTTGATACTTATGGTAAGGTCTTGATACTTATGGTAAGGTCTTGATACTTATGGTAAGGTCTTGATACTTATGGTAAGGTCTTGACACTTATGGTAAGGTCTTGATACTTATGGTAAGGTCTTGATACTTATGGTAAGGTCTTGATACTTATGGTAAGGTCTTGATACTTATGGTAAGGTCTTGATACTTATGGTAAGGTCTTGACACTTATGGTAAGGTCTTGATACTTATGGTAAGGTCTTGACTAATAAAAAGTTGCTATTGTCCAACTAAATACATGCCACCCAGGAAATTTTTCATCAGACCTTCCTGAAATGATATCAGTACTTTATTAGAACAGCTATATATAATATTTGCCTGGCACACAATGCTATATATTTGGTAACTAGTGTATCTCCATTTTGATGTTTATATACATAGTGTACAATTGTTGATAGGCCAGGGTCTCCAGCTACCCTCCTGTTGAACTATTGCATACAACCTGTACAGCAGTTCTGTACAGTACACACCTTGCGTACTGTACAACAGTTCAGTACAGTACACGCCTTGTGTACTGTACAACAGTTCTGTACAGTACACACCTTGTGTACTGTACAACAGTTCTGTACAGTACACACCTTGTGTACTGTACAACAGTTCTGTACAGTACACACCTTGTGTACACACAGGAGAAACACACAGACAAACGTACATGCACCCAATTGGCTTGCCCACACCTGCCCTATACCTATTAAATGTGCTACTGTATACTTTTCCAACAGTCTGTATGCTGTGAGCAAGCTATGAACTTATTATAAGCAAAAAGTTAAGTTAGAAGGAGTACTGTGATGCACCAAAAATGTAGACAAAATGACAAAAGAAAGTTATGCCTGTGGCCCCATACCCTACACAGTAGTAACTGCAACAACTTCAGGGAGGTGCTTTACAAGCTGAATTGTTTATCGTGTGGTTAGAAATGGAATGCAGCTGAAGTTTTCGCTACATCATGGCCTTCAACATGTTGTAGTGGACGAAGGAACGACCGTACGTGTAGGACCATGTCACCATTTCACATTTTCACTTTAACCACAATAACTGAGGTCTTCAAACAGCGATAAACAAACAAACAAACAAACAAACAAACAAACAATAACATGAATCAATACATTAGGAATGAAGCATTAAAGATCATGTCCTAAAGTAGCATGCATGATACCTTATTCCACCATCGTGCAAGCCTAATAGTTAAAGTGATGAGAACATGAAACAGCAGAATTGCATGTAAGCTAAATCAATAATTATCAAGACATGTGCAAATTATGTGGTGCTATCCTATCATCAAGAGTATATTATATACTCTTGCTATCATGCAGACACTGTAATAATGTGGTCGACAGTATTAAAGCACTTGTAGCTATACTGCAAGCAGTGAAATGGACTTAATACACAGGTACACACTTCATCACATCACAAAGAATTGGAGTTACAAAGAGAAGGCACTCGAACATGCACCAAATTGGCCTGCCCATGCCTGCCCTATGCCTATCAAAAGTGTTACTGTATACTTTTCCAACAGTCCATATGTGGTGTAACAATACCAGGATGCTATGAACTTATATGAGAAGAGTTAGAAAAGTATGCACCAAAAAGGTATATAAAACGAAAAAAAAGTTTTTTCACTGGCAGGATTCGAACCCATACACTACACAACAGTAACCGCAACAACTTCAGGGAGGTGCTTTACCAGCTGAGTTGTTTATCGTGTGGTTAGCAATGCTGAAGTTTTCTCTACATCATGACCTTCAACGTGCTGTAGTGGACGAAGGAACGCACGTAGAAGCTTGCAATAAACTTTTCGACGTAGCCAGGTGGTGAGCGTTTCATTTCGCGTGTGAATCATGTCGATACATGCACAGATTGTCGAGTAATCGTCGTCAATAGCTGACATATGAAAAGGTGTGTCACGAAAAGGTGGCACTGAGAAGAAAAAAAAAAGGTGTCATGGGCAGGAATCGAACCTTGGACATTTGGGTTAACAGTTCTATGCGCTAATGCTTTGGCTGTTTGTTCGTCGTTTTGACAGGAATTTAGCTCAAGTTTTCCTCTACACCAACGCCTTCAAAGCTTTATAGGGAGTGAATGGAAACAGGCAGCGATTTGTAACAACAAACTTGGAGTTGCCAGATGGTGAGCACTTAATTTCGTTAAAGTCCCGTGTCGATACGTGCTTTGGTTGTTGAGTTACGGGCGTTGGAGACAGACAGACAGACAGCATTATATATATAGAAGATTGTGACTGTAATTAGCATGTAGGCTGGAGTATGGCATTATATGATAGAGACTGGTGGCAGCTAAAAGTCACAAATAGAAAGATAAAACACCTCTGGATGAGATTTTCATGACACATGTACAGCACATATTTTTGGAGGAGGAAGGCTTACAAGCCAATGACAATGTTGTCATGTTTGACAAAATGGCAAATATCAGTGAACAACTCCTTCACAACTGGTTTATAATTGGTACAGAAATAACAAAATGAAACAAACTCTATCAAACAGTACTAATATGGATTGAGTAGATGAAGTGTTACAGCTTACCCCCTGTAGAGCTTACCTCTTGTAGGGTGTTCACTTCAGCTTGTAGTCTACACTTAATGGCTACCTCACTTTCTAGTGTGACAATCCTCTCCTGGGGGAGGGGGGGGGGTAATGGTGACACAACATTAACCACACTACCTTATACTCTGCTACACACTCCTGTTTACACTTGTTCAGTTCAACTATCCTACCTCGTTGTTCCTTCACCATCTGATGAGGTCACATGAGATCACGTGACTGATCACATGATCCCTCACCGCAGTCAAATCAGCTACCATACAAGTACTCTTCTGTTCTCGTTGTGTTGCCATGACAGCAGTGTCGTGACTAGCCTGGAGCTCTTCTTGTAGTGACTTGTACAACTTATCCAGCTAATAAGAGGGTGTGGCTGATTAAAAGGGTGTGACTTAGTAAACCACACCTCCTGATATCGACTATTCTCATTGGCTAGAGTAGAACGAAACTCTGTCTCCATGGCAGCAATCATCTGGTGTTGTTCTGACAACCTGTGGGTGGAGATCATGTGATCCATCTAGGGATCATGTGACCTACTCACTTTATTTTGTACTCCTCCACAACACTGTCCATTTGGTGTCGTTGCTTAGCAACCTCATCATCTATCACCTGTCGCACCTCCTTTCCTCCAACATGTTCCTCCAATTGTTTACTATAAGGAAGGGGTGTGTCATTACGGGTATTCCCCTAGGGGACTCTCATACAGGGAAGAGTAGGTCAGGTTGATCTGACATTAAATGACATTGTATCAAATTAGGGTCTGCTAAGTTAAGAATCATAAAAGCAACAACATTTGATAAAGGGGTTGTTTTCATAAATAAACCTTCTCTCGATAAGTGTTATTATATCTTGATAATCAGATATATCTATAGACAACTCTAATTTGGATCTGACTCCCTTTGAGATTGTTATTGATGACTACAATACACAGTATCAATGCTAAGACTTGATTTTGTACCAAACACAATGAATCTATGGACTACAACTAATTATGAAATATGAATGAGTTATTATATTCCAAGATGGGTTTAATCAAGAGTTTATAGTCACCCCCTATTGGTACTTTGTAACCATGTACTATTAACTGGAGGAGACAGTTAAAGAGTATGTGTAAAACACAGGACCCTGCTAGCTCTGTTCTCTTAGGTGCACTTTTTTGAGAAGCACTGACTGCTTTATTAGAGTACATTTAGTCTTGAGACTGGTCTTCAAAGTAATTGGACAGCAAACATCAACGGATAACCAATATAATCCTGTAGGATATGTGGATACACATGTCATTATCACCTCACAAGTTACAGCATTACTGCACACACCCACTAATACTCCAATTAACACACACCATATACTCACCGATGCTCCAGCTCTCTGTTAGTTAGGAGTTCTTGAACTTGTGTTAATTGTTGCCTGAGCTGTTTAACAGTCCTGCGTAGTAGCCCCACCTCCTTTTGTGCTGCACAGACTTGAGACTCATTGTCCTTAGCTCTGTATAACTAGATCATATAATCTCTATCAGTACATGTAACTAGATCATGTGATCTCTATTATAACAAAGGGTTGAGATGGTCAATTTGTAAATAGAGCTTTGCTTAACTACTCTAATAGAACAGTCAGGTTTGTAAACAAGGTTATGGATACATAATGTACTATCTAAAGTTCAATTATCCAATCAATTTACTCATTTGATCAACAATATTAGACTAATGAGGATAGCTGAGGGTTTACTGTAGTAAAAACAGTAAATGGTAAACTTTTTCCCAACCATACTACCAGACATTTTTAAAAAAAGAATTTTTGACTGAGTGTCTGTTCAGGCCTGAGCACCTCCTCATCAGTACACAGTGGTGCTGATTGCAGTGGTAGTGAGAGTGTTTATGTAAATTTAAAATTTGGACTCTTAACTGGCAACAGAGAGACTAACACACAATTCCAGCAGTTATCTAACACCCTACACCTTGGAATGAAGTACCCAGTTGTTTATGAGATGGTACAAGTCCCACAATTGTTGGGTCAGCCACACCCACACTGACTATACACAACACATACCAGTTTAGTCCTCTCCACTTCCCATTGGTCTAAATGTTGTTTATTAGTTTGTCTTGTTTCCTCCAACACCTTCAACTGGTTGTCATGGATACTACGCAGCTCACTAAATTGGTTCTTCATGGTTGTCATGGCAGCCTGTGACATCACAAGTAACTCATACATAATAACCAATCAGATACACACAACACCTTTAACTGTGTGGCTTCCTCAGAGTGACCTTGTACTGCTTCTTCTCGTCTTGCCAGTTCTTGTTCTAACCTCATCACTCTAGAGAGTGCTAACTCGTGTTTACGTCTCTGCTCTTCCTCTATGGTTACCGTGACTACAATTATGTTGACAATGGGACAGTGGATCACCTGATGCCTGTAATAACCTAATATGGTCAATAAGTTTCCTGGCGGCTTGTTCAGCCTTCCATCGTCTCTCTCTTTCATTATCTAATTCTTTAGTGAGTAGCTAGGAATGATATGGTATAGATCCTTTAACAATGTATGAAGTGATTACTGCCCAGTAATTACAATTATGAGATTAATTGTATTCTGAGCTGTGTGCCCTTTTAACAGTTACCAATCATTCATATATAGAGGTTATCTGTTAAGTGTTTGTCATTTCCATGTTTCTGAGGCAGCAAAAATCAATGGAACTCTTGTGAGAAAATGAAACTTTCTTGTAATTAATTGAAATCACTACACTGAGTGAGTTACTCATAATAATAGCCCATAGAAGGGACTGCTGCTGGAGTTCAGTGGCCCTGTTTCTTCCAGCTGCGAAGCAATATTACTAAGCAATAATAAATACACTACAGCATTCTTATTTTTACCAGCATTTTTCAGCTTGTAACTTGCCTCATGCATTCACAAAAATAACCTGTAATTATACAAAAAAAATATCTAGTGTGATGTCAAACGGACACCCTCTGTAATATTATACAGTAGTTTAGAAACATCCTTTACTAACACTACTGATGATACAGGATGGTGCTAGGGTGACATCAAAGGCTTTTGACTCTTGGCAGTAGGCTATTAGGTAGTGGTAGGCTATTAGGTAGAGGTAGGCTATTAGGTAGTGGTAGGCTATTAGGTAGAGGTAGGCTATTAGGTAGCGGTAGGCTATTAGGTAGAGGTAGGCTATTAGGCAGTGGTAGGCTATTAGGTAGTGGTAGGCTATTAGGTAGAGGTAGGCTATTAGGTAGTGGTAGGCTATTAGGTAGAGGTAGGCTATTAGGTAGTGGTAGGCTATTAGGTAGAGGTAGGCTATTAGGCAGTGGTAGGCTATTAGGTAGCGGTAGGCTATTAGGTAGAGGTAGGCTATTAGGTAGAGGTAGGCTATTAGGTAGCGGTAGGCTATTAGGTAGAGGTAGGCTATTAGGTAGGGGTAGGCTATTAGGTAGAGGTAGGCTATTAGGTAGCGGTAGGCTATTAGGTAGAGGTAGGCTATTAGGTAGGGGTAGGCTATTAGGTAGTGGTAGGCTATTAGGTAGAGGTAGGCTATTAGGTAGGGGTAGGCTATTAGGTAGAGGTAGGCTATTAGGTAGCGGTAGGCTATTAGGTAGAGGTAGGCTATTAGGTAGAGGTAGGCTATTAGGTAGTGGTAGGCTATTAGGTAGCGGTAGGCTATTAGGTAGGGGTAGGCTATTAGGTAGAGGTAGGCTATTAGGTAGCGGTAGGCTATTAGGTAGAGGTAGGCTATTAGGTAGTGGTAGGCTATTAGGTAGTGGTAGGCTATTAGGTAGAGGTAGGCTATTAGGTAGAGGTAGGCTATTAGGTAGCGGTAGGCTATTAGGTAGAGGTAGGCTATTAGGTAGAGGTAGGCTATTAGGTAGTGGTAGGCTATTAGGTAGCGGTAGGCTATTAGGTAGGGGTAGGCTATTAGGTAGAGGTAGGCTATTAGGTAGCGGTAGGCTATTAGGTAGAGGTAGGCTATTAGGTAGCGGTATTGTGATAGGGTTTGTGTAGCAACTGATCAATTGCATTGCATGGCTCTGATTTGAACAAAGCTCTATGGCTGGTTTTTGTACTGGACAGAGCATCCCAGGGTGTGCCTGAGGAGTGACAATTGGCTATGATAAATTGTCAAGTGGCAATGTTTTGACATAATTAATAATAGTGTCTAGTAAGTACAGAGCCTCTACAAATGATTCTGTGCGAGTCAAAAAGGGATTCTGTCAGTCTACACTGTATATGTGAAGATTGTCATCACATCTCCTTGTTCTGCCATTGTGTACACGTCAACACATCTGGTGACATCACTTGTAGGGGTTCTGTACTGTGTTGGACACTTCCTCTATTATTAACTCTTACAGATAATATTATCCTGTCAGAACTATAGTATGAAGTAGTGTTGAGCGGTTTTGATATTTCATAGACGGTACAGTACTGCGAACTTGATATTGCGGTATGACTAAATTATTGGCATACCTTACTTTGATGCTATTTTAGACCTACAGCACTAGATTTAGACACAGAAAAAATTCAGAATTGTGTCGAAAGCCAATTGTATATTTACTGCAGTACATATCCCTGTAAGTAGACTTCTTCACACAAGGTACTTTACACACAGGGAATGTTATTTTAGCTACTAAAAGACTTGTGTTTTTAGAATTCACGGTATTTGCGGTAGTTAAAAAAACTGGACCATATCAAAAACAGATACTGCGGTTTGACTAAAACATTGTCATATTGCTCAGCACTAGTAGTAGTATGAAGAACATGTCAGTGCATGCTCTGGTGTACTGTTATTTTACAGGTCAGACATGTACAGGCTGAGCTACAGATCAAATAACAAGAAATCTGGGTCAGCTGGCATAACAGAAGTCAACAGTACATGTCATCATTTCATTATGAATGACATTGTCATATCTGGCTTTGTTTCAATGACACAATAATAACACTGATTGTGAAGTAAAGATGACTCTTTATATGACTAGTCTGTGTCTCAACAGGACAGTTCTCATAAAAACTTGGTCTTTTTGGTGTCACAGCTGGGCGGTCCCTTAGGCTTTCCTCAGTTACTGTGGCTATGCTAGCTATACCAGAATTAATTGAGGCCTCGATCAAGACTAGCATTAAAAGGGAGACAAACAAAGAATTCAGACATATTTAAGCTACTTACTGTGACACTGTCAACCATACAAACAAACAAATAAGTTCAGTAAATACTTGCAGCGTGCTTACCGCGACACTGTTGGGTCGTATGAATGAGTAAACGCTGGTAGGATTGTACCAGACACTGTTAACTGTACAAACAAATATGGAAAATTCATGCTAATGTGGGACTAGCTCAGGTTCGCCCCGATAACCACAAACCGTCTATGTCATTGCCTACAACTCTTGATGGGGGGGCATATAAAACATAACTCACTGGTATCACATCAACCCATCACAAGAATTGGGAGCTGTTCAACCTTCAAGCAAGAGGACAATTTGTAATGGACACAAACTCCACAGGCAAACACCAGCAATGTTCAACATCAAGAAACCATCGCGTGTATACTGCTCTTCATCTTGTGTCACTAAATCACTTGTATTCAATCATATTGTAACAAATAAGTTTGCTAAACCATCGTCATGTAGAAAAACTTTTAGCCATCTTGAAAGATTGTACTGTATCATAATTCCTGGCACTGATTTGAGCCCATGCAGGTAGCATAAGCAGACCCAACAAGTTGTGGGTGTGGTTTGATAGTACAGCAACCTGATGGTGTAGTATAACCCAAAAGGTAAACTGATCACACATGCAACTACCTACAGAATATAATACAAAAGCTGTGACCATGTCCCACCTATCCCAGGTCAGACAAAAGGTGGAATTTGCAAAAGCTATATATCCATCTCTATAGTGACAACGTCCAAGTTACTGCTATTCACCACAAGCATGCTTGTTGCAAATGCTCCTTCCTTGAACTGTGACTACCTGCCTGGGGTAGGTGGATCATGACACACTAACACATGTTACAGGTGTGCACACTAAGGGAGATCACTGAGGGGTAACAAAACTATACATTATTATACCTGAGTAGAATTGTCACTGGCGTCCACTTTCTTGTTCCGCATTAGAGTCATTCTCTTCCTACGATCTTCCCGATGTGATGACACATATCGCTCTCTGTCTTGTCTCCTTGCATCACTAGAGGTGCTCGGGTCACATGAGCTCCTTCTCTTCCTATTAGTAATAGTTTACACTTGCTGGTTACTATAGTAACACACTTTTGAGCACTATTTGCAGTAGCAGTCTTCCTCGGAGTTAAACCCTAATAAGGGAAGGTTTACCATGCTAACAAGAAAGCAGATATACCTGTTCACTTCTCTTCAGTAAACTAGCCAGTTGCTGTTCCAGTACTACCAGCCTAGTTTGAACTGCGTTAGGAGGGCTGGCACTGCCCCGCTCATGATAACTACTCAACACTTGGTCAATATGGGGAGTGTGTAAGGTTGCTTGTTGCTCCTACAGTATTGGAACACTACACTACACTACACATGATCAGTGTTATCGGTACCTCTAGACGCGCTGGGCTGCTTGACGTCTCCAGAAAGTCCAAGTACTCGGCTAGACCTAACGGATGGGTAAATAGGAGTACTGTTGTGATTAACTAACCAACCAGGTCCGCTAAGTTTATCAATAACTTCGTCTACTTCTGATGAGTCTTCGTCCATTTGTATTTTCGCGCCACCCAGTGAAAATAAACGTACTGCAAGAAATAAATTATACAAAAATCACCTTAGTTAGTCGTGTTGCTGTGATGGCCGAGTGGTTAAGGCGTTGGACTTGAAATCCAATGGGGTCTCCCCGCGCAGGTTCGAACCCTGCTCGCAGCGAATTTTTTTTCGTTTTTCGTACCTTTTGTGAACTACTTTTTTTTGCCGTTTTCCAAACACTTTTTATGCTACGTATGTATTACATTTTTAGAAGCCTTACACAGTTAGTTAAAGGCTAGTAGTCACTAGTGGCTAGTCATTTGACTTGGACAGTTTTACTGAAGTTGAAGTTATGCAGCAACAACTGCTTCTCTTACTGGTCCTGGTAGCAGTCACTTCAGCTACTTACTACACAAGGAGAAGTGAGTATCATCACATACACTGATAGTTAGCTATGTAGCAACTACAGATCCTTGCCTGCTGGATAGTGATGTTGGACCATGTGATGGACTGTTTAAACGCTACTTCTTCAACAAGAGAACAGGCCAGTGTGAGCAGTTCAATTATGGCGGGTGTGGAGGAAATGCTAACAACTTTCTGTCCAAGAGAAGTTGCCAGAGAAGATGTGGTGGTGAGTGACAAGATATAATTTGGTAACTAGGAAGGCAATTAATTATGTACTGACCATTGGACAGATTTTTAAGAGATGGAAGTAAGGGACTGGCAGGGAAAGGAAATTAAAAAACAAAGCCTGAGAGCCAGAGGTAACACCAATTTAATACCTTTCAGAGCTGGGATGTGTGGCAAGCTAAATTTGCACTTTGAGGCTAGTCATGGCTTACAATATTACTTATAGATAAGCAATCTGTAGTTATGGAGAGATACGAGAGTTGTTAACTTAATTTTTTCATTGCTAGGAATGATTTTAGTAGACCTTGTTTATGCCATAACATGATGACACGGTCCCAATTCAGAAGAGACATACTATATTATAGAAAGATCATAATATTACTGTAGTCAGTCAGTGTATATAGTGGTTGTTTGATCCTCATCGTTATGTCATGTGTCACATCTCTGTGTGTGTTATAGGTCGTTCATGTCCAATACAAGGTCAAGTGTTCCAGAGATGTAAGACTTGTCCAGCTACCTGTACTAATCCTGGTCTGGTGTGTACTCTACAATGTCAACCAGGGTGTGGTTGTCCTCCTGGAAAACTCATCGATGTCACTAACAATAGATGTGTACAACCCTCACAGTGTCCTGTTGATTGCTCTGTAAGTCAACACAATGACAAGACACAGACAAAAACAGGACCATTGTGGACCAACAGATACCATGACAACCGTGCATAATTACATTACATCATCAAGGTAGCAGGGTCCATATCACTTTATATGACTTCATACCATCATTCATTTATGACTAGCAAGTGTATATTCACACTGACAGTGAAAAGTTCTGCATGGTCTATAGCAAGCTAGCTGATTATTACATGTACTCAATACACTATATTGTAGGGCTGCTGCTGCTTATAATGGCTGGCTACTAGTAATGTTTACCAATACAATGTAACTTGATGATGTATTCATGAAGTATTGCCACTTACAATGACAAATTGCTCCATACAGAGCTATTTGTCAGAATATGCATAATGACAGTCATACTCAGCCAGCCAGCCACAACTAGACATAATATATACTATTATTCTAGGATGGTGGTGGGTACAGCATAATTACGTCACACTTGGTGTGGCAACCTCACCACCCAACATGTTGTCCAGTAGTATAGTGGATGTGTGTATTGTTGTAATGAGTCATTCAGGTTGGTGTTGTCATACTCTACCTTGTGTATAGGCTGTACTGTGTGCTATACCAAAATGTACTACTGGAGTAGATACTGCAGTACCCCCTAGAGAATGCTGTCCCCAGTGTGGTGAGTATGTAACTAGAGTTTATGATATTTAATTGTCTGCTAAAACAAGTTGGCTGTAAAAGACTAAAACAGTACATGCCATCTATCAGTGATAATAGCTTTTTTATAGATAATAAATAAATATAATAAGTAATTAGCTATGGAGGACATCTACCAGTCCATAGGGCCAGAAATATGGCCCATCTCCAGGGAAGCATCTTTGGAGTGATAGGAAATTGATCGCATTCCCAGGATGCACAGTGAGAATTATTAGTATTTTGTATAGTTGAGAATGAATAGTAAAACTTTGCTTTAATCATAGCAGTATTTCTGCACTCCCAATTAATAACTCTACTTGGCTATAGTCATTTACAAAAAGACAGTCAAGAAGTTACTAACCAATTAGAGTCAAAGCAGCAGTAAAGCTGAATGTAGCACATGAGTTGATAACAAAGCTCCCATCATCAATCTTTGCTAGCTGTATCGGGTTTGATTCCTTAACATCAGCCATTAATAAACAGTATATATCAGTTCTGCTTATCTCCACCTTTTCAAACACACATTCTGTAACAACTTTAAGCAGGCTGTGTAGGACCAGGTGTCCTACAGACCTTTAGCACTTGTGCTGTAAAGTATTAATATTTTTTTTTTAAATCTTCTGTCTGTATTATGAAATTGAATCATGTTATGTAAACACCATTAGTCATTAACACAATTAGTCGTTACGTAAACACCAACTGTCGTTATGTAAACACAATTAGTCATTACTGTTGCATGGTGCAAGTGTGCAATCTTTCATCTCAACAGAATTTCTTGTAATATATGGAGTTGGCAACTGTGTTTAAAGGTGGTTCTTTTTTTTGAAACTCATAAGCAGTAAAATAGTGTTATTTGACTGTTTTATTAGAGTATATATGACTGCTCTATTAGAGTATCTTAATCTCTTAAAATATAGAGGAGCTCAGTATCAACATTACATTTCAGTTTTAATTCCACTTCAGTCGTATAGCTTTATGGCTTGTTCCCTTGTGGTATCTGAGTAGTAGCAATACTGACACATATTTGAGTATTCTGATTCCCTCAATTTGATGACTGGTTACTATTCTGTGGTGAGCCTATAGCTACATATAGCTAAAAGAAGACACATACCTTATATAGTATGTAGAAGTCATATACCTTATAAGGTTAGTGTGAGAAGCACACTAACATGCAAAACATGGCCAATTTAGGGAGTTGGGGGCATTCCCCTAGGGTAAGTTTTAACTTTTTGAAGTTGTTGATAATCAGCAGTTTATCAAATATTATACGTCACTGCTAATCGTATTAAGATTGCTGCCAGCTTCAGTATCTTGGTCTTGCTTAATCAGTTTTCTGGAAACCTGAAAAGCCCATGCAACTGAAACCACCACACCTGTTTTGGCCAGTCTCTACCAGAATAGCTAGTGGAGTGATATAAATTACACCAAAAATGTCTGAATTGTGTAAAGTTGTTCCCCCCCCCCCCACCCCCGCATTCAGTGCTGGCACTTAATTTATTCAACTCTTCAGTTATGTACCCTCCTTTATACACAAACTCTTTTATACACAAACTGGAATTTGTGTTAGCTAGGTAAGAAGAGCTACAAGACCTTACTCCATTACCAGTAGGGGCTAATTGTACACAAAGTATGTAGCTATGAAGTTTCTTGTTATAATTTTACAATTCATTAAAGTGATATTGGTTCATAGCAGACCATGCATATCTATAATATGACTTAGAACTGAAACAGATTATAATTATATATCCGGTGGATATCCTAACAAAAGTCTTTCCAGGAATCCTACAGACTGACATCATCCGGCATTAAACTATTATTTTGCTTACAATTTAAATCAATAAACATAATGACATTTATAGCTAATAAACATAATGACATTTATAGCTAATAAACATAATGACATTTATAGCTAATAAACATAATGACATTTATAGCGGTAACATGGAAAACTTTCTATCAAAGAAAATCTGTTTCAGCACTAGTCCACTTAAATCTTTGATAATTTTATACTGCTAGCCTTATGTTGTATACTGGTCTATTAGTGTGTAGAGTTGGCAACAGGACGTTGCTCCCAGGAGACACATATCCACTAGATTGTAACACATGGTAATGATGACATCACATCTTGTAATATGTCCTCATGTGTGTCTACACTAGTACATGTACCAAAAATGGTTTAGTGGCTTGTACTGAGAAAGCTTGTCTACCAGGTAATGTCCTTGATGGTGTTACATGATACAACATATCACTTGTTACAGCTGATCCTTGTGAGTCAGTGACCTGTCCTACAGGATCACAATGTGAAGTGTTTGAACCAACTGGTGAAACATTTTGTAATCCATCTTGTGATCTTGATAATGGAGGATGTCCAACTGGTCAGACCTGTTCACTACAACAGGTTCAGTGTGTTAGAGCTCCATGTCCACCTGTGGTCCAGTGTAGTAAGTTTACTCAACAATACTTAGTGAGATTACTGAGCATTATGCTTTTGAGCTGTGTCCAAAAATCACCGACCATGCTCAAGAAATTCCCAAAATTACATACAGTAGAGTAATGATCCAGCTTCATTCTTTCTTTTAGCTGGTTGTTATAATGAGCAGCAGCTACTTCACATAGGCGGCTCCAGGATTTTGGTGACTGCATGGTTTCTGATCAGGAGTATAGCCAGATTTTTGGTAAAGACCACATAAAAGATAAAAAGGTAACTGCCTACTATGAATGACTGCCCTCTACACAGCTTGTTACATTGCTTCTGTGACTGCTCAATTTATTAGAGTGATTGACTGCTCTATTAGAGTATCTCGATCTGAACATATTGTGCCTTTGCAAATGAATGCAAAATATATTTTAACTGCTTGAATACACTTGACCGGTTTCTGGAAACCTCAGAAACTCTCCTGGAGCCACCCCTGATTACAGTTATCCATCACTGTTAGAGTATCTTTGTGAATCTGCAAATACCAGTTATAACTGATTGTTCAAAATGTCAGCACTACATTCCATGTGTACCAGTTATGTCCCATCCTCATTATTTGTTACAGCTGATCCTTGTGCATCAGTGAGATGTCCTACAGGATCAAAATGTGAGGTATACAAGCCAACTGGTGAAGTATTTTGTAATCCATCTTGTGATCTTGATAATGGAGGATGTCCAACTGGTCAGACCTGTTCACTACAAGTAGTTCAGTGTGTTAGAGCACCATGTCCACCTGTGGTCCAGTGTAGTAAGTTACATCATCTGGTTCTTTGTGTGTCACCATTATCCTCCACCCCCCTCCCCAGAATGCCCTTTAGAGGGTCAGGTGTTCACAACATGCGGTACAGCATGTCCCCCAACATGTAATGATCCAGGACCAGTGATATGTACACTACAATGTGTGGTTGGTTGTCAGTGTCCATCTGGTACTGTACTAGATGAAAAGAATAGGAAATGTGTCAAGCCAGATCAATGTGGTTAGTGTTATCCCATCATTGAACTGTATGCCATCACATCACTATGTCATTAGAGTGTCCTCCCACCTGTTCCCCCCACTTCTGTAACAATCCAAGGAACAGATACAGACCATGTAGTCGGTGAGTATGTCCTTGTACTCTACTAATTATAAATACAGTATTTTACATTTATAGTCCACCACCCCTCACCGTACCACCATGTCCTGACATGTGTCGTACGACATATTGTAACGCCTGTTACTACTCTGACACTGCTCTCCCCACCCCCTCACGATGTAACAACCTGTGTCACTTCCCTCCCAGTTTAAAATGTCTGAGGAGTTGGGCATCATGTGTTGGGCATTATGGCAACCACTACGTGAGTCACATAGTGGTCTAGTAATATGGTGACCATGTTGTCTTGTGTAGTGGAGGAAATCTTCTGCCTTCCGTTGCTATGAGTATACCTGTCCCCTCAGGGGATGATAGTGACTTGTACAGCATCTAGTGACATCATTATAATGAGCAGTCACTACACTATTCCATCCTGTGGTCATATCATTGTCTATTATTTCAGTTTTGCCAACAATGAAGTAATGGGGGTTTGCTCGATATGTTGCTCAGTATCGGAATGTCTCTCAGCATTCCTAGTACCTCTCACACCCTGTCATGTGACCACACTTAAGATTAAAGCCATGTTAGTATATAATATGTTGCCATATTTGGTGCATATAACAGTTCCTCCAAACGTTGTTGGAATGTGTGTTAGTTACTAGCATGTCGTCCAGTACCACCAAGAGAGTTATGAACTCTTGGTACCACAATACACCATAGCTAACAGGTACACACCCCCATCATGTGGTCTCTACAGGTGTTGTGTAAGGACATGTACTTGTTTGGAGTTTGTCAGCATCTTCTGACTTGATCCTGTTACTATTATAATACAGTATGTCTACAACAGTAGCTACACCACTGAACAGCTTGTTACTATTATAATACAGTATGTCTACAACAGTAGCTACACCACTGAACAGCTTGTTACTATATTATAATACAGTATGTCTACAATAGTAGCTACACCACTGAACAGCTTGTTACTATTATAATACAGTATGTCTACAACAGTAGCTACACCACTGAACAGCTTGTTACTATATTATAATACAGTATGTCTACAACAGTAGCTACACCACTGAACAGCTTGTTACTATTATAATACAGTATGTCTACAACAGTAGCTACACCACTGAACAGCTTGTTACTATATTATAATACAGTATGTCTACAACAGTAGCTACACCACTGAACAGCTTGTTACTATTATAATACAGTATGTCTACAACAGTAGCTACACCACTGAACAGCTTGTTACTATATTATAATACAGTATGTCTACAACAGTAGTTACACCACTGAACAGCTTGTTACTATATTATAATACAGTATGTCTACAACAGTAGCTACACCACTGAACAGCTTGTTACTATTATAATACAGTATGTCTACAACAGTAGCTACACCACTGAACAGCTTGTTACTATATTATAATACAGTATGTCTACAACAGTAGCTACACCACTGAACAGCTTGTTACTATATTATAATACAGTATGTCTACAACAGTAGCTACACCACTGAACAGCTTGTTACTATATTATAATACAGTATGTCTACAACAGTAGCTACACCACTGAACAGCTTGTTACTATATTATAATACAGTATGTCTACAACAGTAGCTACACCACTGAACAGCTTGTTACTATTATAATACAGTATGTCTACAACAGTAGCTACACCACTGAACAGCTTGTTACTATATTATAATACAGTATGTCTACAACAGTAGCTACACCACTGAACAGCTTGTTACTATATTATAATACAGTATGTCTACAACAGTAGCTACACCACTGAACAGCTTGTTACTATATTATAATACAGTATATCTACAACAGTAGCTACACCACTGAACAGCTTGTTGCATTCTTTAGCTTTCTTGATAAGAAATCCTAAATGATATAAGAGTAGCTTATAAGTATAGTTTTGTGGTTTACCTGCAATCATATAACATTGTCTTGTTGATCCAACAATGGAGATCTGTGTGTGGTAGTCACTTCTTGCACAATAAGCTGTTTACAGGTCGTGCAGCAAAGACCTGTGCATGTGATCATGTATAGGCCACACTTGAGGCCTTATAAGGTTTTACTGCCAAATAGTTGGCAGAGTCATCAATAAAATTATTAGTGCATTACCCTAGTGGTCCTTGTGAATCTTCAGTACCTCTGCAGCTTTCTCATGGTACTCAGCCAGTATAGCCCACAGCCAATACATCCACCATATAGCCGGTGGCTAGCTACGATGACACAACATAGCATCTTGTGGTGTCATTCTGAGGTAATTTCTATCAGAGAAAATAATTATTGCAAAACTATTTGTGTTAAATTATCTAAGCAGGTTAGCTGCTAATACTGCACATCAACCTCACAACAGTGACCACATCAACCTCACAACAGTGACCACATCAACCTCACAACAGTGACCACACATAGTAACTAGGTAATTTACACCCTAAGGGCAGGTAAACTCAGAGAATTTTGCAGCTAATAAAATAGCAATCATTACCTTAAAAATGAAATTACCTACCAACTCCAAATAGAAACTAGGTTATTTTGTTCAACAATATCTTTACTTTGGTACCATGTTTTAACATGTCAATTGATGCCTCAGGGAGATGAAGACGGAATTTCTATGCAAAAAGTGGCCACAAAGGTCAGCAAAGATGAAATCTGTGATGGCATTATCAAAAAAATACATGTCATGATTTATGTGGAAAGTTTCATGCTTTTATGAAAAAGTGCACAATTTTACTAATTTTGGGGGCTATGCTGCTGTACTAATGCATTAATCTGCAAAGCAACAAAATAAAAATTAGCATTGTTGGAACTAGCAAGGTATAGCCATAGTGTTATGATGTCATGTGATGGATAAAAAAAAATTGTCAGCTACTGACAATAGTTCCTACATTTGGTTACTATATTATAATAGTATGTATGGGGAGGTAAATTATCTCAAAATTCATGGGTAATATAAATGATCATAACTTTGGAATGAAATCACCTATTAACTTCAAAATTAAAACTAAGTTGTTTCATTCAACAAGATCTTTATATTTTGGTATTATGTTTACAAGTTAAAAAGACAGAAACGATCAAATTTCTATACAAAATGGCCATAAAGGTCAAATCTGCGATGGCACTATATCAAAAAATTATGTCATGAGGAATACTATTTATGTGAAAGTTTCATGGTTTTATGAAAAAGCACACAATTTTTGCATTGTGCTGCTAGCTATACTACATTGCTTGTACAGAGAAAAATGACATGATCTGAAATGAATGCAATAAAAGGAACTAGATATACATGTTTGAAATGTTGTAGGATAACACTATTAGTTTGGTTTAGCTGACTATTTTGTAAATATAAACTTTACAGTATAATGAATTAAGCCTATGGAACTTTGCACCCACACCTTACAGCACAGTCATAGTTCAAATGATGTCAATGAGTTTACATCATCAACAGAAACCACATGATCTTATCATCAAGGTCACTATAAAAGACTGCTACAACTAACTTTATTGACTGTTAAAAGATGAACAGTGTGATACTAGTACTAGCTGTGCTTGTTTCAAGCAGTTTAGCAGACTCCAGTGAGTGGCTATCATATTTGGGTGACTAACTATTTGTCTGTCAATAGGATCACCATGCCCAATACAAGGTCAAGTGTTCCAGAGATGTACTAATCCTGGTCTGGTGTGTACTCTACAGTGTCAACCAGGGTGTGGTTGTCCTCCTGGAAAACTCATTGATGTTACTAATAATAGATGTGTACAACCCTCACAGTGTCCTATTGATTGCTGTAGGTTCAGTTGAAACAGTGAGCAGCCACTAGAATGCAGCCTGTAGCTATAAGCTGGTCATGGAAGCTTATAATTATGGGAGCAATTGCAATTATAACACTATAGAGAAAGCTAACGTTACACAGGTTCTCGATTAGCTATAGCAGGCCACCAGGATACTGGCTAAGTTTAAGTGTTCTTCCAACAATTTTGAGCTCTAACTGATAACACTTATAATGTATCAGTTGTGACTAATAATAATTACAGATAAAGAGTCACAATTTATTACTCCAGTGTATACCTAACTATATCCATTATTAGTTATTTATCATCACTGTTACAGCTGGTGAAGTGTGCACTACCAGAATGTGCTACTGGAGTAGGTACTGGAACAATTCCTGGACAATGTTGTCCTTCATGTGGTGAGTATAATATCATCTGTTGTTGATCATTATTATTGTATGTTGGTCTGTTAGTGTGTAGAGTTGGTAACAGGACGTTGTTCCCAGGAGACACATATCCACTAGATTGTAACACATGGTAATGATGACATCACATCTTGTAATATGTCCTCATGTGTGTCTACACTAGTGCATGTACCAAAAATGGTTTAGTGGCTTGTACTGAGAAAGCTTGTCTACCAGGTAATGTCCTTGATGGTGTTACATGATACAACATATCACTTGTTACAGCTGATCCTTGTGAGTCAGTGACCTGTCCTACAGGATCACAATGTGAAGTGTTTGAACAAACTGGTGAAACATTTTGTAATACATCTTGTGATCTTGATAATGGAGGATGTCCAACTGGTCAGACTCTAGTAAGCCATTTTGTGGCTCATAGTGTGTCACATCACCCTCATCAGTGTCAGGTGTTCACAACATGTAATAATCCAGGACCAGTGATGTGTGCTCTGCACCCTCCCATCATTGAGCTGTATACTAGCCAGAACCGATTAGTAGCTCCTAATAAACTAAGTTCCTAACTAGCATTCAACACTAAATGTCCCTAACATCTGCACATTAGGTCAACACTTATTCAGGCAATACATGTGGTCTCTAGTATGGTATGGTCACTAAAAGCCGCTAAACTTGTTACAACTCTAGCTACAAATCCTTGTGCTGCAGTTCAGTGTTTGAAAGGATCAAGTTGTGAAGTATTTGAACTAACTGGGGAGCCATTTTGTACCCCATCGTGTAGTCTTGATAATGGAGGATGTCCTGATGGTCAGACATGTACAATACAAAATGTTGTGTGTCAGAGCTCCATATCCTCCAGCAATCAAGTGTGGTGAGTTAACAACAGCTGCTTCAATGCAACTTGTTTATTTTTCCCTTACAGTTAATCCTTGTGCATCAGTGACCTGTCCTACAGGATCACAATGTGAGGTATACAAGCCAACTGGTGAAGCATTTTGTAATCCATCTTGTGATCTTGATAATGGAGGATGTTTAAGTTATCAGACCTGTTCACTACAAGTAGTTCAGTGTGCTCATCCATTCAAAGATGAGCTAGTTGTGGCACGAGACTAACAATATAGTTCATTATTGTATAGTATATTAGGCACATGCTACTAACAATGTCAATTATTGTACATTGCATTAGGCACATGCAAGTAACAATATAGTCTATTATTGTACAGTGTATTAGCACATGTAACAATAATACAATAGTCATAGTGGGCACTATATAGAACACTTAACAATGTAACTAAACAACTGTGTCGTCATGACGATTGTTTCAGTGGAATAGATGCTGATACAGCATTAGGGAATATACTATGATATTGGAACTCTGGAATAATGATCGCCTTAATCTGTTTCCCTGTGGACAATGACAATAATTGCTGTTAGTAATGCCACTATGATTCAGTTACCTGCAAAGAATCTTCCATTCAGTGAGTTGAAGGCTGCAGCAGCTACAGCTGGTGTTTGACACTTCACAAATACCACACCCTATAAGAATAGTAACACCTCACTTATAAGACCACCTCATTATAGTGACCATGTCAAGTAGGTCCCACAGTGAGAAACACTTAGAGCTGGAGAAAATTTGGTTGCTAGTGACGTTGTTAGGCACGCATTCAATAGATATCATGTTCAACTAATGACATCATCAATTATACAAAGAAAAAGGGGCAAAATCAGAAGTGTTACGTCATAACTTCATGATACACCCTTCTACAGGGGTATATGTATGAGAGTAGGATACTCTCCTCAGTATATATGTTATGAACTCTCGCTGATATTGAGTAACACTTGCATTAAGACATCACTTATTGAATCAGAAACAGTATATGTTTTTATTTTGGTATCAATTGGTATCAGTTATTAAACCATTCCGATACTGATATCATCATAATTACTATCATAAATGCAATGCCAGGCTGGAAATAAAATTGAGTGTTACTTTACCCAGGGGAGCTGGCAAGGGGAGGGGCTAAGTTGTAGGTGGTTGGGGAGAGCCAGATTATCTTGTTAGTTGCTGCATTGTTGAAGCAGCAAATAATCACCTTTCAGTAGTGTCTTACTATTGATTTTTGCCATTTTGGCCTTTGCAGATGTTGTGAAGTCTTAAAAGCTGTTTAAAAGGTTCTGGATGTCTTAAACAACAGCAGCACGATAATCATTTTTACAGGCGCTTAGTACGCAAGAAGGTGCTGAGTGACAATTTCACAGCTAGATTGACTTTGGTTCCAGGTGAATTTGCAATAAATGCTAGTAACATGTACATATTTTCATAGACTGATCTTGGCCTGACAAAGTTTAGTATTTTAGTCAGAAGTATGGCTAGTGGCTCCTCCACAAGGTGAAGAGGGGGGGGGGGGGATCCTGGATCCGCCATTGCTACTATACGTAAAAGGTTCATTTGCTAAACATTGAGTAACTGCAACTTATCACAGCACTCTAATAGAACAACCATACAGCTTTAGTACCATGTACCCTGATGAATGGTTACATAACAATGATACAGTGGAGAAAGTAAACAGCTGAAGACCACAGTTACCATGACAACATATAAATATGCATCATTTAATGAATTTAGTAGGTTTTCTTTTAAAGTGGACTTTTTACAAACTTCGCAATAACAAAACAATCTTGATATGGTATAAATCCATATTGGATGGAAAACAATTCCTGTGAAACATTTAATCATCGATGGTCGCGTGTTCTATTAGAGTGTTTTCTTGAAACAAGTGCTATGTATAACAGCTCGTTTACACTAGTCATCTAGTTTGAACTATCTCAAATCAGAGCGATTTCCAAGTATAAACATATACTGTGTCAAATTGAACTGTGTTGAACTGTTCTGAAATGGACCTGCTAGGGATGTGGTCTGGTTCTACTTAGCCACTATAAACAGTTGCAACCCTAGGTCCCTTCTATACACCATACACATCCATACATAAAATCCCTTCTATACACCATACACAGTTACACACTACACTACAAGCCACACTATACACCATACACAATTACATACTACACTACAAGCCACACTATACACCATACACAGTCACACACTACACTACAAGCCACACTATACACCATACACAATTACATACTACACTACAAGCCACACTATACATCATACATAATTACATACTACACTACAAGCCACACTATACACCATACACAGTTACACACTACACTACAAGCCACACTATACACCATACATAATTACATACTACACTACAAGCCACACTATACACCATACACAGTTACACACTACACTACAAGCCACACTATACACCATACACAATTACATACTACACTACAAGCCACACTATACACCATACACAGTCACACACTACACGCCATACAAGGACTACACAGGATCACTACTAACTTCTGATGAAGTCTTGTCCACATAGATGTGTACCACATTACCATATTTGTTACACTCTTCTAACACGTCATCTTGTATATCAAGGTGCCAGTCTGGTTCAGTCTCCCTATAATGAGGTAACAACATGTGATGATTATACCAAACATGATACTAGACTAAATTACCTGTAAGGGTCAAACATTCCGATCAGTTTAAAACAAGGTGACAACGAGGTGACAGATGACAAGTTAGCTAATGGTTGCGGTACCAATGGAGCACTCAGACCTAACACACAACACATTAGCCCACTACTCACTACACATGATGACACTAACCAGCATTGTGTCCTTCTGATAGTTTAGCCATGAGAGCTACACGGGATGCTGGGGTCATACCTACTCCAATATCAGAATCCTCAGCATCTAAGACTTCCATGGAGTTGGGGTCTCTCTCTGTGACGTGATTAACCTTCAGTGGCCGACCAGCTAGCTCAAAACCATTCAAATGCTTCATGGCAGCCTCTGCACTCTCTGACTCTGCAAACTACACGACCAAACTAATATAATGGGTGAGGATAAAAATACACTAATTGGATCTTACTATATTATAGGAGTAATATTGCGTACCCCTACACAAAATCACTCCTATCATATCGTACTGTATAATAAGGACCACAAAGAAGTAGGCGTGGCCCATGAAAAAAACATCACCCAAAAACCAGCCTCACTTTTCCCAGACGATGATGGCGCAGTATTGGTTAGGTAAAACTAAGCCCAAACAAGCCTTCAGATCGACCCAAAATGCTTTCAACAAGTTGCTACAGAATTTTTAAAAACAAATTTAATGGATTTTTCTAGTGACTGACTGATGCCTTCAGACAAGCGTAACTCAATAATGGTAAGGCTACAGGATTGATTTTTTCATTGTTTGATGTCGCTTTGGCCTGAGAGGTACCTTTTGGCATACCGTAGTACAATGGATACTTCACTTTTCAGACAATAATTGATATAGCTGGGGCGCGTGGCACCCTTTCTTTCTTTTGATGCGGTGTGCGTGGGTTCACCAGTCATAAGTAATTATTTACAAAAAAAGTTAACAAACTAGTACACAATTTTTTTTTTTTGGAATTTTCAACTGGAGTAGGGACCATAGCACATCAATAAAAAGTACTGAAACAAGCTGGAGTAGTCCATGATATTAAATCACAATAAAACAATAAGAAGTGTTATATCCCTACTGTGCATTTCCATTATGGTATCTTGAGCACAGTAGGGATATAATGTTTTTCATTGTTTTACTGTGATTATCATTGTAGTGATTTCATACTATAATTGCATTGACTTGTTTACTTTGGCTGTTCTATCTATTAACCTATTCATGTATTAGTCTCCCATAGGTTAACCATCTGTCTCAGTATTGTTAAAGTGTTGTAGTTAATAAATGTTCTTTGTTAGTTTTGTACTTTGTACTTTACCTTGTAACTTGTATAAATAACCCTGTATGTTTGTACCATTTCATTCTGTACTTTACTATGATATTGAGTTTAACTGTGAAGTCTTGAACGTGTGCGCTCCGGCTACTTACTCAACTCACAGTTATTACAGTGGCGACGAGGATTAACTGGCTATGGCAGCTACAGTAGCAGGGATTCATGGAACTATTGGGGAATTCAATTCTACTCAAGAGGACTGGACCTCTTATGTTGAGAGACTACAGCAGTACTTCGCAGCAAATGATGTAGCAGAAGGCAAACAGAAGGCTGTACTTCTAAGTGCTTGTGGAGTAGCTACTTACCGTCTCATCAAAAATCTTTCAGCTCCAGAGAATCCTGCAGACAAATCATATACTCAGCTAGTCAAACTGGTACAGGATCACCATAATCCGACACCTTCTGTGATAGTGGAACGCTTCCGGTTCAACTCCCGTTATCGCCAATAGGGCGAGTCAGTTGCAAATTTCATAGCAGAACTGCGACATCTAACCAGATATTGTGAGTTTGGAGGTGCTTTAAATGACATGCTACGTGACAGATTGGTGTGTGGCATAGAGAATGGCCGCATACAACGACGATTACTTGCAGAGCCCAACTTGACCATGGACAAAGCGGTGGAGATTTCAATTGCCATGGAGTCGGCAGATCACAATGCAAAGGACTTGCAAAAGACTCAACTCCCTGCAGTGAATGCTGTTCGACCACCAGTAAAAACTCACTCCAAAGCCCCACCCCAATCTACAGGTAATGTGTCATGCACACGAGTGGTAAAGTGCTACCGATGCGGAGAACCACATCTTGCAACAGAGTGCCAGTTCAAAGATACTGAGTGCCATTTGTGTAAAAAGAAAGGACACTTAGCACGCGTTTGCCGCAGCAAGAAGGCAGGCACAGGCAGACCTCCACACCAAAGGAAGAAAACTAAAAGAGCTTATTCCCAGAAAACCCATTCAGTGGTAGCTACAGAGACAGCGGAGAATGACACTGACGCTTCCGCATACACTTTATTTAATGTTTCTAGCTCTCCTTCTAAACCGTATGTTGTTACAGTGCAGATTAATGGGGCCGAGCTACCGATGGAAGTAGACACAGGAGCCTCATTAACTCTAATAGGCAAGAGCACTTTCGACAAATTATGGGAAGCTCAAGCAGCCCCACCCCTTCAGTCCACCAACAACAAACTCAGAACTTACACTGGGGAAAACATTGAGGTACTAGATGTTGCTAATGTTGATGTATCTTTTCAGGAGCAGAATCACAACCTGCAGCTACTAGTGGTTGCAGGAGATGGCCCTAGTCTTTTGGGCCGTGATTGGTTGAGTAAGATCCGCTTGAACTGGGCAGAATTGTACCACACTCAGCAACCAACCATTACCTTACAAGACCTTCTGGATAAGCACAAGACTGTGTTCAGTTCAACATTGGGAATGGTGAGAGGGGTCACTGCTAAACTTCATGTTGATCCATAGGCTAGACCCAAATTCTACAGACCACGATCAGTACCCTATGCCAGAGAGAGAAGGTTGAGGTGTAACTGGAACGCCTCCATAAACAAGGCATCATTGAGCCAGTACAATTTTCTGACTGGGCAGCCCCAATTGTGCCAGTCCTGAAGCCAGATGGTAGTGTCCATATTTGTGGCGACTACAAATTGACAGTGAATTCAGTTGCCAAACTTGACACTTATCCACTACCACGTATAGATGATTTGTTCACATCATTGTCTGGTGGGAAATACTTTTCAAAGCTCGATCTGGCTCAGGCCTACCTACAACTACCCTTGGATGAAGATTCAAGGAAGTATGTGACCATAAACACACAGAAAGGGCTCTACCAGTACACCAGACTTCCTTTTGGAGTAGCCTCAGCTCCTTCTATTTTCCAAAGGACAATGGAAAACTTACTTCAAGGGATACCAAAGGTCTGCATTTTTTTGGATGATATTTTAATAACGGGAGCCACTGAAACAGAACATTTGAATAATTTACATGAAGTTTTGACTCGCCTGGAGCAAGCAGGTATGCATTTAAGGAAAGATAAGTGTGCGTTTTTACTTCCTCAGGTGGAATACTTGGGACACCAAATCTCCCAGAGTGGTCTACATCCTACAAAGGAAAGTCAGAGCTATTGTTGAAGCTCCTGCCCCGCAGAATGTTTCCCAGCTGAAGTCCTTCCTGGGAATGTTAAACTATTACAGCAAATTTTTACCCAATTTGTCTTCTGTTTTAGCTCCACTTTACAGTCTTCTATACAAGAACACAACTTGGCAGTGGGGAATGCCACAACAAACTGCTTTCAAAGAAGCAAAGAAACTGTTAACCTCATCTCAGGTACTTGTACATTTTGATGCACATAAACCACTTGTGCTTTCTTGTGATGCCTCACCTTATGGTGTGGGTGCTGTTTTGTCTCACAAGCTAGGTGATGGGTCAGAGCATCCAGTCGCTTTTGCTTCTAGGACACTGTCCCCTGCTGAAAAACAGTATTCTCAGTTGGATAAGGAGGGCCTAGCAATTATCTTTGGTATTAAGAGATTTCACCACTACTTGTTGGGAAGAAAATTTACTATATTCTCTGACCACAAACCCCTACAGCACTTGTTTGGCAGATCAAGAGCCATACCCCCAATGGCTTCTGCAAGAATTCAACAATGGGCTCTCACTTTAAGTGCTTATGACTATGACATAAATTACAAACCAGGCAAAGACCAAGCCAGTGCTGATCTTCTCAGTAGACTTCCCCTACTCGAGTTTCCAAAAGAGACACCTATACCTGCAGACACTGTTCTGTTAATGGAGTCCCTTCAGGCCTCACCTTCCAACTTTACTCAGATCAAGTCATGAACTAACCGAGATCCCCTACTTTCAAAAGTAAGGAAGATGCTATTACAAGGATGACAATTCTCCACTGACGAAGCCTTAAAACTATTTCAACGACGAATAGATGAGTTGAGTGTGCAAGATGGCTGTATCTTGTGGGGAACACGTGTTGTGATACCACCACAGGGACGCCAGAAAGTAATTGATGAATTACATACTGCTCACCCAGGTATATCAAGAATGAAGAGCCTTGCTCGCAGCTATGTTTGGTGGCCTGGCATGGATGAGCAACTGGAAGCCAAAGTAAAGAACTGTAGACAGTGCCAAGAGACACACAAGAACCCCCCAGCAGTACCAATGCAGAGTTGGGAATGGCCAGTTCAGCCCTGGTCCAGATTGCACGTTGATTATGCTGGTCCATATCAAGGCAAGATGTTCCTTGTGGTTGTGGATGCACACTCCAAATGGATGGAGGTGAGCATAGTTAATTCTACCACTACTGCTATCACCACACAGAAACTAAGAAGTATGTTTGCCACCCATGGCCTACCAAGGACAGTTGTTTCTGACAATGGTAGTGTTTTTACCAGCAGTGAGTTCGAAGACTTTTTACAGAAGAATGGAATACGCCATATCAGAACTGCACCTTACCACCCAGCTTCAAATGGGTTAGCTGAAAGAGCAGTGCAGACACTAAAAGAAGGACTGAAGAAGCTCACTGATGGATGCTTAGAAACAAAACTTTCTCGTTACCTATTCCAATACAGAATTACTCCACACACCACTACTGGACAAACACCAGCACAATTACTGATAGGTAGATGTCTACGTTCCCATTTAGACCAACTGCTTCCGGATTTAACATCTCATGTCCAAGACAAGCAACAGTTTCAGAAAGACAGGTACGATCAACATACTAAACCAAGACATTTTCTTCCAGATGAAGCTGTATTTGCTCGAAACTTTGGTCAAGGGGACAAATGGCTACCCGGCATCATCATAAAGGCACAAGGCCCACGAACTTACAATGTCAAGTTATCCGACAACAGAATTATCCGCCGTCATGTTACCACATCTGACCACGTTCAGTTGATGTAGAGATTCAACCTACAGACTGTGACGACACTCTAGATGATGTTATTCCCATTTCAACTACACCTAACAATGCGTTACTACCAGCAACATTGCGAAGGTCCACCAGAGTTTCACGCCCACCAAACAGACTAATTTATTCTATTTAAGTTATCCTTATAATTTTTAAAAAAATAAATGATTTTTGTACTTAAAAGGGGGAGGAATGTAGTGATTTCATACTATAATTACATTGACTTGTTTATTTTGGCTGTTGTATCTATTCACCTATTCATGTATTAGTCTCCCATAGGTTAACCATCTGTCTCAGTATTGTGGTAGTTAATAAATGTTCTTTGTTAGTTTTGTACTTTTGTAACTTGTATAAATAACCCTGTATGTTTGTACCAATTCATTCTGTACTTTACTATGATATTGAGTTTAACTGTGAAGTCTTGAACGTGTGCGCTCTGGCTACTTACTTAACTCACAGTTATTACAATCATGCACTACTTCAACTTGTTTCAGTAGTTTTTATTGATGTGCTATGGTCCCTACTCTAGTTGAAATTTTAAAATTTGGTGTACTTGTATATACAGGTAGGGACACCCAAAAATAGTGCAGGGTATTTGATAAGGCAATATGTCACTCCATTGGCCCAGTGTGAACACAAATGACCCACACACCTCATGGCTTCTGTTCTAATTTTCTCAGCACTAGTTCAACTTTGTGACTAATCATACACATCAAAGATAAGCTGATTGGTCCAGTGGTATACTACTGGTGGAGCAGTAGATGTCTGGGTTGGGCCAGTTTGGCTCAGAGTCAAAATACTTGTGAAAGACCCTGAAATAGTGCACCCCTACACACCGTGGTTCTCATTATACATAGGAAGAATTTTGCATGGGGGTATGCAAAATTTCTCCTATAAATATTGTTGTGTAGGGGACGCAAAATTTTTATTGGAATAATTTGCATGGGGGTATGCAAAATTTCCCCATATATAATTTTGCATACAGCCACTTTTATACAGGAAGAAACTTATCACGAAAGTGCTGAATTGACAGCACAGTGAGCATTAAATAGGATTAATATGCAAAAAATCTATCAAACATTACAATGAGCCTTATATGCAACTAGTATATTTAAAAATGAAGTAGGAATCCAAGCGATAAAAAGTAGTGAAACTAGAGATGAATGATGGTATCGCAGCATAGCTTGGTGGGAAAATCCCTATATTGGCATGTAATAACAATTATTATATCACAGAGCTATACTGTAATACCATCATTATCGCTTGAATCACTACTTCATTCTTAAATTAATAATTTTAAAGTTTTTTTTTTGTTACAGCATACAGCTATACACTTGTGACTATTCTATTGGGCGACTACTGTATTACAGTATCACCAATCAGCCTGTCACCTATCGAGGTGTGTCACTATTCCATATTTGTATTATGAAATACAGCTAGACCAATAATAAGGGCGTGAGTAAATAGATTTTCGCTGCTCTGTAAATTATCACTTTGATATGGATTCATTGCATGAAGAAGATAACCAGACTGATTGAAAATAAAGGAAAAACAAGGTGCTGAGGGCACACACTTGTCGGAACCCCCAAAAGACACATCCCACTGGTAAGTTTGTTATAGTGGCATAAAATGGTGGCTGTGTGCAGCCTTATTTGGCCTCCAGCCTTGTGACTGTGGTTAGACAGGCAGGCAGACGAAAATTCGGGTTTTGTTTAGGTGTCACACTTCACTATTGGGGTGCTAGTTAAACAGCACTACTGTACTGTTTGATTATGAAATGTGACATTATAATTGGTGACAGTGAGGGTACTCTAACATGCAGTTAATATAAAACTTTTATCACATTCACGATTAGAAATTAATCACAATAACTAATATATCAAAGATGGCTTATATGTAGTGTGCAAGTGACATGATCTACTAAATACAATATCAGCACCCAATTACCAATATACCTCAATGAATCCATATCCCTTTGAAGTGCCATTGGATTCCCTCTGTATATTGATATTGACAACTTGTCCAAATGGAGCAAACACAGCCTTTAACATTATCTCATTGATATTGTAGTGTAGTGACCCAACGTAGAGTTTACGAGGTCCTTCAGCCTTCTTCAGGTTTTGAGCTGCAGCAGCAACCCTAATAAGGAGGTAAACATTGTTAGTGTTTATACTGCTCCAAACTATGGCCCCAGGTGGTTATTTCATCTATTTTCCCCCATGCAGCCACTAAATGAGAGACTGGGAATACACGAGGCCGGACTATCCATGTAGTATCAACCTTGCAACTCAATATTACACTGTAATTATTAGTGTAAATTTAAAGGAAACTCATAAGATCCTCATTGTATGTGGCAGTGGTACTGCATTTTAAGATTTGGTGTGACAGGTGATTAAAAGGAACAATAGAGCACAAGTAGTGATCCTGTGATGATGTAACTACACATCGATATTACACAGAACTAGACCCTACAGCACTTGTATAATGAACTCACACATACTGCATCAAAAGAAAGAATGGCATTAGGCATGCCATAAAATTAATTTCGTGACTGAACATGCACCCCAACAATCAATTACTGAAAAGTAAAGTGGCCACTACACTTCATGTTCACATATGTTCCACCCATTACAAAGTGTTATAAATGAAGAATAGTACGAGAAGAGACAAGGGTCATTGAAACTTAATGCTGAGTAGAGACCTGACCAACTAACACATTGAAAGTGACTAGCAGTACCTCATACTGCAGTAAGAGTTCTCATATCTTAACAAGTGTAAGGAAAAATTAGGAATTTTAAGTTAGATTAGGAATCATAGAAATAAAAATAAGGGAGGTCGCCTACACCTGCAGTGGATATTTAATCCCTAATTCAGTCATGGGTATAGATTGAATTAGGGATTAAATGTCCACTAGTATATCTGCAGGTGTAGGCGACCTCCATTGTTTCCATACTTTTTTTCTATGATCCCTAATTGAACTTAAAAATTCTTAATTTTTTGTTTGTTTACTTTAAGTAACATATTGTGACTGGTGAACCCATATGTACTGAAAGAAGGTGGAGCCAGATTATTGCTTTCATTTGAACATGCATCCCAATCATCAATTAATGAAATAGTAAAGTGGCCATTATGCTTTGTTTTCAGCTATTTTCAGCCTGTTACACAATATTCAGCCTGTTACATGTTCAGCCTGTTACACAGTGTTACAAACAAAGAACAGTAGGAGAAGGACCTCTGCAATCAATCCAGTCACAATGGAAAACTCGGACGATTCCACAAATGTAGGAAAGCCATCACGTGGCGCTGCTGCGAATCGACACCTTGTGCTGTCAGCAAAGGTGAATGGGACACAAAGGAGGACACAGGTAAGTCCATAAAGAATGCATTGTACGTACTGCAGTATGCCAAAAGGCACTTGTTGGGTTGAAGCAACGTCAAACAGTGAAAAAATCAAGCCTGTAGCCTTAGCCGTTATCTAGTTATGCTGATCTGAAGTCAGGCAGTCAGTCAGTAGAAATTTCCACTAAATTTAAAAATAAAATTTAAATTCCATTGCAACTTTTTGGAAATGTTTCATGTTGTACTGAAGGTACTTTTGGGTTTAGTATTATACCTAACCAATACCGCCAAGGCACCATGAAGGTATTGTGAAGCTGGTTTTAACATGATATTTTTGGCCAGAAAAGCCCAAACCTTCATAATCTTTAATATACAAACACACAGACGGATACACTACACACCTGTTCTTCTCAGACATGGTCGGTTGAATCATTATGGGTACACCAAACAGTTTAGTACCTGATAACCTGATAGACTAGATGATCATGTGATGTCATTATTTACATCACCATGGTAACAACACTCACCTCATTAGCCATGACATATTCCTGGAACTCAACATAAGCTATCCCTTTTGATCGGCGAGAGTTTTTGTCTGCTATCATCCTTACCGACTTGACCTAGTCATGATACAATAAAATCATATTTCATCTTGTGATTTATCTACCTTCTTCCCAGTGCTCGCAAAGAATTCCTCTAACTCTCTCTTGCCGACCCTAGCAGCTAACTGCATACACATTACTGTCCTCTTGTCTCTCTCCTCTGATGGCTCTTCCATCTCTGGACTGGGTTGTCTATTAATAGAATAACTATGTTACCATATATGGGGTAGGTTGTTACTAAAGAATTACCCTAGACTAGGTTGTCTAACAAATGTAAATTAAGCTTGGGTCATAGAAATGAGGCTGTCTAGTACTTTAGCGTAGAGTTAATTCCACTAGAGGTTAGGATTCAGTGATGGGCCAGAAATTATTCTTAGCTGTAACTTAGATACATAGTCAAGTTGTCTGCTCAATACTGAATGGTAGTTTATACTGCATTCAATAGCCAAGTACCACCCCACAGAGCTATTGATACACATTTTGTATATATTCTAATAAATTAGTGCACGTATAACCTTCATGACTTCTAAGAGCTGTACCAGTAGTTGTAGCTCAATAATGATGTCTTCAGCATCACAAGAACTAGTGCATTGTTAACCCTTAAACACGCACGCAGGTTTTGAGAAATGCGTGTTTACCAAAATTGGTTTTATATCGAAAGCGGTGAGAGTTTGCTAAACTGAATTAGCCTAACACCTTACATAAACAGAAAGTTTATTAAATAGGCTATCAGGGGAAGTTTAAATAACCACTGTAACAACAGGCGCTCACTTGTTATGAAGCGATGAAGAACAGCATCTTGACTTTTTGCAATTTCGTATTCCTTCCGGTGGCAGCCATATTTGTAATTGGCTGAGTCACGTGACCCATATATGGCCTGAGGCATAATTGAATGGCGAATCGATCGGCGTTTATTGCAGAACAATAGAATGAACTGGGAAGGAGATACGAGTCTTTTTCCAAAGGTATGTAAACAGTTTTACGTGTTCATTTCGTAAAAAGTTAGTTTCATGGCGAGTTTTGGCCCTGTGTTTCAGTGTAGGGTAAAACCCTACATATCATTTCATTCGCTATTACATCACGAATTAAATGATGGCAATTGCATAGCCATAGGGACAATGGTTCGGAAGTTACAGCGCTTTGTTTACTGCCATGCGTGAGGGCCACTATAATGGCCTTCGCGCGTTTAAGGGTTAAGAGACTGTTTCTATCTTAGTTCATGAGTTTAGTCCACAAAATACATTGTGCATCTGGCTGAAAGCCTCCCTAGACAGTTAGTTGACAGATAATCATGTATTTGGGTCACTATGGATGCACATTTGAGCCCAGTCAATACTGAGTATAGGAAACTACATGATCCCTACTATACAGTAACATACCGTATTTCTATAAATATAAGCTGCGAGAAATTTTCACCTGTGTCCTCAAGCGACGAAAAATTTTTAACAATGAATTACGTAACTTTATTAATTCTATACAGCCTTTTTGTATACAGGAGAAGCAGAATGACAAGCAGCAAAACTGAATTGTGGCGTCTCTGTTCCATGGAGGCTGCACCCCAGATTCAGAAGTTGTCTGTCACAAGTCAAGCAATGGACTGGAGTGAAATGGCTATAGCTAGAAGCTCATTTCATCAACTTGCATATTTGTGCACATATACTCCATTTAATGTGACCTGTAGTAGTTGTCTATCATGGAATCAGATGGCATCATTACCAATGTGCAGCGAAATAGACCGGACAGCTCCCTTCTCTCCTAGGATGAGGGAGGCTTTTGTCTTTAAAAGACCGCAGCAACCTCGATCCAGGTGGCCAGAAAGCAGTTAACCGAATTCATTCAACTTCTCGAATATTACGTCGGCAAAAAATTTTCACGTAATAAATTTTCATCGGGTGCTAGCTTTGACGAAATATTTTTAACGGTTTATAAATATAGAAATACGGTATCTGATAATGACACATTCATGAAATCTTGTTTCATCATTTCATTTTACAATGTTTGCTGTATAGTACAACTGGTACTCCTTGATAAATGTGACTCACTTTTCAGGAGATTTCTCAGGGCTCCCAGGGTACTTCGGTGGTCGTTTCCTAGGAGACCTACTATGGGTTCTTCTGCGAAATTCAGGTGACCTTTGCCGATGCCTGCATTACATGCATCACATCAACATTATTGTGACATTAGTGTATATATTAAGTAGTTAGGCAGAGTATATTAAGTAGTTAGGCAGAGTACATTAAGTAGTTAGGCAGAGTACATTAAGTAGTTAGGCAGAGTATATTAAGTAGTTAGGCAGAGTACATTAAGTAGTTAGGCAGAGTACATTAGCCCCAAACTAGCAAATAAAACTTTACCACTGATCAAATCAATGTTTCTGTAAACTGCTGATGACCTTTACTGTTGATAGTATGGCAAAGCAGTTATTCTAAAGAGTGAGGTCAGGAAGATGACAATGGTCACACACATCCTCTCAACACCTCAGGGATTGATACAAAATATTCTGAAGGGGTAAGCATGTCATATGTATCCTAGAGCCCTTACAATCCTTCTCAACACAACACGTTACAAGCCTTATTTGGTAGTGTAATCACCCTGTACTCTAGTCCATAACTTCCCAATATTACAACATTACTTTCTCCTGTGAGGGGATCGGCTCCTTGACCTACTATGGCGGTGACTTCTCTTCTTCTTGTGCCTGATGGTAACTATGACATGAGGATCATGTGATCACATCAACTACCTTCTCTTGTCATCCTCGTCGCTGGAATATGAACCACGCCCCCTCTGACTCTATGAACAATTGTACGATAAACAACAGGAGTAGAGTACGGGTACAAGATGAAGTCATTACACTTCGTTTTGTACCCTTTAACTAGTTAATAACAATAGGGAAGTGTTAACTGTATATGAAACACAGGAAGCTACTAGTAGTCAATATTGTAAGGTTGTGAAGTTTCAACAGAGAACTAGGACTTTATGACAATTTGAGACACAACAGTTTTACTAATATTTGAAGTATACACAAGTAAACTTCCCTATAACACAAGTCTCAACTATATACTGGTTGTATTCACAAGTGCCTGCCAGACTACCAAGGTTTTGATGGGTAGACATCGTAAGAATAGTTTAGAGAAGTTTAAAAACTTTCTTCTGGCATTGCAAACTGGACTTTTTTTTGTCAATGGAAACAACAATGGGCCTTATCCAAAATACACGAAACCTTACAAGTGCTATATACTATCCGTTTTATGAATGCTATACTTTTGCTACATTTCCGCGTTGCGTCCGTGATATTTTAACTGGGGGTGTAGTTTGTATAGGAGCCTATGGGAGAATGGTGAGTTAAGCGTATAAGAGTAGCTCTAGCTTTATCAGACACAAGTATGTTGTTTTGTCGTTAAAAAGACGGCATTTTAAGATAGCAAAATGTTTAGAAGTAGGCCTTTTGATAATGTGCGCTAATTAGAGTCGGCACAAAGAAGATGTTATCACGTTAATCTAGCATTCATCATTGTTTCAATTAGCCTACATGCTTTTACATTGCTAGTTACATGCAAACATAGTGCAGTTACAGTTCATTGAACGAATCTATAGAAGTTTCTAATTAGCGCACGCAGCAAAATAAACCTGCTTTGAGGCATCATTCCTGGGTTTCACCATTTTAGAGCTCCATATTTTAAACAACGAAACAACATACTTGTGTCTGATAAAGCTAGAGCTACTCTTATACGCTTAACTCACCATTCTCCCATAGGCTCCTGTACAAACTACACCCCCAGTTAAAATATCAGATGGACGCGGAAATGTAGTGAGAGTATAGTGTTCATAAAACAGATAGTATACAGCACTTGTAAGGTTTCGTGTAGGTCCATTCTTTGTGTCACTACAATGCTTAAATACACCATATTGCAACAAATAAAGGCACATTGTCAGGTTTGCTTAAGTGTACTAGACAGACGCTGACTTGTGCTTGACAGACATTTGTGGCTACAAGGAATCCAGCCTTAGCTCTAGTTGAGAGTTGTTTAACAAGTCAAGATAGTCACAGCTAGGTGAGAACAATGAAGGGAGAGTGTTATGAGGGTACACTAACCAACAAATCTTGTTATAAAGTTAGGCTACACATGGTAACATACTGTGACTATCCATACACAATTACTACAATACAAAAGACAGCATACCCTTCAAGTACTACACAAAGATGAGCTGCTGATAACCTGTAATGTACTGTTGTGTGCATGCAGTAATGTATGTGTATGCGGGATAGCAGCTGCAGTCACTGAACCTATGATGACGGAAAAGCCGTTAATGTACTACTTGTAATTATCCTCCTAATAACTTATTACAACACTTATCATTAGTCTAACCTCTTTCCTGTAAGGCGCCTCCAAAAGAGCTTCAACGTCATCATCGTCCGCCATTTTGAACTACACGAGGTCGCACAAGTTGTCCCGCACAATAAGCAGAAACACTAGCAGGTATATACTAGTACACTACGGAATATCGTAACTCGTACACAAAACAACTAAAACACTCACAAGGTGAAAATACCGCCAAGAAGGCAAAACGAATCAACTCACGTGACTAGGTGTAGCACGTGAAGTTGAGGTGTGTCACGTGCCTAAAGGTGTTGGAGTGAAGATGAAGGCGATTACCAGTCACTTCATTAAGAGGATGGTTAGGAGTAAGAGGCTAGTTAGGAGTGTACACTCTGTAAATGGAGCGGTCTTCTCCCAGTTGGGTAAGACACAGCAGTCAACAGCGGAAAGTAAGAACTAGTACTCATCACCGTATGTGATATATTGTACTCACACTGGTTCAATGTTTGTGTGTGGATTGTGTATTAGACCATAGATAATATATATTATCTATGATTAGACCATTACAAGGATGACCTATTATTATTGATATTAACACTGCAATTCATCACCTTCCCACACCTTAGCAAGGGGGTGTCACGTCGGAACACGCTGTAGGTAGATCTGCGACTGCGGTCAAAGTCTTGACCGGGGAAAATTTCACCTTGACTTTGCAGCGTTTATCGTCTTTGACCTGTGACTTAAGCGTTTCTTGTCGAACTTTTGACCTACACTTATTTCTTTATTTTCCTATACACACCTGCGCTTGTAACCTAGTATAATATTTTCTTAGTGCGTGCTACCAGCAGCTGGGAGAGAAAAATCATTATAATTACGGCGAAATGCCTGTTGGAGCTTTAAAACATCTTCTTAGAGATTCTTACTTTCTTGTGAGTTACGTATAATCCCGTAAACTTGATAATAGCTACGTATAGTTTCGATTATGGGTTTCGATTATGGGTTTCGAACCTTCCGTATCGTCTTGACCCTTGACCCACTGTAAGAGCTATTTAGTGGCCTTGACTGTTGACTTAGAGTTTGACCGCGGTCGCAGATCTACCTACAGCAAGAGCACTCACTGTAGGTAGATCTGTGACCGTAGTCTAAGTCAAAGGTCAAGGCAACCAGTGTTGGGAAAGTTACTTTTTACAAGTAACTAATTACATATTACATATTACTTGCAACTGAACTATTTAGTTACAGTTACATATTACCCATAAAATAAAGTAATTATAATAATATTACATATAATATTACTTTGTGTCCATAGCCTTAAGCTGTCACATGTGAAACTACCACTTTATCACGTGACATGATTGCATTGTTGGACAATGTGCAATCTTGGTTATAAGTAAGAAGCTGGTGAATAAGCTTCATTCAGTAGGGTTCATTACTTCGTAGTGGCTAGGCGTTACTCAGTGGATTACTAACGAGATTAGTAACTTCGTTACTTGTAGTGATAATATTACATAATATTAGACTTGTTACAGTAACTATATTACTTAGGTAACGCATTACATTTGTAAGTAAAGTAACTTGAGTTATATTACCTGTTTTTATAGCGTATTTCGTTATATTACTTGGGTATCACAAAAGTAATAACGCGTTACATAAGTAACGTGTTACTCCCAACACTGACAAATTTGTGCAAAACTTTCCAACTCACAATCGAAAGTACTGAAGTATTGACGCTAAGTCATAGGTCAAAGATTGAAAAGGATTCTTAGTCAAAGGTCACAGCATAATTTTAAGACTTTGACCGTGGTCGCAGATTTACCTACAGTGCGTACCCATGTGGCACCCCTTTCCTTAGTCAACTCATGACGACTGATCTTGACAGCCACAGACACTTCTATATATAAAGCTGTCTGTCTGTCTGTCTGCATTCTTTTCTCGTAGTGCCGCTAACTCGGCAAACAAAGCACATATCGACACGGGACTTTAACGAAATTAAGCACTCATCATCTAGCAACTCCAAGTTTGTTGTTACAAATCGCTACATGCTTTCGTTCGCTCTCTACAGAGCATTAAAGGTGTTGGTGTAGAGGAAAACTTGAGCTACATTCCTGTCAAAACCACGAACAAACAGCCAAAGCGTTAGTGCATAGAACTGTTAACCCAAAGGTCCAGGGTTCGATTCCAGCCCATGACAACTTTATTTTCTTCTCAGTGCCACCTTTTTGTGACACACTTTTTCATATGTCAGCTAATGACGACGATTACTCGGCAATCTGTGCACGTATCGACACGATTCACACACGAAATGAAATGCTCACCATCTGGCTACATCGCAAAGTTTATTGCAAGCTTCTATGTACGTTCCTTCGTCCGCTACAGCACATTGAAGGCCATGTTGTAGAGAAAACTTCAGCTGCATTCCATTGCTAACCACTCTATAAACAGCTCAGCTGGTAAAGCACCTCCCTGAAGTTGTTGCGGCTACTGCTGTGTAGGGTGTGGGTTCGACTCCCGCCAGTGACAAAACTTTTTATACCTTTTTAGTGCATACTTTTTCTAACTCACTTTTTTTTCCTCATATAAGTTCATAGCATCTTGGTATTGCTACACTGCATACAGACTGTTGGAAAAGTATACAGTAGCACATTTGATAGGTATAGGGCAGGCATGGGCAGGCCAATTGGGTGCATGTTTGAGTGCCTTCTCTTTGTAACTCCAATTCTTTGTGATGTGATGAAGTGTGTACCTGTGTATTAAGTCCATTTCACTGCTTGCAGTATAGCTACAAATGCTTTAATACTGTCGACCATATTATTACAGTGTCTGCATGATAGGATAGCACCACATAATTTGCACATGTCTTGGTAATTATTAGTTTAGCTTACATGCAATTCTGCTGTTTAGTTAACTCATCACTTTAACTATTAGGCTTGCATGATGATGAAATAAGGTTAATGATATCACCAGGGCTCACGATAAGAAATTTTAAGTGCTAGGACAAATTTCCTAACAACTAGAAAGTTGCTCGGACAAAAACATTTTTTGTTCGGACAATACATTGTGTGCTGTATTATACATGTACTGAATGTGGTGACTGGTCTAATCTATTGTATTCATCTTGTTTTAGGAGGGAACTTCTGTAGGGTGTTTAAATTATTCATTTCATGTATATGATTTAATTATTACATTTTGCACTAAATAAGAATTTTAATTTCATTTAGTTATCACAGTTGAGTTAATGCAAGTTAGTCATCATCTGAGTCAGTCCGACCAATAAACTCATCCCAGTCACCCAAGTGTAACTGATACTCCTCAGTAGTGGCGTCAGTCTCTTTTTCAGGCCGACGTGGTGGTGCTCTTGTATCTTGCACTGTTCTACGCTGCTTAGCGTCCCACCAAAGCTGAACAGCTCTAGAAGGATCCCAATCTGAAAAGGTGGACTGTCCACAGTAATTCGAAGAAGATTGTCAAGCTGGCCTTCACCTAGGCTGGTTCTTCTTTCAGTTTTTATCATTTTCAGTGTTGAAAAGACCTGCTCAAGATGCCCATTTGACATAGGTAAGCAAAATATCAATTCAGCTAAAGTTAAAATATTTGCCCATTTCTTGGAATCAGTGCAATTAGCTAGTTTCCACCAAACAGTCTGGCAGTCATCTTGAACCAGGTTAAGGTAAGTTTTGGCATAATAAACCATCTCAAGCCACTCTTCTTCTAAGACTGTTAAGTCTACACCTGCTTTCATCAGTGGCACTGAAAAGTGATCTACAATATTCTGTAGTGAGGCATTTGCAAAATCATCTTTTTCAGTTCTGTTCCACCCATGAGTGGCAAGAACAACAAGGATATCAGTAAGCAAATTAACGTGCTGCAGTTTTACACGGTCTTTTAAGCAATCTATGACAGCCTCCATGTATTCATTCTTGTGCCTACTGAGGTAAGCCACAGAAGTCTCATAGTGTGTTACTTTTGTCCCCTGATAGGTGGTTTCAGTAGCTGATTCCGATTCATCTCCTGACTGCACATGTGACATAACCTTCTTAACAGTAGGGAGATCATTGAATGTGGTTGTTTTCAATTTTTCAATAGATTTCTTAGTCTTCAAGATACCCTCAATTGCTTCTACTACATTTATTTCAGTGGACTGTAGACTTTTGCTAAGCATGGCAACTGGTTTCAACAAATCTGCAAATAACGCACATGCCAGAAGGATTCTCCCATTTTGCCACTTCAAAATATAGCCTTTTAACTTCTGTTTATCGGCAAATGCAACACTACTGTCCTCGGTCAGACTACACAGGTGACTAAGGTAAGCACCAAAACGATCAACAAATCTATTCATGGCAGCAACTTTGTGATCGATAAATCGAGTGTCACAAGCACGGATTGGTTTGTTGCCCTTGTCAGGCATATCACCGTCATCAAGACACTGCTTCAAGGAATGAACAATCTCTTCTAACTCCCTGCACTTCTTGGTGACCGCTTGTAAATGTAGTAAGCATGCATTAGCATGTCATCGATATCGTCAAACAGTGTTGACTTCAGTGCATCCTTCACAGCAAGCTCAAGACAATGTGCCAAGCACCAAAAGATTATTATCCATGGGACAGCCTCTTCAAAATATCCTTTCAATCCATTGCACGCTATATTAACACTAGCTCCATCACAACCATATCCAACCAGCTTTGCTTTCCAATCAGCCTCGGGAATGTTCATGTGTTCCATTGCCTGTTTAAAACATTCAAACAGCCCAGCAGCATTACCACTGGTTGGCTGCCTCACAGCCAAAAACCTGTTGCGTGCTCGAACCGTCTTATCACTTGAATTAAAATCACAATACACGACATGAAACATTTCCTCTTCTATGTTTCCTTTATCAGTGGTCCCATCTGCTTGAACACTGAAAAATTTTGCTTTTGACACAGAATCCAATAGAGCCTCTCTCCGTTCTTGAGCAATAAAATCAACAAACACTGCACAAGCCTTGTCATTTTTGTATCCAGTCCCTAAGCTTACTCCATGCTTTTCTTCCAGACCACAAATAGGCCCCATTTCTGTAAAAGGTAAGTGTTGCTTGCAAATAAATTAGGCTATTTCGAATTTCCGCCTCATATTCGATGCAGTGGTGGCGTCCATCCTTTCCAGAGCTCTCGCTATGGGAGCATAATCGACTACTGACACTGCCTTGCTCCTCATAAACAAACTGTATGCCTTCAGGTGCATTTCCGACTTTGCGTTTTCTTTAAACGCCGAAGTCCGGAGGTTCTTCGACCCAAGGATAAACGCTGGGTTGTAATTCTTGCAGCTTTCTAGCTTATCTCGATACGTAATGCACAATTCGCATTTAAGCGAAGTTACTGTGCCGCCTCTCCCTCGGTCGTACTTCAGCCACGTTGTCGTTTGAAGTGTCTTGTCATTTTCGCGAATCCATTTCTCTACAGTTTCAATATTAATGGCACGTTTCTTCTGTAAAGGCTCGCTGTCACTGCCACTGGTCGAAGTAGAAACGTTTCGCTTGTTTACTCGTGCCCTTACTGAGTGAGCGGACATTTTTTCTGATCATGTAAGCAATTGGCCGGAAATCTATGTAAATGCCCGGAAATTGTCCGATGTCCGACCGTTATCGTGAGCCCTGTATCACCATGCATGGACATGATCTTTAATGCTTCATTCCTAAAGTACTGATTCATGTTATTGTGGTTAAATGTGAAAATGTGCATGTAGAGCAGGTACCATGAATATACAGGCATGGGCAAGCCAATTGGTTTGTCTGTTTTGTTTGTTAACTCCAATTCTTTGTGATGTTAATGCCTAAATTATAGCCAGGAAGTGTGTACCTGTGTATTAAGTTAATTTGCTCAAACCTTTGCTTTCAGTATAGCTACAAGTACTTTAAATACTGTCGACCACGCTATTATAGTGCCTGCATGATAGGATAGCACTACATAAGTTGTACATATCTTGATAATTATTGGTTTAGCTTATATGTAATTCTGTTGTTTAGTTAACCCCATGTTGGTGAAAATGTGAAATGGTCCTGCACGTAGGGCAGGTATCAATGCTAGTTTATACGTTAAGTGGAAAAGTTTCGTAGACCACTCCTCAGCTATGAAGCTCAGCATAATAGTCATTATGCAAATGATTAGCTGCCTAACTGCTTATAAGTGCCAAACTCCTGCTTTTCTTAAGGGTCATTCCGAGAAGAATTTAGGGTCACCTCTCAGATTTTGATGAAACTTGGTGTGTTTGTAGTACCTATAGTGCTCATCACCCATACCAACTTTTAACCCCATACACTGCATAGTTTCTGATTTATGACCACAAATATTTTGAGTATTTCATGAAAATTTAGTCCATCTTAAGTTACAAAATCAACTGTAACTTTGTACTGTGTTAATTATGCAACCAAGTACTAAGAATAATACGAAATGCAGTTAAAATTACGTCATTAATAGTGAATGAAATAATAAATAATTAATGTTTGGGAAAACTACAAGGCTTGTGAACTTGCACTAACCGGGGTTCGACTCGCCAGTAAACAAAGGCACAAACGTATAATAATTACGCCTGTTTGTGCTGATGACTTAAACGAACGTGTAATTCTATATAATGCCCAGCACCACACCCATGATTCCAAAAGCCGGGAGAAGATTAGCGACCACAGGCGACCATCCACAGGTCTACTACTAACTTGTCTACTAATTGTTTGTGCCCAGATCTTCGTTCAGACAAGTGCCAGATGCCGCTGTAAGCCGTCCCAAGTCGCCATGCTAGCTGCTACTGAGTACATGCGTTCAGGTGGATTATTAACACAGAGGCTCCAACCTTGGATCTTTCTTGGGAATGAGACTTTTCACGAAGGTGAACAATGGAGATGCAGTCCTTCAACTGCACACATGCAATTCAACGAAGTTATATTATAACCAGCACTTCAGGATGTCATGACATTATAATAGCATGGCCTCCTTGTGCTAGTTATATTTGAAAATGTTTGCACATATAGTTACACCATTGAGAAGTTGTGTATTAGACTACTAGCTATTAATGTAAAATATTAATAACTGCAAAGTGTGTGTGCTAGCTACTGTACATTACATTATGGTTTCCATGACAACCATGACTGGCTCACGTGATCCGCTGGAGTACACGCTTCAATAATGATCTTGTGTATATACGAGATGTCTTGCCAGCTCAACTAGCTACCTAGCTTCTAATCATGTCCACACAGGTTGTAGCCATCTTGTAGCAACAAAACCCCTGGAATAAAAATAAACAGAATCACTGAACTTCACAATTTATATCCCACCTGGATTCCCAGTGAACTTTCAAAGTTCCAGTACACTGCTTGCACACTCAGTTGTCTAAAAGTAGGCGTTCCAGCCAATTTTGGAAAAGTGAACTTTTTATATGCTTAATAGATAGAGTATTGATTGCCTATCTCAGAAATATATAGTTTGTTGGGTTGGAATTAGCTACTTTAGCATGCACAGTGTTTAAAAACTGAAAAAAAGATACATTTTTTTCTCCGGGTCTTCTCTTACATTTTAAAGGGGAAAATGGCACAATTGAATTAGGAAGCCATCTAGCAACCTGGACTGTCTTGAAACTGCAGTTGCTTCTAGCTGCAAGTTTGTACATGTAATGAGAGTAATTTGAGGTTTAAATTACGGCATTGTTACCCCAACTTTGAAGTGGTTTATCTTGTGAGCTGAATACACAGCCATCAGAAAATCGCTGTGGAGCTGAAAATCGCTAACCCGAGCAAAGTAACTATGCCATTTAAAGTAAGCACCAGTGACTACCTTCCACTTGACAGTACGTTTTTTGAAGTTGTAAAGTATTCTACATACATTACAAGGCTTGAAAAGATTACAAAACAACACAAAACTTATATAAAATGTGCACGATAAAACTAAGATTTTTATGATGATCAGCATGTGTACAAACCCCATAGCGATTTTCATCCTCATTGGAGCTCGGATGATGGAGCGATCTTAAGTTAAACACAAGTTGTTATTTTGTGCCAGGGTTCTATTGGGGAATATATGGAGAATTTTTAAATTAAATCTCGGATACTAGAATGCCTACTAAAAGGAATCAGTCAACCCGAACCACCATTGAGAACTCTGACCACCAAACGAAAGTTTGAACAAGAGATTATGTGACTGCTGAAGCATAGGATAGCTTGGTGCACGCCGCAACCTCAGGAAGTCTTGAGTGAAGTAGCCAGCATTGGAAAATTTGGGGAGTCAGGATTACTTGTAGGCGTGAGAATACAAATGTTTGGCGTGAGAGCGTGAGATTGAAGGCCAGATCGTGAGAATCATGCCTAGGGAGTGAGAGGTAGACTATGTTTTCATGTTGTAATACTGTTTGCATTGCTTGTTTGCATTGTGTTTGTATTTAACTACCCAGTAACAATAAATAAAATATTATCTCCTTTTGCTGTGAAGTGCCAATCTGTACTGTAGCTACCATTCAGTGTCTGCACACCACTGATGATGTGCCATATCCATGAGTATTCCTTTGAAGGCACTGCCACCTTTCACAGCGATCTGCTACACATTTTATTTCACCTTGCAGTGTATCCATGACACCATGTGACCATTTTTTGACATATCAGCCCATCTCATACTTAAAAATGTAACTCAGCGGATGAGTCAGATAACGGTTGTGTGTGACACATAATGAAAATATTCGGCTTCTTTTGTTCCAGATATCACTGTGGTCTGCCCTTGGCAACTCCAGTCATGTCTTAATCCATCACCCTGATCCATCCTCATTTAAACAACTGGTATCACATGAGGAGGACAAAAAATTGTACAGATACATAAATTAATATCCTAGACTTAATTAAGTATGAATTCTGAGGGCCTGCTATATATGTATATAATTATATTAGTGAGCACCCTGGCTGTTGTCTTGATTATACCCTATAAAGCTTAAACATCTGTAATTGCATTTATGTGCCAACACACACACACACACACACACACACACACACACACACACACACACACACACACACACACACACACACACACACACACACACACACACACACACACACACACACACACACACACACACACACACACACACACACACACACACACACACTACACACACACTACACACACACTACACACACACTACACACACACACACACACACACTCTACACACACACACTCTACACACACACACTCTCTACACACACACACTCTCTACACACACACACACTCTACACACACACACACTACACACACACTACACACACACTACACACACACACACACACACACACACACACACACACACACACACACACACACACTACACACACACTACACACACACTACACACACACACACACACACACACTCTACACACACACTCTACACACACTCTACACACACACTACACACACACACTACACACACACTACACACACACACACACACACACACACACACACACACACACACACACTACACACACACACTACACACACACACTACACACACACACACACTCTACACACACACTACACACACACACACTACACACACACTACACACACACACACTACACACACACACACACACAGACACTACACACAGACACTACACACAGACACTACACACAGACACCACACACACACTACACACACACACTACACACACACACACACTACACACACACACGCACACACACACGCACACACACACACTACACACACACACACACACACTACACACACACCCGCACACTACACACACACACACACACACACACACACACACACACACACACACACACACTGTACTGGTCATACACTGCCTTATTGGTAGGTTGTTCCGTTGGTGATTGTACTTGGTTGTATGTGCCCCGGGGTGTAGTATAATATATTAAAATATAATTTTCACCAATTGAAGACTGTTGATTGACCTTTTGAGTGATGCATTATTGTGGGATATCACCTTAATTTTGATTTAGTTTATTCTTAATATTTCCAAAACTGCTGGTTGAATTCTTTTAGTGAATAATGATTGGGTCATGGTCTATGTTTGATAAAATTTTTGTGATGGGACCACAATGGGTTCAAGAGATATAATTAAACTAGATGAATAAAAAATTGGAAATTTTAAAGTGGGAATAGGGATTGCTGAAAAAGCCACAAAACAAGAAGGGATCACTGGGGTGGTAATGTAAACCACAAACCCCTATTTTGACTCTCTGTCATAAACCTTTACTTACATGCTCTGTCATTTTGAAACGAGTCAAAATAGGGATTTGTGGTTTACATTACCACCCCAGCGATCCCTTCTTGATTTTGTGGCTTTTTTCAGCGATCCCTATTCCTATTTTAAAATTTCCATTTTTTTATTCATCTAGTTTGTGTACTTTTTATTAATCCATTACTGGATTATGGTTGATAATGAAGACGGTTGTGAATAGTGTAATTTTGCATTCTGCATAGCAACACCGTCAACATTAATTTTCAGAACACACATGAAACTGATCAAATTCTAATCTGCATACAGAATGAGAGTCTGCTAATATGAGCTACAATTCACATTACTGGTGCCTTTAATAGCTGTCAAATTCAATGCAAGGATTGTTGTTATACACTTGACTGCATTATTAGAGTATTTACGTGACTGCTCTATTAGAGTATTTAATCTGGATAACCCACCCACGTACAATAATCACAAAGCGAAAAACTCACCTTGCAACAAAGTCATCAGCCCAGATAAAGCTTCCTGGCCTATACTGAGTTTAATAAAGACAGATTCTATTAGTCACAAGCAGCACACACCAAAAACGTAACTAGCATGGTCTTGTATGGCTTCTTGTGCGTAATGGCAGTTTGACAAGAAGAAACGGCCCGAATTGGGCTGTTTCCATCCGAAAACAAAATCAAAAATAGGTCATGGACATGAGGAAGGATTCAGTGGGCATAGCTATCTAGTTTTTAGCATGAAACTTTTGCTGTACATCATGAGTGAAACAAAATAATGTTATGAATAATCTATATAATAATTCTGTAACTCTTTTCCGACACTGTCCCGTCGTTCTTGGTCGGATTCCAATCAGATCGGTACCATTCAAATCTAAAATTTGAGGCGAATCTTTTGATCCCGGATTGGTGGCGATTCGTTAAACTGCGGGAAATATCCTGTAAACCACTGTAGCTACCCGAGGAAGACACGAATGTGTCCAAAACTTTCTGGAGACCTTTATCGTGTTACCAGTCTTCCCCATCCCAGCTTACACCAGACGTTTCTCTCCCCCTGTGGACGACATAACGAGAAACAGAAAATCGAGGCCATAAAATTTTTAAACAAAAACTCCTCCCTGGTTTTTCCCCCGATTAGCTTCAAACTCGCTAGACCAACTACCCGTCCAAAACAATGTGTCATAAGGTGGTTTTCGTGTCTGTCATTACGTGCTAACCTTGGTTGCGAGATACTTATCACTGTCAATGGCCATTATAAGTTTACGATACGCGTGTACGGCGTTCCGGTATACAAGCGTTGCCAATAGAAAATCAGATGACGTATTGGTCTAAAAGCTTACAATGAAATAGGATCAATCACTTTTTCATGATTTAACCAATCACATCAGCGAATTTGATCATGTGATCTGGTGTGTACGCTATCATCCGGCAACAAAAAAAATTTTTTTTATCAAACCCACCAGTATAAAAGGAGAGTTTCGTAGTGGGTGTGGCAAGTCTACGCGCTATGATCGGGCTACTTGACAGTCTACATAGGGAAGACTCGCCAGGAATACACAATCTGCACCCTGCTGTGCTGTCCACTACAAGGATAGAGAAGTGTCAGCTACTGCGACACGAATATCAGCAGGTCAGGGACTACAGACAGACCTAAAACGGAGGATTACCAGCAACACCACTGTAAGGGAGAAGGAAACAGTCGTAGTAGGGGTGGCAATTTAACGAGCTATTATCGCTCCAATCAGGCTACCTAACAGACTACACAAGGAAGATTCGCCATTATGAGAGATGAAGAACGGAAGATTACGTTCAACTACTCTAATAAAACATACATCTACCTTACCAGGCTACGAATCGTGGACAACATCATGAAGTGACTGTTGCAGTCTTCAATGTGTAGGGAGACATAAGATACGTTTTCATTTCTTGGTAACTCCACAGGGACAGCTGAAACTTCAAGAAGCTCTATTACTTATCTCCGTTGAACTACCCTAATAGAACATACATCGCGATATCTACCCTAATAGAACACACACAACCTCTCTACCAACAATCAATCTCTCTCTCAACCTCTCTAGAGTAACCACTCTTCATATGAAGGATTCATCTTGGTAATGCACCTTGATTCAGAAAGCAACAAAAGAATTCTCTATCCAAATCCACATGGTTGTGTTGACCTTGCTCAGTACAGCTGATAAACTTGAATACCCATACTCAATACTGTACTGCATACACGCTTGGTCATGCGATAAGTAAACATTACACTACCATGACTAGGATGTAGAAATAAAACTACAATTCAGTTACTCAAATTGACAACATAAATATACAAAATGAATGTGACAAATGCAAGTTGAATTAGAACATAGCTCATTGTGGTGATGCACCAACTATTGGTAAATTGATCCTCATACCACACTCAAAGACCTTATGTTAGTTCATGCAACATCATCAAAGTTGAGTACATCCCTGCCATTCAAAACTAATCTTTTTCATGTATGTGCATGGTTGTAATGGGACACATCTTGATACGCCACCTTCATGAGAACTGTGTTCTGCATGAGTACTGTGCAGAAATTCCAGTGCACAAGGCCACCAACATTATAACTAGATGTTAGTGCCACGCACAATTGAGGAAATTATGTATGCACATCAGTAGCTATGTGTAATCATGTCTTTGTTGGTATGTAATGATGTGATTACTCCTTGATCATTAGTAATGTTCAAATTTAAGTGTATTCACACAATAAGACATAACAATTGTCTTAGTATCACGCGCATTTTGCGCGGGTGCCACTAGTATGAAGAATAATACTAGATGAATTAAAAATTAGAAATTTTAAAATGGGAATAGGGATCGCTGAAAAAAGCCACAAAACAAGAAGGGATCGCTGAAAAAAGCCACAAAACAAGAAGGGATCGCTGGGGTGGTAATGTAAACCACAAACCCTTATTTTGACTCTCTGTCATAAATATTTAATTACATGCTCCAGTCACTTTTAAATGAGTCAAAATAGGGATTTGTGGTTTACATTACTACCCCAGCGATCCCTTCTTGTTTGGTGGCTTTTTTCAGCGATCCCTATTCCCATTTTAAAATTTCCAATTTTTAATTCATCTAGTTTGTGTACTTTTTATTTAATTCAGTAATGGATTTGTTTTATTGATAATGATAATTATTGTAGATACAAGTCTCTTATAGTCACGTTGTCACATTAGCATCAACCTCTAATGCAGAGTTCATGAATACACACCAGATTGTATGATACTGCATGAGCTAGCTAGCTACCTGTCACAAGACATGGAACGCTGACAAGAATATAATTATAAGTTAAAATAGTCAGTGGTTGTACATTTATTATTTCAGCCAAGACCGTATACAACTTTCATAAGAATCACATGCAGATTTTCCATGGGTGCATGGACCTAACATTGGCTCACTGGTGTACTGTAGTATAAATGATAATATAATGCTACATAATATAGTTTGTACAGCTAGAGTTTGTTGTTCATGTGAGTACTGTATCCAATTGGTATATAGCTATACCACAGTGAGAAATCTATGTTGACATGTGTGAATGCATATGGCTTCCCACAAACAATATGTGGCATCCACAAATAAATTGTTTCACACACCACATTATACATATAGAGTTAGCCTGTAGAGTAGCTAATCTGCATGCACACATACAGTCAGATGCTGTGTGGCTGTAATGTTTATTGTACACCATGAGTTATCAGCAACATGAAGCCATGTTGTTTATTGTACACCATGAGTTATCAGCAGCATGAAGCCATGTTGTTTACACAATGTGGTCAGACAATTAAGGCACTCACAAATAGTTTTAATTAACAACACCTATATGACTCCACCCAACTTGAGGCTTTGCTTGGAAAGGAAATGGTTTATAGAACCTACATTCATAACAATGAATAATCTCTGGTATCAGTGCTATTACTTAGTTATGTCTCTGTGAGAGAGCGCTTGTATGGTCGCTCCTATAGCAAATCGCGATCGTGCCCTTACAGGAAGAAGTATACTCACCATGCAGAGATGCTATACGCGATCTACTAAGTGTATGAAGCGTTGTTACAGCCTTGGGTACTGCTTCAGCCTACATTAAACACTACAACTGAACAAAGCTTAGTCACAAAACGGAATCCTGTAATTTTATTACTATATGGCTTCTTTAATATACAGAACTGTGCCAATAGTGCAATGGCGCAGAGAACTTAGAAAATTTTGACGTGTAGGGTGGTTCGTGATCTGTGGAATATGGGCTTATTAATAGGTCATGGACACGCGGAAGGACTCAGTAAGCATGGCTATATAGTTTTTAGCTCGAAAAAGTTGATAATTTTTGCTGTACACGAGTGAAACAAGAAGAAGAATAATATGAAGATGAACAAAATGGCAAATTTCAGTTTTGCCCCAAATACACATACTGTTTCCTTTTCACTTGATACTTACTAGTGGACCACTACTCATTGCAAATAACCACCAGAGGGTTGTTTTGAGTTGAAGGATGCTTTTCAAGGTGGTTTTTAGGTGTGTGTTCTATTAGAGAGTTTTTGCAAAAAACATGGGTGATCCCTATTATGAACCCACTATCGTGGTTCATGATATGCTGTAGTGTGCAGTGGAATTTTGTAGTTTATCATTGCTGTGTGGTAGTGTACACCTCCAATAAACACTCCCAACTACAAGGTTGTCTTACACAATGGAGGTGTACAAGTGTATTAGTGACCACCTGTATTGAAAGACCACCTTTACACTTTAAATATCAAAAAAATTGTTATACCTCTAATGCAGCCACCCTGTCTTGCTAATCCAAGACTTCAAATAAGCCACAATGTGTCCAGAAACGTGTAGCTAGTGTTTTATAATTTTCAGATTCATCAAGTCAATAAATACTTGATAACGGGACACTTGTTAATGGTCCCATGTTAATGGTATACATCCCAGACACTTCTGTGACTTCTCTAATACAAAACTTTATCATAGTCCCAGGAATTATAGTAAGGTTTCACTGTATGTATTGTACTTGTAACTCAATGTGTGAAAGTAATTAACTAAGTAGTTTACATGGGAAGGGAGATTTAGCGGAATGGCGGAAACAGCAAAATCATCGTTTACAGATTATGGATAGCCTTAGAACACCTACTAGCAGTTAGCTACTCACTGTAACATATATAAATACAGCTACATAGCACTCACTATGATTGAAACTCATGGTCTTTGTAGTGCCAATTTTCTGTCTCCTTGCAGCTTACCATCATCTGTGGCAATCAATACTTAGACTGAAGTCTTATCTCGAGCCTCATCGATCATCACCTTCCAATTAACACACCATATTTTGAAGCGCATGTTACTAGCAGCGCCTTATATAGCTAGGTACCAAACACATGATAGGAGCATTCTAGAATGTTCTTTAACTGATGTGACTGATTACCACGTTTTGAATTACAGAACAATAATTGGTGTTGAATGGTTGGGCTTAGTCTTGCGTGGCCAGATCTTGGGGTGGTGTTTACAGATTTTCAATTATAAGTGCCCCTTGAGTACCACCTATAAGGCGCTTCTAGTAACATGTGGTTCAAAATACCGTGTGTTGATTATCAATGAGGCTCAAGGTATGTCACAATACAGTGTGTTGATTATCAATGAGGCTCAAGGTATGACTACACTCTAAGAATTGATTGCCACAGATGATGTTAAGCTGCAAGAAGACAGAAAATTGGCACTACAAAGACCATGCGCTTTAATCGTGGCGGTGAGTTCTATGTAGCTGTATTTATATATGTAACAGCGAGTAGCTAACTGGTAGTGCTTGTTCTAAGGCTGTCCATAATCTATAAACGATGATTCTACTGTTTCTGCCAATTCCGCCATTCCGCTAAATGTCCTTTCCTGTTTACATCCACACGTACTTTGAAGATCAGTAAAAGCAAGTCTTACAAATAAACATGCAAAACTTATGACAGTTAGTTAACATATTTATCTCCTTCATGTGTATTTGTATGAATACAAGACTTGTTTTTTTAGGTGTAAAATACTTTTTTAAAATGCTATAACATTTATTTTCACTCATTGAGTTACAAGTAATGTACATGTGTCATGGAGCCCTTCTCCTGCATGGGACCATGATGAAATGTTCATTATTAGAGAAGCTATAGAAATGGTACAAATGCATGTGTACCATTAAAATAGGACTGTGAACAAGTATCCTCCCCTAGGTGTCCAGTAGTCCAGTAGTCCAGTAGTCAGGTGTCCAGTAGTCCAGTAGTCAGGTGTCCAGTAGTCAGGTGTCCAGTAGTCCAGTAGTCCAGTAGTCCAGTAGTCCAGTAGTCAGGTGTCCAGTAGTCAGGTGTCCAGTAGTCCAGTAGTCCAGTAGTCAGGTGTCCAGTAGTCAGGTGTCCAGTAGTCAGGTGTCCAGTAGTCAGGTGTCCAGTAGTCGGGTGTCCAGTAGTCAGGTGTCCAGTAGTCCAGTAGTCAGGTGTCCAGTAGTCAGGTGTCCAGTGGTCAGGTGTCCAGTGGTCAGGTGTCCAGTAGTCAGGTGTCCAGTAGTCCAGTAGTCCAGTAGTCAGGTGTCCAGTAGTCAGGTGTCCAGTAGTCAGGTGTCCAGTAGTCCAGTAGTCCAGTAGTCAGGTGTCCAGTAGTCCAGTAGTCAGGTGTCCAGTAGTCCAGTAGTCCAGTAGTCAGGTGTCCAGTAGTCAGGTGTCCAGTAGTCCAGTAGTCAGGTGTCCAGTAGTCCAGTAGTCCAGTAGTCAGGTGTCCAGTAGTCCAGTAGTCAGGTGTCCAGTAGTCCAGTAGTCAGGTGTCCAGTAGTCCAGTAGTCAGGTGTCCAGTAGTCCAGTAGTCAGGTGTCCAGTAGTCAGGTGTCCAGTAGTCCAGTAGTCAGGTGTCCAGTAGTCAGGTGTCCAGTAGTCCAGTAGTCAGGTGTCCAGTAGTCCAGTAGTCAGGTGTCCAGTAGTCCAGTAGTCAGGTGTCCAGTAGTCCAGTAGTCAGGTGTCCAGTAGTCAGGTGTCCAGTAGTCCAGTAGTCAGGTGTCCAGTAGTCCAGTAGTCAGGTGTCCAGTAGTCCAGTAGTCCAGTAGTCCAGTAGTCCAGTAGTCAGGTGTTCTTTTTGAGGAGATCACAGCACCAATGCAACCACATATAACATTGTAGTGTGGAGTGGGCCTGAGTAAGTGCACTGTGGTGGGTTAATGAAGAAGGTACTTTTGAAAATGCTCACATGTTCTGTACACATTGTGGTTTTATTTTGAAGTCCACCTGTTTAATCAGGCCCATTTTTGGATCTGTTAGACAGGACAACTGCATTGGATCAATAACATCCTGTCCAACTAAAGAAATATGGATCAACAGTAGTATAAAGGTGGTCTTTCAATACAGGTGGTTACTAATACAGGTTGCACTGTTCTTGTACACCTCCATTGTGTAAGGCAAACTTCTAGTTGGGAGCACTTATTGGAAGTATACATCAATGGTAAACTACAAAACTCCACTGCATAACACAGCATATTTAATTATCAAACGGTACGGTAGTAAGGCATCCTCCCAAAAATGACGTGAGCCACCTAAAATTCCACCTTCAAAAATTATCCTAGAGACATCTTACATGATGAAAGTCACCTTTACAGAATAATATTAGTCCATATAACATTAAAAACAGGAAAACACTAATAAGCGGCTGGATATAGAATTTTTAAAAATCGCTAAACTCAAATTTTAGCCTGCCTGCCTGCCTGCCTGCCTGCCTGCCTGCCTGCCTGCCTGCCTGCCTGCCTGCCTGCCTGCCTGCCTGCCTGCCTGCCTGCCTGCCTGCCTGCCTGCCTGCCTGCCTGCCTGCCTGCCTGCCTGCCTGCCTGCCTGCCTGCCTGCCTGCCTGCCTGCCTGCCTGCCTGCCTGCCTGCCTGCCTGCCTGCCTGCCTGCCTGCCTGCCTGCCTGCCTGCCTGCCTGCCTGCCTGCCTGCGTGACCACATTCGCAAGGCTGGAGGCTAAACAAAGCAGCACACGACCACCATTCTACGCCACAATAACAAATTCACCAGTGGCATATGTGTCTTTTGGAGTTCTGACAAGAGTGTGCCCTCTGTGCCTTGTCTTTCCTTTTATCTTCAATCAGCTGGTCATTGTCTTCTTCATGCAATGAAACCATATCGAGACGTTAATTTTCCCACTTTCCTGAAACAACTTGGATGTCACAAAATTATTTAAAGCGCTAATGTTTCTGTAAAAGGTACTGGATATATACCTGTTAGATACCTGTAACTTCACGATAGGTTCGAGACCACACCCATTAACAATCTTGATCGACTAATAACAGTTGAGCATAGAGACCACACCTCTTAACAACAAACATAGTGACCACACCCCCTTATTGGTCTAGTTATAATAGCACCTGTAGTGAAAATAAAGAATAGTGACACACACCCTGGTAGGTAAGAGGCTGACTCAAAATCAAGACTCACGGTAGTGAGGCGTGTGGCCAAGAAACTACGAAGCGCACGTCCAATTAAAAGACGTGCGGCTACTACTGTGAGTTATTTACGTGTAGGGATGGTTTTACAATATTAGCCCTGAATTATGCAACATCTCTCAATGGATTTGTATTGCGTTACGTAATAAAAAATCTTTAGTCATCGTCGTTTTCTTGCGACCTCACTAAAATAAAAATATTGCCGTATTTAGACATATTTCACTTTATTTCTCTACCTTGTGTTACACTTATCGTCACGTTATACCAGTCAACTTACCCATGTTTGTACCGGCCATCTAGGCCTGACATTATCTAATTCTGGTTGGCCCTACGCATATTTTCTCCGTTCAAACCTCTAATCCCGACAATAACTTTTAAAGACACAATGTGGACACAAGCCCTAATGTCTGACAAACAAGTTGTGAAAGTGTACAGAGCTGTAAGTTCCCTAGGGATGGTGTTTTAAGCAGAAATCTTTTAGAGTCCACTTAGTGCCACGCCCCATGCAAGCGGTTATAATTGGCAGATGTCTTATAAACAAGGTGTGAAAGCGTGAAGAACATACAGACGCTAGGGAAGGTGTATAAATCGTTAGTCAATACTGCCATGCACCTTGCAAGAAATATTTTGCAAGTTGTGTGGAATGACCAAAACTCATGTACACAAGTCACAAACCATGAACCACATTCCAGACAAAACCCTTCTGCCCTACAGTACATACATAATGAAAGCCACAACACAAGCTCCACCTTAATTAGTGCTTTGTGGAAGTGTGAAGCTGCCATGACAACTACAAACAAAACAACTGAGGCAATTCTAATTGCGGATAAGATGGCTGCAAAATCCATGAAAATTTCTTGCCTTAGAGTAAACATAATATTATAACAATGCTATAAAACACACAACACAAATTTAATAAACATCACATCAAATAGTTTAACACCAAAAGTGATGATTTCTTGGATGTCTGCATGATGACACAAGATTAAATGAGCCCTGTAAAAGAACAAGAAGGCGCTGAATTAAATATACAAAAAAATTATATTCAAAGCTAAGTGAATCTGGTGTACCAGAAGTAACGTAAATGTTTGGTGCCTAAGTACGTAAACATGAACACAAGGAGACCTGTCAAACTACAAGTGGCCACCAAACAGAATGTACAACATGGTAAATATATTTCTTAATTATACAACAGGAGAATCAGGATTAGAGTTGTACCAATTCCCACTTTTTAAGCTATGCCAATACCTGATATATTGTTTAACTCATTTTACAACCAATACCTGATCTTAAGTTAAACTTGTGCATAAAAGTACAACTTATAAAGCTAATGCTGTGAGCTTGTGCAAATACCTGTAGGTCAAAGCTGCTAATCAGACAACTGGGCTAGGGCTCCAATTATCACTGTTTATATAGGGTTGACAACAAGCTGGCATATTTGCCTGGTCCCAAGTGACTTACCATGACCACATCCGACTGCTAGTATGTGAACTGCTATGACAACCGACGGTGTCATTAATACATACTATACACCGGAAAATCTGGGTACTAGGAAAACATTGATACTATAAGCACAACAAATAAACTGACCTGGGTAATAGTTTGTTACTATCGTATGAGGTAGTACAATATCAATTAATATGTAGAAATTCACAACACCCTTTGACGTCACAATTGAGCACCACAAAAAGAACACACAATACAATTCCTCAAGCTCTGTATGTAAGCTGATACTCACCTTTTACACAAATGACACATTTGGGGATTTTATTCGTTTAAACAGTTGACATTGTCACACAGAGAGATCTGAATAGACAGGTTTCACTGTACAACATAAATTCACTAATTTAGATCAGTATGTGTAAATGAGTACTTTTCATACAAACATCGATATCTGACACAGATTCGCTTACTGACTTCTTCCACCTGCAGCCAAAGTTCCAGAACTTCTGATGATGATGTAAGTGACAAATGATAAGAGAGCCACGGGCTTTTGGTATTTGGTCCGTACGCCTTGTCAACAATCCTGCCATGAGATAATACTGGAATTTGAGCTACTAGAAGTTTTCACTTGGTGGGTCTCAGTGAATTGGCACTGTGTACATCTAAAATACATATTGCATAAATGAGGTTAATCAGTGTGTGTCGATGTTGATCTAATCCTCGATCTAATCACTTTCATTAACCTCCACTCCAGACTCTTATTCATGCATACTTCAGCAACGGTGTACGGCCTCTGCATTAAGGTGGCGCTGAAGTAATTATGTGAAGCCGTACAATGCCCATTTGTCACAATTAAAATTAGCCCACGCGCTTAATTAGCTATTTTAGGATGGTGGAGAACTCCGGTTGTGAACCATGTAGTCCAAGTTTAAAGGGTGCTTATGATAGCCTGTAATGTTGTAGCGTAGCATGCCAAGTTCCGTGAAATCACCCGCTTTAATTTCGTGGCTATTAAACTCTGAACTTACGAGCCGATTTTAAAAATAACTCACCCCAGAAACAACCTAGCGCTAAGCCGCCTTGGCTCTTATGGTTTCTCACCTTGTAGAACAACTCTATGGAATCCTTTTTAACGATAACAACGTGGAAACTGGTTAAAATGCAAACCCGCATTTTTCAACAAGTGATATCACGCCCGTCAACAGCGAATCGCGAAAAATCTTTCCATAGCCCTGTAAAGAAACGCTTCACCAGTGCCTCTGCCACATTTTGAGGGTCTATGGTACATAAATATGGAGTTATTTCACGAATTGTAAGACAGTGTAACTGGCCAGGGCACGCTCCGTAAAGCAGTAATCACGCGATGACAGCTGGTGTTGTTCACCGTGAAGTTACCAGAGTTTTGACAAGGTGATGAAGTTAGTACGTGAATATCGTTACTTGTATCAGCAATAGTAGCCTGACAGTCTAATAGAGTTGGTTCTTTCAATATTTCGAAGCGCTTTGCTTTGTTCTACTAGTTTTCCGTGTTTTTTCGCGCATGGCCACAAACATGATGTCCCATTAGCCTTGTAAGGCTTCATTTGATTACTTCAGCGCCACCTTAAAGTACACCTCACCATGAAATGAAATCCAGTTACAATATGAAATCCAGTTACAATAAGACTTAATGTTGATTACTCGTTACTTCTCTCTCAAGACTTGGACTGTCATTTTTTAAATAACATTAGTTCAATTTACTTGAACCGTGTATCATGCACGTGTGTCCGCTTGAGGTGTTACAGGGACCTTCCAAGGGATTTCCCCTAAATAGAGCACATGATAATTGTCAATCTTGTGGTACTTGTCCTTAGTCATGGCTCAACATTGCGGTACGTGTACTATAGCCTTGCTATAGGATTGTTTGTGTGCTGCTAATTTTTTGTGTGGTGATGGTCGGGTGGTCGGACATAAAATGCGTGATGGTAGGGCAAATGCCCACCCCCAGCTACTCTATTATGCTGATACATCAGGGGCACCACCAGAGTAAGGTAAAAGTGGTAAGTCAATTGGTCTGGGCCTCTGGGGCATGCTCCCTCAGAAAAGTTTAGCTCAGTATACTGCAACTTTTAGTCCTTCACTGATCAAGTTTGCTTCATCAAGTTTTGATTAATTCCAGTCAAACCGGCTCTGATCTCAATGCTCTGATCTCAATGCTCTGATCTCAATGCTCTGATCTCAATGCTCGGATCTCAATGCTCTGATCTCAATGCTCGGATCTCAATGCTCTGATCTCAATGCTCTGATCTCAATGCTCTGATCTCAATGCACTGGTTGTATCTACTGTACCGGTTCTGACATCCTGTATATACATTGATGGTTAGAGTCCCTTATTAAAATGAACTCTTATTATGCTTGGACTCTTGATAATATTGACTATACGTATTTAGCTATCAGGTTGTGTATACAAGGTATTCTTTAATCTGCCGGTATAAATTGCTATTCCATGTACTATGAGGCCTGGGAAATGTAAGGCTCTAGCTCCGAGAATCAAATTATATAATGTTCTGCACTATGATAAGATAATTGCCAGAGCAGAGTTCATGGTTATTGTATCAGTAAAGAGATTTGAATATTGATTGAGATGTTTTATTTGAGTGCATTTTGACTGTTCCTCCTATAATTATTATTAAATTATCTGATGTCTTGTTGGTTTACCTCCATCCTCTTTACTGATCCCTCTTTATTGATTCTATGTGACCTAGAAAATCTGTACACCTTGTCAATCCAGTTACAGCAGTTGATCTAAATATGATGATGATGCAGTTATTGAGACGAGGAGATGCATGGTGTTTCCCTACAGTGCCACAACACACAAACACTTGAAATGTAATCTGAGACTTACATGTATATAGCTGCAGTTAACTAAGTAAGATCACTGTAGCTGCTGGTAAGCATTGTGTCGTACCACCTCCATCAGTGCTTGTGCAATAAATTGTCTGTATTATGAATTCAGCTACATATCAAAATTAGAACAAAATAAGCATAGCTAGTTGTGTAGTATTTTATTAGGCACCCAGTTACAGCTTAAGTTTGAGCATAAGATGCCTGAAGTATTTACCACAGATATGCCGAATAGCAGGTATTACTCGCGGAAAGAATACCATATAAAAATAAAATTATGCGACTCTTAATGTTGTGACCTGGCAAATTCGCGATATTAAATCACTCCTAGCAATTTAGTTTTCTCAAATATTAAGAACACATGAACATCCACGTAATAATGGAATTCGTAGTTTCCTCGTGCATCAGAGGCTACCACATCTACAGAACGGTGTGGACAGCAGTTTTGGGAGAAGAGTTACTTTGTGCAAGGGAACCTAGCAAGTAGCAACATGGTAGATCGATACGCTGTGGCAGTAAAATAGCATGGTTCAGGTGTGATAGTTGGTCACCTTCCCAAGAGGCTTTGTAGCATGTTTACCCTGAGAGGCGGAGACATTATGGCCACAGTAACTGGACGACGACGGTATTCATCTGATTTGGCACAAGGGGGACTAGAAATTCCATGTAAATTGAAATTTTGTGGGAAAGCAAAGGAATTTTTGAAGTTGAAAAGAGTGTGGCATCACAAGAACTGTCTACAACAGTTACATAATTACCTGTATAAGCCATGGCAGTATAACATACCATTGACATCAATTATAATAGCAGTATACTGTATACATGATTGTATTTGTGTAAAAATGATCAAATTGTTTAAATCAAACTTCTGCGTACTCAATCCTCGTCTTCAGAATCTGATATCATAATTGGATAAGCTGATGTATCACCACCATCACTAGCAGATTCAGAAGTGTATAAACAGCAGATACAGTTAGGGAACTTCCCACTGTATCTAAAATGTCTTCGTCAACACTATCTTCATCTAGATCAGAATCCTCATCATTCATGTAATCTGGTAACTCATCATCATCCAGAATTCCTAGAGCATTGAATACTCCGGCATGCCTGAAGCCATGTACAATTATCTGCGGATTATCTTGCAATTACTCAAACATCTCTACAATCCATTTCCCTCCCATACATTTCATCATTGCTGTTGAAAGGCCGACAATCATCTCTTCATCATTAATAAACAGCTCAGTCAGTTCATCAGAATACCACTCTGAAAACTGAAATGATTTCACAACTTTATAGACAGAGATGTCCATAGGCTGTAGAATCCCAGTGTATGCAGCTGGGGTTAGTACAGAATGGATGTGGTTTTCTTCTAGTGCATCAGTTACTTTCTTTGTTAGCTGTTCTTTGTTAGCTGTTCTTTGTTAGCTGTCCTTTAAAGTGATCAAAGACAGCCAATGCCGGATGATTTTCATCTAGTTCAAGTGTTTCTCTTTTGTTCTGTACAAAAGGAACTATCACCTCGTCTATATATTTTAGCATGGTGGTTTCATTGGCCCAATGATTTTCTGTATGAGAAATCAGCCAATCTTGTGGAAACTGATAAGCAGGATGGCAATGACTTGTTTTCCCAGCATAAATCAGCTGCATTGGTAGGAACTCCCCCACAAGGCTACCGCACATGACAGCTGTAATCTGTCACTTATCTTGGTAGCCTTCAATTGCATTTCTTTTCTTTTCTCTTTTATCCATCGTCCAAAGAGCAGTTGGAACCAGATTGATACCAGTCTGGTCCTAATTGAGTATGAGCTCTGGCAGAATATCATTCATATCAACAGTTTCCACTACTTCAGTAAGAAAGGAATACTTGACCTCTTCCAAATCATCTTGGGGTGGATTGCTCTTTGTTGTGGCTCTTTGTTGAGTAAAATCCATCCTTTTCAACAAGGATTTAACCCAAGGTATTGATAACGTAGCAGGTCCACCATATTTAGAAAGTCTTGTACGCTCCAACACTGTTCCCAAACCTCTTGCCACAGCAATAACAACTGTGGTGTTTATGGCACACCCATGATCTCTGAGCTTCAGTATGTATTCCTGCACTGCTTCATCAAGCTTCTTCCCCAGAAGGAGTGGCCTCCCTCTTTTTTTAACTGGTAACTCAGAGATTGTATCATCTTCTCGTAGTCTTTTATCATATCGCTTGTCCAAGTAATCCTTCGTTATTGATCTCATTGTACTTTCGTTGATGGTAAACCCCAATCTATCCGTGAACTGCTTCGCTGCTTCAGTCGCACCAACCCTGCACGTAATATCGCGAATCTTGGCAAACGCGACATTAAAGTTTGCACGAGAAATACCCGCTATATGGTATTTTGTAAATAGTATATAGATAAATCTACTTTAATAGAACAGTCAGTAGCTAGCTGTGTAGTAACTGTGATCTAATTAGGCACTTACTAATTATGTGAGCTTAATTATGAGCATAATTGTAAGGTGTCTAAAGCATTTACCACAAATATGAGATATTGTAAAATTTTGTAACAATTTATGTTCCCCCAGTGAGACTATCACTAACAAAAATGAATGATATCTACTCCAAAAACACCTTCGCTGTAAAAAAAGGTGCGTCCAAGAAACTGTAACCCAATGTAAAAACAGCTCAGTTATAGAGAAAGACTTCATGAAAGTAAAATAACTGGTAACTTAAAGAGCTGATATCTGGAGCAGCCAAGAATCAATCTTAATCCAACTACCTGTACTAAAGTATTTTAATCCATGCAAGAGCACCTTGCATTGGCTGTAAAACAAGTGCACCCATGAAAGTAACTGGCAATTGAAATAACTGATATCTGGAGCGGCCAAGAATGAATGTTGATATACAACTAATTGGAATTAACAGAAAGTTTAACATTGAACCTTTATAATTTAGCTGTGTTCTACACTCACTCTTGTTACATCATAAATTGATTTCATTTAACTCTAATTGGTTGGTAATTTGGCCACCTTTTTTATTAAAAATCTGTAGTATAGGTAGTTGGATTAAGATTGATTCTTGGCCGCTCCAGATATCAGCTCTTTAAGTTACCAGTTATTTTTACTTTCATGAAGTCTTTCCCTACAACTGAGCTGTTTTTGCATTGGGTTACAGATACTTGTCGTTTCTTGGACGCACCTTTTTTTTACAGCGAAGGTGTTTTTGGGGTGGATACTCTAATACAGCAGTCACCCTAATACAGCAGTCACCCTAATACAGCAGATACACTTGTATAGCTGTATGCTATTGTATGCTATAACAAAACTAGTGTATTTAAAAATTATTAATTATAGGAATCCTAGTGATAAAAAGTTGTGAAATAAGAGATGAATGATGGTATTACAGCATAAATATCCCTTGAACAAAATAATTTTATAACATGCCGTAATACCATCATTCATCTCTTGTTTCACTACTTTTTATCACTTGGATCCCAACTTCATTTTTAAAATTAATGATTTTTAAATATACTAGTAGTGTGTATAGTAGGGATGGGCAATTATTCAATTATCGTGATAATCGTGATTATTTTATTGGCAATAATTGACATCGTGTACTTTTCATTGACTAGTGATAATCGAAATTGGCAATTATCGTGGAATAATCGTGGTAATCAGAGGAATATTTGTAAATTTTCAATGTAATTTTACCAATTGATTGACAATTCATGACGTGTTTAGTGTTTTTTATTACAAAAGTTAAGTTGACAATAATCGTGATATTTGTTCATGACAATAATCGTATAGCAAAATATCAATATCGCCCATCACTAGTGTATAGCTACAGGGTACAACTCATATAGCTACAGGGTACAACTCATATAGCTACAGGGTACAACTCATATAGCTACAGGGTACAACTCATATATGTCATTAAACTTACAATGCATAGCTTACGAACCTCTGTTTGCTGAGTCAATGGTTTTGCACAGTAAAAAACTGAGTTGGTTTTTATGCGTGTTATAAAAACCAAGTTGACTTTTGCAAGTTACAAAACTCAAATTTTGTAAGTTAGCTGCAATAACCCAAGTTGTTGATTTTTAGCAAGTAGTAAAATATACCAAATTCGTTTTTGCAGAAAATTGACCCATCGAATGATGAGTGTTTAATTTCACTAAAATCTTACATCAATATGTGCTTTTGGATGCTGAGATACTATGAGCTAAAAGTTAAGTTTTAAAAAAATGAAGAAAAAAAATATACCATCATTTGGATTCTAACCCACTGTCTGAGTCACACGTTCTACCACTTGAACAGTTTGTGCTGTGGTTTACAAAGGAATGTTGCTCAACACCTTGGCCCTCTACGAGCTGTTGAGAAGGATAGCTGGATGATGAGTGCTTCATTTTGAGAATTGATCATGTAGATATGCGCAGACACTGGCGAGTAATAAACAGCATGACGGACAGTCAGTCAGTCAGACAGCTTTTCAACTTAATAGATTGATGGTTAAACTACTCCTATCGGATGATGTAGCATGGAAAAGGGTGAGGGGGGGCCAACTTTAACTATGAAAGTTTATCAGAGTTACACAAACCATACAACAGACATGGTGAGAATTCTGGGGTGCATGCCCCTGGAAAATCAGCTCTGGAGGTAGTATTATCACTGAGTTAGTGACTGCTCTATTAGAGTATCTTATAATCACTGCTCAATGCTAGTGGGAGGGATATGGCCTCCTGCTTATGGCCCTTATTGGTGGTTGGTGATACTCATTCACACATACCAGAAAGTTAGTCAGTGGTGATTGTACATATGAGGTACCTGGGTGAAATGTAAAATACAGTCTTATTATTATTATTATTATTATTATTATTACTGTGTCAACTTTGCAAGCGAAGACTTTACACAGGGGGGGGGGGGGGGATTTATGCAATTACAATTGATTAATTTGATTCTTAAATTGTTCAATAGAGGTAATTTCTTTGATGTGATTAGGTAAGTTATTCCAGATATTACAAGCATTAGGTCCGAACGAGTGCTGATAAGTGTCTGTTCTTGCAAATGGAACTAAAATATGTCTTAGCAGTTACTGTACTATAGAAGGCTGGGGGTTGTTAGTGTAACTGTTATTAGTGCAGTATACACAACTCTGATACACGTAGACAACTTCAAGATGTTTATAAACTTGTTATTGATTTTGGAACTGAAAACATTGGTTAGTTAGTTGGAAGATTTGCTGAAAATGACTTACTATGCAATGTAGAAACCAATACAAAGTTGAGAAGGGAGACGATTCTACAGTTTGATGGCAGATATCGTATAGCAGGCTTTTACTGTGAAGACTTTATTTTCACAAACAGTAGCTAGTCGTGGTTGTTATTAAAATTCGCACTTATTTTATCTCACATATTTTCGTGTCTTCTTGCCTTGTAACTCTACGTATTATTGTGCCCCCATGAAACAAAAACCAGTTACATATCCTTGAGAGGGTGTGTAGTAAGTACCCCACTACTGTTGGGCTATCATGCAGTGTACATCACCACTTTTCTACAAGTGAATTCCTCGCCAATGACAGGAGTGCAAAATGTCTTTAGAATGAAGTAGCCATGTATACAGCTGCTTAACAACGCTTCCCTCTCCTCTTCCAATGCATTTCTAGTAATTGAGATAAAAATTTCAGTGGATTTTGTTTTTGTGGAGAGCTGTGTTCACAGAAATTTGTGTCACACTCTAAAGATTCGTGATAAATTATAGATGCGGTAAAAACCTGCTATATGGTATTAGAGGTTGGGACTTTTTGATGATGTTATGTCTGGAGATTACAAACCATTGTAACCTAGCTACCTAGCTTTGAAATGAAGTATTGTGGGCTTAGCTGACTGGTTCTATAAGTTCTGCATTTAGGAACTTCAGCACTGCTGACCAGGTACATGTGTGCTGTTGACACTTCAGAATTGCCACATAGTGACCTGCTAGCTAAAACTATTCTAATAGAACAGTCACAATGTTAGCTGGGCTTAAAGTAAACCCAGTCAGTAATAAATTATGTTTGTATTTCTGTACTAGCAGCGATACCTGCCCTTTGTGCAGGTTGAACTAAATGATTGATATAATATTGTGCCTGCCCTTCATGTCAGGTGATGAGTACTGTATTATATTTGTTGTACTTAACCATACTCACACGATTCATCTTTGATATTCAACACAATATTGAGGCTAGAATCATCAATTCTGCTGTTTTCTAACCGTGTGCCACGTGTTGCATCATCTTATAGTTTATATCTCAACAACAAAACCTGTCTCAGTGAACGGTACCACTACAATTCACCTCGGATTTCACACTCCATTACGAGAGACACCTTTTGGCAAGTTCTACAGAATTTACTCCATTCTCACGTGGTCCAGTACAAAGGTCATGCCACTTTCACATCCCACACTTGATCAGTTGTTTAGGTTGTAAATACAAATTGCAAGCTATACGTAGTAAGGAAGTTGCTAACCAGGTTACATAACAGTTGGTAACATGGATGTGTTTGGGATTTGCCTGATATGTACACGCCTGTTCTTATGCGCCGCACACCCTCGGTTATCAGGTGCATGTAGCAGGCAAACCCCTCACCACCGTAACTCATAAAGAATAAAACAAATTGCAAGTATAAATATGTAACATATGAAGTTAGGTTGTACATCCATCTGATTGAAATACACACAAATACACAGTGAGGTTGAATTAAAGTTGCCATGTTGATCATGTGATCCAGGGCATTAAAGCTAGACTAAGGGCCTTCAAGTACTTGTTGTTTTCCACTGTTATTCTTCCTTAGGGTTAGGGTTATCCATCTCATGTATGAACTATTGGCTTTGAACTCCCATCTTGCCAGCTGTAATTCACTTGGAATTTTAATTTTATAAGCTCCAGCATAGATAATAGACACCCTTACTGGATTGGAAACTTCTAAGCAAGCACCACCTAATCTATCTGTGCCTTGTGCCCCTAATACTGTTCACAGTACTGGGAGTAGATTTTATAAACACATGTTTTGCTTACTGGTGAGTAATAGACGTACCACTATGGGATATAAGTGTTTGGCCTATTCATAGTGGGTATACTTAGCTAGAAGTTTGACAAGCGTGAAAGGTTAATATGAGAGGCGGGAATCGTGAACTTGACTAAACTGGAGCGAATATACCATGAAACACATACCAGTACATGTAGCATTAGTAAGTAATAAGCATCAGCCTTAAACTAGACTTGTTCACCCCGCCATATCATAAACATGTGCAAATACTTTTTATATGGAAAGCACCTATACCAGTAGTAGGCCAATCACCACCCAAGAAACAATCTACTAAACTTACTAGTTAAAGCAACTGAGCTGTACCCAGACAGTAAAACAGAATCTCCAAATGAAAAAGTGTTTCAAAACTTCAGGCACAAAATGCAGATAGTCACGTAGTTTTGTATGGGCACTATACATGTGCTTCCAATCCAGGTAGGGGTGTCTATTATCCAGGTAGGGGTGTCTATTATCCAGGTAGGGGTGTCTATTATCTGGTTCTAGCATATGTAGTTCCAATTACCCTCACTCCCAGCCTCCATCACTCCTAGTAGTCACTTGTCAATTTTTAAAAGTTTGTTGGTTTCTTTTGCCTTTAATTAACTCAAAGCTGTGCTCCTACCCCTTCAGTTCTGCCCTTCTCTGGAGTTCTTATTCCGAGTGCCAGGTATCATAGTTTGGCATTGATGGACGTCACTCTCCAGGCAGAGATGCGTCACTGTTGCTCTTCTTGTGATCCACCTATTAGCCGGTCTAGAAGCACAGAAACTGCTTTGCTTCATAGTGTGCATTGGTTAGAATAGTCCAACAAGTCACACATGTCTGATGTCATTACTATTGATATACATGTAGCAACGGGATTTCAAGTTAACCATGTTTCCATAAATTCATGTTATATTATGCTTCAATTTTTTCCATTTCTTCTTGTTCAATTGTGTGGTTAGTTCATTAGTTATAGACATGAATTCCACCATGGGATACACTGTGTGGGGTAGAGAGTAAGCTTGTAGAGTTTGAAGTTAATTACTGACAGAATGTGGGCATGTCATGCGTCAGAAAATGTTCAAGACTTCTATTCCATAGTGACACCCTAGCGGTAGAAATCACTGTGTCACTACCACCAAAGGGTGTGCATTATAACATAAATCAACGGTGTAGGGCTGTAATAGCCATTTCATATAGTAAGAAATATCTGTGCTCAAAAAACCTGTTTACAAGTTTTTGGTTATGGTGATTTTTTTTACTCTGTATAGCAAACGGACTATGCTAGAAATTTCTGTAAATAAACTCCAGCTGGAATGCAGCAAATCTAGGGTGAACTGGTGCTACGGTTTGGGAGTTACCGTATAGCGGGGAATTTCCGGAGGGTGTAATTTTTGGATATTTTGGAAAACTAAATAATTTCCGAAAATAAGTTTTCCAAAATTGTTTATTCATACGTACATTTATGTAAAAATCGTGTGAGTACTTCAAGGTGTGTAAACAGAGTGGTGATACCCTATTATCCTGTTGATTACGGTCCGCTGGCTAAAAAAAATGCCCAGTTTTGCAATTGCTGTTGCCAATTCAAGTGTCACTGATCAGAATGATGGTGATGGCTACGCCAGCGGAAGCAGGAAACTGACCCAACCACGTGGTGCCGGAATATCGGGTGTAGCTACACAGGAAAAGAGAAGGCGGAAATAGTGAAGGAAATAGTGAAGAGAGCAGCTGTTTGCTACCATTAGGCATTGCGCGAAGTTCATCACGTATGGTGGAGTCCATCACGTAATCCGTGACCTGATGACGCACAGAAGTCTTCACCTGCCTTGTGAGAGTGCAATTCCGTATATTTCCGTGAAGTGTTGATTGTGGTGTTTATCCGAAAATTTATTTCCGAAATAGTTCACAATGATCATTATTCGAAAATTACACCTTCCGGAAATTTCCTGCTATGTGGTAGCTGTTTCACAGACAGACAGCTTTTCAGCTTTATATACTAGATATAAAGTGACCTGCCCACCTGCCTGACTAGGTCTTACCAAATATGGTAATATATTTTAAATTGTCAGCTAAACTATTGCAGTATGTCACTACAAATATTTAATGAACTATTGTTATTATTGTATTGTTCCAGGCCAGTCAGATGTGAGACCACTGTACATGGACTTCCAGGCCACTACACCCATGGTGAGTAACCATAGTAACACATCACTACACCCATGGTGAGTAACTATAGTAACACATCACTACACCCATGGTGAGTAACTATAGTAACACATCACTACACTATACTGTACTATAGTAACACTTAACTACACCCATGGTGAGTAACTATAGTAACACATAACTACACCCATGGTGAGTAACTATAGTAACACATCACTACACCCATGGTGAGTAACTATAGTAACACATCACTACACCCATGGTGAGTAGTAGTCTATACTGTACTATAGTAACACATCGGAATAATGCCTATGTCATCTGTCTAAACCATAGTAACATACTTTTAGTTTAGTGAGAGACTCTTAAGAACTTAACCCTTAAACTCGCAAAGAATTTTTGGGGAATGCGTGTTTACATGATATGGATACGCAGGTGAGCTAACTTAACTCTTATATCCTAAACTACACATTGATCGAAAATCTGTTCACTGGGCTACTTGGAGAAGGTTAAATGAACACTGTAACTACAGTGGCTTACTTGTTATGAAGTGATGAACAACAACAAATCATGTCTCTTTGTTTTGAAATTCTTACCATGTGTTTTATTTCGATTCTGAGTTTACTCACACGAGTTATATATGGCCTGATAAAAAATTTAATGGCAAGGTGAATGAAACTTTGATAGGAGCAACTGCCATCAAGTTATGGATCATTTTATAAAGGTACGTAATGGGTTTGCGTGTTTCCTTGACAACAAGTTATTTACACAGCTAGTTTTGGCCTCACCATTTAGTGTTAGGGTAAAACCCTAGGTATCAATTTAATCCTTCAGCTTGTTGCATCACAAGTAGAATGACGTAAATTGCATAGCCATAGGATGGACGCTTCAAAAGTTACTGCGCTTTGTGCAAGGCACACACCAGTGTTGTAAGTGGGTCAGTACTTTTGACCCGTTTGACCCACTGACCCGAATAGTAATCCGGATGGGACCCGGATCTGACCCGCATGTGACCCAGTTTAATTAAAGTAGAGGCGTGCCCCAAGACTAGATTAAAAGTCCACAAGTTCCTTTAACACTATAGAAAGGATTGTCTGCAAGAAGTGAGTAACTATGTATTTTCAAGTGGGTGTGGCTCCACGTACGTATTATCAAGTGGGTGTGGCTCCACGTATGTATTACCAAGTGGGTGTGGCTCCACGTAAGTTTACATACCAAATAGCAACACAGATCTGGTGATGCCATGCATGCCCACAGAGCACAGCTGATACAATTCCAAAAAGTGGGTGTGGCTCTATACCACGCACAGACAGCAGAACATATTCCTGAATGGTGGGTGTGGCTCCACATAAGTTTCTTGAATGTTTACAACTGCATTTCCACCAATACAATCGAGCTTGTTAACTTATCGTCACGCGTGATCTCATCCGGGTCAGACCCAGATATTCAGTGAAGTGGATAAGACCCACCTGACCCGAACAAAATGTGACCCAAATGACCCGAATTATCCGGATGACCTGGCCCACTTACAACGCTGGCACACACACACACACACACACACACACACACACACACACACACACACACACACACACACACACACACACACACACACACACACAGACACACACACACACACACACACAGACACACACACACACACACACACACACACACACACACACACACACACACACACACACACACACACACACACACACACACACACACTTATTAACAGTTCTCTGGACTATGCTGGTTTAGGGGTTAAGTTAGTTTGGTTGCCAGGTAACTTATATCTGCACAAAGGGGAGTCCGTTTTGCCGTTTTATATTAGCCATTAGCCCCACCCCACACCAGCACAGACTAGCAGCCAGGTGAGGTGAAGACTAATTGGTCTACACTTGATGGTTAAACAGTTAGACAAGCACTTCACCAAACATGAGGGACTGCAGCCCATCACAACTGCCAATTGAGCATTAAATTTAGCTTATGGCATTCTAGAAGAAACTAGTTGATGATCACATCTCAAATAGTGATGTATCATCTTAGCTCTACTGGTCCATTACTGTATATGATCTTCATCTTGATGGTCTCTCACCAGACAGTGTCAGCCTATAGCTACTGTACGGAGGGAAATTTTGGAGGAGGAAAAATTTGGCAAATCAAGCAAAATATCACTTTTGGCGAAATAAAATTTGGCAAATTATTAGCAAAGTGTACGCCCTATTTAATTAATTTAATTACTAATCACTGTACCTGAAACAAGGATCTGGAGTGCCATGCTTCTTTGGCGCCTGGAGTCAGCAATCAACTAAAAGGTAATACTATATAGACAGTAGATCTACACCCTCTGGAATAGTGAATATCGTACTTGATATGGTAGCACTCACTACTTGTCACGCCTGTTCCAAGGTGAGGTTTGAGGATCACGGATACAGCTAGCTATAGCTACCTAGTGAAGTAGTCAAGGCAGACTTGGCTCTAGTTTGATGCCTGGCCCAGTAATCCTTGGTCGAGTAGAAAATTGTTTAGTTTGAGGCTTGGTTTGCTGTTTTCTTTGCTAGCAAAATATTTGGATGAGGAAAATTTGGCGAATTCATGGTCATTCGCCAAATTTGCCAAATTTTAATGGCACCAAAGTTCCCTCCATACGGTATATACTATCTGTAGACCTCAATGTGCAGGTTGATGCATCCTGTCACAAAACATTGATGTGATAAGTGTTTTATCCACAGTGCTTATGAAGAGCTTTGATATTAACTAGTGCAAAGAAGAATTGTAAACAAATTTGCTGTGTACTTAAAACAGCTAGTTACCAGATAACTACCACATGATATCTAAATGCCTTGGGGCAATATTGTATCAGCTGTGACTGCTGTATTAGAGTAGTTTGCTTGATATGACATTTTCTAATGAGTGATAGGATTTTCTATTATTTATAAAAGAATGTTTTCATAGCAGTACTCGGATATCCTTGAAGATATTACCATATAGTGAGTTATATTGGAAGCAGAAAATTTTGAAGAAGACTTATAACCTGAATTTCGAAGGTTTTTAATTTTTGAAGAATGTATATTTCAAATAAATGGAAATTCATGTCACAATTACGAAAGATATGCATGCTTGCCAACAACTAACTTACTGATGGAATAATCCCCATCTTCCCTATGAGAGTCTCTAGCGGAGCAAATTCTAATCAGTACCTGGCTTGATCATTACAGTGCCCGTGCTAGAATTGTAGCAGACAGCGTCAACAACAATGGCAGATCCGGATCAGCTGTTTACTGGCTATTGATGCAACTGTTTAACCATTACAATCACTAACACTGAGCTATAACCTGAGCAATGATGTGTCTACACCAACATGTTTGATCATGTGAAGACAAGTTACTTTTAATTGTGGGAATTTATTTTGAAGAACAGAAAGTATTGGGAATTTATTTTTGAAGAGAAAAACCTCTTTGAAATATCCAAAAATAAAAACATGTCAAAAATTACCAGTTATATGGTAATATTGGTTGTTCACCACAGAATTTGTAGAGGCTCCAATCTACTGCTTCTATACCTTACAAACCTTACAATGTTTTCCCATAAAACTACATATCAAATTACTTGCAAGGAATTCAATTATCGAGTTGTTGTTTACATGATGGTAACAGCAAAGCTATTATTATATAGCTTAGCCTAAGTGAAACCACATGTAAAACCTCACAACCTTACAGTTTAGTACTGTTTACAATAAACATCACTACTAGTAGAAGCCTCTGGTTAATTTGAGCAAGTGCACAAGTACACATACACACGAGGTCACTGATTTGCAACATACAGAAGTAGCAACACGCTGCTATGACCTTTATAATCCTTTACTTGTTAGTGGTGCCCCTTTCATTTCACATAATTGTCTACAATGCTTGTTATTGACCATCAAAAGCGTGCGGTGACATCACTTTACCTGCGGTGACATCACTTTACCTGAGGTGACATCACTTTACCTGCAATGATGAGTGAGCAAGGGACCAGTTATCAAGACACGTACAACAGAGTTACAAAGTGTTTAGAAAGTGATGCTATGGGCATTTGTAATTGATTACGTTATACAGCAGTGAGTGGGATAAATTATTAATGTGTCCTAACCTCAAAGCCATGATCAGTTCATACAAATATTATGAACTAGTTTGCCATCTGTTGAAGTGACCAAGCTCTATTGGCTCTAGTTGTGTTTGGGTGACCCCTCTCCTGCCACATCAGTTGTTATGGCAACTACTAAGATACAGTGACTACCAGTAAAATTTGACAGGGAATTAAATTTGATGGTTGGCAAACTTTCACTGAAATTGTCAAATTAAATCTGCCAATTTTCCAGCGATTGAAAACACAGAGAAATCCAAGGGAAGACCTGTGAATTTATGCAGCTTATTCTGACGAAGATCTAGTCAACATTGGAAGATTGAGCATGGCCTGCAGCCAAACATTTATCTGAAACTTTAATTTTTCGTATGGCCATAGTATCTACAAGGCATTCTCCTACCCTACTGATGTATCCCAGTTAGCTCCTACCCTACTGATGTATCCCAGTTAGCTCCTACCCTACTGATGTATCCCAGTTAGCTCCTACCTTACTGATGTATCCCAGTTAGCTCCTACCTTACTGATGTATCCCAGTTAGCTCCTACCCTACTGATGTATCCCAGTTAGCTCCTACCCTACTGATGTATCCCAGTTAGCTCCTACCCTACTGATGTATCCCAGTTAGCTCCTACCCTACTGATGTATCCCAGTTAGCTCCTACAGTAGTCCTGTGCATGCCATATAGTTTGTGTAGGGCAGCAATTAAACCGACCGGTCATTGTTACTCACTTTCTGTGAACACCAGGAGTGTACCACACAAACTGACTAGCATACACAGGACTACTACTGTAGCTAACACTTGTATACTCATGCTAATCTCGGCCATCGATGCAGCTATAATACTTGAAGTTATTCTTTGAGTTGTCCTGGCTATCACCTTCACGATGCAATCGCTGAATTCTTGAATATGAGGTGTGTAAGTGATTAACGTGGGCTCCTGCAAGTGAGAAGAACCATCAAATGTGAACTTATCAAATAGCCATGTTGTTTATTTCGTCAGATATTTTTCCCATCAAATTTTCTGTTTTGACGGTATATTTCTTAATGGTTGACACTAGAGCAGAATTACACACCTCTTAAACTGTGTCATACAAGTAGAGTACTTATTGACTTGATCAAAATCTTGAGTAGAAATATGAAGGTATGGACTATAAACACATTGTGACCTTGTGTTGATATTATTTGGTCCATCTGACCTCACATTTTAAGCATTATGTGTTTTAGCCATAATATGTACCATGAAACCACCTAACTTCAAAGGCAAATTTCATCTTTAAAAACCCTGGCTGGTTAAACCATCACTGGCTATGGTACACTGTAATATTAAGTACCATGGCTTTGACGTTGGAGCAGTACTGCCAAGTTTCTTTTTATAAAAAACTCAAGCTGAAATCGATTGTGGGAATTGATTATTGCTCACATGATGAAAGCCATGTTTCTGATTATGCATCCTACAGCACTCAGACGGAAGTGGTTTGTCATCCTTGCCATCCTATGAGCTGAGAAATGTTGGTTTAAGGTGAGAACTAATGCTATAGCATATTCACAAGCAGTTTTTGCCACATTTCTCAAACACAGACCACACCCACTTTTGAATGACAAGATAACCACTCTACAACAAAGCTTACCCTATGTTATTGTTAAAGCACCGGCGCATGTGTGTACGGAAAATACTGTAATAACTCTCTTAACTAATTCTCCAGATTACCCTCCATAATGGTTTTCCATTACCTATGGCAGTGTACAACTTGTTTATTACAGGGGTCCGTGTTGTCTCAAAGTGTCCACTATACCAATAGTTGTATACCTGATCATAATAAACTGCTCTTCCCTATCACACCCTTAAGCCTTAAGAAGTGTTACATGTTGCTATGGTTACATGTATCATTACAGGACCCAAGAGTGATGGATGCCATGATGCCCTACTACACATGTTACTATGGTAACCCTCACTCCCGTACACACCAATTTGGCTGGGAGGCAGAGGCTGCAGTGGAGAAGGCTAGAAAGGTAGCAACTGTGTGTTGCTGTACTATGTTGGTTTACTATGTTGTTGTTATATATGTAGCAAGTTGCTGACCTTGTTGGAGCTGACCCCAGAGAAATTGTGTTTACTAGTGGAGCCACTGAATCTAACAATGTTGCCATTAAGGTGTGTAGTACTATTTAGTAGCAAGTGTAGTATTGGGATGTAGTATCGGGATGTAGTATTGGGATGTAGTATTGGGATTGTGTATATAGAACATGTTGATAATAGCTGTTATTAAAGTCAGAACAGTCAACTATTATTACAATAACCATCATTGTTTGGCACATGTTGTCTAGTGGTGAACTAGTTGATATGATCCTTGTTAAAGTGACCACCAATGTTTTGTCATGTCTACAAGCCAAACCACTTGAAAGAATCAGTCTATGGATATTGATGTAGATGTATGGTATGGGATCATATTACACTTTTCAGTTCTATGTTAGCCAAAATTCCTATAGTAAATATCCCATCAACATAGTGTTAGTGCCTGCATGATAGTATACGTGAGTTAATAAGGTGTGCGTGTATTAGAAGCCAGCAAAAGTTCAAAGTTGTAACAAACACACTCAGACTGGTATAAAGCCAACGCCATTTACAATAGCTACTGCAAAGATTTGAGTGAAATTGACTCAATACAATACAAAGTTGTACACCTCCTACCATATGCTGTAACACTACTATTTTGCCTTAGGACAGTAGTTGTATCCATACACCTACCATATGCTGTAACACTACTATATTGCCTTAGGACAGTAGTTGTATCCATACACCTACCATATGCTGTAACACTACTATTTTGCCTTAGGACAGTAGTTGTATCCATACACCTACCATATGCTGTAACACTACTATATTGCCTTAGGACAGTAGTTGTATCCATACACCTACCATATGCTGTAACACTACTATATTGCCTTAGGACAGTAGTTGTATCCATACACCTACCATATGCTGTAACACTACTATATTGCCTTAGGACAGTAGTTGTATCCATACACCTACCATATGTTGTAACACTACTATATTGCCTTAGGACAGTAGTTGTATCCATACACCTACCATATGCTGTAACACTACTACATTGCCTTAGGACAGTAGTTGTATCCATACACCTACCATATGCTGTAACACTACTACATTGCCTTAGGACAGTAGTTGTATCCATACACCTACCATATGCTGTAACACTACTATATTGCCTTAGGACAGTAGTTGTATCCATACACCTACCATATGCTGTAACACTACTATATTGCCTTAGGACAGTAGTTGTATCCATACACCTACCATATGCTGTAACACTACTATATTGCCTTAGGACAGTAGTTGTATCCATACACCTACCATATGCTGTAACACTACTATATTGCCTTAGGACAGTAGTTGTATCCATACACCTACCATATGTTGTAACACTACTATATTGCCTTAGGACAGTAGTTGTATCCATACACCTACCATATGCTGTAACACTACTACATTGCCTTAGGACAGTAGTTGTATCCATACACCTACCATATGCTGTAACACTACTATATTGCCTTAGGACAGTAGTTGTATCCATACACCTACCATATGCTGTAACACTACTATTTTGCCTTAGGACAGTAGTTGTATCCATACACCTACCATATGCTGTAACACTACTATATTGCCTTAGGACAGTAGTTGTATCCATACACCTACCATATGCTGTAACACTACTATATTGCCTTAGGACAGTAGTTGTATCCATACACCTACCATATGCTGTAACACTACTATATTGCCTTAGGACAGTAGTTGTATCCATACACCTACCATATGCTGTAACACTACTACATTGCCTTAGGACAGTAGTTGTATCCATACACCTACCATATGCTGTAACACTACTACATTGCCTTAGGACAGTAGTTGTATCCATACACCTACCATATGCTGTAACACTACTACATTGCCTTAGGACAGTAGTTGTATCCATACACCTACCATATGCTGTAACACTACTATATTGCCTTAGGACAGTAGTTGTATCCATACACCTACCATATGCTGTAACACTACTATATTGCCTTAGGACAGTAGTTGTATCCATACACCTACCATATGCTGTAACACTACTATATTGCCTTAGGACAGTAGTTGTATCCATACACCTACCATATGCTGTAACACTACTATATTGCCTTAGGACAGTAGTTGTATCCATACACCTACCATATGCTGTAACACTACTATATTGCCTTAGGACAGTAGTTGTATCCATACACCTACCATATGCTGTAACACTACTATATTGCCTTAGGACAGTAGTTGTATCCATACACCTACCATATGCTGTAACACTACTATATTGCCTTAGGACAGTAGTTGTATCCATACACCTACCATATGTTGTAACACTACTATATTGCCTTAGGACAGTAGTTGTATCCATACACCTACCATATGCTGTAACACTACTATATTGCCTTAGGACAGTAGTTGTATCCATACACCTACCATATGCTGTAACACTACTATATTGCCTTAGGACAGTAGTTGTATCCATACACCTACCATATGCTGTAACACTACTACATTGCCTTAGGACAGTAGTTGTATCCATACACCTACCATATGCTGTAACACTACTACATTGCCTTAGGACAGTAGTTGTATCCATACACCTACCATATGCTGTAACACTACTATATTGCCTTAGGACAGTAGTTGTATCCATACACCTACCATATGCTGTAACACTACTACATTGCCTTAGGACAGTAGTTGTATCCATACACCTACCATATGCTGTAACACTACTACATTGCCTTAGGACAGTAGTTATATCCATACACCTACCATATGCTGTAACACTACTATATTGCCTTAGGACAGTAGTTGTATCCATACACCTACCATATGCTGTAACACTACTATATTGCCTTAGGACAGTAGTTGTATCCATACACCTACCATATGCTGTAACACTACTATATTGCCTTAGGACAGTAGTTGTATCCATACACCTACCATATGTTGTAACACTACTATATTGCCTTAGGACAGTAGTTGTATCCATACACCTACCATATGTTGTAACACTACTATATTGCCTTAGGACAGTAGTTGTATCCATACACCTACCATATGCTGTAACACTACTATATTGCCTTAGGACAGTAGTTGTATCCATACACCTACCATATGCTGTAACACTACTATATTGCCTTAGGACAGTAGTTGTATCCATACACCTACCATATGTTGTAACACTACTATATTGCCTTAGGACAGTAGTTGTATCCATACACCTACCATATGTTGTAACACTACTATATTGCCTTAGGACAGTAGTTGTATCCATACACCTACCATATGCTGTAACACTACTATATTGCCTTAGGACAGTAGTTGTATCCATACACCTACCATATGCTGTAACACTACTATATTGCCTTAGGACAGTAGTTGTATCCATACACCTACCATATGCTGTAACACTACTATATTGCCTTAGGACAGTAGTTGTATCCATACACCTACCATATGTTGTAACACTACTATATTGCCTTAGGACAGTAGTTGTATCCATACACCTACCATATGCTGTAACACTACTATATTGCCTTAGGACAGTAGTTGTATCCATACACCTACCATATGCTGTAACACTACTATATTGCCTTAGGACAGTAGTTGTATCCATGAATATTACAATGACTGGGGACCCAGGCACAAAAATGAAGGGAAGCCATGCAACTGTAGGAACTGCTGTACCGTTAAGCAGATTAGAATTATTGGCTAATGTATTAGTGGACTGGACTCATGGACTAAGCTCGTGGACTAAGCTGGAAACAGCTTCTTAATAATTATCCAAGCATTATTTACCTCTTCTAATACTGGACACACAATTATCAAGCTACAACTGCTGGTACTGCTCTTTATTGTGTGTGCCCTAAATTATTAGAATATTTTTAAAAATGTATGACAGTCAAACCATAGCTTTGTAGGGTGGCATAGCTATTCCTACACAGTTTAGCCGTAATTTACGGTGAATGCACGATTGAAGATTGGTATAAACTTACTGATTTGATATTGAGCAACAAAGTAATGATCCTACACTACAACAATAATCTCTATCAGTACTAGTATGAATGAGAACATGTTTCATAAATATTATCATAAATTAGTGCACAGGCGACCTTCATGACTTATGAGGAAGAGCAGTACCAGTAGTTGTAGCTCGATAATGGTGTGTCCAGCATTAGAAGAGATAAACAATGCTCAGATTATTGTTGAGAAGCTGTTTCTAGCTCAGTCTGTGAGTCCAGTCCATGAAATACGTTGAATTGATTGTGATCCTAGGACGATATGCCTCCTGCATAGCTTCCACGGGAAAGAACAATAGTCATTGTAGTTTTTTGTCTATGAGCTGCTGAAGTTTGGGAAGATTGCTCACATGGTGATTACATGGTGGTGAATAGCCACAGTGTTGTGAATTACCAAATAAGGTAGTAACTTTCCTGACTGAAACACTCTCTTCCATTGGCTGGTCTCCTAGCTTCCTCAAGAACTACACTGTTGACCATTGTAAATGCAAAGGTTGCATTGTAGATAATTCATCCGCTATTCTGTCAGTACCTTGAATGACAGCACAAAGTTCTTGGGATAGTGGAATTGTCAGGTAGGCCATTCTGTCACTGGTGTTTAAGAAGAATGGTGGATACCAAGAAGTAGATACTCTTTATCTTGGGAGGAGTTGAGGAACCTGAGATCTATGAGTGGTCTCCACCCTCTTAGCAGTGGCCAGATAGACATCTAATTCCTGGGCTGGTTGTACAACTCCTCTGAAACCTGCATGTGAGTTGTTGGGCAGATTAAATGAGTTTGTACCCTTGGTGTGTAGCCAGCATCCACTACTAGTTTGGGTCAATTAGTTGCAGTACTAAAGAAGCACAATACAGCGACAGTCTATTTGAGATTTGCGAGTGGAAAAGGTTCTCACACTTTGTGCTGGAATTTTGTCAGGTAGTATCTGACCTATCCAGCAAGGCTTTTTCAAAAAGAACTTTGTATCACTGTCTGCGTACAGTGATAACACTTGGAGATTGGGGTTGAAAGCCACACAATTGTCCATAAAGGTTACATACCTCAAGGAGTGTTGAGGTCGGTACTCCATTCTTTAGAGACCTAGGATTAACAGTGTGTAGCACTCATTAAAGTGATTGTTTGAATCATTGTTGCTTTAGACATTGGCTGATCCTCTGCCGTATCAATGTTGATCGCAACTAGAGACTCTGCCGTATCAACATTGGCTGATCCTCTGCCGTATCAATGTGATTGAGTGTTTTGTATAGAATCAGGTCCTCTAATTTGCTTTGGTAAAGAAAATGTCAAATGCTACCTGACATCATAGATATACAACTCTTAATAGGGATTGGAAATGGCATTGTGCGCCCAGTATACTACCTGTACATTTGACGTCATTGGTTAGATACGAGGCACATTATTACTGTAGGTTTTTATAATATAAAAGTCCTGTAAGGTTGAGTGATGCAAACTGCTTTGGTGGAAGCCACTGAGTGGCCTTTCCCACAGAAGAAACTTGTTATATCGTGCTGTTTCAGTATCGCTTCTACACCAAGGTACATTTCTGTTCCTGTAGCCTCTGCACACACTTCCTGGTATCAACGATACGTCGACACCTTTGGTCATTAGAATTGAACAGAACGGTTTGTAAGTCACACCTCTGGTTTAAATGCTGTGTATTTCCTTAGTTACAACATTGCTTGGTGCTGTAATACCCTCGTGTTTCTGTTCTTGTAACTCTGCACGGTTGTTGTCTAGCGAAACTATTTGTCTTTCACGCATTGATCTAATGCCCAAGCAGTTGAATAAAGCTAGCAGTACAGTGACACACTTTGCTAGCGGGTTCTAACCCTTCTAGCAAAACCTGCAAAACTCCATCAATGGCCAATAAATTTAGTATGTGGTGCAAATTATGGGAACCACATGCTCATTCAAAACACGGCTATTTTAGGCATGTGACTCCATTTCCAATCTCTAGTAAGAGTTGTACATCTATGCTGATATCCTCCCCTTACTATAGTATGTACGTGTTAAGCTGGATCCTCAAAAACGTTTAATAACTCATGGATGCAATCACACATGATTTTGAAATTTGGCTCATTTGTAGCACTGCTTGACCTGCTAAAAATATTTCAAAATCTTTTCACTCAAGTGGCTGACACAATATTTGCAGCCAATCAAAATTTTCGCCATACATTCCCTATGGGGAAGCCACAAAAGTGCAGTGTCCATTACAGCCCTTTCCCGAACTTGTAATGGAGCCAAAACAGGCGTGTCTATTGTTGACACCTTTGCTGTCACTACTTATCATCTGGTTGACTGAAATGCTAACTCTCTTGAGAAAAACTCACTTCTAATTTTTAGCTGTTTTTCAGGATCAGCTCAACTTGTACATACCATAGCCTCAGGATCTGATTACCTTGATTCCAGGTCATTTCCAGTTCAGCCATACCGTGGCCAGTTATTAGTCCTGGCTGTGCATTATATTATGGCTTTGCTATTATATTTCATAATGGACATTCCTTTGATCACCATCTATTTGTGATAGAACGGGTTTCTGTATGGAAGTTTTTACAGTAGAAGCCATGCCTGGATATCCCTAATATAGTGTAACACATTTGGTGTGATACCTTTATTATTATATATATATCAACAGTATAGCTGTAATAAAACATTATGTGGTGTGTGTGTGTGTGTAGTGTAGTGTAGTGTGTAGTGTAGTGTGTAGTGTAGTGTAGTGTGTGTAGTGTAGTGTAGTGTGTGGTGTGTAGTGTGTAGTGTAGCATAGTGCAGTGTGGTGTGGCGTGGTGTGTGGTGTAGTGTGTGCGTGTTTTGTGTAGTGTAGTGTGTGCGTGTTTTGTGTAGTGTGTGTGTGTGGTGCGTGTAGTGTGTGTGTGTGTGTGTGTAGTGTAGTGTGTGTGTGTAGTGTAGTGTAGTGTAGTGTGTGTGTAGTGTGTGTTTTGTGTAGTGTTGTGTGTGTGGTGTGTGTGTGTAGTGTAGTGTGGTGTGCAGTGTAGTGTAGTGTGTGTTTTGTGTAGTGTAGTGTAGTGTGTGTGTGTGTGTAGTGCAGTGTGTGTGTTTTGTGTAGTGTGTGTGTAGTGTAGTGTGTGTGTTTTGTGTAGTGTGTGTGTAGTGTAGTGTGTATGTGTAGTGCAGTGTGTGTAGTGTAGTGTAGTGTGTATGTGTTTTGTGTAATGTAGTGTAGTGTGTGTGTGTGTAGTGCAGTGTGTGTAGTGTAGTGTGTTTGCGTGGTGTGTGTTTGTGTGTGTGTGTGTGTAGTGTAGTGTGTGTGTAGTGTGTGTTTTGTGTAGTGTTGTGTGTGTGGTGTGTGTGTGTGTAGTGTAGTGTGGTGTGTAGTGTAGTGTAGTGTAGTGTGTGTTTTGTGTGGTGTGGTGTGGTGTGTAGTGTAGTGTAGTGTGTGTTTTGTGTAGTGTGGTGTAGTGTGTGTTTTGTGTAATGTAGTGTAGTGTGTGTGTGTGTAGTGCAGTGTGTGTAGTGTAGTGTAGTGTGTTTGCGTGGTGTGTGTTTGTGTGTGTGTGTGTGTAGTGTAGTGTAGTGTGTGTGTAGTGTGTGTTTTGTGTGGTGTGGTGTGGTGTGTAGTGTAGTGTAGTGTGTGTTTTGTGTAGTGTAGTGTAGTGTGTGTGTGTAGTGCAGTGTGTGTAGTGTAGTGTGTGTGCGTGGTGTGTGTGTGTGTGTGTGTGTGTGTGTGTGTACGTGTGTACGTGTGTGTAGTGTGGTGTGTTTGTGTAGTGTAGTGTGCATGTGTGTGCATGTGTGGTGTGTGGTGGAAGTTTTCTAATCCAACACCTTTACAGTCTGCAGTCCATAAGTTTGCTACACCGATAACACAGTTTATTCACTAATCCAACACAATTTTTGAGCACCAACAAGCATCGAATTATAGAAGTTTTTACTGTAGTGTGTGCGTGTGTGCTTGCGTGCTCACACATCTAAGGGCATGGTGACAGAAATTGGAGCTGACACTTCTGTGTTGTCTCCAGAGGGAGATGTTGTAGACTTGGTGAAGAAGTTCCGTGTTTGGGAAGTATCATTAGTAATGACGGGGAGTTGTATGCTGAGTTGTCTGGGCGGTTAGCAAGATGTTTGGATGCCTCTGTCAGTTTGTTAATAAGTCATTGTCAGTTGGTGCTCGTAGATGTGTTTATCTTTCTACTGTAGTGGCCACCTTGTTGTATGGGAGTGAAACTTGGCCTGTGAAATCTGATCAAATCAAGAGACTAGAAGTGTTTCACAGTCGCTAGGGATTTTGGGTTTTTTTCGACAGCAACAGTGGAGGGAATACCTTTTCTCTGGACAGCTGGCTGTAGATTTTGGGATGACTGATGGGGTTAGTATGTTACTGGTGCAGCATTATCTGTGCTGGTTAGGTATGTGTTAAGGATGAGTGATGACTGCTTACCCAAGCAGATGCTATTTGCAGAACTTTTAACTGCTAGGCCATTTCATGACCCCAGTTGCATTGGAGAGATGTAGTTTTGAGGAACATACAAAGGATGGGATTGGATGCTATCAGTTGGTATGAAGTAGCCAAAATCGTTCAAGATGGTTTAATTTGTGCCAATGTATCTCGTCTGGAGGAGTAACTAGAGGTCCTACTGTGGTCACTGGCTCTTTTGTCTGCAGTTCTTTTGTCTGTGGTCGTGGAAGGACTTTTAGTTGTTCGGGAGATTTAACTCATCATCATAAGTGCTGTGCTGGTCAACCTCCTCCACCAAAGCAAACTTACTTTTACTGTGGGTGGGGCAGAATTTTCCATCGCAAAAGTGACCTCATCTGCCACTAGCAATACTGCTCAAGCTGAGTTTGTGCCAGGTCCAGGCCCTGCTATTGTCATTTGATAGGCTGATAAGGTGTGTGTGTGTGTAAATGGTAGCAGCCCTAGCCCTGACTGTGTGGTGGAGACCAGGGTGCCCTTGATTTGGCCTTGCAAGCCAACAACAGGGTTTACACCATGCACACGGTTCTATATTGCATTGAGGATGGACTAAGAGGAGTCTCAGGTCACTGCTATTATCAGTGGCTCCTTGGGAGTCCAGTCATTCATCTGGCCTAAAGAAATCGCTTGTAATTAGGTTACCCAGCATCCCTTAGGTGGGTGTTTCCCATGGATGGCATGGGGCCGGGATGAAGAAAATAAGGGGACAGGCAGTCAAGGAGTCAAGAAGAGTGTGTGCAAGCACATACACACCCACCTACGCACGCCCACGCATGCAAGTCACACCACTAGAGTGGCATGTTACCAGAGGAAGTTGGTAGCATGGACACACACATGTGCATGCTTGTGTGAGCTAAATGGTTATGCATACCGTCAAGAGTACATAATAAAGAGGAGAGTATCTAAGTTCAATATGCCCTATCAAGAATGAGCGCGGGTAGACCTTTGGCTTCTTATGGTGGCTGATCAATGTGTTGATTACTATATGGTTCGCAGGCGCAATGCGCATGATTCACAAATTAACCCATCTGATGAAATACACACGTGATTGTGAGAAATGGCGTCGAAGTCCACGAATGGCAATGATGAAATATCTATCAGTAACTCGTGCAAGAAGCAGCTGAAAAGCGGAACGGCCACTGTAGTTGATTCCATTGCTGCACGGACTCGTAATCGGGTGAAGCCTAGCTCAAAGTCGATGAAGAACTCTGAACAGGCAGCTGCTACCACCACTGTTAATGGAAAATCTTGATCTGGTAAGCAGAGCAAGCGAACATGCAAGGAGGCAGAATCTATCGACGATGATTTACCACCAACCAAGCAGCCACACAAGTCTAAGGATAACGACCAGTCATCAGCCAGTCAACACACTACGAAAAGAACTCGCAAAGCCCTGAATAAAAAGGAGAGGCAAAGTTTGTGTAAGTTTTTGAACGAAGTAGATGCATCTGTTTTGTTTGACGCTGCGCGAGTTAAATTGAGTGAGCAGTTGTTACCAGCAGGACTTGGGGAATTTGTGGATGAAGTGTTTAGAAACAAGCAGTTAATTGAAATAATTTTAGTCCACCACAGGGAACGATTTGTGGAGTTGTTTGCTGAATGTCAGAAAGGAACGGATTCTTTTTTACGCTTTCAATTGCAGTGGCATCAGCATTGCAGTGCCTTTCTCTTGGCCAAGGAATATTGCTTATCTGTGATCAATCTGGATAAATCTGTTGAAACTTCAGTTGCTGATCGTAGAAAGCAGTGGTTGGACTTTTGTGATATCCATCATATTGCCATTGATGACAGCAAGAAAGTGATGATACCAATATCTTCCTCAGTTTATGAACTTTTGTTGGAGCGAAGTAGTGATTTCCAGAACAAATTGGATGCCACTGGTACTATGAAGGAATCAGTACAATTGCCAACTGACGGTGATGATGTTTATCTGCGCTTTGGAGGTGCTGCTCTATGTGACATGCTACATCAGCATTACAAACAGATCAAGAGTTGTCCAGGTGCACAAAGAGATGTATTATCCCAAGAAATAACTATATTGCAAGCCATAAACATGAAGGATAAGTCAAAGCTACCTCAGTACCTCATGTATCGTGACAACGGCTACATGTACTTCCCAGATGTAGCATTTGTTCCATTTTTACGGAGCTTGGATGAAATTGTTAGAGGTGTAATAAATACTGAGACTATACAAGATGATGACCAGATTATAAAGGTAACGTCTGTAATCCATGTAAAATTGGTACCTATTATATTTTACTTTAGTTAGTTCATGAAAAGGTGAAAGAACAAGGGTCACTAAAAGAATCATTCATAAATATTCTAACTGGGAAGTTACCAAATATTCATACATTTAGTGAAGAAGCTATGGACAATGTCTACAACATCCTGGTACGCAAACTATGTAACACACGAATCCAAGAAGTGGTTTCAGCAGTGAAACAGCACATGGCATCAAAGAAGGGCCTAGCTTCTACAACAGATGTGAATTTACGGCCACTTTTATTAGCTAACCATACTAAACTTGAAACTAAATTTACTTAAAGTAGTTTATTTGATTGGAATACACTCATGAATTGTTTGTTGTGTTGTGCTTATTGTATGTCTTCTTCCGTAGTGGCAACTCGGTTGTATTGAGATTTTCATCTCGGTAACCCTTTCCGCTGTGATGAGTGCTGACAGTCTGTTTCACTAGATGAGCGGCTCTGGCTGTACAGTAGTTGACTGAGTCCAACTTTCCTCCAGCATTGTGCTTATATTGACTGAACAAGCTTTCAACAGCTGATCCCGATAGTCGTTCTGGTGAAATAAAATAGGTTGGGTAGGTTTTGAAGAACCACTCACTGAAGGCCCTAAAGCCATACACATCAATTCTTAAGAGGTCCCAAGCTGTAAGAAATGTACACATAAGCACATGTACACTAACTTATGCATGCACATTTAAGAACAAATACTTACTTTGCCAAGACAAAAATGACCTTTGTGTATTTGAGGTATGGGGAAACTTGGGATCTAAGCGTGGGAGAAAGGTTCTGAAATAGAACTATTACAAAGGATGTACACAATTACCTTGTTGTAAAATAGCATCAAGCCAATCGGTGAAGTAGCTGAAACCTTCGTTGATGTTTTTAATCACATCAGAATTCATGTCCCTGACACAGTCATGGCTTAGAAAGCCTTTTTCAAACAAACGACTGCTAGCTTCCAGATACTCCAGGGTCTCTGATGTTACTCCAGCATCTGGTGGCGTGGGCTCTTGGTTAGCATACCAGTAGAGCTCTCCTAAAACTTGTTCTTGCTACCAATATTTTTATACAATTACATCATTGAATGCCAGGAATTTAATACTAAACCTTACCTGCATGATCTTTGCTGGATGAACATTCAGTTTTGTCCATGCATCCCGCAGGACGTGAGTCTCTTTTAGCCTTGGAACCATTCTGGCTAAATTTTGCTTTGCTCGTTCCAGCTCCCTTTGATACAAACTATCAATAGCCTCCCATCCAAACGTACATTTGTCTGTACGCTGAAATTGTTTGGAGCCACCTATCTTTGATGAGAACAGAGCATTGATCATGTTCTTTAACTGCAGTGAAACAGGTATATGTAAATATATAATTATATAGACATACAACATGCCTGATGTGACGGACAAATTAACCAAAAAATTTGGTTTGGAGGGTTGAATGGATTGATCATCCATGGCTTCACTTCAAACTTGTCTTCACCATCAGTGACAGAGTAAGCACCATGATGACCATGACAAGCCTTGATGGTAGCAATGTTGGAGGAGCCCCCGTCACACACTAAAACACTTGTCTGCAAGCCATGACATTGAAACAGTTTCACTGTTTCTAGCACACAAGCCAACACAAACTTGCCATCTACAGAGGGTGCACATGTAAAATAAGGCCCAACAATGTCAAAGCTGCTTGTCAGATCTCTCCATAGGAATTGTAACACATATGATGTCTGCTTGCTGCCCTCAGAATTCTTCAACAGTAGATAAATATCATTCAATGATGCAAGATCAGCTGCCGTCATTGCCAATCCCATTAGTTGATTGTTTCGAGAATTCCACATTAATTGACAAGCAACTTTGACTTCGTCAAAGATCAATGCACCATCTCCCCTCGGCTCATGCTTCCCTACTAGTCTACATTGCTCCTTAAACAACACATAGCGAGACACTTGGTCAGTTATGCATGCTGAACTAGCCCCTGGTGCATGGATGAAAGCACCTGAGTAGGACTGTAGCGTTGATTTGGCTGGTAAGCTCAGGATGTTAAAATCCTTTAATGCCTGGTATGCAGCAGGACTACGACAGTATATCGCTAAGGCTACAAAATATTGAGATAACAATACACTCATGATAATTGACGCATACATTACCCATTCTGATTGTAACCATACTCCATCGATTACCTCGTCGACCATTACCTACAACAAAAACAATAGAATTTTAAAATACATGTATTAAAGTTTTCTTACAATTGGTTGCCTGATCATGAGAAAACTCCTTTCGCTGGCGATCTAAATCTGTGGCCCAAATATCCTTCAAAATGCTTCCAACTCCATGTTTTTCTCCTTCATCAAACAATTTCTGCAAGTCTTCGTCTTCCATTTTCTTTACAATAGCACACATTTCATCATTCTGCTCTTCGTCCAATTCAATTTCATTTTCTTCATATCGTGCCAGCTTCCTAATGTTACTAGTTCTTTCATACTGAGCCAATTTTCTTCTTTTTGCTTGACTGGCTGGGCTCATATATGACATCCTGGCTCGGGATGATGGTTGCTGTCGTTTCGTTTTTCTTGTTGGAGTTTCTGAAGATGTCCTACGTTTCTGGTGCTTCAAATATAAAAGCAGACTCTTGCATGGATAACACTTCACTTCCTTCGATGACTTTTCTTCCTTTGTAGCATTATGAGCTAGCTGAAACAGAAGGCTGCAATCCACAGAATCTACACGCTTGAATGGGAATGTTGTGAGCCGTACTTTCTTAAGATGGAAGCGGATTGTCTTATTGTATTCAGACATGTATTGATCATACTGAAGCAGCCCCGGACAAAACTTGTATTGAGATTTATCTCCTAGCAACTTGCACAAGGAAGCTATGTCCTCAAATGTGTCGAAGCTTTCTTTTTTCCAGAGCCTCATTAGCACGTGTACACTGTAGATCTTATACTGTACCTGGATCTGAATTCGTGGCATAACTCCCAAAGGCTGGTGGACGAACAGTTGCAGTGGAGTAATCATCAAAACTGGCACTTGCAAATCACCTTCAGCACCGTCGATTGATACACGTGACAACACAAAAGAAAACTCTGGGAAAAAATCGCTTACATTCTCCTGTATATCTTTCAGAAATTCTACCTGCCTTTCAATCGAGATAGTCGTCAAGATGTCATTTTCAGAGCTATTGTCTTCCACGGCAGTCGAGTCGGGTGCTACACTAGCAGTTCCGTTGTAATCTTCTTCCTCGCACAATTCCTCAATGGGATGGCATTCGACTTGCGACGACAGAGGTGAAGAATCGTGACTGCTCAATCGCCTCGGAGTATCCATCGATTCCTTTCCAGTGACTGTACGGCTCTATCCCGATGCGTTAATTAACCATTGTTTACACCCTTATCGTTTACGTAAATTTACTAATAAAATCGGAAAACCTACTAAGGTCTACCCGCGCTCATTTTTGATAGCGTATATTGGAGTTAGACACTCTCCTCTTTATTATGTACTCTTGATACCGTATAGCCTAAATATTTCGAGGGGCAAATATTTCGAGGTTGAGCAATGTTGCTAAAAATAAAATTTTCACAGATTTGCAAACACGCCCAAAATGTATTAGACTATATATGGAGGTCAAAATATTTCAAGGGTAAAATTTTCGCTGATAACACCCAAAACCGCAAAATCAGCGAAAATTTTCCCCCTCGAAATATTTAGGCTATACGGTAGTTCCAGGTTTGACACTTGGCCTGTCCAGTTGCTGCTGTCGTTTCCTTGAGCAGGAAACTTTACTCTCATTGCTCCAGTCTACCCAGCTGTACAGTGAGGACCTGATGTCAACTGGGGAAGAAATCTACTCATCTGTGTCATCAATGGATACCTGGTGTCAACTAGGAAATGTCCATGTCAGGTGAAAGTCCAGGTGGGACTTCGGGTACCCACACATTCACGTGTTAGACATGGTATAGCCTTCTGCGGGTTGCTAGTCCTGCCCCAGATGTCTGGGTTGACTCTTACCACCTGAGTGGTGCACAGTGACCCAGTTTACTGGGTAAGCAGAACTGTAATGGCAGGTAAAGGCTTTATTTTGTATTACATGCCAATGTTCTGTGATAGTAGATTGTTCTATTAGAGTAGATTACATCACTAGTTTTGCCAGTGACCCAAATAACATGTTGTGTTTTAAGAAGGTCTGACTGTGGTAGACAGTGGGATTTTCCTTGTCACATATTCATCATTGACACAATAAAATATTATATTGTGTGTTTACACAACTCTGATGCTTTATTTCATGGTTACCATGGAAAGTAGTACCCTTTCATTATTTCTTTGTCGAATGCAGTGAGAACTAATTAGAGCGCTATCTCATTATGTCAATTATCAGCAGTGGTAATTTATTTTTATTGTCACATTCGGCATAGTGGCAGCGGCTGTTAACCATAAGGTAGGCTGTGGTTTACTAATAATATAGCCAGTGTATTATATTTTCAATGGCAGCAGACTTAGTGACGGCTGCTTGGCTGCTAAGTTGTTGATAGCAACACTTATTAACACTAACCACATCTCATTGTGTAGGGTGTCAGCAGATTCTATTCAGCTAAGAAGAAACATGTTATCACAACACAAACAGTGAGAGATCTCACTTGCTAGCTTTAGTTGTCACTCTGTCTTCTTCAGGAGCACAAATGTGTGTTGGACTCTTGTAGAGTGTTAGAACAAGAAGGGTTTGAGGTGACCTATCTACCTGTGCAGAAGAATGGAATTATTAAACTAGAGGTGTGTATTATTGCTTTATATGGAAGTGACTACATGTTGTTCAGGAGTTACAAGAAGCAATCAGACCAGACACCTCTCTTGTCTCCATTATGACAGTCAATAATGAGATTGGTATCAAGCAGCCTATTAAACAAATAGGTATATATGACATGGTTGAAATACCAGTATGTGAGGGATGACAAGGATCAAAGGCTTCCCACCATTATATATGAATAACTTGTTATGTATTGTTGTACCACCATATTAGGTGAAATATGTCGTTCCAAAAAAGTCTTCTTTCACTCTGATGCAGCTCAGGTAACCCACACATGTTACAGTAACCATGGTAACACATTGGTACATAGGCAGTGGGTAAGATCCCGATTGGTGTTAATGATATGAAGATTGATCTTATGAGTATCAGTGGTCATAAGATATATGGACCCAAAGGTACTGGTTGAGCAATAACAGCTCTTTATAATGTACGGGTATTTTTTGTAAGCTACCACAAGTGTAGGCACTTGTGAGAAAGCAATATTATAGGCTGAGTCACCTACCGCACAGCCTTGTATGGTTATATTCAGCCCATTCAGTGGGTTAGGTGGCAGCGTCACTTGGTTGGACTGATATGGGCTCATGAATGGACCAGTTGTAAACACCTAACCTTGCTAATTGTTATATTAATAAGATTAGTGTGTAAACACTATTGACATCTCAACTATTTATAATAGTCCATAAACAATAATATGAAGTCAGTGTCTAGTCTTGGTAAACACTACTATACTATCAACAACAGATAAACTACTGGAGACAAAGTATTAATAACTTTGAGATGACAACATTTTGTAGTTTGTTTAACTACTTGCAGTGCAGAGATGTTATGCATGCCACACACAAATTGGTCACTGCTTCTGGGGGATCTGTCGTTTATAGAAGCCATTTTGTCTGTGTCAAAACAATTAAGTTTTACCATCTACAAAGTATTTAGCTTGTAATTGAATGCTACAAGGAATGGTTGAAGCTATAAAAAATTTGTTGAAGCTATAAAATATTTGATGTATAAAGCCTGACAATGTTTATTCATATGATGCAATAGGATGGCTGGTAGACTTTTGAACTATCCTCACGGATTATAGTCTATTATCTACCAGCTGTTCATATTTCACATAACAATACTTAATATGGATTAGTTCCATTGTCTTTATATAGTATTTTACACTGTGATAATATCATCTATTGACTAGTTCCACACAAATACCTATAACTCTCCTATGTGCTCCAGCTGTACTAGTTTACTATTGTACTCTATAATATGCTCCACAGGTATTGGAGCATTGTATGTTAGGAGGAGACCTCGTGTGAGGATTGATCCTCTCCAAAGTGGGGGAGGACAGGAGCGGTAAGAGCTACTATTGTGTACGAACAATATTACAATTGTCGTCACTCTAGTGGCATGCGTAGTGGAACAGTCCCACACACACTAGTAGTTGGGCTGGGAGCTGCTTGTGAAATAGCTGGTGAAGAAATGGAGGTATTATGGCAGCTGTTGTTTGGTCCCCAACATAATCAGAAAACAGCTTGTAGTTTGTGTGAACTACTTTCCTACAGTTTCTCACACTTCATTAACTCCACTTCAAACTGACCACTACAATGTAGCTGTAATTATCCTGTGTATTCACTACTTGAAGCTTGTAGGGTAGCTATTATTTAATAATTTATGTTTTGGGTGAGCCTGACTGCAAACAGCAAGGTTTCCATGAGCCAGTGTTCTTAACTCTCATTGTAGTATGATCACAAACATGTTACCTGGCTAGCAGACCGCCTCATTACTGGCATCACCTCACAGTTAGACCATGTCATCAGGAATGGTGATCCAGACCATAGCTACCCTGGTATGATGTTGTCGATGTAAGCGTTGTTGATATAGTCTGGTCACTAGGTTGTGTCAACTTGTCCTTTGCTTATGTTGAGGGAGAGAGTTTGCTAATGGGACTTAAAGATATCGCGTTATCATCTGGGAGGTAACTGGCTCCATGAAGTGTGCCTCATTGTGTAGGGGTGTGTTGTTCATGATGTAACCACATGTAATCCTTATACTATCTGTAGTGCTTGTACCTCAGCATCGCTGGAGCCGTCTTATGTGCTGCGAGCTATTGGATCAGACGAAGATCTGGCCCACTCCTCCATCAGGTAATGTTATCATGTTAATTATTGAATAAGCTGATAATGTGTCAGTTGATCCTGATCAATTTTCCATCTCAATAGCTCAAAGTACAACTTGTAGATATCAAAGTTATGAAATATGCATAGACACAATGTTGTCACTATTTGATTGACAGGTTTGGTATTGGACGGTTCACTACAGTGGAAGAAGTGGACTACACTATTGAGAAATGTGTACACCAAGTTAATCACCTCAGATCAATGAGGTATTATTATATTAGCCCATCAGTTATGTATTGTATTGTTACGTATAGTCCTCTGTGGGAGATGATACAAGAAGGAGTTGATATCAAGTCTATACAGTGGAGCCAACATTAATATAGCAGGGTTTATTCCCTTAATACACAAGTTCAATTGATATTATCACAATAACTGTTTATCAATCTGACGTTGTTACTTGACACTTGTGGGCCAAACATGTGTAAACAACATAGTTGAACTTTGTTAGATGTCATCAAGAAATTATTTATTAGACCTTGTAACATGTACAGTGTATCATGATGTAGAGACAGTGACACAACACATGACAGTACCATGATGTAGAGACAGTGACACAACACATGACACAGTATCATGATATAGACACAGTATCATGATGTAGAGACAGTGACACAACACATGACACAGTATCATGATATAGACACAGTATCATGATGTAGAGACAGTGACACAACACATGACAGTACCATGATGTAGAGACAGTGACACAACACATGACACAGTATCATGATATAGACACAGTACCATGATGTAGAGACAGTGACACAACACATGACACAGTATCATGATATAGACACAGTACCATGATGTAGAGACAGTGACACAACACATGACACAGTACCATGATGTAGAGACAGTGACACAACACATGATACAGTACCATGATATAGACACAGCACATAACATGGTATGTGTATATATATAGTGACAATGGTCAGCAGGCTTTTGCTTACCAGTAGTGGCTCAGATTGAAGAGGTGTTTTATGTCATCACTACAAAAACCATGATATAGACACAGTGACACAACACACATGATATAGAGACACAATGAAATAGCAGTGCTAGCTACAGGGAATAGGTTCAATATTGACACCAATAACATACACAATAAACAGACTAGCATATTCACCAGTGTCATGTTGAGATAGGCTAGCTAGTTCAATAGACCAGCTCTCTAAGTCTCCTTCACCAGAGATCACATGATCTAAGATGTTGATACCATGTCACATGTTCAGTTGTACTTCAAAACCAATCAAATACTGACAAGCAGAACTCAACACCTGGACAAGTACAGTGCACAATATTAATAGTATAATATACTGTGTCATCATAAACAATTGGAGAGTATTCATTTCCTATGGTTACATTGACACTATATAGTTCCCATCTCACACGATAAGTTGTTTATTTGGTCAACCCACAAACTAGTCACACTGATAATATTACCAACTATTACATATATAGCTAGTTGAGGGTGATCCTTATGACCATAGCTATTCGTGTTATGGATATTATATCCATGAAGGGAACTGGTCATATAACTGGTTGTAATACCACACCAATTAGCTAATAATGATCTCTGCATGATCTACAGGAACTGAACTTCCTGTCTAGTGCAATAACTTCAGTTAGCATAATAAAGCTTCATGATTAAAAATTTAATAAAACATGTGATAATACATAATTACAAAATCCTATAACTACAATATAATAAATTTTGTTAGATTTATAAAATAATTGAATTAAGTTATAATGTGCCTGGACTGGTGGGATTTGGTTAACACAACTCAACAAGTTTAAATTTTAACATGCAATAATTTCTTGATCATCTGGTAAAAAGACTGAGTTCTGTTGTTTTTCCTTGTGTCTTCTGAAAGCAAACCAGTTTTGTACCGTGTTAGTAGGTAGCTCAAGTGATTCAGCTATCTCTCTCCTCTCCAAAGGTTTAGGGTTTGGATGTTTGTTAAAGATCACTTCAAGTGTAGCTTTCTTCTTAGGGTCGATGCGAATTTTCTTTCTTGAAGGAGTTAGGTTGTATGTGGTTCCATTGGTGGGGCTACCTGCAATGCTACCACCACCAGCACTAATGATGTTGTCAACAGAATTGATCCATTCCTCAAAGTAATGTTTAAACTGACTAGCTTCAGTCAGTGACATTTGGAGGGTCTCAAACAATGAGATAAATGCTTGACTGAAGGATCTGCCATGCATAGCCTGCAGCTCTTCTGCTGCCCTTTGCTGAGAGATACCGAGTTGTTTACGTTTTGTTCTAAACCTCTTTACCAGGTTGATAACGTCAAGTCTAACTTTTCCCTTCTCTTCTTCAGAAAAAGGATAAGTTTCTTCATCTAGCGGAAAAAGTTCTGCAGATGATCGCCGTTTTCGAGGTCGGCACAAGGAAGGAATGTTATTACCAGCTGGCTTGGCTTCTTGAAGCCATTTCTCCAGTAGTGACTTTAGACGGTGCATTCTCACGGTGCTCATTTGCATCTTTTCAAAGTAACAAATGACAGCTTGTTGACATGAATACCCCATCTTATTGGTGATATCGTTAGCGACCATCTCCTGTGTGTACCCTAACTCAATTCTCTTAGCCTTGAAGGACTTAGCAAACTCCTCCAAATCTTTAGCCTCTGATACAACAATATGGTGCCACTTCTCTAGTGTTTCCTCGTTTGGATGCATCATGGGACTAGTGGGAGTAGAACTACTAGTGCTCTCAGCCTTACACACATAGCTGGGATTGGACACTATTACTGAAGGACTGTTCAGCTTTTTTGGCTCAGGAGAAGAAACGGGTGAATTGACCTCTTCAATGAGCTGTAGTGCTGGTGGCATTGATGGTCTAGTAACAACCTGCTGTTGCTGTGGTAAAACGTAAGGTTGAATCAAGTTAGAAGACTGAATCAAGTTAGAAGACTGAATCAAGTTAGAAGACGTTGGCACACAAATGGCAAAGATTTGGGTGGGAACAGATGCCGGAATTGCTTTGGAGTTTGCACAAGTTGTTGACATGGGAAATTTGATCACATTAGCAGATAATGGTAAATTAAATACCATTGGAGTCCTCATGGAGTCTGGGCTGGTGGTCGATGCCTGTACTAACTGTCCATTAGCAGCAGCAGGTAACACAGTCACTATATTACCATTCATGTTGAATGGTAGTACTCCTTTGACTGGTAACATGTTGTAGCTGTACAAAATAATAAGATATATCCCATCATCACATTATCAGTTACCATATGACAATTAACAAACCACACAATTATCAAAGTGTTACAATGTAATCATACTGTGGTCATGTACTGTGTGTAGGACCAATTTCTTTTCTTGTCTCAGTCAACAACTTCCTAACACAAGTAGCTATGCAACATCCTAGCTATATTTAGTATTTGTATAGCTCACTACTCTCTATTACACCCAATCCTCCCCCACCTACTGCTGGCTAGTAAGGCCATGTAGGATTGACCAGTGTTATACAAGAGATAGATTACATTAACACAATCACAATAAGCACATCACAGGTATCTGTTGCTAATGGGTAACAATGTCATCAAAAGTGTTCAGTCAATAAACATGCCAACTTGATCATCATGCAACTGTAACTAGTTTAACTGGCAAATGGCAAACACATTAATAGGTGGTATCAACCTGACTGGTTGACTATCCCAACAGGTTTAACCAGTTGGCTAGGCATTAGGTTATTGGACTACATTGACCTCGATCCCATTGGTTGGGGTTATAAGACTATAAAATATAACTCAACTAACATGATCACATTAAACTACCTTCCTGTAGGCCTTCACGACGGTGTACGGCCAGTATTATTATATACGTATATTAGAACTTATAATATCGACTATTGTACGGTACATAATAACTAGCTATAATAACAACTATTCAGTACAGCTATACTAGCACAATTAATAATTCATCATTTTATTAGTAAAGTCGAACAGGACACGCCATAGTACTGCACAACTACAGATCGCAGTACATCATGGCCGGAACACTACACAGCTACGCCCAACACAAATCGATCTAACTACAGCTTCTTACCACGAGATGGGCGTATCGAAGGGTCTTAGTGGCAGCTCGGTGCTACAGCTGCAATCGTCAAGGAGAAATCACAGCTAATACCCGATATGCTGTTCCGAGCGCATATATAAACATTTTACAACATTAATTATTACATATAAAACATATTTTTGTGGTTTGTATCTCATCCGCGGCGCCATAGGGCTTCTCGTATAATTAGTAAAAAGCACATGCTAAGGGAGACCTTACAACAGCAACTTACTTTACGAATATGATTGGCTTCTTCCCCTCGCTAGCAGACCTGCACGAAATATTGGTGTGCTGCGTGTTGTTGCATGCCAATATAACATCCACGTGTCACAGGATACTCGTGACCAATTAACTAATAACACGTGGTTTAATTATGGGCGTGGCTCTCCATCCACAAACATCCCACTGTATAATAACATAATGACGTCATCTGGACTGAGAATATGCACATGCTTTTTTCTCAGATTTATCAATCACCTTATCCCTAGCTGTATGTAGCAAGATTGCAGATCGCTGCCAAGCAGGATACAGGGCTGCTATATCAGCAAGACCACAGCAACTTGTTGCAACTCAGCCCAGATCATCAGACCCTCCATCTGACATAGTTAATCACTTTGAACACACATACAGTCTGCATGATATCAGTCGATCTGCTGTGCTAGCTTTTCTGACAATATCCCAGCTAGCTATTATTATTATTATTATTATTAGCACTTTACAGTGACCAGCACTGAAGGTCTGACAGCAACATGTCCTGCAGCCTTAGGATTACCTAACCTAATTCAGGACTTAGACTTAATGACTTGACCTACTGACTGATAAGGTGTAACAGAAAAGGGGCCAAAGTAAGGAAAAAAATATACTATACTGACTGATCTGTGACTATCTCCCTCATGCATAGAATCAGAGTGACAAGTTCTGCTAGCACTTTTGGACAGTCAGTCTGACCATTTTTATCAAAATTCGCAACACATTGTGACTGTCAAGTTGTATAACTAAAACAAAAGTGATGTCATATCAACATGGCATTATACGGTCTTTCAGATGAAATACCCTCGCTGCACAGTACTATAAGAAGACTGCTACACATATCAGTCTAGTCATAGGAATAGCTTAGTCACTATAACTGCAATATACTATGCATGTCATGCAGCTCTACATCAATCTAGGAAATTCAGTATACAAAAAGAATGTCTAGTTCTGCAGGCCTCAACTCAGTTGTGCCTGCATGGTGTTGATGGGTCACATACTGTTACCACCTTCATGACAAGCAAGAATCATTTTTTGCATTGTGTTCAGCATGCTTGTCTAGAACAAGCACTGTTCTACAATTTGTAGCTATATTTGATGTTGAGGAAATCATTATAAATTTCCTTGCTTCTTCCATTAAAATTTGTAGTTACTATTCATACAACTAAATACCCCGGCCCCCACTTGATTGTTGGCACAATAATTGTTCATGGAATATTTAAGTGTCGAATAACATATGCGGAGTGGACCCTCACACTCTTACAAGTGTCGTAGACTTCAAAGACAGAGACACACTTCTCAGACAGCTAGCATGGTGGTTAGCAATAATACCTTTGTAATTATCACCACCAACCACTAACTATTGCTGGTTAATTGTTTGGCCTTTGGCTGCCAGACCACAAGAATAGATAATGACCACTATGACCAATAGCAATACTACACAAATTTATCATGGTTTAAATTATATCTCCATCCAGTCGGTCCTAGTAAGTTTCTCTCTGTAATCCAACCAGCTTGTTCCAACTCAATCTTCAGACTACCAAAATGTTGTGACACAATTTCCTCCGTAATTTGTATCAGTTCCACCTCCACACTACTGCTCACTCCACCTATAGTAACAAGTTTGTGACCAGCAGTGACCTATAAGAGCTCACCTGTTATAGTAGGCTCCTGTTTAATTATATTTGATAACTTTATGTAATAGTTGTCAAATAACTGGTGAAAGTCCTGTACAATAGTCAGTTGTTATAATAGCAACTCCATGACAAAAACAATGATATCAATGTGTGTGTTTTAATATATGATCATATGTCACAAACAGGTGATCTTATTTCACACCTAAATGAATAACATTAGGTAGACAATATTAGAAATACCACAAATTAAATTCAAAAAACAGTATAGCCAAGAGGCTCATCTGGTTTAGTCTGGAAATGATGACATTACCATTGATCAGAGAGTGATTTAGTGTAATACTTGTAACAATATTAACACTACATACAGTTGTTTCCCATCGGTAGGAATTCCAGTGGTTAAATATGAACTGAAGTAGTTCAACCTGTACACAACCACGTAGCTGATCATGAGATGTCGAGTCCTTGTGGAGTGCTATATGTACTACAAACAAAGTATGAATACGTTATCAACGAGCCATCCTTACCTCTCTGTTGTTTACTTGTTAAACTTATTATGACAAGTGAATCTTCATGCTTGACAACATCACGAGGTTCCCTACATTAACATGACAGACAGGAAGAAGTGATATTATCTGGATACCTGATGACATGTCGTAGTTCACAGCCTAGTTGATATGACAGATAACACTTGAATCCTACACAACAAACACACATCCTATAATTACAAGTTTATACTACATAGACACTAATTAAACCAAAAAATTTAATCATATAAAGTATAAAGCCAACTCCTACATACCACAATAAGATGTTATTGTCAATAGATTGTGTTACAACATGTGTAGGAGCTCTTTCAAGCTATTACGCTACAGCAAAAACAACTAGCTACTATAATTAATATCATTAAAATTCATGACTACCAAACTGAGTGGGAGGATGTTGACAACCCACAGTTCACCAAGTCTAATTCAATATTACTAATGGAAATTATTATGATGTGTTATGTTTAATGAGAAAAGTCTGCATAGGAGGTGCTGCCCTGGATGGCTTCACAGTAGTGTTGAATTATTATCAGTGTAGTGTGTATGTATGTATGTATGTGTGTGTGTGTGTGTGTGTGGGGTATGTGGTGTAGCATACACAAAGTGGTTACATATTATAAACCATTTAAAACTTGTGAACAATTAATTGACAAAAGCCACATACATCACACAGGAATGTATACCATCATAGTTTTGGATAATAGCAAGCCATTAAACTGCCTAATGATATAAAAACACAATAAGTTTGAAGTGGTTAGATAATATGCTTAATTAAAATATTTTTACAATAGAACAATGTAGTGACAACCTGCTAGTATTGGTTCCTGATGATTAACTATAGCTGGGGATAACATTACACCAGTGGTAAGGTAGTGTTGAATCAACAAGTGAAGCCTCCTTCTGTTCAGCGTCTCCATCTTAACTGAAGCAACAGCGTGATAGTTGAAGAGAAGGTGAAGGAATGTGAACAGGATAAACAACAACCAGATTAACCTGTATTAAAAACCAGTTCATCCTGTATTATTTGACCACAACTAACTGTTGACTGCCAGTCACCAGGGGAGTTAAAACCAGTCCAACCAGTAGGGCTGACAGGTTGACCAGCGTCTCCTAGGTTAGCATCATAATATGGAAACCACACTACACACACACACACACACACACACACACACACACACACACACACACACACACACACTACACGAGTGAAAAAACTGTCACGTTCCTATTTAGTTCTTCTCCACTAGCTATAATGGACAGACCCAGTGTCTGGGTTATGCTGCCAGACAGTTGGAACACCAAGAAACTTGATTTGTAAATTACAGGCATTTGACTATCAATCATATCTCACAACTTATCAATCATAACTCACAACTGCAAGACAGTATGAAGATGGAGACTTGGTTCAGACTGTTCATTAGAAGTCCACCAAAGTATAGAGCATTGTACACAAACTCTTTTAAGATGGCTTTATGTTTTTATAGCAAAATAGAATTTTGCGAACATGGGTGGGTTTTCAACCAGCCAGTCACATAAGTGAGTTATTATTGGTACCCACTAAAGTGGCTTACTTGACTACCATCTTTAGCAGACACATCCGCCATGTTGTTACATCTAGCTTGGTGTTGTGTCAATGCTGCTCGTGTGGCACCTCCTGCCACACCCACTATTGCCTAAGGAAAATGCTACATGATATAACCATAGTGACACATGAGCACAACCTTAGTCACGCTAGCAGTACAGACTATCGGCAGAAACAGAGTAGGGAAGAGCGGAGACAAGAGTTCCAAAAATATTGCGGTGTCATTCAGTATATCAGCAACAAATCTGTGGGGCATTGTGCTGTGTTGCTAAGTGTCACCAGTAACTAACCTCCATTTCTTAGCATTACAATCCAGATCTGATCTACATTTACGACATAGACACTTTATTTGGCAGAGGTTAACTTACCCTTGCAGCCATGCAAATAGAATACGTCCCACCATGCCGGCACCATCTAATAAACAACATTTGACTGATGACTGCTCTATTAGAGAATGTTTACCTTTCAGTAACCAAGTGATGGTAGCAGCAGCAGCAGTAGCAGAGCTGTCACCAACACCAACACCCTTGAGGACAGCATGTGTTGCCAGGGTACCAGTGATACTGGAGCAAAATGCCTATAAGACACCCCTAACATAAGACACCCCCTAATATAAAATATAAGACCCACTTAACATACGACACCCCTAATATAAGACACCCCTAATATAAAACACCCTGATATAAGACACACTTAACATACGACACCCCTAATATAACACACCTAATATAAGACACACCTAACATACGACACCCCTAATATAACACACCTAATATAAGACACACCTAACATACGACACCCCTAATATAACACACCTAATATAAGACACACCTAACATACGACACCCCTAATATAACACACCTAATATAAGACACACCCAATATAAGACACACTTAACATACGACACCCCTAATATAACACACCTAATATAAGACACACCCAATATAAGACACACTTAATATACGACACCCCTAATATAAGACACACCCAATATAAGACACACTTAACATACGACACCCCTGAATGATGATCATTTCTATTGCTAGCAATCTACATAATAAAGGTGCTTAAACACACAAGTGGAGATCATGACCTGAAGTGCAAAATTCATTCTTATATAAATAGAACTGATAAAGCATGGATTGAATTTGTACCCCCCCAGCACCTTTTATTGCAATGATCCCTTCTAAATTGTTCCTTACACTTGCTTGTTTCATAAATCATTCTACAATATCACATCAGAAGAGAGAATGGCACCACACAAATAAGGCTCCATCCCTATACTGAGTTTGTAGGCATGACGTTTGTGAGCTAAGCAATGTAGTTGTGTCACATCGTTTTACACTATGTTCTGCCTGTACACAGACATACACACAGAGAACAATTCATGAAGCTGGCTAACAACATATTTTGACAGTTGAGGGTGTGTGGTGTGAAAACTATCGATGATTTTCAACACAAAGTGCTACCACAAATCAACACCTTGTGTTTCCAGCAAAAAGCAATGGATGATAAAGGTTAGCTGTGATGTACATATAGCAGTATATGCCAAAAGGCACCTCTAGTGACATCTATCAGAATTAGTTAAGCTGGTCTGAAATTAGTTCATTAGTTACACCAAATTTAAAAAAAAAATTATAAATTGGAAGCATTTCAGGTTGTAGTGAAGACACTTTTAATACCTAACCAACATTGCTAAGGCACCATGAAGATATCATTAGGTTGGTTTCTGGTCAATATTTGTGACCCGCTGAGCAAAAGCCTGACTTGTTTGCATTTTCTTCCAACTTCATTTTATAACTTCTTTGCTGTCTAGTTCGGGCATTTATCAATGTACAGATTTTTGGCCATGCCATTAAGCAAGAAGACTGTTCAAGCTTAGAAACGGCAACGATAAACTTGTTTTACAGAAACATAAACAAACACACGTAACTCACATTTGCTTTGTCATACAGAAATGAAACAAAGATATTGTTACTCCCAACGTATTTCAATGGCATTTATCTCAAAAACTGAATTATGCAAACAGGTCGGGTTTTGCTTAGCGGGTCACATTTTTGTGAGAAAGTACAGACCTGCATGATCCCTTCATGATAAGCTAGTACTCATTTTGGATATAGAATATGATTAGAGTAACAAGAGCACTACAAGCACTGTGGAGTAAAAGTCTACCACATTTGACGGTGAGATCAAATCTCATTAATTTTGTGATTATAGTCAATCTATGGTAAGGCTTGCAGGACTGATTTTCACAGAGATGAACTTGTCATTTATAGCCTATGAAAATTTGATGACATAGCAGTGGCTCAGCTGGGCTAGTAATCACCTTGATGATTGCTTGATTCAGGTTGACTAATCTGACTCATGAGTCTCACATGGCCATACAATTTTAAGCAAGCAAAAACATGTTGACCTCCATTCAAAAAGAGAACGCCAAATATGAGATCAGGTAACTAATGAAGTTGTGATGCGGCACAAGTAAGGGGCCTCTTGCATGCGTCTCATCATCACTTCATTTGGAAGATGTACTCAGCCACAGCAATGATATGTGGTCCAGCACCTGTAGAGTGTCCCATTTCTGGTAGTTCCAGTAATCATCACTAACGCTATCCGGATATCCTTCTGGTAGAAACACTTCCTACAAGCGACCACACGTGACTACTGTTATTTAAGCGGAGCACAGTGGAACTCCTCTAAATGGACACCATCGGGGAGGTCTGGGTTCGAGACTAGGGGAGTCCCTTGTATAAAAGAGGTATCCTCAGTTAAGGGGTGTACAGACTACTAGTATTGTTGATTTGGGAACTAGACGGTCGTCCTTTATAAAGGGGTTGGCCAGAATTTAAAGGCGTGCAAGAGGAGCTCCACTGTATGTAGTCTAACTTTGAAAAATTGCGTCACTGAAGTGGAGAATCCGGTGTTCCGTGGAACAGGGACTATTGATAAGCGGTCATTCTTAACCTCGTAGCTCCTAACAGCTCCTTTGGAGTAGTACTCCACAATGCGCAGCGAGTCAGTTGTCATACTCAACACCACAATCGAATCATTCTAGCTGTATTCTAATAAAACAGTCAGTTGTTTCTGGGAGCAGGCAATCAGTGTTTAATTAGTCTATAGCTCAGTACTTTTTTTGTGCTTATTTACTGTGTTGTATCTAGCTGCCGGCTAGCAGCAAAATTATGGAGAAAAAGAAAATTTTTACTAAAATTTCACAGGATAAGAGCTGAAGGTCTACAGGTCTCAACAGTCCTGTAGCCTGATATTGTTTAACTATATAATTAGGAGTAGGATCATTGTTGCAAGTATACATGCAGCATGCAAGGAAGAAGTACATGCACTATGTAAAACGATTCCAGAGGTGATGTATAGTGTATGTATTATAGGTCATGTGATGTTATAGCATTATACCATGCAGCTTTGTGTGTAGCCAGTATAATCATACAAGAAGGGATATAAGCAAACCGTGATACCAAAAAAGAATGTATGCTCATATATGGGAATGCAAATTTAAGAAAAAATTGAGCAGGCAGGCAGGCACTGATATTACCTGTTAATTGTTGCTATCATTAGGCATTCCAGTATCCGAGATTTTTTAATAAAAAAATTCTCCGTATATTCCCCAATAGAACCCTGGCACAAAATAACAACTCGTATTTAACTTGGGATTGCTCCGTCGTCCAAGCTTCAATGAGGATGAAAATCACTGTGGGGTTTGTCCACACGCTGATCATCATGAAAATCTTAGTTTTATCGTGCGCGTTACATATAAGTAAGTTTTGTGTTGTTTTGTAATCTTTTCAAGCCTTATAATGTATGTAGAACACTTTAAAACTTTAAAAAACGTACTGTCCGGTGGAAGGTAGTCACTGGTGCTTACTTTAAAGTGCGTAGTTACTTTGCTCGGGTTAGCGATTTTCAGCTCCAGAGCAATTTTCTGATGGCTGTGTCATCAGCCCAAAGTATAAACCACTTCAAAGTCGGCATAACAATACCATAATTGAAACCACAACTCCACCATAGGTATTGTTGCATCATTGCGGCACCTCCACTTTAGTTGTTTACCTTTATAAGTTGTTAACTTGATGTTTTTACTTACTTGATATAGCCTCTTGCCTATAGGTATGCACCATTGTATTGAGAAGTGTGCAATAGGTGAAACATATTTGCTCACCACAAAGTATACAAAGATAGCTGAGATCTGATACAATCTGAAGTTACTCTCATTACATGTACAAACTTGCAGATTGAAGCAACTGCAGTTTCAAGATGGTCCAGATTGCTAGATGGCTTCCTGATTCAATTGTGCCATTTTTCCCTTTAAAATGTATGGGGAGCCCCAGAGAAAATATGTACCTTTTTTCAGTTTTTAAGCACTGTGCATGCCAAAGTAGTTAATTCCAACCCAACAAACTATATATTTCTGAGATCGGCAATCAATACTCTATCTTATTGAGCATATAAAAAGCCCATTTTTCCAAAATTTAAAAATCGGGCTGGGATGCCTACTATCATAATTACAAGAGTAAATAATGGAAGAGAGAGTATCCAACTGCCATATACTGCATCAAAAATGAGCACGTCAAGTAGAGAAGCCATCCCGTAGTGCTATCAAAGTAAGAGTTGAATGAAGTAATAAACACCTTCTAGCTCAGACTGTTTGACTTCAAATCATGCCTGGGCACTACAAACAGACTGACCCAGCAGGTGTTTATTACTTCATTCAACACTGTCTTTGAAAGCACTACAGGATGGCTTCTCTACTTGACATGCTCATTTTTGATGCAGTATATGGCAGTTGGATACTCTCTCTTCCATTATTTATTCTTGATAATTATATATAGCAATAATAGCTAGAGGCTGTTTGATGATTTAATAGCAGCATGCAGTCTTTTCACTGCATGCATACTGCACTATATTGTTGCTTTAAATTTGCATTCCCATGCATGCATGCATATGTCTGTATGTAATACAGATTTTTTTTCCTTTTTGTATCTAACTTGGCATAGCGGCTATGTGTATAGTTTTGTCCGTAATATTATGTACATACAGCAGCTCTCAACTGATCAGTAGCTAGGAAAAAATGCCAAAGCAAGGGGCCCAGCTGACTGTTACTTAAGAGCTTATAAATCAATCAATCAATCAATCAATCAATACGTATATGGGACGGTATAATGGTATAATCCACCTTCCATGACACTGAGAATGTATGCAATACAGAGAAGAAGGGTGTTCAGTGGAATGGAATGGTGGAATGGATTGACTGCACGAGTCATATAGATATTTTTTTGGAAATTATAGTTAGTTGTCAGTATTAATAATCATTTCTTGGCCCTACCAGGTATTAGTTCCTTTATAATTGCCAGTTACAGGGAGTCTGTAGACACATCTTTTTTGAACAGCCAAGCTTTTTTTGCTTGGGGGTATTGTATCACGATGATCATTCTGACTTTTCTAGGCATGTGGCACACAACTTAATCAATAAGATTGTCCTATGGGGATACACTCTATATAGCCATAATTTAGACATTAAAGTGAAACTGTCTTATATAAAGAGGTGGCTTTTGTTGGAAGGTGACTTATCAAGAGGTTCTTAATACCGTTCCATTCCAGTCCATCCCACCATTCCATTCCACTGAATCCAAACGCCCAGAGAAGAACTAGTATAGCTCTGCTGCATGGGGGAATAAAGCCATTCAGCAGCTGCATGCATGCATGCATGGTGGGATTGGTGGCTGCATTCCAGATCCTGGTAACTATGATAACTATAGCTGCTGTTGGAAACACCTTCAAAAATTCCTTATTATATATATTTGAATATTTAATGGCTAGCTCAAAACTCAACAGATTTAATAGTATAATTATTGTCCTGTGGTCAAATCATTTGATGCACTTCTCTACATACTGTGAAGTACGTCAGTGGCAGATGTAGGGGGGTTTCAAGGTTTCCGCGGAAACCCCCTTTGAAAAATGATTGCGTAACAATTAAATGAATTAATTAGCGCGACGTGCGCCTCAATCAAGATACTCTAATAGAGCAGTCGCAGTAGCTATTAAAGTACAAGTTATTTAAGATATTTTATGTACTGTCACTAGGTTGTGACCTTTTTTTTTTTTTTTGGTCTCACCTTACCAAACCAGACGATGTAGTGCAAACTTTTGCGTATCTCATGTCAGTGTATATCTCCACCTTCTAAACTGGAAACCCCCTTTATAAATTCCTAGATCCGCCACTGTACGTGCATCATAACAAGTGACTGAATGGAGCATATATTAATGTTATAAGTACCCTGGGAGCTACGTAGCTAAGACACAAGTGTAAAAGTGTAGACCATGAATCCACTGATACAAGATGGACAATCAAAACATCATTATTTTGCTACAAATATCATGAACTAGTATAGTAGCAGCCACTCCAGCCTGAGAAGTAGCAGAGGAAATAACAGCAGACTATATACTCGCCTGACAGAAAATCAAAATGAACTGGTGTGTTGCCTCATTTTGTATGCCAATTACATTATAAGTGATATACACTGAGCAGGTCACTATAGATGTCTATTTCCATATAGGACTACAGCAATATAATTATTATTATAAGATCACATTACATCACTTATATACAATTACAATGCCTGCATGGTCTGCTCTAATGGAAATAAAAGATCCTGAAAAGTAACACTCTAAACAATGAATGTCCCTTTACATTAATTGTTATACTTGACTGCTCTACTATAGAGTATATATTAGAGATATCAATCTTTTTAAAAAGCTTCTATGTAATGCCATGATGTGTAATGTATCATGCCATGATGTGTAATGTATCATGCCATGATGTGTAATGTATCATGCCATGATGTGGTATAGATTATTGTATACTGTACTACACATGCTGTTATGCAGTCATTTTTGTGCTGCCAAACTATTAGAAGTCTAAAATTTATTTTTAAAGAGTATCTAATGGTTTTTCAATACACAAATTACAAGCATGCACATACATGATTATTAAATCAATTGTACAAGTGTGTTGGAGGTTCAGTAGGTTAATTACCATATTGAATTAGCTAAAAGTGTTAAAAATTTGGTAATGGGTGATTTGTTACATCCACTACACGCATGGAAGAAATGTGCTGAATATTTTGAGGGGCAATATTTTCGAGATTGAGCAAGCAGCTAAAAATAAAATTTTGGCAGATTTGCATGCAAACAATCCCAAAATGTATTAGACTAATATGGAGGTCTAAATATTTCAAGGATGAAATTTTCACTGTTAACCACCAAAACCTCAACATCAGTGAAATGTTCTCTCTCGAAATATTTGGGCTATATATGGGACATGGATAATTTATTCTATGTATAGTAAATATTTTAGACAATAGATATAGCAAAATGGCTATACAGCTTCTGGAAGCATACTACTCAGTTTTGTACTGATCAAACTTCCCCCATGCAGAGCAACTCCTTTGAGTTAAATGATAAAACCTACATAGCTACATGTTGTATAATTTGAATCATTTCATGATCAGTTGCCATATGCATAGCAACAGATGAAGAGAAATTTAAATTAGCTATATTATAGTTAGTATTGAATAGAACATTATAAGTCTCTGGAGCATATAAGGTATCTAAACCACATGCTCTAGATTGTGACACCATATAAGGTATCTAAACCACATGCCCTAGATTGTGACACCATTAACACTGAGCTAGTAAAGTCTTAACACATGCACAGTCAACAATGAGAAGGATCCATGACAATGTTCAGGACTATACTGCTTACTGTGTCACTTTAGAAACAATTACACCATTTGTATTATATATGATTTTCTCTAATTACTAGCTAACTTGTAGATCCATTGCAAGATATTACTGGGAAGACATAATGTCTCCGGCAATGTTTTTGTAGCTTAATTGGTGACTGGGAGTCCTGTGGATTTGTTTGCTATATTAGCTAATAATTTTAAGTGTTGGCTATTTTAGTACATACACATGAACAGTTCAGCTGGATGAAGTGCAAGGCAGCTAGTGATGTTACTTTACAAGTGACTATAATATAATTATAATATCTACATGTTCACCATTTCGTTCTCTACATGCTGCATAGTTTTTACCCTATCTGAGGTAATGGTTGTTGGGATTTGTCGACAAACCTCTTCATGGTCAGTATTATGCACTTTTAAACAAGAATTCAATTGACAAGACTAGAAGTGTGTGCTGGCTGAAAAGCCATGTTCACTCAGAGTCGGAGTCTACAATACTTGCCATTCAGAATCAGGCCATCACCACCAGAGTTCTTCAGGTTAAGATTATGAAGATGAGCATTCCTTCTATAATGTGTAGATTGTGTGGAGAGCATGAAGAATCTGTTGTTCATTTGTTGGCAGCTTGTCCATCATTGGCTGCCACTGCTTATTTATACCGTCATAACTTAGTAGCTGGAGTGGTGCATTGGCATTTGATGAGGCTGCATGGATTTTTACCTGGTTCCTCGTGTTGGTTCACTCATAGACCCCCTGCTGTGGTTGAATCATCGGCAGTGAAGATCCTGTGGGATTTTAGCTTACAGTCTGCCAGTCACCACCTGAGTAATCACCCAGATATTGTTTTATTTGACTATGACCTTAAGAAGATCTACTTCATTGAAATTTCTTGTCCAGCTGATGTAAATGTGCCCTCTAAGGAGCAAGAAAAGTTACAGAAGTATCAATCATTGGCACATGATTATCACTTGATGTACAGAATGCCGGTGATAATTATCCCTGTGGTGGTTGGATGTACAGGTGTTGTATCTTCTAACTGTATTACTCACCTTCGTCGTATCCCAGACTTTTCTAACAATTTATTTTGTACCATTCAAAAGGCAGCCATAATTGGAACTGTTCATGTCCTACGGTGTACAAATGTGATTTAATGAACATTATCTTATGTACTTGTACATGATTCTGTTCTTTGTCTGTACAATTGTGTGTACATGTAATTCTTTTAATGAAAAGTAGTAGTAGTAGTAGCAGTAGCAGTAGCAGTAGTAGTAGTAGTAGCAGTAGCAGTAGTAGCAGCAGCAGCAGCAGCAGCAGCAGCAGCAGCAGCAGCAGCAGCAGCAGCAGCAGCAGCAGCAGCAGCAGCAGCAGCAGCAGCAGCAGCAGCAGCAGCAGCAGCAGCAGCAGCAGCAGCAGCAGCAGCAGCAGCAGCAGCAGCAGCAGCAGCAGTAGTAGTAGCAGTAGTAGTAACCAAGTACCAGCGGTTAGCAGGGGAGATGTCAAGGACTTATTGTCAGCCGGTAGTGGTTGTTCCAGTTGTTTTTGGAGTCTCTGGAATAGTTTCAAAGAATCAGAAGAGCCATCTGAAGAAGATTCCAGCCTATAATGAAGTAGTTTTTGCCACCTTGCAGAAGGCAGCCATTCTTGGAACAGTTGACGTTCTTAGGAATGTTAATTTGTGTATGATGTAGCTTAGGCTTTGGCTTGTTACATCATTACTATTGTCTGTACAATGTGTTGTACATGTAGAATTTCATTAAATCCGTAGTAGTAGTAGTACTAGTAGTAGTAGTAGTAGTAGTAGGTAGCAGTAGTAGTAGTAGTAGCAGTAGCAGTAGCAGTAGCAGTAGCAGTAGCAGTAGCAGTAGCAGTAGCAGTAGCAGTAGCAGTAGCAGTAGCAGTAGCAGTAGCAGTAGCAGTAGCAGTAGCAGTAGCAGTAGCAGTAGCAGTAGCAGTAGCAGTAGCAGTAGCAGTAGCAGTAGCAGTAGCAGTAGCAGTAGCAGTAGCAGTAGCAGTAGCAGTAGCAGTAGCAGTAGCAGTAGCAGTAGCAGTAGCAGTAGCAGTAGCAGTAGCAGTAGCAGTAGCAGTAGCAGTAGCAGTAGCAGTAGCAGTAGCAGTAGCAGTAGCAGTAGCAGTAGCAGTAGCAGTAGCAGTAGCAGTAGCAGTAGCAGTAGCAGTAGCAGTAGCAGTAGCAGTAGCAGTAGCAGTAGCAGTAGCAGTAGCAGTAGCAGTAGCAGTAGCAGTAGCAGTAGCAGTAGCAGTAGCAGTAGCAGTAGTAGTAGTAGCAGTAGTAGCAGTAGCAGTAGTAGTAGTAGTAGTAGTAGCAGTAGTAGTAGCAGTAGCAGTAGCAGTAGTAGTAGTAGCAGTAGTAGTAGCAGTAGCAGTAGCAGTAGCAGTAGTAGTAGTAGCAGTAGTAGTAGTAGCAGTAGCAGTAGCAGTAGCAGTAGCAGTAGCAGTAGTAGTAGTAGCAGTAGTAGCAGTAGCAGTAGTAGTAGTAGTAGTAGTAGTAGTAGTAGTAGTAGTAGTAGTAGCAGTAGTAGTAGTAGTAGCAGTAGTAGCAGTAGCAGTAGTAGTAGTAGCAGTAGCAGTAGCAGTAGCAGTAGCAGTAGCAGTAGTAGTAGTAGCAGTAGTAGCAGTAGCAGTAGTAGTAGTAGTAGCAGTAGTAGCAGTAGCAGTAGTAGTAGTAGTAGTAGTAGCAGTAGTAGTAGCAGTAGCAGTAGCAGTAGTAGTAGTAGCAGTAGTAGTAGCAGTAGCAGTAGCAGTAGCAGTAGTAGTAGTAGCAGTAGTAGTAGTAGCAGTAGCAGTAGCAGTAGCAGTAGCAGTAGCAGTAGTAGTAGTAGCAGTAGTAGCAGTAGCAGTAGTAGTAGTAGTAGTAGTAGCAGTAGTAGTAGTAGTAGTAGTAGCAGTAGTAGTAGCAGTAGCAGTAGCAGTAGTAGTAGTAGCAGTAGTAGTAGCAGTAGCAGTAGCAGTAGCAGTAGTAGTAGTAGCAGTAGTAGTAGTAGCAGTAGCAGTAGCAGTAGCAGTAGCAGTAGCAGTAGTAGTAGTAGCAGTAGTAGCAGTAGCAGTAGTAGTAGTAGTAGTAGTAGTAGTAGTAGTAGTAGCAGTAGTAGCAGTAGCAGTAGTAGCAGTAGTAGTAGTAGTAGTAGTAGTGGTAGTAGCACTTACTTCTTAGTAATAGAATCTGGCATCAAGTTAAATCCAAAAACAGATCATTGTCTATTAGCTGGCTGGACTACAAGAAGGCCTATGACTCAGTGGTGCCTACAATTGTTTCGGGTCCACCCTGCACTAATTCACTGGATACAACATCTTCTCTCATTGTGGAGCACTACTCTGTATCTTAGGATGCCATGCAGGTACTGCTCCTATACAGTTTGCGGCTGTCTCTATATGTTGCGGAATTTTTCAAGGAGACACACTAAGTCCATTGCTATTTTGTGTTGCATTGAACCCACTTAGTTTTCTTTTAGATGGGTTAAGTGGCTACCAAGCTACTGCTACCAGACAGATCAATCATCTACTGTACATCAGTGGATGATCTGAAGTTGTTGCAAGATCAGCCTGATTCACAACTAGAGATTTTGCTTCAAACTGTAGATATGTTTTCAGCTGATGTGGGTCTTTCATTTGGTTTGGACAAATGTGCCAAGTTATCAGTAACTTGGCCTATCTGGTTCAATGACACTGTCACAAGATGTTGACATTCGTGAGCTCAATGTGGGGGAGTGTTACAAGGTTTTTTGGAATCAGAAGGTTTGGATTGTGATGGTAGTAAACGGAGAATCTTGGAGATGTATAAGAAGAGGTTATCATTGATCTGGAAGTCTTATCTGAGCGGACCATGTAAAGTGAGAGCCACAGATTCATTTTGTATTCCTGTCTTGACATATAGGTTTAGCATGGACAAAGCAAGAAATAAGTCAGATGGATGTTCAAACTAGAAAACTACTGACAGCAACCTGTAACCATCATCCTAGGAGTGCTGTAGAACGGCTTTACATACCGCGAAGTGCTGGTGGTATTGGCCTGGTCAATGCGGAGAACCTGTACTATAGAAGGTTGGTGGCACTAGCATGCCATCTGAGTTGTTCCTCTGATACTCTGGTAAGTCTGTGCAAAGAGTTAGATAATTCCCTATCAGCACATAGATCCTTAATAGCCCAGGCTGAGGAGTATTATCGTTCATTAGGTCTACCATTTGAATGAACAGTTGTGACTCTATGCGTGATGTGCTTTGTAGAAAGCAGTTACATTCCTTATCTTCATCTCTTTTGGAAAAACCTCTTCATGGCCGGTTTTATTCTTTTGTGGATACTGAGGATGTGAATAAACAGAAGAGTTTTGTGTGGCTGAAACAACATCTACACTCAGAAACTGAATCTACTATCTTTGCCATCCAGAACCAAAAGTGATAGCAACCAGAGTAATGAAGGCAAAAATAATGTACAAATCAGTACCATCATTGAATTGTAGATTATGTGGCCAGGAGGAGGAAACCGTTGTACATCTGTTGTCAGCCTGTCCTGTGCTTGCCCCGACTGCCTACCTCCATTGTCACAATCCGATTGCTGCTGCTATTCACTGGCACTTAATGAGAGCTTATTCATTCCCAAGAGTTAGTCAGTATTGGTGCTCCCATAGACCTGGAATCGTCTGATGTGAAGATACTATGGGATTTTAGTTTATTCACTGACCACCATCATTCAAGCAATCGTCCTAAAATAGTTGTGTTTGATTATTATAAGAAAAAAATCTATTTTATAGAAATATCATGCCCTGCTGATATTAATGTGGTAGTGAACTACGTACAGTAAAGTAGAAACCTACGTAGCTACATTCATTATGTCAAAGCACAGACATGCAACTGACAAACTCTACACATATTTAGTTTTGCACAATACATTATTCAGGGTTGGCAGCTTTGTGACTTAGATCGGACCACATTATTTTCGCCCTGCCACCTTGGTTATAGTAATAGTTGACATTAGCTATACTGAAGATAAAATGATTTGCAGGAAACCACTTTTCCCCTCACTACAGAGGACTTTGCACACTTGTCAAGCCCAAAGGTGAGACAAACATCATTGGAAAACATATAAACAGTGTGAAGTAGCCTTTCAAGCTAGATATCCGATTTTGCAAACAATTTAATGTCATCCATATACAACAAATGATTTACTTTTCTCGTAGTGGTGGCCTGATACCCACTCAAGGAATCCAACAGCATACTCAATGGTGTAAGAGTAAGACAAAACAGTAGAGGACTAAGTGTGTCTCCCTGGAAAATACCGCGCTTAATAGAGACTGCTGCCAGCATCACTGGGTCACAAGTAGGCATCCAAAGGTACAAAGTAGTACTCCATAGTGAGAGCAATTGTTCAATATACTGTACTATGGTGGTGTCAAATCGAAATAATTTTAAACAACAAACAATCCAGTTATGGGGTACAGAATCATAGGCCTTTTTATAGTCAAGCCATGCAACAGAAAGTGATCGATTCTTAGACTTGACCTGCTTCCAAATATGACTATTCAACAACAAATGATCTGTGCATCCAAGCTCTCCTCTAGCACACCCCTTCTGTGCTGGATGTAAAACATTATTAACAATGCAGTGCCTTAGCACTACTTCACTAATACATCCTGTCCACAGCTTGTACAAAATGTTCAGACAGGTTATTGGCCTAAAATTCTTTGGCTGTTCTGTATCAGAAGCTTTGGGAATTAAAATAGTTTTGCCCTTTGGAAACCATGATGGTATAAGAGACCCATCCTTCAACATGTTGTTAAAATGGGAGACAATCACTGACCTCAAAGCTGTGAATCGTTTAATCCAAAAGCCCTGAACGCCATCAGGACCTGGAGCAGCCCAGTTGCGTAACCTAGACACACAACCATTTAAACAAACCTCATCAATGACAGACTGCTCCACAATAAATGACTTATCTGCAATCTTGCCCTCAAGGTCACTGAGCCAAGAGGTATCCAAGTTTGCTTTTGCTGGATTCTCAAAAATGTTTTTCCAGAAAGATTCCAAGGCAGCCAAATCAGGGGATGGGTGAACTTCATCCTTACCCCTTAACAACTCAGAATAAAATCTCTTTTCATTCTGGCGAATCTTCTCCAAATGTCTATTCTGGTTATTTGAAACCACTCCAGACACTCCAAACACAACAGGAATGATCACTGCCGGCTGACAGTAAGTTCTTGACATCTCTCCAGCGAATCTTTGATATTTTGTGATCTTCTCATTTTCTTTATCAACTACTACTACTACTACTACTACTACTACTACTACTACTACTACTACTTTTTTCATTGAACAATAATGACACACATGTACAATAGTACAGAATAATATTTGTAATACAGGCATACGCTTAAGTATAACCAAAGTTAATAGATGTTAAGATATTAACAGTCCCAAAAATAGCTGCTTTTTGGAGGTTATTAAACAATGTTTCGTTATAGTCAGGTATTTGCTTCAAATGAGTTTGTTGGTTAGCCGATACCACACCAGAATGGCCAATCACAACAGGAACAAGATCAACAGGTTGACCATAACACCTGGAAATCTCTCGGACAAGGGTTTGATACTTATTCAATTTTTCTTGCTCCTTAGTTAGTACATTGATATCTGCAGGGCAAGCAACTTCAAAGAAAATTATTTGCTCTTCCTCTACTACTACTACTACTACTACTACTAGTACTACTACTACTACGGATTTAATGAAATTCTACATATACAACACATTGTACAGACAATAGTAATGATGTAACAAGCCAAAGCCTAAGCTACATCATACACAAATTAACATTCCTAAGAACGTCAACTGTTCCAAGAATGGCTGCCTTCTGCAAGGTGGCAAAAACTACTTCATTATAGGCTGGAATCTTCAGATGGCTCTTCTGATTCTTTGAAACTATTCCAGAGACTCCAAAAACAACTGGAACAACCACTACCGGCTGACAATAAGTCCTTGACATCTCCCCTGCTAACCGCTGGTACTTGGTTACCTTCTCATTCTCTTTGTCAAGAACATTAATGTCAGCCGGACATGACACTTCCACAAGCAAAATCTTCTCCGGAGCCTCCTTCATAAAAACAACAATATCTGGGCGATTGCTCACAACCCGGGACACGGTGGTCATTCCAAAGTCCCACAATATCTTGATTGTGGCATTCTCTACCACAGGCAGTGGCTGATGAGAATACCAACTGTTGGCAGATGTACGAATGCCAAAAGTACGACATAAATGCCAGTGAATCACACGGGCCACCAAGTTGTGACGATGGAGATAGCTTGTTGGTGCCAGCATCGGGCATCCTGCCATTAAGTGCTGAATGGTCTCCTCGTGACTGCCACACAAACGACACATTAGAGTTGGTATAGAGACATGCATTATTTTTGCCTCATACACTCTAGTCCTTATAACCTGGTCCTGGATGGCAAAAATAGTGCTTTCTGATTCACCATGCAAAAACTCGCCAAGCCAGCGAAAGCTCCTTGATACATCTATTGGGTTGGAGCAACACCAGTTAACAAACTTACCATGCAGTTAACAAACTTACCATGCACTACTACTACTACTACTACTACTACTACTACTACTACTACTACTACTACTACTACTACTACTACTACTACTACTACTACTGCTACTACTACTACTACTGCTACTACTTACTACTACTACTACATACAAGCAGGGGAATGCAACTAAGGGAAAAAGGGATTGTCATCAATATCAATACCCTGAAATGCCCAATACCTTAAGGCACTGTTCAACCATAATGCAACAGAAAGTTGCTGAAGTAGATTACGCACAATGTCTGCAGCTGCCAAATGCTTCTTATAATCCTTGGCCACCTCTCAGCAGTAGCAGCCATCCCCCAGCACAGGAAGCAGAGGAGGAAATGAAGGCAGGCTGAGTAGTGCTGCGTACGGAGATATCAAAATAAGCAGGCTGACCATTGGGATGGCAGGAAACATCACCTGGACGTAACCCATCATCAAATGAAGCACACTGCTCCTTGAGAACACCAGGGTGGTCTTATCTGAATTATAGAGTGCAATTGGATGGTATGCTATCTGCAGCTAAGGAGTTACCCCGGTATCTGTCAACTGTCCTTGTAAGTTTCATGGAGCTTATCATGATTATAGTGGTTTAAACGCAGTGACTATAGCTATACAGGACTGATACTAGATAACTGGATCATTATCGTGCAGATTAACCTGAGGCAAAAAAAGAAGCATAGATTTACTGTCTCAAGGGTGCTCACAATGACCTAGCGCTCCCATCTCATGCAGCAAAGACTGTGCGTTACAACCCTTAATAAAAAAAGGGAAGAGCAAGGTGAGGAACTCGCAAATCAAAATAGTTTGCACGCGCCAGACACAAATTATCTGCAGTACATGTACAAGTAACTTGACTTTTTGCGAAGGGGCGGGCGGCACCAAAGTTCGGTTCATACCAATGAGGTGTCCCACTATAAATAATTATTACGTAGTATCTTTTTAAAGCTCATGACGCAATATATGACACGTTGGCAGACGAAGCGTGGAAAGTGGAACGATCACTCATGGCTGAGTATTTATACATCCTTTATGTCTCGCTTAATTCAAAACTTTACTGCGACTGTGATCATCAAACAACAGGATGGGTGGACTAATGTCAAAGAAATTACGCGCCTTGTTTTATGGGAGCAAAGAAGTGCGCATTCTTATGTGTGGTGAGTGAGTGTAGTATGGTAACAATGGACACTTATAGCACATCTGTAATTGTTTAGGATTAGACGCAGCTGGAAAGACGACAGTTTTGTACACGCTTAAACTCGGTGAAGTGGTGACAACAATCCCAACCATTGGTGAGACCTTGACACGTGATCACATATGTATAATTGTTGTTACTGCTGCAGGATTTAACGTGGAAACTGTGGAATACAAAGGAATCAGTTTTACAGCATGGGATGTCGGTGGACGAGATAAAATAGTAAAGAGTGAAGTCACCAGGCTGTGCAATGTTAGTAATATGTTGTCATTTCAGAGACCACTATGGAGACACTACTTCCAGAACACTGATGTACTCATATTTGTAGTTGATAGTAATGACAGAGAGAGGATCAGTGAGTCTCGTGATGAACTGAAACGATTCCTTAGTGAAGATGAGCTCAAAGACTGTATAGTTCTAGTAATGGCTAACAAACAAGACCTGCCCAATGCTATGTCAGTAGAAGAAGTGACTGAGAAGATGGAACTGAATAGCCTGAGGGATAGGACATGGTGTAAGTGTGTCATGTTGTCATGTTATAATATTGTTAACTTGTTTGTTGTGCCCTGTAGTCATTCAGGGTACTTGTGCTACAACTAAGGATGGTCTATATGAAGGACTAGAATGGATCCAAGCTCAAATTACTAACAAGAACTTGGCAAAGACTGTCACAGCTCCTATAAAGGAGTCTGTTGCTCCTTTAGGGAACAAACTATACACAACGTTTTCATCACTTAAGAATTACTTGTGGTCCACATCTCCTGTACAATAATGTTCATTGCAATTATTTTTATCAAATGAATTCATTAATGTTTGTCAGAAGTCATGGAAGTGTATACTGTTTGAAATGGTACCTCATGGTATTGATAGGACAATTACTTGAGTGCCAGCATGTTCACTATATAATTTTCTTGTTCACTTTCTGCTATGAAATCAATTTTAAAAGATGAGTGAAATCATTCTCTACTAAGTAGGCTAAGTCTCAATGCGATATTTGTGCTATTAAGGTAAACTGTTGAAGTGATCAGCTGAGGACACAATCATATTGTCCAGCACCTGAGGTCAATATATACATACTCAGTGGCGGATCTAGGATTTTTAAAAGAGGGTTTCTGAAAATAGCTAAATAAGGCATCTGATGACAATTCTCTGGAAAATTTTGAGATTTTAGAAGCTCTGAGATCGGATTTTAGGCTATTTTTAGTTAGCAGTTACAATAAATTCAATACTTTAAACTGTAAATAGTTACTAAATACTATATAGCTAACTATAGGGAAATATGGTGACTACAAACTGTAGCTTTGATTGCTCTATTAGAGTAGTTACTTGACTGCTCTATTAGAGTATCTCGATCGTTTTTAATGCAGTGGGAGATGAAAAGTGAAGTGTTGCTGATGGTTTAATAGCTATAAATGGTGTTAGTTAAGTGCAACTGTATGCATGCTACTGGTATTTAGTTGTTTGCTATGACAAATTGTTAATACAACAATGTTTATGTAATGAGATTGCCACTAAGCTAAATTTAAAAGGGGGTTTCTGTCGAAACCCCAGAAACCCATCTGGATCCGCCACTGATACTGCATGAAGTCAGCTGTATATAGAAAGGCCATTTCTCTAAAAAAGAATATTTTATTTTCAATAATCCAGTTGTGTAAAGCAGGCACCTGCCTATTGAAGTTTGACGTAACTTGCTCACTACATTTTCCCTCTATATACGTATAGTATTATGCATGCCGGGATGTTCTAGAACAGTAAGTGATGAAACATTGATTGAGGGAGCCTAAGACAAAGTGCCCCCACTCCATCCCTGACCATCTGGCAGCTCCTCCCAGAAGCTGACTGATGTGTTCAGTATAGACTCCTCTAAACCCATGCACATGATAGTACTGACTTCAACTGATCAGGCCACAGAACTGGTATAGCTAAACAAGTAGCTATATGAACACATGAAAGCCCAGGCAAGGGGCAATTTCACCTTGTCAAATTACCAATGAATTAATCATATACTTATAGTTGTATTAAATTATATCTGTACGCCTTCTTTCCATCTGTCATCAGACCTTGATCATGAGTGCTGTCTGCTCAGTATATACATCAAACGAGTACTGAGATAATCTTGCTGCGGCAATACTGCCGGTATTTTTGTTTGGTCCATATGTAGTGGATATACAGATATACTGGTAGTAGTTACTAGCCTGAGTTTTAGCTAGATCTACTATAATATAGTATAGATCTAAAAGCCGGTTCTTGTACAGGTATAATATAATATAATACCTATACAAGAATATGATGGCTTTTCTTTACCATCCTTTGGCTTTGAGATATAGTTGAATTCTTTTCTTACTGTGCATGTGGCACTAGCTCTTCTATTGATCTTGTCCAAAGGGTAGATTTACCCCAATGAGGTGAGGGACCTTATATTATCTGAATTGTACTGATGTGTAGGTTGAGCCAATTTGCAGTCTCTAAGTGATGAAACATTTCATTCAGCACAGAGGCAAATCTAAGGTGGTTTCCTGGTGCAGGGGTCTGTGGGGCACAGCTGATAGATTTTGAGCATCAAAATTACAATTTCATGGATCTTTTTTCAATATATAGCTATCCTAAATGTCAATTAGTATGGCTATGTGGATGATCCAAATACTGACACATTCCAATTGAGACTTAATATTCTTTAATATCAGTAACCCGGCATTTTAAAGTTGTATTAATTTCATTAGTTGACTAGTGGTGACTGCTGTATTAGAATACATTTGACTTCTCTATTAGAGTATCTTGATCTTTGTGTTAGGCCACTCCAAATAAATTTTCTGTTTCCCGTCCACCGCCCACATCTAGTTACTGTCAGCTTTAAATACTCCATTATTCCGTATTCTTTCATTATTTTCCGGTTATTCTTGCATACTGAAAGGCTCAGTAAAAGCCATCTTGAAATAGTGTCAGCTCACATGTCAGCAGTGCTGTCAAGTCGGCACAGACTGCACGTTTGTGCTATTTTTGCAACTTGAAAAGGAAGGTACAAACTTAAGCATGCTTTTATGCAGCTTTTCCAGGAAAATAATGGCTTGAAAAGCTGCCAGCATCATAATGACATAATGTAAATGGACCGCCCGCCCGCATGCAAATATGCTTGAGTCCAGGACGGGAAACAGAGAATTTATTTGGAGTGGCCTTAATCACAAGATAAACTTTCAGAAGGGCTTTCCACAGTCCCAAGAATTAACCTCCTGCCCCTGCAGCATATATGAGGAATAACACCAGACTACGTGTGTTGCATGGCAGCCTGGAACAACTAATAGGAAACTTACATTGATCAAACACGTGGGCGGTTTAGGCACTGCTATATAAACGCACATATAAATTAATTCAAGTAAGCGCGTAGTAACTGGGAAATGTCGACGAAGGGCAGATACACACACGCTGGTAAACTAATCAGGGAGGCGCAGGAATACGACCTTACCTCTCACGACCAACTGGTTAGTATTAACAGTTCGTACAGTATTTTTCGTGACCGACACGTGAAACGCCGAGAACAGATTTATAGGCCAACCGTTGTCCAACCTCTTGTCTAAATGTACAGACGTTCAAGTGGTGCTTGAGGTTTTGTTAGATTTGTTACAAGAGACGGGCAGAGTTAGCTTATATTGTGTACTGTGCAGGAATCATAAGTAATTATAAAAGTATACAAAACTCGGTGTATGTCATTGTGGGAAATGTTCTGGGGTAGATTGTTCCATGGTTTAATCACTGAAGGGAAGAAGGAAAATTTAAAACTGTATTTAAAATATTCACTTTGTAGAGGAATGCTTCTATTGAGGCATTAATGGTAGAAACATCAGCCCTAGACTAACGGTGAGACTGCTTCCTGTCTGATCCGGCTGCCAATCGTGGTGAAGAGTTTAACTATCTTCACAGTCCCTCCTGCCTGTTGGGTTTTAGTGCAAGATTTGATGACACCTAATGTCTGCATTGACCATTTGTAATTGAAAGTGAAAACAGAGCTCTGACAGTAGTTTGTTTTGTTGTAGGGCTCGTTTTGCAAGTACCTCAGTTGTGTCCAACACATTGCTACAATACTTGGTGATGATGCTACAACACATAGAGGTGTGACACATCTGTATTACACTAATATATAGTAACTGCTGTGCACAGACCTGCTATTGCTGAATGGCAATGGAGCTAAAAGTGTTCTTGTGATGGCTAGGAAATGTCTTGAGAGAGCTGAAGACATCTTTATAGACATTACAAACAATTCAAAGACACTTCCTGCAGATAAACCTCCTGAGTTGCCGCCAAAGAATGAGTCAGTTGGTAACATAGCACCTCCTGGTGTTGTAGCACCTCCGACAGAGAGAGGAATAGGGAAGTTATCAGGTTCCCATTCTCCAGTTATCAAGTATGTACACTACCATATATGGTGTTTATGACATAATTGTGATGTGGCTAGCCGGCTGCACAGCCTGTCACCGATGGAAGAGGCTAAAATGAAGAATCAGAAATTGATGTCAGTTTACCAGGAACACTTGAAGAAAAGAGCCAGCAGCTTGCTACCTCAAGATTGCAACCGATTGGTTAGTTTTTGTTATGGACGTGTGTCGCTGTGTGGTATTGACGTGTGTCACTGTATGGTATTGACGTGTGTCACTGTATGGTATTGACGTGTGTCACTGTATGGTATTGACGTGTGTCACTGTATGGTATTGACGTGTGTCACTGTGTGGGTGGGATCAAGTCACTACTGGGTCTGATCAAGTCACTACTGGGTCTGATCAAGTCACTACTGGGTCTGATCAAGTCACTACTGGGTCTGATCAAGTCACTACTGGGTCTGATCAAGTCACTACTGGGTCTGATCAAGTCACTACTGGGTCTGATCAAGTCACTACTGGGTCTGATCAAGTCACTACTGGGTCTGATCAAGTCACTACTGGGTCTGATCAAGCCACTACTGGAAGTCACTACTGGGTCTGGGATTTTTTTCTTTGTTCTTCATGCTTTGGTTACTTTCACAGAATGGGTTACTAAAATTTCAGCCTATCAGGCCACATAAGCTATCAGGCTGCATCCCTGCCCTCAACAACAAACTCACTGGTGGGGTGTTTAGATACCACAAAAGTATGAGGCACCTAACAGACTGGTAGTAGCTAAGCTGTGCTTAAACAATTGCCACACCCCTTGAAAGACCTGCACTTTTTTAAAAGCAATTTCCATGTCCCCTTAAACGATCAGAATGCACCACAACAACAATCTAGCTCTGTAGAAAAGCAAGGTGTTGTGCCATGCCCACTACTGCGTAGCTGAGTGGTGAGATCGAGATACTCTAATACAGCAGTCACAGCCACTATACACTTAAATAGTAAAAAAAGTTAGCGAACTAAAATTAGAATCAAGCAGGGTTCCAGCAGTGAAAAGCAGTGAAACAAGAGATGATCCTATGAGGGAAAATCCCTAGCTATTTGGCATTCTAGGGAAAATCCCAACTTTTTGGAGTAATGCCAAAGTAGGGATTTTCCCACATTGCTACCATCATCTCTTGTTTCACTGCTTTTTATCGCTGGAACCCTGCTTCATTTTTAAATTAAAATTTATTATGAGCCTTATCCGTAATTACGTCACAACGCAAAAATTACGCAAAAATGGCGAAAATTGTGGGGGCCAAGTGGGATACTTTGTATGGAAGGGATAACGTTTCGAGATGTTCCACGTGAAGAAAGCACGAGAAAACTCTGGTGAGGCTTATTAACTATCTTACTATGTAGGGGCACGCATTTTTGTACTTCTCGAATAGTCCTACGGTCTGCTTTTGGTTTCCTCCCAATGGCTCTCTGTACAAAAGGCCCCCACACTTTTCGCCATTTTTGCGTTGTGACGTAGTTGCGGATAAGGCTCATTGCACCAATTTTTCTTGCTGTATCAAGGAATTTTTGTGCCACTGGTGACTGAGTGCAGTCATCCAGCACCTTATAAGGAGTTTGGTAACTAGCTAGAACAGTCTAAGAAAATTGTATTCTCAGTCAGCTTTAGCTATCTAGTTTATAACAAGTTGATGTTGTGCTACTTCTATAAACCAGGCGCCATGCAGCTAGCTAACTCATCTGGAATTAACTATAGACAGTATATACTACTATGAATTAACCAACTATGTATTACTACTTTACAATAGGGTAGTTTTGGGTTGTGCAATAATGTTATTAGCTAATTCTCGTATTTTGTAATTCATGAAATTTTCGTAATTCGTTCAATTACGTTGCCATGCACTGCTAAGGAAGTGTTTGTTAAACAAACCGCTTTTACCAACATATTACACACAGAAGTATCTTCTAAACTGTTTTATAGTGTGACTAACGTGTTTTTTCCACAAATTCTCTCGACAAAGCCTCAAAGCTGCTCTTCATTTTTGTTCGCGTAGGTAAGGGATACGCCCCCTTTCAACTCGAAGCGATAGGTTATTCCTGGTAGTGTACGAGGCCTGCACCGTTGTTTTTCAGTTGTTAAACGCCTGAAAACCTCAAGGGGAAGGTAGTCTGAGGAAAGTCGCCACACCCGTATTTCAATCTGCCAAAAAGAAACCACCTCAGAACAAAGTTCACCTGTGCAGAAGTTTACTACAGACTTCATTTAACTTTTACTTCTTACGTAAAAGCTGCTTTGACCATTATTTAATGATTTTGCTCACGTGGGTGCGTACAGACAAACATAGGTAGATAGGTACACACACACACTTTTACAAAAATAGTTTCAGTAAACCAGGCGTGCGCCCACAGCTGGCCTTTGGCTGGCTGTGGGCGTGCCTGGTTTAAAAAATAAAATTAAAAAATCTGCCCTCCCACACTGCTACGTTTGACAAAAGAAACTATTAATTGGCCTTATCTTGAGTAGTTTTGGAATTACAGCAGAAGAGGAAAAGCAGTTGTACAGCCATTAATTGTGGTCTACAGAGTTGGGATTTGCCTCAAACTATTAATCATGGTATAGAATATTAGCTCTGTGTTCACTCACAATAAAAGTTTGAAAGCATTCTAATGGATAAATGAAGTACGTCCACCGCATTGACATCTGCCCCTTTACCCTAGAGAAATGTAACAGATATTTGAGCTCCACATAAACAGGCAAACAGATGGTGTATATGTTTACTTGGTTTGAAACTTGCTTTGTTGTAATTGAAACTTATTTTATGGCAAGTGCAATTATTTCAATAAGCATTTTCCATTGTGTTTTGTTACAATAGTGTACTTGTGTGAACTATGCGGCTTTCACTGAACACAATTTTTAAATCAAGGAGGACAGATGACTCCTGACAATTTGACATCAAGCATTTCACGCTGACATTGCCAACTGTTTGTTGTACAAGTTCAGTAGCTATAGTGACATGTTTATTAGTTCACCTGATGATATTGAGATTTATATCACTTCATGATATAACAGTAGCTACACCTCCCCTATACTAGTGACTTGTTGTTGATGTGATCACTTCACACAGAACTTGGACATGTGGAAGAAGATAGAACAGAATAACATGATTGCAAGAATGAAAGAGAAAGCTGTATCCTTATCATGTGTAGTAACCGATAGCAACTAGTGTTCCTTAGCACATTGTACACAGCTGCAGCAGAAGTTGCATGAGCGGACATCTCGTATTAGTAAAGCTCCTAAACCAAGGTTAGTTTGAATGTGTGTGTAGTGTGTGTGTGTGTGTGTGTGTGTGTGTGTGTGTGTGTGTGTGTGTGTGTGTGTGTGTGTGTGTGTGTGTGTGTGTGTGTGTGTGTGTGTGTGTGTGTGTGTGTGTGTGTAGTGTGATGTGTGTTGTAGTGTAATGTGTGTAGTGTAATGTGTGTAGTGTGTGTGTGTAGTGTGTGTGTGTGTGTGTAGTGTGTGTGTGTGTGTGTGTGTGTGTAGTGTGTGTAGTGTAATGTGTGTGTAGTGTAGTGTAGTGTGTGTGTGTGTAGTGTAATGTGTGTAGTGTGTGTGTGTGTGTGTGTGTGTAGTGTGTGTGTAGTGTGTGTGTAGTGTAATGTGTGTAGTGTGTGTGTAGTGTAGTGTAGTGTGTAGTGTAGTGTAGTGTAATGTGTGTGTAGTGTAGTGTAGTGTGTGTGTGTGTAGTGTAGTGTGTGTAGTAGCGTAAGTCGCCAATTATCGGCAGGTACCAATTATCGGTACTTGTAAACTATAGAGGCTACAGGGTATGTGGAGGCTACCAAGTTCCACAATGGGCTGTTATATCCTCTAAAACATTTCTTAGAATTGTTTTCATTCGGTGATTATTGTTGCTAAAGCGCTATACAAGCCATTCTGGTTAAGCATGAAATTGCGTAAAGATAATTTTGTATTGGAAACCAGTATGCTTATACGTCTAACCTGAATATGTCTCGAATGGCTGACCTTGTCTTCGTAAAACTTCTGTGAAACGGAGTTATCCAAGGACTGCACCTCCTACAAAAATTTCACGAAGAACCAACCAGCCAACATGGAGTTACACACAAAATTGCACATTGTGCCGATAATTGGTCAATCAGGGAAGTACAGTTACCGATAATAGGTACCCCATGCCGATAATTGGCACACGATAGGCATTGCGATTTTCCTCATAACAAGACGTTCGCTCACGTGAGATAATTAAAAGTTGGTGCGCTAAGAGACGAAGGACTGCTCTGTTAAATGGTTCAAACCAGAAGTTCGTACGCCATTGAATCAAGGAATTACAATTGCGTGATGAAATGGTGCCGATAATTGGCGACTTACGCTGTGTAGTGTGTGTGTAGTGTAGTGTGTGCGTAGTGTAGTGTGTGTAGTGTAGTGTAATGTAGTGTGTGTAGTGTAGTGTAGTGTGTGTGTAGTGTAGTGTGTGTGTAGTGTAGTGTGTGTGTAGTGTAGTGTGTGTGTAGTGTGTAGTGTGTGTGTGTAGTGTAGTGTGTGTGTAGTGTGTGTGTGTGTGTAGTGTAGTGTGTGTGTGTGTGTAGTGTAGTGTAGTGTGTGTGTGAGTGTGTAGTGTGTGCGTGTGTGTGTGTGTAGTGTGTGTGTGTGTGTAGTGTAGTGTGTGTGTGTGTGTATGTGTGTAGTGTAGTGTGTGTGTTTGTAGTGTAGTGTGTGTATGTGTAGTGTGTGCAAGTGTGTAGTGTGTGTAGTATGTGTGTGGTGTGTGCGACTGTGTAGTGTGTATGTGTGCAGTGTGTGCGAGTGTGTAGTGTGTGTGTGTGCGTGCGTGCGTGCGTGCGTGGGTACGTGCGTGTGTAGTGTGTGTTTAAAGTGTGTGCGTGCGTGCATGTGTGTGTGCGTGCGTGCGTACGTGCGTGCATGTTAGTTTACAGAGAATATGTCTACAGAGTAGTACAAGTAGATAAAACGTTAGAAATGTTAGGGATCAGTCATAGATGAAGTATAGGGAAATGTCCATTAGTACATCTTCAGTTATAGACTACTTCTCTTGTCTAACTACTTTTTAGTTATTCCATACTTTTTTCATTGATCCCTAATCCAACTTAAAAATTTCTAATTTTTCGTCCTACTTGTTTGTTTACTTTTTTATAACATAATTATGACTACTGAACCCGCACATACCACACCAAAAGAAAGAATGATGTCAGGCCAGCATGCTATAAAATTAAATTTTGTGTATGAATGCACAACCCAACAATCAATTACTGAAAAGTGTTGTGGTCATTACACTTCATCTTCAGCTATGTTCCACCTGCTACACAGTGTTACAAATGAAGAACAGTACAAGAAGTGTCTCTACAATCAATCTGGTCGTTACAAAAAATAAGGCAATAACTAGTCAACACAGCCATGGGGAAGCCGTATTGTGCTATTGCAAATCAACGCCTTGCGTTGTCAGCAACACAAAGGAGGATAAAGGGAATGCTTGTACTGCACGTACCGTGATTGGTGAATAGGCATGTCTTCAGACAAATTGGTGTGGAATGGTGAAGAAATCAACCCCATAGCCTTATCTGTTGCCAAGTAATGCTGACTGGAGGCATCAGTTAGTTAGCTAGTCAGTCAGCATACAATCGTGTTTAATGGAAAATTTTTAAATTTTCATAGAAAATTATTTGGAAGGGTTTATGGTCACTCTGAAGATGTTTATGGGCTTGGCTATGTCTAACCAATACTGACCAACTGTTATAAAGAAAGGTGTGGCTGTTATAAAGACCAATCCACCATGATCCCTAATATACAGTACTGCTATACAGAATAGTGTACGGATGGTTCTTGTAGGGCCCAGTCAATGATGGATCATAGTGTTGGAGAGATTTGTGATCTGATTATCTCATTTGAAACTAACAAGGTAACAGCATTACCTTAATGACCACTACTGCTATTGTTAGTGTTACTAGGGCAACTTCTCATCACTCAAGTTGAGTCTTCAACAACACCCGGGAGACCACACCCACTTGTACAACCTGATTAATGAGGTGTTCAGGTGTGTCTGGGGGTGGGGCTATACTGTTATCTGATTGGCTATCTTGTTGTTATTGTATATATAGTACAGCTGAGCACCCACTGAGCAAGCTGCTTGCAGAGTGTCAGTATAATGTGTGTGAGTCCATTAAACCTCTTGTATTGGCCACTGCAAAGGGAGGCAACTTCCCCAGTGTAACAATCTTGCCAGTTTCCCGCCATCCAGATGATCCCCTCCCCAGTATAAGAACACCTTCAGGTGACATAACTTCTAGTGTTGACAGTAGCGTGGGTAGTTCTGGCATTGGACGAAGTCATTCAGTGCCTGAGGTGTCTGATAACATGGTGACGTCACTTCACAAAATGCATCAATCACAGTCAATCCCACCGCTGGCTAGGAAGGCTGGATCACATGATGACGATGATGATGCCTCAGAGGTGTTCATGTCACCACCTGCGGTGGCTAAAGATGTAACTGGTCTGGCATTGCCACAAGTTGCTATGGTTAATGATGTAACAGTTAATGGCACATCACAGGTAGAAAGTGACAAAGCTGCTAACTCACAACCAGAAACAGTAACAGAAGGCACACCTAATGGCGAGGCACTTTATTTTGTGCTAGAGAGACCTCCTACTTTACCAAGCAGGGATGAAAAGCCATCTACTCCTAGCGACAAGCCGCCTGCCCCTGCCAACAAGCCATCTACTGCTAATACGCCTAGTGACAAGTCCACTCCAAGTGACAAGCCGTACCCTCTTGCCAACACACCTGGAGACAAACCATCCACTCCGGGTTACGAAGAGATCGATGAGACAACAATAGAGAAGGTTCGACCCCCATCACCCACGCCTTACGAGATGCCGTCTTTGTCAAGACAAGAATCTTATGATCCATACTATTCTAATATTGGTAGCCCTGAGACTAGCGGTTACACACTCCTCAGCCAGTGGACAAGAAGTGCTCCAGAAAGTGACTACACACAACTAGATCCTCAGACTGTTATCAACAAGACCACCTCAACAGGAACAGTGGCAACTGTATCCTACCCTACACTGAATTGTTCAGTTCACTTGGGCAAGAAGGAAGTATTGGAGCCACTTAGTGAGAAAGTGTCATTGTCCACTGAGGTGATAGTACGGGAGATTCACCTGTATCTAGGTGAGGGTGTGGTTTGTGTGTGTGTGTGTGTGTGTAGGGCGTGTGTGTGTAGTGTGCGTGTGTGTGTAGTGTGTGTGTGTGCATGTAGTGTAGTGCAGGGGAGGCGGAGCAGGCCAAAAAGTGAGGGGGCTGGGCCAGGCCAGGCCAGCTGTAAGCAGATCAAAAAAAAAATGTAATCATCTGCTGACAATAGCTGCCATCCACCAGCTATATCTCCTTACATACGTAGCTAAGTACCGTAATTTGCTTTATTTTCGTGCAAAAAATGTTCGTGATAAAAATTTTTGTATAAAAATGTTTTGGTATGATTTAGGTGAATGACTGCTCTATTAGAGTAGTTCAATCTAGTGTAAAAAAATTTTGTGTAAGAAATTTTTGTACAGGCTTTTGTATACGAAAATTATTTTACAATGAAAAAAAAAACAAATTACGGTAGCTTGCTACACTGCTCTGAATACTGTGACTGCTCTATTAGAGTATCTAGATCTTGACTGTTCTATTAGACCAGGGATTTTTCTAGGGGGGGGGGGGGGCATTTTGCCCCTCCTGAAAATGATTTTGCCCCCCTGAACTCTGCCTCAACCAGCCTGAGTAAAGAGGTGATTTAGCCTAATTTAAGTTCTGCCCCCCTCAATTTCTGAAAAACTCGGATTGCCCCCCCTGAATTTATTTTCTAGAAAAATCCCTGAGACTATCTTGATCTTTTCTTTGTCCCATAAAAGTGGGTGGCATGGCCATCCTCCCCCCGTCTCCACTGCCTATGGTGTAGTGTGTGTGTCTTAGCAATGGGTACCTGGTATTAACCAGGGAAGCGAATGCCCAACTGTCCTTGTCTCGCTTAGTGGTGTTGAGTTTGTTGTGGAACTTTGGGTTCCGCAACCTCTCTCTGTGAGACCTGGACAGTCCTCCTGCGGGTTACTAGCCCTGCCCCAGGAGGATTTGCCTGCACAAGGCTCAAGTGCCTGAGTGGTGCACAGGCATCCCAGTGCTGGTTCGCTGGGCGGCAATAGCTGTGCTTTGTATGGCTGCCGTAGGCTTTGCTTTTGCTTTGTGTGTGTTAGCACAACTCAGTACCCGATGCCATATTTGGTAGTGTACACACATTAAAGGACTGTGTGATCAACCTCCACTGGGGGTGTGCTAGCTGCTAGTGGGTGTGACTCATATTGTGGTGGGTATCTTTTATTGTGGTATGTGGCTTACATTATGGTGCAGACAAAATGGAGCAGGTGTTCAACATGTATCAAGGAATGGAGTCCAACAAGGAGACTTGTCGGGATATTGTAGAGCAGATATTCTTCCCTCCATTATGGCCAAACCTTGTCCAGCTATACAGGTATGTGGATCATAGCTGTCAAGCAGTTGTCATAATTACCACAGGTGTTGTAATTATCGACAAGAAGTGGCACTAGCATTGAACATCAGTAACCATGTCAACAGCTTGCCACGAGATTTGTCCATCAGAGAACAATTTCAACTACTTGGAAGTGTAAGTTGATGTTGAGTGATGTTGATTGTTAGTGATGTTGATGATTGTTAGTGATGTTGATGATTGTTATTGATGTTGATGATTGTTAGTGATGTTGATGATTGTTAGTGATGTTGATGATTGTTAGTGATGTTGATGATTGTTAGTGATGTTGATGATTGTTAGTGATGTTGATGATTGTTAGTGATGTTGATGATTGTTAGTGATGTTGATGATTGTTATTGATGTTGATGATTGTTAGTGATGTTGATGATTGTTATTGATGTTGATGATTGTTATTGATGTTGATGATTGTTATTGATGTTGATGATTGTTATTGATGTTGATGATTGTTGGTGATGTTGATGATTGTTAGTGATGTTGATGATTGTTAGTGATGTTGACTGGTTTAAAATCATAAGTGATAACCGGTGTTATTAACACAACATTGTAAATAATATCATTACCAAATATGGCACTAAACACATTATTACTGGTTAAATCACAAGGTAATTACAACCTGTACCATCTCAACATCGTAGTGATACTTTCACTAATCATTCCTATGACAATTTGCTTTGAAAGTTACCGTATCTGCTGTCTGCCAGGTAGAGCAGGACACACACGCACACACGCACTACACACACATGACCACTCTATTGATCTATAATTTTTTTATCTCGAGGAATTACCACAGATTGTTACGTTGTTGTATTACATGTTGTTACTAATTTTGTGGTGCTAATGTGTGTGTGTGTTTGTGTGTGTGTGTGTGTGTGTGTGTGTGTGTGTGTGTGTGTGTGTGTGTGTGTGTGTGTGTGTGTGTGTGTGTGTGTGTGTGTGTAAACTATAAATGTGAAATTACCTGAAACCCTCTGAATCTCTTATGTTCCTTAATTAAGTGATGGAGTTGGGATTGGTTAGGGTTGTGTTAGTGATCATATTAGTCACAGTGATATGTCCACAGGCACAACTACCATACTCATCAGCTATCGAAGAACTAAAGAAAATTCCAGAAGCTAACAGTCCATCACCCAAACTGGAAATTCTTGGTATGTAAAGTGTATACCATCAATTTCCCTGTGGTAGACATGGTAACACTAGACATGGTAACACTGACTGTGGTATACATGGTAACACTGACTGTGGTAGACATGGTAACACTGACTGTGGTATACATGGTAACACTAGACATGGTAACACTGACTGTGGTATACATGGTAACACTGACTGTGGTATACGGTATACATGGTAACACTGACTGTGGTAGACATGGTAACACTGACTGTGGTAGACATGGTAACACTGACTGTGGTATACATGGTAACACTAGACATGGTAACACTGACTGTGGTAGACATGGTAACACTGACTGTGGTATACGGTATACATGGTAACACTAGACATGGTAACACTGACTGTGGTATACGGTATACATGGTAACACTAGACATGGTAACACTGACTGTGGTATACATGGTAACACTGACTGTGGTAGACATGGTAACACTGACTGTGGTAGACATGGTAACACTGACTGTGGTATACATGGTAACACTGACTGTGGTAGACATGGTAACACTTACTGTGGTAGACATGGTAACACTTACTGTGGTAGACATGGTAACACTGACTGTGGTATACATGGTAACACTGACTGTGGTATACATGGTAACACTGACTGTGGTAGACATGGTAACACTGACTGTGGTAGACATGGTAACACTGACTGTGGTATACATGGTAACACTGACTGTGGTAGACATGGTAACACTTACTGTGGTATACATGGTAACACTGACTGTGGTAGACATGGTAACACTGACTGTGGTAGACATGGTAACACTGACTGTGGAGACCAGACAGTGTTAGGGGGTATAGTTAATATTATATGACCATCTCTAGTAAAACCCCACGTAGTTCACATCAGCATACTTTTTTAATAAACAAATTGGATAAATAATGCTACAAAGATAAAATTATAATTGTACTGTTATTTAGTGAAGCAAGTTTCAACTAAATCATTTTGTTTGCCTTTTGTTCCTGTAGCCTAATAAGGCCGGTGTATTCTGTCATCATTTCTCTGAAATTCCTACACAATTATTTGTTTTCATAGTGAATACAAGGATTGAACTATATACCCTTGTTATTCATGGTGAACGTTTTGAGTTATAGTCCTTGGCCAATTACACACAAGTTAAGGCCCTCTCAATTGTATAGTAAGCCCATGTGGCTTATATTCAGTATAATTGTTGTGCAAATTAATTTCTTTGCTCTTCCTACTGTCTAATGCTACTCACCATAATAGGCTGACACTTTGGTAACTTATTTCTTCTATAGATAACATTGAAGTAGAAAAAAAAAAGAAATTTGGAAATGCGCAAATAATATGGCTTTTGCTGTGATGGTGATTGTTGTACACCATATATACTTCATCTTTATGAGAGGTTATCACACAATGGCTTATATTGTCCATGGCCTACCATCTTAAGACTCCTGAAGCTACTAATGTTCCTGAGTAGGTATAGGTCAGTATTATTCTCTTGGTTCTATGACAACGCTGCAGGCTATTTGTTCTATTAGAGTATATTAGGTGTGGGGGGGGGGGGGGGGGGGAGGGGGTGGGGGGTGATAAGTGTATTGTTGTTGATGTTGGGGTCTTGAGATGCTCAATTGAGATCACATGAGATCACATGCTGTTTTGATGATCAAACTCCTCAGAATTTAGTGTTACTTTTGTTTGCCAAAATTTCTTGACATGCAAAGTTTTGTTGTTTATGGTACTAGCTCACATGATGATATTGTTACAGTGTCCATGTCACGCCGTATTTGTCAAGCCATAGAAGAGTACCACGCTGAGAAGGGACAGGCCCATGCAGATTCTTCAGTGTTAGTAATCTATATTATACTATTAGTAATCTATAGTATACTATTAGTAATCTATAGTATATTATTAGTAATCTATATTATACTATTAGTATTGTTAGAAAATTTTACATAATATGTCTGAGGGTACTAAATCCAATAGAAACCTGTGGTGGGGTTACTAAGGTAACCTGTGGTCTCACTGGTGGTTGTTTACTACATTCATCAAATGAAAATCTGCAAAGCCAAAAACAAAATGTCCTTACTGTTAGCTTACTTTCTGGACAAGACAGGCATCATTAATGTTCAGATCTAGAAATTTAATACTATTATAGTTACACCAATGTCACGGTGTGGTGCTGTCACGGTGTGGTGCTGTCATGTTAATTGAACTCGAAGGATAAATCTCGATAACACATTGGACTCCACGTATGTATAAATTTAAAGTAATGGACTTCTCGACTTTTAGATTGTGTTTCAAAAGATTTCCATCAAATTTAGCACTTTAGTTCCTTTCTGATGTGTTGGAAACATTCGACACGATCAACTTGACTTAAGGAGGATAAATTCCAGTGCTAGCATGCACAGTTTTCCACTTTCTCTCACTCTTTTGTAACCTAGGAAATTTTCTAAATCAGGGTTGACAAGGTTTCTATGCTATTTAATTGTCGACTCATTCTAACTGATACTTAGTAAACATGTCACACTGTGTGGGTATGTGTGTTTTGACAAAGCTGACATGAGAAAGCTGACATGTCACACTGTGTGGGTATGAACAAGAAAATGTGATTTTACTTTTTCACAATATTTTCTCTCTCCAAAGCAACAAGTACACAAAAATTTGGAATTTTCAACTAGAGTAGGGACCATAGCCATCAGTAAAAGTACTGAAACAAGCTGGAGTAGGTGTTGGCGGCCGATTATTTATAGTTATAGTTATAGTTAATAAGTTATAGTTATATCCCTACTGTGCATTTCCGTTATGGTATCTTGAGCACAGTAGGGATATAACACTTCTTACATCCCAGTGCGTGGGAGTATCAAAGCGCCGCGCTGGGTTATAACTACCATACAGCTAGACAGAGCGGCGCTGCTACTATACGATATATTAGTTATCACCCAGTGATAACTAACTTATCACCCTGTTAACTGTTCGAAAAGCACGTCTGCAATCGAAGTAGCCACTGTGAAAAATATGGATAATTTCTGTTGCGAAGGGAAGCCATCATGTGCTACCACCAAATTGACTCTTTTCGTTGTCAGCAAAGATGAATGGGGAGGACACTGGTAAGAATGAAGAATGCATTGTATGTACTGTGGTATACGAAAGGTACAAAATGACATCAAACAGTGAAAAAATCAAGCCCATAGCCTTAGCCGTTATCAAGTTATGCTTGTCGGAAGATATCAGGCAGTCAGTCACTAGAAAATTCTGTTTAATAATTTAAAAAAAAATCATACCAACTTGTTGAAAGTGTTTCAGGTCAATCTGAAGATTTTTCTTTTGGGCTAGTGTTACCTACCAATACTGCTTCATCATCGCCAGGTAAAGTGAGGCTGGTTTTTTGGTGATATTTTTTTCATGGGCCATGCCCACACCTTTGTGGTCCCTACTATACAGTACTATCGTACAGTATGATACAATTTTTTGCTTTTAACTTCGAGGGGTTTACTAGAGCCATGATATGTTCCTCTTCTCTTTGTCTGCACATTTTGCAAAAATTGTCATAACACACATCCACTTAAGGTGCAGATAAGAAGTACATATTATTGTGTTATGGACATTATTCACATAAAATTGATCAGTTATTTTCATGTGCCTACAGGGTAAACCTTGTATGGGAATAACACAGGTGAAACATTGCAGCAGTGATCGATGGTTTGAAAAACAAATGTTGAGTAACAGCTAGATGGTTAACAAATGGTTGAGGTACTCTAATAGAATAGTCACCACAGGTAACAAGAGTCGCTGCATTTATAGAGCTTCACAATTAACACCACATCTTTATCAGTGAGCCACTTCTATGATAACTGTTCACCTCACTTAGTTTCTATCTTATTTTAGATAAGAGTAAAGTTTATAATTTTGTAGACTACCAGTGGAAATGTGTACATTTCTCTTTGAAGTTGGTTTACCACAATAGTGTTAAAACAACTTTCATGTGATTTGCTTTTACACTTCAGACCACATAACTTGCTTTTCATCCTCCGATGCTCAAAATAGCAGTGAGGGAGGGTGGATCGTTTATCAGCTATTAGATAAGGTAGTCAGTTAATAGAAAATTCCACCAAGTAATTTAAAACTTTGAAGTAACCATATCTCAGGTCATACTGAAGGTACTTTATTGGGCTTGGTTACACCTAACCAATACTGGCAAGGTGTCATGAAGGTATGGTTTCTGGTTAATATCAAACAGTACGGTTTGCATCAAAAGTGACGCGTGCCGCCAAAAATACCGCCCTTAAAAACCAGCTTAGAAACTTCTTACGCGACAAAAATCACCTTTACGGAATAATATTAGTCCATCTAACATCAAATGTAGCGTTAAAAACAAGAAAACACTTACTGGCGGCCTGATATAGAATTTTTTTTAAATCGTCAAAACTCGAAATTTCGTCTCACTCACTCACTGACCACAGTCGCAAGCCTAGAGCCCAAACGAAGCAGCGCACGGTCACCATTTTACGCTACAACAACAAACTCACCGGTGGGATGTGCCTTTTGGGGTTCCGACGAGTGTGCACCCTGTGTGCCTTGTCTTTTTTTTAATCTTCAATCAGGCTGCTTGTCTTCTTCTTCATCCAACGAAACCATACCGAGGCGTTAATTTTCCATATCAACACTTTCTTTAAGCAGCACAATAGACTCCACGAAAATATTTAAGGCGCTTAGACTATGCTATTGTACGGCCTCCAACTGTACGGAGGTACCAGTACTCCACTATAGGTAACCAGGTCACGCCCATTCTTTATTCTACGTACTATCGATCGAACCATGATGACCACGCCCCTTTTACGCTAGCTGTATTTGTGACCACACACCCTCAAGTTGGTAAGCTGATTCGTCTAATAATCAATCGAAACCACGATGACCACACCCTTTTTGGGGGTTAGCACATCTTTGCAGGTATACTCTAATACAGCAGTCACCCTAATAAAACAGTCACATGTTTATAGCTAGCTGTATGCTTTAACAAAAAAACTAAACAAACTAGTATATTAAAAACTATAAATTTAAAAATGAAGTAGGGTTTCAAGCTATAAAAAGTAGTGAAACAAGAGATGAACAATGGTAGCTATTACAGTATAGCTCAGTGGGAAATCCCTACTTTGGCATTGAACACAAAATAATTGTTATACCATGCCAAAGAAGGGATTTAACACTGAGCTATGCTGTAATAGCTACCATTGTTCATATCTTGTTTCACTACTTTTTATAGCTTGAAACCCTACTTCATTTTTAAATTTATAATTTTTAATATACTATTTTATTGTGAAAAAGTGCTAACCTCACATGATCCCCAGTTATACCGTACTACCATACTGTAGGATAATCATCAGTATCCCTGTAACAGTACATGCATGGGTGGGGCCTACGCCAATTTATGTGTTTAAGTTTGTAAATATCCACGAAGCCACACTTGGTTTGGTCAAAATCTACCTCAACAACTAATATCAAAGCTTGGACACAAGGTATGAAAATAATAATGAATTTCAAATTTGGCAGTTTGGTTAGTTTTACCAAGAGTCCATACCAATTTGCCAAATTTAGTTTATTGGCTAAATTTGTTATGTGGTATGTGATCCGTGGCCTAGTATGTTCAACAAATCCACCTGCCATAATCGGCCACCAACACCTCAAAGTTAAACTTGCAATACAATATGCACCAAGTAATTATCAGATATTCTTAAGTGGGTGTGGCTCACGACAGAAGCTGCCTGCTGTAAGACTAGACTAGAACCTATACTCGATTATTGGGTGTGGCTGACAGCAGACGTGTACACTAGGGCTGAGCGATACTGCTATTTTAGTATCACGATCGATACTAAAGCCACTATTCACGATACTGAATAGTTCACGATACTTACAAATAAGTCAATCATAGCTGGTGCTACATAGTGTATTGCTCAGCATTGCTGCAGGAAGTCCTGAAAGGTGATAGCAAACTAGCCACTATCATCCTTGTTTACAGTAACAGTTATTATAACACATGCTTTGAGGTTGTTATGGTGTTCACACCTCTCTGCAGGGGAAACCAGATGGGTGGACTTTATCATTTACAAGGATTCTTAGCCAAGTACTGCATAACAAATGGATTTTTAATAACAGTAATGTACAGGCATGGTATCACGATAGTTAATAACAAAATATCGATACTTTCAAAATATCGCGATATATCGCTAAAACGGTAGTATCGCTCAGCCCTAGTGTACACCCATTAATAAATGAACGAGGCTTCACATATGTCACCCAGGGTAGAATACATGATCCCGATCAGTGTTGGTGTGGCTCACTAAATAAACAAACTGGGCTACAGAAGGATTGGGTTGATACACTTTCGCATAAACTAATTTATCCATTACACATTTTGGTCAGTCCTGGATATCAACCTGGTTAAGTGACCAGGTGGGTAGCCCGCCTACTCTCCACAAGGCAGACATTTCAACACAAGAAGGATTGTACAACATTCTGTCAGCTTATACCACGTAGAACCTTGTGTGTGACAGTGTAGTACCAACTTATGAATTTATAGGACAGTGAGAGCACTTCACTGAATTAAAATATTGCAGTTGGCAATTTTTTTAGCATTTCGCCAAATGTTAGTTTTACCAATATTTGTTGTTATATGGTAACAAGCTACCATGTGACCATTGTGTTAACAATGGGATGGTGGCAGGAAATATTTTATTCTTGACACTAAATTTTGTGTTAGAAGTGGTGAAAGTTAATAGTAACTGATAAAGGCAATTAGCCATACATGGTGGTGGTTTAGTATGATAATTTATTTAGCTATTAGTACAATATAAAACTTATTTCATATATTAGACATGTTTATAATCATCAATAGTTATACTAACTCAGTAAACTAATCAGTATACTTCTCTATACACAGTGGAGTGGATGACATGCTTCCAATACTTTGTTACATCATCTTACGTGTTGGACTACCACAAATGGTCACCGAGTGTTCTATCATGGATGAGTTTATACAAGAAGGGTAGGTGTGGTATGGGATGGGTGTGTCATTGTTGTCATGGTGATGTGTGTTGTTATCATAGCTATCTGATGGGGGAGGAAGGATTCTGTCTGACATCATTTCAAACTGCTCTAAGATACCTTACAACTATGACCAGCTGAACAATAGATTGTATTCAAATGTAACAATGCTGAGCTGAATTGTTCATTAATATGTGGGGATGTGAAGAAGTTGTAGTTTAGTCAAGTCCTCAATAATCTGAACCGAGAGTTCATAATATTATGAACTCTTGCCTGAATATAAAGCTACTTAGTATAGGCAGCACAGTAGCCATTGCTGGAGGCTAAAGTGTTACGAAATGCAAACTAGAGTTTGCTAAAAAAACTTATCTGCATGTTTCCCTAGTGGTATGTATCTGTACACTTCTCTAATACGTTGGTGTGTGTGCGTGTGCGTGTGCATGTCAATGATCTGCGAAACGTTTGATTGTGGGTTGGAGTTATGAACAAGTTTAGATATTGCACGTTATGGCGGTGTTGTGCTACTTACTCATCGCTAGCGAATGTCAGTGAACATCTTCGTAATAGACTGGTTGCTATGGGAGTGAGGACACCGACTGAAATTCAGGAGAAGGTGAGTGTAGTGTTTCCTTAGTGTCTTGCGTAGCCAGACCGCTTATTTTCCTGTGGGTTTGTCTACATGTGTTCGCTATGATGAAAGTATGTACAAAACAGTATGTTAACCTGTCACGAAAAATTTGGACCCCTTGGTCCAAAAATCAACATTTGAACAAGATAATTATTAGCCTGGCAGCGCCCGCCCCTTCGCATAAGGAGGAAGGGTCTGGTCACTCTAGCATTCAAAATTTGTAGCGTGTTACCGAAAACAGGTAACACCAATCAGATTGCGTTGTTGGTAATTGCTAAATATTTCTGACGTTTGTTTTGGAGTTACCATAGATACCGTAATGCGTGAAAGAGTTTTCGTGAAGATGTGATATGATTGAGGCTGCTAGTAGTCACCAATAATATGTTCTTCAAAAGAACAAAAGATGGAGGTAGTGAAAGAGCCTTGTAGTTAGAATTGATGTACTCGTAAAGCTGCCTAATCAATATGAAAAGAATCTTGGTTATGTTAGCAGCCTTTCATTAATCTATCTCGCGAACTGCTTACTTTGTGTGGCTGTTAGACGTGCCATTATTGTGACATCATTGTTTAATTACATTCCATTGTTACAACTCCGTACCGCTAGAGTGACCAGACCCTTCCTCTATATACGAAGGGGTGGGCGCTGCCAGGCTAGATAATTATTTGGATCCCCACTGAAATGTTTTATTCTTACCCCATAATTTAGTAACGCCATTTGCATGCATCAAACAAGTTCAATAAATACATTTTGATAAAACTCTCGGGTAAAATGCATGTGGGATTTTCTTGCAGATCCAGTCACAAATAGTAATCCAACTGACTACAGCTGTGTTACACTCAAGGATGTCAGAGTAGGTACGACCAGTGAGGCCAGAGCCTCACCACTTTTTGGCTCACTGAAAAAAAAGTTGAACTAGATGAAGCTGCAATACTTGGTATTAATTTAATGGCAACAATAGACAGAAACAACACTTATCTAACCTGTCTTTCATTCAGAACGTCTTCATGTCGACTTCGTCCGTATTAAGCGCCTATAAAATAATTACCATTATACTAGCTGTGACCTTGTTTCTCTGTGTAGCTGTGGCCTTGTTTCTCTGTGTAGCTGCTTTGGAAACATTTTTTACAATTTATTAATAGACTCAAATGATAAGGTTAGGAGTTAAACAGTATCATGGAGGTACTTTTTGGTCAGTCTCCAGTTTTGTCACCGAACACCTGTCAGGTAGGTAGCTACAGTAGCACCTTGCTCACTGTACTACAGCCCAAAGAGTGCTTCCAAATGGCATCTCTAATAACATGCAATTTTAAAAGTTTCCTGGGGGTATGACCCCTGACCGAGCTTACCACTTTCACTTTTACTCTGACACCCCCTGGTTACACTGCTAAGGGTCACCATAGATAATAGACATCCCATACTGGATTGGAAACTTCTAAGTGCCACCTAATCTATCCGCTCTTCACACTCCTTATACTGTACACAGTACCGGGAGTATATTTTATAAGAATGTGTTTTCCTTACTGGCAAGTAGTAGGTGCACTGCTATGGAATATAAGTTTGGCCTATTCATAGTGGGTGTACTGATGTGTATTAGCTAGAAGTTTGACAAGCGCGAAAGGTTGATACGAGAGGTGGGATTTGTGAACTTGACTAAACTGGAGCTAATATACCATGAAACACACACCAGTACACGTAGCATTAGTTAGTAATAAGCATCAGCCTTAAACTAAACTTGTTCACCCCGCCATTTTCATAAATATGTTCAAATACTTTTTATATGGAAAGTGCCTATACCAGTAGTAGGCCAATCACCACCCAAGAAACAATCTACTAAACTTACTAGTTAAAACAACTGAGCTGTATCCAGACAGTAAAACAGAATCTTCAAATGAAAAGAGTGTTTCAAAACTTCAGGCGTGAAACGCGGATAGTCATGTACTTTTGTATGGGCACTATACATATGCTTCCAATCCAGGTAGGGGTGTCTGTTATTACAAGTTTTTTGCTAAAAGTGGAACATACCTTGCCATTTTTTTGAGCAACTGCTCCTGTTTTGCTTTAATCTTCTCTTTCATTCTCTCTGTGGCTAGAGAGGCTTATCACTACATTGAGTCATAGGTAATGTATGTGTTCCTAATGGATTGGAAATGCCCATACAATGAGAAATTTGTTGAGTGGCTGTTTGGCTTTCTCTCACTTGTTTGAAGGCCAGTTTGAAGGTGTGGACATTCCTTTCACATTGTTTATTGTGTTGCGTTGTGTACTGAACAAGAACACAGCATGTCTGTGGACATTGGGAGAAATATTGTTTGCAACAGGTGACAATGACAGGTATGCACCAGCTAATATTTCAGCAGCAATACTATTAGCCAACTTCTCGTCACCGCATTTACACAACCAAAGAAATGTGTGATACATTGAAATAGATTTTATGCTACAGTACTGCTCAGTGAGCTAAACAATTGCATAAAGTAGTACCTGTTTCCTGAGGTTTTGTCGAAACAGTGGAAATATATAGTGAAGCAGCGAATATCTAGCTAGCTAGCCTACTACACTCTACCTGCTACAAGTGGTGTAAATAGCTAGTATGTTCATATTTTTGCATTTTATAGCACAGGTAAATAGAGAGGCTTTCTATTTGAGTATCTAGATCACTGTTACAGTAATAATCACTGACTCTTCTACTAGAATACTTCAATATATCGATATTTACTAAGTACAGTACTGTATCGTGATACTTATTTGCTGTATCAATATATTACCGTATCTCTATGTATTGTAGACCCCTAGTATTTGTGTGTGTGTTTGGAGGGAATGACCTCGTACTATACCTGTTTCTGTCACTGGATCTTCTAGAGGATTCTATTCTACGGAGTGTTTAGCCCTAAATCTCATGTGACCAGACTGCTTTTTTCTCTCTGTAAAAAGGGTCTGGTCTGATTCGAATACCCACACTCATTCTTTGATCCTGGTTGTGGCTGGGATGGGAAAGTGATCCATCACTGGTGTACAGTAGCATGCAATAATGTCACATTTGGAGGTGTGTCCAGAGCAAGTCGGAGTATTGAAACCATAGTTACCATACCACACTCTTCCCTACCCAACGACATAAGAAAAACATGATCTGGCCACACGACACCATTATAAACATAGTCATAGCATGGATATTTCCTTGACTCTGATATCTATGATCAGGACTCTGATATCTATGATCATGTAACATTACACAATTACTAAAGTAATCCACTGATTGTTAATCACCATCAAATACAACATGGTGGAGGGATTTTAATTGCTGTCTACTTCACATCTCCTAATATGGACCTCATGGTTCTATTGGTACAAAATTCTTTATATTAGAGGATTTTATTGTCCACCAGGCTCCCCAGAATCTTGTCATTTAACCTTCAGTCATCTATCCATTCCCTACAGGCTTTGCCAGTGTTGTTACAAGGAAGGAGTGCAGTAGTGAACTCTGAGACTGGTACTGGCAAGACATTATGTAAGTTGTAATGGCTGCTCCTTCAAGTAATTTACTAATATTAACTCTTAAAGGTTACTTGTTACCAATCATCAATAGACTATTAAGTGATGATGAGACAAAAGCTCCTTATAGCTTTGTGCTTGTACCTACTGCTGAACTAGCCATGCAGGTACACTGTGTGTGCTGTGCGTGTGTTTGTGTGTGTGTAGTGTGTGTGTGTGTGTGTGTGTGTGTGTGTGTGTGTGTGTGTGTGTGTGTGTGTGTGTGTGTGTGTGTGTGTGTGTGTGTGTGTGTGTGTGTGTGTGTGTGTGTGTGTGTGTGTGTGCAGTGTGTGTGTGTGCAGTGTGTGTGTGTGCAGTGTGTGTGTGCAGTGTGTGTGTGTGTGTGTGTGTGTGTGTGTGTGTGTGTGCAGTGTGTAGTGTGTGCAGTGTGTAGTGTGCAGTGTGTGTGTGTGTGTGTGTGTGTGTGTGTGTGTGTGTGTGTGTGTGTGTGTGTGTGTGTGTGTGTGTGTGTGTGTGTGTGTGTGTGTGTGTGTGTGTGTGTGTGCAGTGTGTGTGCAGTGTGTGTGTGTGCAGTGTGCGTGTGTGTGTGTGTGTGCAGTGTGTGTGTGTGCAGTGTGTGTGTGTGCAGTGTGTGTGTGTGTGTGTGTGTGTGTGTGTGTGTGTGTGTGTGTGTGTGTGTGTGTGTGTGTGTGTGCAGTGTGTGTGCGTGTGTAGTGTGTGTACAGTGTATGTGTGCAGTGTGTGTGTGTGTGTGTGTGTGCAGTGTGTGTGTGTGTGTGTGTACAGTGTGTGTGTGAGTGTGTGTGTGTGTGTGTGCAGTGTGTGTGTGTGTGTGTGTGTGCGTGCGTGTGCAGCGTGTGCAGTGTGTGTGTGTGTGTGCAGTGTGCAGTGTGTGTGTGTGTGCAGTGTGTGTGTGTGCAGTGTGCAGTGTGTGTGTGTGCAGTGTGCAGTGTGTGTGTGTTGAGTGTGTGTGTGTGTGTGTTGAGCGTGTGTGTAGTGTGTGCGCGTGTGTGTGTTGAGCGTGTGTGCGTGTGTGTGTGTGTGTTGAGCGTGTGTGTAGTGTGAGCGCGCGCGCGTGTGTGTTGAGCATGTGTGTAGTGCGTGTGTGTGTGTGTTGAGCGTGTGTGTAGTGTGAGCGCGCGCGCGTGTGTGTTGAGCATGTGTGTAGTGCGTGTGTGTGTATGTTGTGTATGTGGAGGCGTGCATGTGTGTGTGAGTGTGTACAGTAATATACTACAGAAGATTGGTCTCCTCTATGGTGTAGCTAATTGACAGCAGCCTTGTTCCTGACAAGTGGTGGAGGCTAGGTAGGGGCAAGGTGCCCTAGAGTTGGCCCTACAAGCCAATAACAGACCATGCATACACTTCACATAGTATGCACGAGGTCCCTACTATTGTCTGTGGCCCATCCATCCTTCATGAGGTCCACCTAGTTCAATAAAAAGGCTTGTAAGTAGGTTACTGGCTAAGTGGGTGGATGTGTCTCATGCGGGATTGGAGCCGGGAAGAAATCCCAGGACAGGTAGTAAAGAAGGTAAAGGTGTGTGTAGTGTAGTGTGTGTAGTGTTGTGTTGTGTTGTGTTGTGTAGTGTGGTGTGGTAGTGTAGTATAGTGTGGTGTTGTGTTGTGTTGTGTAATATAGTGTAGTGTAGTGTAGTGTAGTGTAGTGTAGTGTAGTGTAGTGTAGTGTAGTGTAGTGTACTATGTGTTCTGGGTGAGACACCTTCACCTGTGAGACATGGTACAGCCTTGCTAGTTCTAAGCACCTCTGCACAGGTGTCCTAGTGTTGGTTTACTGGGTCAGCGTGACTGTGCTAGCATGGCAGCTGACGGCATTGCTTTGTTTTTATGTGTGCATACGTGCATGTGTGTGTGTAGGGTATGTATGTGAGTACATATGTATTGTAGATATTTACATGTTCTCCATACACAGGTACACTCCACATTTGATGGGTTGGCTGATTCTGGTTGGCAATGTAGTGAGGTGTTTGGTGACAGGAAGATGACAATCAAGCCTTATACAAGGTGTGTGGTAGGTGTACCATCGTCCATAGCAACATATGGCTTGCAGCGGTTGCTAAAGACAACGTCAGTCTTAGTTGTGGATGAAGCTGATTTGCTACTGACTGGTGGAGAAAAGGCTGCTACTTGGAAGATACTTAGAAATTTCCGAGCTTTGTATGAGCAAAATGCTGGACAAAGACAAATGATATTCTCTGGAGCAACAATGCCTTCACGTGGTAAACAATCAGCTTTGGCTTCGTTAGCTCGTTGGATACCTAAGAGCACAGAAGTGATTCAGACAGTCGGAGTTCATCTTCCACCTCAAGGGGTAGAGTTTAGTTATGTGAAGGTAGTAGATGACTCCCATAAAATGTCATTACTGATGTCTCTATTATCATGTCACAACTACATGAGCTCCATATTGATATTTGTCAATACTACATCTACGTGTGAACAAGTATATAATACCATTTGTAGCTCACATGATCTTCCTATTGATCATAATACTATTGGTAGACTAGACAAAGGTGTTGACATGGACCAACGATACTTGAACATGCAGTTGTTCCTTGAGGGACATTATAACGTGTTAGTTTGTACTGACCTGTTTGCTCGAGGTATTGACATTCCTAACGTAGACTTGGTTGTGTTGTTTGATTTCCCAACTAATGCTGCCGATTTTCTTCATCGAGCTGGTAGGACTGCGAGAGCTGGGAAATCTGGTAAAGGTAAGCTGTAGCTTAGTGGCTGTAGTTAGCTTAGTGGTTGTCATGTCATATTTGTATTGTAGTCATGTGATGACGACTAAAGGTTGTATTGCTAAAAAAAATGTTATCTTAGTCTATACTGATGTAACACTGTAGACACTTGATTAATAGTTTATGTAGTGTTATGTAATAGGAATGATGTAATTATGTGTGCTGTAATGTAGCTCACGTGTAGAATGTGAAAGGAGAGTCATAAAGCTTCTTGTTTAGTGTTGTAGCTCGCTCGCTTGCTGACAGATTAGCTCACATATCGTTACACTTATATAGCTGCACTGCTTGTCCTTAGGTTATTGTTATGTTCATAATGTTATACTGTGAGCAGTGCTCATAAAATCTCCTCTTCTGCTAATGAGAAATATTTAATATTCACAAACCATCTTTGGTCTATACTATCAGTGTATTAGGCTGTTTACACACATTAATGTTTCTGCTTCTTGTTAGCTGGTGGCTCTATTAGAGTATTTCATTTCGAGTATAGTTGTATTGACTGCTCTATTAGAGTATATATTTGCTAACAGAATTGTACAGACTGTTAAGCTTTTAAAACACCGGCACAATGCCACACATGTACCAGACGTGATAACCACATTCCTTAACTAGTGATTCTAAACTGGTAACCTCTTAAAGAAATAGTGAACAATATTGGGTATGGGTGAGGTGGTTTACCTGGCTTGATGTTTTAGAACAATCAAATTGTATTTGTGTGGATATTACAAGTACATGAAAAAATTAGGAATTTTCAACTAGAGTAGGGACCATAGCACATTGATAAAAAGTACTGAAACAAGTTTGAGTAGTCCATGATATTAAATCACAGTAAAACAATAAGAAGTGTTATATCCCTACTGTGCTCAAGATACCATAATGGAAATGCACAGTAGGGATATAACACTTCTTATTGTTTTACTGTGATTTAATATCATGGACTACTCCAACTTGTTTCAGTACTTTTTATCAATGTGCTATAGTCCCTACTCTAGTTGAAAATTACTACTTTTTTTGTGTACTTGTTTGTTAACTTTTTTTGTATTATGATTGGTGAACCAACACAAACCGAAATGGCGCCATGCACCCCAGCTACATCAATTTGTCTAAAAAGTGAAGTACCCATTATGCTTCATTGTCAGCTATGTTCAACCCTATACACAGTATTTCAAATTAAGAACTGCTTGAAAAGCATCTCTGCTATCCATGCACTATTGAAAAAAACAACGCAATGGTGCGCGCGCCCCAGTTATATTAATTATCGTCTGAAAAGTGAAATATCCATTACGCTGTGCTATCGGCTATGGTCAACTCGTTACACAGCAGTATGAATTGAGAACTAGCTGAACTGCTTGAAAAGCACCTCTGCAGCTACTGTAGTAGTACAAGTGATTTCTTTTACAACAACTCAGTCACAATCACAATACAACTAATTCTTTTGTTCCTATTTACAAGTCTGGTGTTACATCAAGTGTGTGGGTAGGTGTTGATAGCTATGCATACATGATATAAAAATATATTTCACAACACTTATAAAACAGTTAGTTCTACACTACTCCCCTCTTTGAAAGACATGTCCCATGTCTAGTCATCTGAATACCTCGCAGGCTTTCTCCTGTTAGTTCTCTGAGGGTATCGACGCTCTGTCTGGCTTGGAAAGTTGGTCATGCTGGTCACTTCTTGTAGATCTTGGGATGCTATGCTGTCATCCTCCACAATTTGTAGTTCTGTGCCAGGGGGTGGTGGACTTCTGTTAATCTGACCTTGAGCACTTAGTGGATCAATTTGTCTTTGTGGGTGCTTTCCTTTCTGCTGTATCCGAACCTCCTGGTGGCAGGGCTTGAGGCGATCAAAGTGCACTACTTGTCTTTTTCTGCTGACTCGAGTGTCCTGTATTCTATACACAGTGTCAGAAAGACATTTCACTACTCTGTATGGTCCAACCCAAGGGGCTAACAGCTTTTTAGATTTCCCCTTAGGGACTACAGGGTTGCACAACCACACAAGTTGGCCAGGGGCAAACTTATCCCCATGCACCTTCAGGTCATAGTGTTCCTTTTGTCGAATGGCCGAAGTTTGCATGTTTTCCCTTGCAAGTTGATAAGCTGTTTCCATTGTTCTCCTTATGTTTGCTGCATATTGACAATGTTCTTGGTTGTGATCAGATGGAACCCCATATATGATATCCAAGGGCATGTGTGGCTGTCGACCAAACATCAGAAAGAATGGGGTGTAGCCAGTTGCTGCATGCTTGCTGGTATTGTATGCCAGGCAAACTTTAGGTAGACAACTCTCCCATTCCTCGACCTGACCATTAACCGAGGTTGCAAGCATACTCTGAATGGTGCGATTGAGCCTTTCAACCAGCCCATCACTCTGAGGGTGATAAGGTGTGGTGTGAGTCTTTCTGATGTACAGCATGTCACACACTTCCTTGATTACCTTGGATTCGAATTGTGCCCCCATGTCCAAATGAAGTTGTTCAGGGAGGCCAAAGCGACAAAACATGTGATCAATCAACTTCCTTGCTACAGTCAATGCTTCCTGGTTAGGGATGGCATATGCTTCGACCCATCTGGTGAAGTAGTCAGATGCAACTAGAATATACTTGTTGCCATTGGCAGAAGTTGGGAATGGTCCCATGATATCTGTTGCAACCATCTGCATGGGGTACCCTGTCAAGATTTTCTGTAGTGGAGCTCGTCGCTTCTGGGGTGGGGCCTTTCTAGTAGCACAGTTAACGCAGGTTTTACACCATTCCTTGACCGCACTGGAACAACCTGGCCAAAAGAACTTTTCCCTTATCCTTGCTAGGGTTTTATCTTCTCCCAGATGACCACCCATACTCCCAGCATGTGATTCCTCTAGTACTTCCTCCCTCAGGTCCTTGGGTACTACAAGTTGCAGGTAAGACTTTCTACCATTCTCTTCTTCAAACTTCCTGTACAGTATCCCTTCCTTCAACACCAATTGTTCCCAAAGTTGGGCAAGTTGGTGAGTCTCTCTCGGTCCTCCTTTAAGGGTCTGTGTATCTGGCTTATTTTGGGCTTCCACTGCCCTCAGGATGGGTCCTACTATCTCATCTTCAAGTTGCTTCTTTCTCAAGTAACTGTCTCCTGTTGCATTTTTGGGTTCACCAGCGAATGTTGTTGCTGATATTTGTAATGATGGATTGAGGCAATCTGAACTATCGCCCGTCTGATCTTCTGGTCTCCTTGACAATGCATCAGCATTTTGATGCTGCTTGCCTTGTCGGTGAAGGATGGTGAAGTTAAATTCCTGGAGTTTTTCTATCCATCGTGCCAGCTGTCCTTCTGGTTCCTTGAAATTGTGCAGCCAGGTAAGGGAACTGTGATCTGTCCGCAAAGCAAAGTTTCGGCCCAAGAGATAGGGGCGGAAGTGGTTGGTAAATGTAACGAGAGCTAATAACTCTTTTCTGGTAACGCTGTATTTCCGCTCAGCCTTACTTAGGGATCTGCTTGCATAAGCAATAACTCTCTCTTCTCCCTCATTAATCTGGGACAGTACTGCACCGATTCCTTCCTGGCTGGCATCAGTGTCTAATATAAACGGCTTAGAAAAATCAGGAAATGACAGTATTGGAGCACTAGCTAGACGGTTCTTAAGTGTGGCAAAAGCTGTTTCGCATTCCACTGTCCAGGCAAATTTCCGACCCCGCTCAGTCAGTCTATGTAGGGGTTTGGCTATTTCAGAAAAGTTCCGGACGAATCTACGATAGTACGAAGATAACCCCAGAAATCGTTGAACTTCCTGGACAGATTTAGGGACTGGCCAGCTAGTCACCTTGGCTGTTTTCTCTGGATCAGTTGTAATCCCATCTCTTGACACAATGTGCCCCAAATATGTAACTGCTTCTTTACAAAATGAACACTTGCTTGGCTTTAGACGTAACCCAGCTTCTCTTAACTTCTGTAAGACACTACTCAGATTACACATGTGTTCTTCGAAATCCCGGCCGATGATAATCACATCATCAAGGTAAACCAGGCATTGTGACCACTGAACCCCTGCCAATACCAAGTCCATGAGTCTTTGGAATGTGGCAGGGGCATTGCAAAGCCCAAAAGGCATCACATTAAACTCATATAGTCCTTCACGTGTTGTAAAGGCTGTTTTGGGTTTATCCTCCTCTGCTACTTCCACTTGCCAGTAACCACTCAACAAGTCCACCGTGGAGAACCATTGCGATCCTGAGAGTGTGTCTAGGGTATCGTCAATGCGCGGTATGGGGTATGCATCCTTATGAGTGATAGAATTTAATTTACGGTAGTCGATGCAAAATCTAGTAGAGCCATCTTTCTTTTTGACCAAGACCACTGGCGAAGCCCATGGACTGCTGGAAGGTTGTATAACTTTACGCTTCAACATGTCTTGAAGTAGTTCGTGGACCTCCTCTCTTTTACACGGTGGTATTCTCCTAGCTTGCTGTCGTATTGGCTGGTGGTCTCCAGTGTTGATCGAGTGCTGCAGCTTGTCGGTTCTACCCATTTGGTTGTCATTCATTGCAAAGACGTCTGCAAAGCCTAGCAGGAGGTTGAATAGGCGGTGCTTCTGTTGCAGATTAAGGGTACTTCCGCTGCTCTCGACTAACCCCCAAAGCACCTCTTGATGTGCTGGAGTAATATCCAACTCTGGGGCCATAGCAGATTCTGTAGCACTTGCAACTATACATGTGGTCAGTGGTTCAACTGCCGATGCACTGGCTATAGCTGTTCCCTTATGTAATGTGACAGAGCCTGTAGAAATGTTAAGAAGCCGCACGGGTACGTTCGTTACGTCATCGTGCTGTTGAGGAGTTACTACCGCATTTGCTGTGACGAAGCGGTTGGAAAGGCGAGCCAAATCTTCGACCAGCATCACGCCGCTACACCCCACTGTAGGTGTATCCACCCTTGCCATGACTTCTATAAGACAGTGAGGTGGTAGAATTACCTGGTCCTGCAGTAGTACTTTGGCTACCTTCGCCGTTCCTTGGGTATTCTCGGAATCTGGGTCCCGTGTGAGATGTAGGGCTCTCCCCTTAAGGTGTAGCGTTCGCTGTTCAGTATTGATGCAGCAGTGATTGCGTTCCAGAAAGTCAAGCCCTAGTATAGCGTCAGAGTTAAGCTCCCTGGCTACAACAAAGTCTCCAGTGACGTCAATGCCCGCGAAATTTATACTCAAACTGGTTACCCCTAAGATGGGAATAGCACTACCTTCAACCCCAACTAGTTTGTGACCATCCCAATTAACTAAGCTCAGCTTCCCATCGTTTATTGTCTGCCACATGCGATCGCTTATAAGACTAATAGCGGCTCCCGTATCAAGCATAAAGCGAAAATCTTTCCCAAACACGGAGCCAACAACATGATACGCAGTGGCGGGGTTAACCGCCAATAATAATGTTTTAAAATTGTTAAAAAGTGCAGAATGTTGTGCATTAAAGTCTGATTGGGTCTTAATACCAGTAGAGCCCTCATTTGCGTGACCCGCCGCATCGAGGGCTAGTCGTTTCCCGTACGATCTGCAGCACAGCCTCTGGCAAAATGGCCTTCTCTCCCACATCGTCGGCAAACAATTGGATCCCGAGGTCGGTCTTGTGATACCCTTTTGCTTTGTGGCTGATACCCTCGCTGTTTCTCTCCGTTGGCCACCTTTTGCTCCAAGCGATCGAGGCGAAGTGTGAGGTCACGGAGTGCAGACAGGATCGCATCTTGTTTAGTCTGTACTGCTGCAATGGTTTCAACTGTCTCCTGCGTATTTGCATCAACATCAGTTTGTTCTTTCTGTGTCACTTCAGCCACTGAAACTGGACGCGAGGCAGGGCAAGTTGTCATCATGTACAACTCTATTTCCAGGGTATACGAGACTGCCTCATCAATATTTCTTGGGCGTTTCTGTTTGACTGATAGAGCTAGGGCAGGCTTATCTAACAATGTCAGAAACCTGTCTAGAGAAAGCTGCTCCTTAGCTTTGTCCTCTAAATCTGGGAAAGCTTTATCGGCCAATAAACGTAAATTATCACCTAACTCCTCCCAGGCCTCTCCACGATGGCGTTTGCGGGTCTGAAATTCCACAGCATAGAGTTCCCTCCGACTGTCAGGCTCAAATCTTTTCCATAAAGCGTCTTTTGCCGTATCATAATGACCTTTTGCCTCATTGCTGATGCGCCTCCAAGCACTTTGAGCTTTTCCCGTCATGCGTACTTCCAACCAGAGAAGGCGATTAGCCTCGTCCCATTCATTGACTCGTGCCACACTTTTGAAATGGCCTATCCACTCATCCCAATTTGACGATGCTTCACCATTAAAAGCATCAGGAGTAATAATGGGACGTACCTTCTGGGATTGATGGCCTCCTCCAAGCGGTTGCGGCTGGCTGGTGTTTTGCTCTTGTGACATCTCGGTGGCTAGCAATAAACAGACGAGAACAACGGCACAATATTGTATGGTGTGTTGACCTTCGCTGGTACCGTTCTAGACCAATCCAACTAGTCAAACCACGGTACCAGGTTAATCGACTTGGGTTATAAGTTCGGCACAGAATCTCTGCCGGTCCACTTGAGGTTAAGGATGCCGACTACGCCAGTGTAGTAGTACGAGTGATTTCTTTTACAACAACTCAGTCACAATCACAATACAACTAATTCTTTTGTTCCTATTTACAAGTCTGGTGTTACATCAAGTGTGTGGGTAGGTGTTGATAGCTATACATACATGATATAAAAATATATTTCACAACACTTATAAAACAGTTAGTTCTACACTACTATGAAAAATACGGACGATTTCTGTTTTGAATGGAAGCCCGTCACGTGCTACTGCCAAATCGACACCTTTTGCTGTCAGCAAAGATGAATGGCACACAAAGGAGGACACTGGTAAGTCCATGAAGAATGCATTGTACGTACTGCGGTATGCCAAAAGGCACCTTTCGGGACGAAGCGATGTTGAACAGTGAAAAAATCAAGCCAGTAGCCTTAGCCGTTATTGAGTTATGCTTGTCTGAAGGCGTCAGTCAGTTACTCAGTCAGTAGAAAATTCCGTTGAATAAAATTTTTTAAAATTCCATAGCAACTTGTTGAAAGCGTTTTGGGTCGATCTGAAGTCTTGTTTGGGCTTAGTTTTACCTAACCAATACTGCCTCATCGTCATCTGGGAAAATTGAGGCTGGTTTTTGGGTGATGTTACTTCGTGGGCCACGCCTACTGCTTTGTGGCCCCTACTATACAGTACTATCATAGTGTATGATTAACAAAATGTATACTTTACAAAGCATGTATTAACCTAACCAGTTAGTATATCTGAGATAAAACCTGTTTGATGGAAAAATTGCCTACAGTTAACTAGTATTATGCAACTGTTATCTCTTATTTGTCCACTGGTTTATGTACTTCAATATACAGTGTGAATGGTTCCCAGCTAGTTTTGGTGTTAATATATGTAGTTATGTAAGGGGAGCGAGAGAAGTTGGCTCCCCCTCAGATCTACCTATATGCTTCATGTTGTAACATAAAGGACAGAATCTGTCATTACAACACTTTATCATACCTGATCAAATTGTGTGTGTACCTATCTATATGTGTATTGTTTGTGTATAACATTTTGTATTTCAGTGGTTAGTTATGTCCTCCCAAGAGACAAACACTTGTGTACACTGATTGAACACACAATAGGACAGAGGGATAGTTTTGATGAGGAACTGTTTAGCAGAAAGAAAATGTTGAAGAGAAGAATTGGCAGAATATTGGATACTATGGACATGTAGTTTGTTGTATAATAGTTGTACTGTAAGCATCTAATAATTTAGTGCAGTTACAACATTCATAGGATAATCTTTGTGGCATAATTTAAATTCATCAAATAATATCTTTATACAATGTCTTGATATCAACATTTGTCCAATTTATTCCATCAAAATTTCCATGTTCACGGTAAGTATCACTGGTACAGTCATTGTTACACATGAATTATTACACTTAATAGTGAGATAATACTCAGAGTGACTGCCCACATTTATATAAGCTACATGTGTGTTGTTTTTAACTATGTTTTTTTGATAACATCATAGATCCATTTATACAGTGTCCCACCTTGAAATTTGCAGTATTATAAATGTTTAAAAGTAACTAAAATTCTCTCATGTAGAGGATATATGTGCTATTTATTTCAAGGAGTATTTTGGTGTTAATGTTTTCCTTGTAGGGGGTAAATCTCTAGGTGTCATTTTAATCCTTGTTAAAAAGTGACACTGATTGTGTAGTCATCGGATAAACACTTTTAAAACTACAGCAACAGCCAATCAAGTTATATAGCACTTTACGTTTTTGGAAAATTATCGTGTGTACCTCTTATTTACACCTCTCATATGAGGACTGTTTTTGGCTTTACGTTGAACAATGGCTCCAGCACAACTAGAATTGCAATTTGTAGCTTTCGCAGTTCAACTATTGTTAGAAATAATTACGAGGATTATATAAATTTTGTTAGAAAGCCAAAATGTTGTAAATATTAACAGATTTTTTTACATTTGCAAACTCTGAAAGATTTATAGAAATATATTTCAATTCTAGAAATCCTAAATATTGTAAATTTTAAAATTCCGATAAATTTCTAGGAATAGCATTTAATTCTATAAATATTGTAAATCTGTAAATATTCCGATAGAAGTCCGTGCTAATCTCTTCCACAAGTCCCAAATCTTGTCCAATACTCAAATAATGTCAAATCTTAACATTTCATGATGGACCCCTCAACGTTACCAATTGACATAGTTTTAATTAATTCATAAAATTTTTATCAAAATCAGAACAAAATGACACTTGCAGCCATTACAGTCATAAAATAGTACAAAGTGAAAACTAAAGAAAAGTAGCTACTAACACCAAATGATCAGTTTTGTTTGACATCCTCTACTTTCTCTGTTCTTGTTAATTTCTTTTTGTAGTGATCTAATCCTCTTCTCAACATCTTCAGTGTAACCATCGGGTAGCCATAGCTCTTGTAATGTGTCGTTATTGTTGAGCACTTGTACTAGACGTTGAGCAGCTTCTCCACTGATCTTGTTGCCCCACACCCACAGCTTGACTAGTGATGTGTTGTTCTTCATTGTAGTGGCAATGACTTCACAAGCTTCATCAGTGATGAGATTGTTACCAATGCTGATCCCCTTCAGTTTGTTCCCCTTTGATAGTGCAGTGAAGAGGGTAATTGCTGATGGTGATGATAAGCTGGTACCCCACATGTCCAGTGTCACTAGCCTAGAGGAGGGATGGGTCAACATGTTGTAGAAAGCAGGGTCCTCTCCGATGGTGTCGTTACCAGTAATATTCAACTCTTCCACTCTACAGTGGATGATGAGGTCATTAATGGAGGAAGAGGAAGATCTGGTGAAGCCATTATACCTCAAGCCTAGTTTTTTAATACTGACGTCAGATGACATCAGATCATGGTGAAGGACACGACAGCCATGATCCTGGATATGGCAGGAAGACAAGTTAAGCTTCTTCCACTCCTTGTAGGGTGAGCAGGTAAGGAAGAGTGTAACACACTCAACATCATAAACGGTTAGGCTAGTCTCCTCAAGATTGATTACTTTATCATCAAAAGTTTTTCCTTGTTGTATAGAAGTGTAAAAGGCTTTGTCGTTGGCCTCATAGAAGCAGCGAAATAGTCGAAGACACTTCAGTTGATCCTTCAAGTATGTTTCAGCGATGGTGATCGTGTCGTCCCCTCTGGAGAGAAATTGTTTAAAAGCAGATCGCTGTCCCTTGGTAAGCGAGGTGTACATTGCAAACATGTTGGAATGAATATCGCTCCAGAACTTCGCTTCGAGCACTCGCAGCTCTTCGTCTGGTGGAAGCTGAGTGATATGATAAGCGGACAAGAACTCCTGAATGGAAAAATGGACAAAGTTAAATGTCATCGTTTTCCCAGCGAGCCCGAAGTGCTGAACAGCCTGAAGCAGTCCGTATCCGTTCAGAGCTCCTTCGATGCCTGGACAAGCTGCTCTCATCTCCTCCAAGGTAAAGATTAGCTTGTTGTTATTAAGACCCTCGAGTGATAGTTTTGATAACTGCTGAACTATTGTATTATAGGGCTCGGGGAGTTTGGCTAGATCAGTGATGGTGTTATCAAGAGGTTGACCAGACTTGGCAAGGTGTCGACAGATGGTAAGACAGATGAAGTAATTGTAGAGCTGTGTGGAATTGCTAGGAAAGTGAATTCCCTGTTTGTACAGGTATATCAAGATTACCATGTTGAAGGGGATGAAACACAGGCCATTGATAGTCAGATTACGTTCAAGATATTCGGTGAGCTCTTTGACTGCATGTGGCTGTTCCTTCAGGGACTGTTCAATGTATAGCTTTCGTTCCTCTTTAGCAAAGCCCAATATGTCAACTCTGATAGTTGCTTGTTGTCGAAGTCTCACCGAGGCATGTGGACGAGATGACACTACCAAGCCGCAATGAGGTAACACCAGACGTTTCAGTATATCAGCAACTAAACTATCTTTCTGTAGGTTAACTGGGAACTCATCGTAGCCATCGAAAAGAAAAACAACATCTTTGCCATTGTTGTTGAAGAGGTATTTGCTACATGCAGTGGCAATTTCTGTGGCATCTGTCTGTCGTTTACAGACCAACTGGAAAAGATCAGCGACAAGTGACACCTGCTGCACAGCTGGACTACGCAACTGGAGGAGGAGAACTATTTTAAACTTTTGTAAACACTTTCCTATTGACCACTTGTATGCAATTTCTTGTAATAACAAAGATTTGCCGATACCAGGCAACCCCTCAACTAGAATGAATTGCGTATCATCATCACTTTCTTGTAGTGGAGCTAAGATATCAACTAGTTGCTTAGTTGTCTTACTGTTATCAAGTGCTTCTCTTAGTGACTGATGGCTGTCTTGTGGGTAATGCTTGGAGTAAGGTCTACATGATTGGATGGATCCAGCCAATTGCAGTGCAGTTGCCTGTTCGAAAGTGTGTTGATCTTGATGATGAACTAAAAGGACTGGTGTAAAGTCCTCGGGTTGATTTGGTGGCCAAGAATCTTCATCAACAGTGAACCGTGTTTGTATATTAAGTTGTCTCACTCTGTCGGACAATGTGGAGACTCCTATCAACAGCACATAAAATGGAGCACACAATCATGTGTCCACTCTACCTTGATCAGTGATCTTTGACTTGTCCATGTCAGGTTTGGAGGTCACTATAGTTAGTGAAGACAACACAATAGCTAGTCAATACAATTGTTTACCTACACATGTTGTACACACACAATAATTATAGCTATTCACCTTTATCAAGAGCTTGATCACTGGACACTGCAGGTGACTCAATAACTTTAAACAAATTCTCCCAACTAGCAGAGGGATCCACTTCAAGCCATTTCTTCAACATGGCATTACAACAGGGAATGGACTTGTGATGGTTGTCATGTTCTATGATGTCAAGTGTTCTAATGGGTAGACCCAGTAGTGTTCCTATTACTTTCCAGTCTACAGCATAATTTGGAGGAATGTGTTGGTAGAGATCCTTCAGTAGTGGAGTAGTGGTAGCTGTAGTATGTAAATCCGTATACTACATTAAATTATCCGGATATTAGTATACTTACCCTTCTCAGATGTTTTAAACTGGTTTAGTCCTTCATGATCACTTTGATCCATCTCCTGATTTAGTGCTGGGTATAGAGGGAGGTGATCTACTACAGATCGCAGTGTGCGTGGTGATCAAGTGAAGTAAAAACTTTGCAGAGCCACGCCCTCTCAAAAAACAGGAAGTTGGTATTATTACTTATCACGTGCGTTACAACTGGAATTCAAATTTGAATTAATTACTGTACAGTTTTCGCTGATTTATCCATAGTGAGGAGATCTACCACTTGTAATGTAATATCTGGTCTAACAAGAGATGAGCTGTCTAGAGAAGGATGCCAGCACGTGAGTCACAGTCCCTTACTGAACGACGCAAGTTTCATACCATTCTACAAACTTACAAAGTATTGCACAAGTTGGCTCCAGATTATCTCCATGGCATATTTGAATATGCTGTTAATGTTACGGGACGTATCAGCAGAAATGCTCATCGCTTGTTTGTTCCACAGCTACGGACTAATTATGGGAAAAGAAGCCTATATTACAGAGGTACTATATTGTGGAACGCTCTGCCAGCTGCTTTGTATCACGTATCAACTTTATTTCAATTCAGGAGTAGCTATTTAGAACAATATAATTGTAGTTAATATTAATTTGTAAATGTATGTAGTTTTATACATGTATGCTGTATACAGGGCGTAGCTGAGAAACAGCTTTGCTGATGCTACCTTCCCTGTTTAAATAAATTTAAAAAAAAAGAAAAAAAAAAAAAGTCTTTTAAAAGTTACGCTTTGCGCACACATACATGTAAGGGAAATGGAAAGCTTATATGTCATTCCAATCTTTATTGTCGGGTAAAAGATCTAGCCCACAAAAGTATCGACCAGTATATCATTAACTTCTACTGTTTACAAAGTAATGGAGCACAAGTCAGATTATGAATCACTTGAAGAACATAACATTTAGTTCCCTGTCAGTTTGGCTTGAGGACAAAACATTCTTGTGAATCACAACTGTTACTGTTACTGATGACTGAGAGTGTATAAACAGTGGAATAGAGTACTGAAATGGTGGGAATGAAATTTTTTTAAGTTCAATATCATTTTTTACATCAAATAAGTACAACTCCTCCCCTTAAGTAAGTAAATAAACAGTGTTGGGAATAACATGTCTAATAGTTATTGCATTTTGTGATTTCAAGTAATATAATGCGTTAGTATTTATAGTCTAGTAATATAACTTTAGTTACTTTCTAGGAACCCATTGTTCATTATATTAGTAATGAAAGTAATTGTTACAGTTCGTTAGCGACGTGTAACGATATTCATAACACATTAGCAGGTCAATTAGTGTTACTCAACAGCTTAGTGGCTGCAATAATCTATAGCTACTGTTCTGATCCCCTATCATAGAATTATCCATATCAGTTATCCATATTATCCACACCTTAGACAACTGGTCACGTGATTAACCAGCAATGTTCAGGTATGGCTGAAGTGGTAAAAACAATGAGCATCTCTACACAGGTGCAAGAAGCCAGTAACTATATTAACAGGAGTGTTTAGTATATGTTAGCTCAGTAGCTAACTTGTAAGGTGTAAAGGAAGGTGTACAGTCAGAGCAAGAGTAACTTAATGTAATGTATTAAGTTACTTTTCATTTGGAGTAATATGTAACTGTAACTTATTACATTGCCCAAAAGTAAAGAGTAATATGTAATATATTACATTGACAAAGTAACTTTCCTAGCACTGTAATAAATAGGATTCCCCTTGAAGTCAGTTCATCTAGCCTCACCACAACACTTGTATGACTTATAACTCAATACTGTACTTTATTACTTGTCTGAAACTAACTATCTGTGAAGGTTCAGTTCAGTGTGCAATGTGGCACTGCCACAACAAACTTTGGCTTAAATTTGTTTTCTGACATAATTGTGGAAAAGGCTCATTGTAAACGCTTACAAGATAGTCCAGTTTCACTTTTCCCAAAGATTTTCACTTAGGCTCCTAGGTTAGTGGTAAACACCTCGTATAGGCTCTGCCCTCTGTGTTCGCCCTCCAGTGCCTAACTGGTAAAGTTGATAATAAATAAATGAATACTTCATTATATAGTGAATGTACTTTTACAATGCATACATGTAACCAGCTAGCTAGCTAACTTTTTATCATTTGGGAACAAGGGTTAAGTCAGCAGTCTTCCTGGTATTACCAATAAACTGCTATTGTGTATGTCCATAACTGACTTTACACATAGATATTATAACACCTGGATTGGAAACGGTTTTCGCGGACCCAATATACACTGTAGTTATGACGTTGGCATTCTTGAAACAATCCCTGTTATCCGTGCTAGGAAAAAAATAATTATGTTTGGATGCTGAAAAGTCATTTGAGAATCTGAAAACTGATGAGTTATAGACGTGGTTAGTCATATTATAACATGTTGTACACGCTAGTCTAGTTTTAGTATGAAAAAAGTGCGTATTCACATTTTGAAATGGCGTTAATGGTAACAGTTATTATTATTTATTATTATTTTTATTATTAGCACTTTACAGTGACCAGCACTGAAGGTCTGACAGCAACATGTGCTGCAGCCTTAGGATTACCTAACCTAATTTCAGGGACTTAGACCTAATGACGACTTACTTACTGTTAAGGAACATCAGCCCCAGACTAACAATGAGGTTGCTTCCTGTCTGATCTGGCTGCCAATCATGGTGAAGAGTTTTAACTGTCTTCACAGTCCCTCCTGCCTGTTTGGTTTAGTGCAAGATTTGATGACACCTATTGTCTGCATTGACCATTTGTAATTGAAAGTGAAAACAGAGCTCTGACAGTAGTGTGTTTTGTTGTAGGGCTCGTTTTGCAAGTACCTCAGTTGTGTCCAACACATTGCTACAATACTTGGTGATGATGCTACAACACATAGAGGTGTGACACATCTGTATTACACTAATATATAGTAACTGCTGTGCACAGACCTGCTATTGCTGAATGGCAATGGAGCTAAAAGTGTTCTTGTGATGGCTAGGAAATGTCTTGAGAGAGCTGAAGACATCTTTATAGACATTGCAAACAATTCAAAGGCACTTCCTGCAGATAAACCTCCTGAATTGCTGCCAAAGAATGAGTCAGTTGGTAACATGGCACCTCCTGGTGTTGTAGCACCTCCTGGTGTTGTAGCACCTCCTGGTGTTGTAGCACCTCCGACAGAGGGAAGTTACCAGGTTCCCATTCTCCAGTTATCAAGTACTGTATGTACATTACCATATAGTTTATGACATAATTGTGATGTGCCTTAGTCGGCTGCACAGCCTGTCATCGATGGAAGAGGCTAAAATGAAGAATCAGAAATTGATGTCAGTTTACCAGGAACACTTGAGGAAAAGAGCCAGCAGCTTGCTTCCTCAAGATTGCAATCGATTGGTTAGTTTTTGTTATGGACATGTGTCACTGTATGGTATTGACGTGTGTCACTGTATGGTATTGACGTGTGTCACCGTATGGTATTGACGTGTGTCACCGTATGGTATTGACTTGTGTCACCGTATGGTATTGACTTGTGTCACCGTATGGTATTGACTTGTGTCACCGTATGGTATTGACTTGTGTCACCGTATGGTATTGACTTGTGTCACCGTATGGTATTGACTTGTGTCACCGTATGGTATTGACTTGTGTCACCGTATGGTATTGACTTGTGTCACCGTATGGTATTGACTTGTGTCACCGTATGGTATTGACTTGTGTCACTGTATGGTATTGACTTGTGTCACTGTATGGTATTGACTTGTGTCACTGTATGGTATTGACGTGTGTCACTGTATGGTATTGACTTGTGTCACTGTATGGTATTGACGTGTGTCACTGTATGGTATTGACTTGTGTCACTGTGTGGTATTGACTTGTGTCACTGTGTGGTATTGACTTGTGTCACTGTGTGGTACTGACTTGTGTCACTGTATGGTACTGACTTGTGTCACTGTGTGGTATTGAAGTGTGTCACTGTATGGTATTGACTTGTGTCACTGTGTGGTATTGACTTGTGTCACTGTATGGTATTGAAGTGTGTCACTGTATGGTATTGAAGTGTGTCACTGTATGGTATTGACGTGTGTCACTGTATGGTATTGACTTGTGTCACTGTGTGGTATTGACTTGTGTCACTGTGTGGTATTGAAGTGTGTCACTGTGTGGTATTGAAGTGTGTCACTGTATGGTATTGACTTGTGTCACAGTATGGTATTGACTTGTGTCACCGTATGGTATTGACTTGTGTCACCGTATGGTATTGACTTGTGTCACCGTATGGTATTGACTTGTGTCACCGTATGGTATTGACTTGTGTCACCGTATGGTATTGACTTGTGTCACTGTGTGGTATTGAAGTGTGTCACTGTATGGTATTGACTTGTGTCACTGTGTGGTATTGAAGTGTGTCACTGTATGGTATTGACTTGTGTCACTGTATGGTATTGACTTGTGTCACTGTGTGGTATTGACTTGTGTCACTGTGTGGTATTGACTTGTGTCACTGTGTGGTATTGAAGTGTGTCACTGTATGGTATTGAAGTGTGTCACTGTATGGTATTGAAGTGTGTCACTGTATGGTATTGAAGTGTGTCACTGTATGGTATTGAAGTGTGTCACTGTATGGTATTGACGTGTGTCACTGTATGGTATTGACTTGTGTCACTGTGTGGTATTGACTTGTGTCACTGTGTGGTATTGACTTGTGTCACTGTGTGGTATTGAAGTGTGTCACTGTATGGTATTGACGTGTGTCACTGTATGGTATTGACTTGTGTCACTGTGTGGTATTGACTTGTGTCACTGTGTGGTATTGAAGTGTGTCACTGTATGGTATTGACTTGTGTCACTGTGTGGTATTGACTTGTGTCACTGTGTGGTATTGAAGTGTGTCACTGTATGGTATTGACTTGTGTCACTGTGTGGTATTGACTTGTGTCACTGTGTGGTATTGACTTGTGTCACTGTGTGGTATTGAAGTGTGTCACTGTATGGTATTGAAGTGTGTCACTGTATGGTATTGACGTGTGTCACTGTATGGTATTGAAGTGTGTCACTGTGTGGTATTGAAGTGTGTCACTGTATGGTATTGACTTGTGTCACTGTGTGGTATTGACTTGTGTCACTGTGTGGTATTGAAGTGTGTCACTGTGTGGTATTGAAGTGTGTCACTGTATGGTATTGAAGTGTGTCACTGTATGGTATTGACTTGTGTCACTGTATGGTATTGAAGTGTGTCACTGTATGGTATTGACTTGTGTCACTGTATGGTATTGAAGTGTGTCACTGTGTGGTATTGACTTGTGTCACTGTGTGGTATTGACTTGTGTCACTGTATGGTATTGACTTGTGTCACTGTGTGGTATTGAAGTGTGTCACTGTATGGTATTGAAGTGTGTCACTGTGTGGTAATGAAGTGTGTCACTGTATGGTATTGAAGTGTGTCACTGTGTGGTATTGACTTGTGTCACTGTATGGTATTGAAGTGTGTCACTGTATGGTATTGACTTGTGTCACTGTATGGTATTGACTTGTGTCACTGTGTGGTATTGACTTGTGTCACTGTATGGTATTGACGTGTGTCACTGTATGGTATTGACTTGTGTCACTGTATGGTATTGACTTGTGTCACTGTATGGTATTGACTTGTGTCACTGTATGGTATTGACTTGTGTCACTGTGTGGTATTGACTTGTGTCACTGTATGGTATTGACTTGTGTCACTGTGTGGTATTGATTTGTGTTACTGTATGGTATTGAAGTGGTGAGATCGAGATACTCTAATACAGCAGTCACAACCACACGTACATTTCATAGCTAACTCTAGCAAACAAAAGTTAGCGAACTAAAATTATTAATTTAAAAAAAATCCCTACTTTTAGGGGTAATGCCAAAGTAGGGATTTTCCCACATTGCTACAATGCTGAGTAGCTGGGGATTTTCCCTCACAGCTACCATCATCTCTTGTTTCACTACTTTTTATCACTGGAATCCTACTTCATTTTTAAATTAATATTTTTTTATTGCACTAGTTTTTTTTGCTACATCAAGGAATCTTTGTGTCATTGGTGACTTCCAGCACCTTACAAGAACTTTGCTGGAACAGTCTAAGAAAATTGTATTCTTGGTCATCTTACTAGCTAATTTAGCTACCTAGCACAGTAAAACTCATGTATGGATACTAAAAAATACTGACTGATACTAACTCTGTATTTATTGAATTTTACTCAGTATCACTCTGTCTTGGAACAATTTTTTTTTTCAAGTAAAGCTTAGCCAGATGCAAAGCTAGATTACTAGTCATAGCAGTGGATTATTAGTGTGCAAATTTTGACAGAATTTGAATAATGGTCCCAAGATGGAGCATGCAATACTGAATAAAATACGGAGTTAGTATCAGTCAGTATTATTTAGTATCCGTACATGAGTTTTGCTGTGTAGTTTATAAAAAATCTTCCCTCCCACACTGCTGCTACATTTGACATAAGAAACTAACAATTGGTCTTATTGAGTAGTTTTGGAATTACAGCACAAGAGGAAAAGAAATTGTACAGCCATTAATTGTGGTCTACAGAGTTGGGATTTGCCTCAAAGTATTAATCATGGTATAGAATATTAGCTCTGTGTTCACTCATGATAAAAGTTTGAAAGCATTCTAATGGATAAATGAAGTACGTCCACATGTATCCCTTTACCCTAGAGAAATGTAACAGATATTTGAGCTCCACATAAACAGGCAAAACAGATGGTGTATATGTTCACTTGATTTGAAATTTGCTTTGTTGTAATTGAAATTTGCATAATTTTAATTTATGGCTAGTGCAATTATTTCAATGAGCATTTTCCACTGTACAATGGTGTACTGGTGTGAACTATGCAGTTTTCACTGAACACAATTTTTAAATCAAAAGTTCTGAGGAGGACAGATAACTCCTGACAATTTGACATCAAACATTTCACGCTGACACTCCCAACTGTTTGTTGTACAAGTTCAGTAGCTATAGTGACATGTTTATTAGCTCACCTGATGATATTGAGATTAACATCACTTCATGATATAAATAATAGTTATACGGGCACAATGTGGAATCTATGAAATTTGTAAACCTGAAGGCCCGGGCTGTAGTGCACTAGTGAAGCGAGGGTGCTACTAAGGGCCTGAAGGTTTATAAATTTCATAGACTCAACGTTGTGCCTGTATAACTGCTTTAGACTCTATTTTAAGTTACACTCAGATTACTTACCTCATCCATGGCTGTTTCTGCTGTTGGCTCAGCAAAAGCGGCTGGTTTTCTTGCAATAATACTAAAGCCATGGCAACTGTGCATACTTACATGACAAAATAAGTGCCCTCGTTACATCACTGCATGTGAAAATGTATACTGATTGGATAAATGTAGTTTTGAGCATATGTTATATTGTGCCTGAAGGTGTGGAGTACATTTGAAAACAAGGTGGAGTATATGAGATTTATTACCCACCCAAAACAGCCTAAATAGAGTCTAACGGTAGCTATACCTCCCCTATACTAGTGACTTGTTAGTTATGGTTGATGTGATCACTTCATAGAACTTGGACATGTGGAAGAAGATAGAACAGAATAACATGATTGCAAGAATGAAAGAGAAAGCTGTATCCTTATCATGTGTAGTAACCGATAGCAACTAGTGTTCCTTAGCACATTGTACATAGCTGCAGCAGAAGTTACATGAGCGGACATCTCGTATTAGTAAAGCCCCTAAACCAAAGTGTGTGTGTGTGTGTGTGTGCGTGTGTTATTGTAGTGTGTGTATGTGTGTGTCTGCGTGGAGTGTGTGTGTGTGTGTTGAGTGTGTGTGTGTGTTGAGTGGGTGTGTGTGTTGAGTGTGTGTGTGTGTGTGCAGTGTGTGTGTGTGTGCAGTGTGTGTGCAGTGTGTGTGTGTGTGCAGTATGTGTGTGTGTGTGTGCAGTGTGACTCTGTGTGTGTGTGTGTGTGTGTGTGTGTGTGTGCAGTGTGTGTGTGTGTGTTATTGTAGTGTTATTGTAGTGTGTGTGTGTGTGTGTGTGTTATTGTAGTGTGTGTGTGTGTGTTATTGTAGTGTGTGTGTGTGTGTTATTGTAGTGTTATTGTAGTGTGTGTGTGTGTTATTGTAGTGTGTGTGTGTGTTATTGTAGTGTGTGTGTGTGTTATTGTAGTGTGTGTGTGTGTGTGTGTGTGTGTGTGTGTTGAGTGTGTGTGTGTGTCACTTGAGAGTCTGAAAACTGATGAGTTATATACGTGGTTAGTCATATTATAGCATGGTGTACACGCTAGTCCAGTTTTTGTATGAAAAAAGTGTGTATTTGCATTTTGAAAAGTGCACCATTTTTGCTTCCTCTCTCTCTTTCACTGGAGCTAGCGAGAATTTTATGCCATGAATTGATGCTGTATTGACACGCTGTTTAATAGTGATACTGTACTGTGAGTTTAGAGGTGTTATTGTAACAAATTTGCGACTTGTGCCAAATTTTAGCAAGTGGTATCTTTTTGTCTGTTTCACAAATGGGCGTGAAACTCACCAGACAAGCATCTTTTGATCGTTTTGAGTCGCCGAGGTGATTGTCTGTGATAAAGTACATCACTTAGGCTATATTTTGAGTTGGTATCTGTAGTAGATTAAGAACAACAGGCCATCCATTAGTTTCATGCCAACAATCTTTGCTTCCTTGTGTATGGACCCTAAATGTGAGTCATTCTTCTAGATACAAGTTTGGTTTTAATGGTGCCGCAATATCTAAGGATGTGAGGTAAAGAGTTTTAATTGTGTTAAGTCGTTATTTCAAAATTTCATTGTAACCAACCTGTGTAAATTTGAAGGTGACAATGATTATTTGGTCAGTGTACCATCGTTACTGCTGTAAATATGCACAAATAAGAAGGGTAAGGAATAGTTTAACTGTTGTGAATGTTGAAGTGCCGATCGTTTGGTACTTTTTTTTTGCCATTGGTCTGAAATTTTGTGGTACTGTCATGTCCACAGTAATTTACTATACTAAGGTCATACCATGTGTTTCACGGATTGTTTGCCCTCTAGTAGTGAGCCAGTTGGTTTTGTTAGAGTTATATGACTGCTCTATTAGAGTACAGTGGAACCCCTCTAAGATGGACACCATTGGGGAAATGAAATATGTCCTTTATATGGAGGTGTCCTTATTTAAGTGGTTTTCTAAAATTTTAAAATAATCAGTTTTAATACACGAGACTAGACCAAGTGTGGGTTATGGCACCATGTGGACCAGATATGATCAGTTTATTAGCTATAGAAGTGATGTTGGTGTGTGGCCTCTACTACACTATCCAGACAATTAGGCACCACAAAAATTTTAAGACTTGTCTGGATTACTCCGTATTTGATTAGTTATCAAGATGGTTGGCCATACAGATTATGTAGTTTATCCTGTAGTGTAGTTTATTCTTAAAGTGCACCAGCTACTATTTTCAGAAGACGTGGGTAAGAAAATTAACAGCAGTACTTGTATACTTGTTCATATGGCTTCTCGTAACCTCAGCGCTTTGTCTTCCACTTTCGGCATTAAATGATGTAATTCAATTGATTGTTGTAACTGGCAATGAACCTTTGTTACTTGTGTCCGTGATTAGCGAGGTGTTGTACTGTAGTGCTTGCCGTGTCTGGGAATTGTGCAGTGTCCGGTTTATGGAATAGAGAGGTGTCCACTATTGAGGGGGCATTAATACACACATGTATTGGACGTTGCATTTGGGACTTGATTACTTGTCCATTATAAAGAGGCTGTCCGCCATTCAGGGTATCCGTTAAGAGGGTTCCACTGTATCTCGATCTTGACAGGTGCAAAAGCTGAAGTCCTTCCATAATAGCTCCATTTCCTTCCCCTTGGCTACTACACCTGTTACTACTTACAAAATATTTTATTTTTGAGTTTACCAAAACATTGACCCACCGCATCCGCATCCGTGAAACATAAGATTACAGGTTTTTGCAACTGAATTCGTCTCGTTTGCAATAGAATTCGTCATGTTTGCATTACAATTCGTCATAAGCAAAATGGCTCCAAGAAACCAGCCATTCATTAAGAGATGAATTATTTACGCCATGCAGAATTATACTTGAGACACTAGAAGAAGCTAATAGCTGTCTGACTGACTCTGACAAGATAATTCTCGCGAGTGACCACACCCATCACGAATGGTGTAGTAGAGTTTGGAATGTTGCTGGATAGGCTGTAGAGGAAGAATTATTGCCTTATAAAGAGTTGTTTACTACTGTTTTACTTGAACAAGTTCTTGTAGCAACTGCTACACCATGTTTTCGTGTTTTTTCTAGCTGCCATTCTTGTTATGGACGAATTTAATTGCAAAACAATTTAACTACAAAACCGACGAATTCTATTATGAATTCAGTTGCAAAACCGACGAATTCAATTGCAAATGGGACTAATTCAGTTGCAAAAGTGACAAACTCAATTGCAAATGGGACGAATTCAATTGTAAAGTTGCCGAATTCAATTGCATAATTTGTCATGGTCTAAGCTGATCATGCACTGGTTATATATTTTTGTTGTATAATTGTACTGCACTAAAACAACTTGAGCTGTGAAAAGGGTTCTGGCCTTCAAAAGCCTGGGTGAATAAAGCTGTGTACCAAGAGAAATTAAAGTAAAGTAGTGCTGACCCTATCTGGGTGGTAAAGGCTTTAGCCCCATTGGTTGTGCAGTAAATAGTTATTTGTTAGTTTGTCTGGTTAATTTTCAACTATGTAGTAGTGTAAGGGACTGTAAGTCCACACTTTTTACATTGCCACTCGTAACTGGCCTTGTGCAACAGTGTTCAAAAATTGATAATAACAAGCCAAAAAGAAAGCAAACTATACTATGCCATGATATCACATGTTTTACCCCATCAAACAGGACCTGAGGACACCAGGCTCCATATGTAAATTTATGTATTTTGAAGGCCCGTATCACATAGAACTATAGAAGTGAGAACCGCATGACTTATTGTGGTGCATGACTTGCATACAGTCCCTTACACTATAATTATGCTGATGTAGTGCACTACAAATGCCATACAAAGTACGTGTTGTGTTCTTGTGTATTTACAGGTTTTTGCAATTGAATTCGTCGCCTTTGCGATTGAATTCGTCCCGTTTGCAATTGAATTCGTCGGTATTGCAATTGAATTCGTCCCGTTTGCAATTGAATTCGTCGGTTTTGCAGTTGAATTAGTCGGTTTTGCAATAGAATTCGTCGCGTTTGCATTACAATTCGTCATAAACAAAACGGCTTCAAGAAACCAACCCGTTCATTAAGAGATGAACTATTTATGCCTTGGAGAGTTACACTTGAGACACTAGAAGGTAATTGAAGCTGGTAGTACGCGAGGTTGATAGCTGTCTGACAAGTTAATTAACTTGCTCGCGAGTGACCACACCCATCGCGAATGGCGTAGTAGAGTTTGGAATGTTGCTGGATAGGCTGTAGAGGAAGAATTATTGCCTTATAAAGAGTTGTTTACTACTGTTGTACTTGAACAAGTTCTTGTAGCAGCTGCTACATCATGTTTTCGTGTTTGCTCCAGCTGCCATTCTTGTTACGGACGAATTTAACTGCAAAAGCGACGAATTCAATTGCAACAGCGACGAACTCAATTGCAAACGGGACGAATTCAATTGCAAAGTCGCCGGATTCAATTGCAAAAACCTGTATTAATCAACTCATTATTGTATTTAGTGGATAATTGTGTATTATATTTAATGCAGTATAGGATTGTGCTTGTGTCAGCAAGTACATGGAGATGTGTCTGCAAGGAGAGGATGTAATGTTAAGTCATCATCATCTTGATCGATTCTGTGATGTGTACTTAATGGAGATGGACTAAGATGTTCAGTAAAGACTTGAATAGCAACCAGAGAAGGTTGGACACGATTTAAGTGCCCCTAAAACAAATTATGTGAAACTAGTTTTATTCAAGTGGTTTATACGTTGATCTCAGTTTAATTTGGTAAAGTATCATTGTTCTGATTATAGAATATGTCACGACGTGACAATTCTGGAGAAGTTCTACACACCAAACCGCAACTTATTAATTTCACCCCAATCACCAAGCACTTTTACAAAACAAAGTACGTCACCTTGAATCTTACGTGAAGCACCATCCGAATATCTAATCAACCCCAGTCAACCCCATCATTTTTCAAATTTGTACTAGGACTATTGAGGGTCACGTGAAATACCAAAAGAAAGAATGCAATTAAGAGCAATATATTTATGTGGCACTTAGAGCGCGTCCAACCTCCTCTGGGTAGCAACTACAGTTGTCGGAAAAAAATCTCTTCTCCATAATTAGATTGTTGTGACTCCCCTTGTGGGAAGTGTGTTTGTGGTTGTGTGTGTCTGCCTGTGTGATAAACTATGTTAATATAATTATGGATAGTGCATGAATTGACTAGGACTGATTTTCCGAAACAGTCATCAAGACCGTTCATTTAGTCAGAGGTGTAATGAAGTGACTCTAATACAACACACACTATTCTATTAGAACACTCATATGTTCAGTCATTAATCTTCCTGGTTGTGTAGCGCGGCTGATTTCCCATCTGTACTTGAATTGACTGGCTTCCCAATGAAATTGTGCACCTAAGGCTAAGTAAAGAAACCTTGCCATTCCTTCGTCAACACAAAATAGCCGTGTATTCTGAAGCTTGACCTCCACACTTCCAGTAACACGGAATGTTTCAACACACGAACTCCGTTTCCAATCCCGGTCTGTTAAGTAATATACTATCTATGCTTTACAATACATCACATTGGTAAACTTTGTCTATGGTGAGGTGAATTGTGCTAAAAGAGCTGACTTCAAGGGGAATCCTATTTATTTGCTTACTTAAGAGGAGTTGTACTTATTTGGATGTAAAAGCTGATATTGAACTTTAAAAAATTCCATTCCACTATTTATATACTCCCCTAATGACTTTACCAAAGCATTAAATAACAAACTCCAAGATGTTGGCCACTCCAAATAAATTCTGTTTCCCTGGCCCGTGCATCTGGTTACTGTCAGCTATAAGTATTCCATTGTTATTCTTGTGAACTTTATAGGCTCAGCATAAAATTATGATCATGTAGCGGTGTGCTATCAAGTCAATACAAATTTAGGTTTGTGTTACAATTTAAAAAGGATGGTACCAGCTTAAGCATGTATTATAGTTGTGCAGGTAATTAATGGCTTGGACTGTCCACATGCAATTATTCCTGAGTCCAGGACGGGAAACAGAGAATTTATTTGGAGTGACATATTGGCTCTATGAAAGGGATTTGATAATGTTTCACATAAGGTTACTAGCTAAAATTGAATCCTATGACATCAAAGAGAGATGTTGTGATGTTGCAACAACACTTGTATCTATTGGAGTGAAATTACATCATAGACTGTCATGGAAACCACACATAGACTACATTTGCAATCAAGATAATAAACCATCGGGTTTTTACCCCATAAAATCTTCAGCATTGTCCTAGACATCATGTGAGCTAACATAATATCAATTTGTGATACCCAAAATAGAGTATTGTTCACCAATATGAGATCCTTACCACCAAACCCATATAAATCAAGTTCAGCATAGAACTGCTTGTTTTGTGACAGGTAATCACCATGGAGAAGAAATCAAAGAAACAGTGTCACAAACATCCTTGAAAACTTAAATTAAATTGGCCAACATTACAAGAACATCACAAATGGACAATTCGTACTCTATAAAGTACTACATGAGTTATATCCAGTTGTTACCTTCCCGTGAGATCTTCTGTGTTGAGGACTTGATATTCACACAACCTTAAACTAGCACCCTACCAACCAAGAATTGATGTATACAAGTGCTCCTTCCTACCAAGAACAGCACCAGATCAGATGTGGTGATTGAGTAGATAGCGTAGTATTTAAATGAAAATTAGCAATAACTAATTTGTATTTGATACATCAGCTATGTACCCCTGGAGGGTCAACTGCTAATTAAAACTAAATCTTATGTGCACACACAGAGTGTAGTATCTCCTATGCTTCTATTACAGTGGAATTAACCACTAAAATAACTAGTGTTGCACCAATATGAGATTTTGCCAATATTTCGATAACTGATATTGGATAATATATTCAAACTGATAAATGTAACCGATCCGATATAGTACAACATGTCTATTTTATAGTAATTTTTACTAGTGAAAGACCACTTTAGCTTGTTTATAGTGGCAGTATTGCTATAACAACAGCTGACAGTACAACGAAGTACTGAAGCAATAATAACATTATATATATATATATAGTGCAGGAAAATGCAACTCATTAGATCTGTAGACATCATTTGGTGCACATGAGCATGTATTTCTGAATAAATTCATATATCTGTACCTGCTGCTTTTTTCATCTTGGTGCTGATCCGATACCAATATACAAAACACACAGCCAATATATGGCTTTTCCGATACCTGATCCGATTGTCAGTGCAACACTAAAAATAACAGACACTTGGGGACCATGTAACGTTGGGATAACAAACAAACGAACTTCATTATTTGTACTTTTCACCTAGTAATTTGTAATTTTGTGTGAAAAGTTTAAGCACATAACTCGGTAGTACAGTTAAGCAACATCATCTGTCAAGGTAATATCTGTGTGTAGGGTAGTGTGAGCCCATGTTACCAACCTCCTCATGGTGGTCCTGGTATCATGCCACTCTGGTGATGTGGCTAATGACGTTTGAAGCAGAAACCAGTACCCTGTTAAATTTTTAATTAGTGGCATGATAAATTTTGACAGTATAACAGAACTTGTCCTGGCTGGATCAGTCAACATACAGACTGGTTATCATCATAAATGCCACAGACCACTGCTACACAAGCCCCTGCCCTCAGATAGTAGCCGTGGCCTAACTGGTAAAATATGGACATGTACACATGTGATGTTTTGAACTTCAACAACTACACAAACTATGATTACAAAAATGACAAGTAATATGGTCCACTCTATATTGGGGAATACCCATCCCCTAATTGGTCACATGATGTCTAGTTACTATCCTGAGCAGGTCTACAGAGGTTTGCAAAATGTTTGCAACAAAACCGTAAAGCGCCAACCGAAAAAAGTGATCCATCAACTTTGAAATGTGTCGCCACAAATTTGATAGGTCACGTTTCTGGTGACTTCCTGTATTACAAAGATTCCGCAATCCTCTGTAGTTCATATTCTAGTGATGTCATCATCTGGATCGTGTGATCTGTATCATACATCACATGATCATCATGTGATACAGTGACAGACTTGCCATACCAGCAAGTTATAATAACCAGAATCAGGAACGGAATGGAATGACATGTTGTTTAGCTTCTTATTCATGCAGCTGTGTATGTACTTTAGTACCTCTATCTAGTGACACACAGTTAAGAAGACTGAACTATTCTAATAGAGCAGTCACTAACTGCTTCAGTTTTTTAGATTCTCCTGTACTAAAGTCAGTGGTCACTGACAAATTAAACCAGCTAGCCCACCAGTGGTCACTGACAAATTAAACCAGCTAGCCCACTATCATCTGGCTTTGGTATACTAATGAACTGACTAGTTTGAATACCAAGCCATTAACCGCTGATTATGCCCAGTTTGTATTACAATCTTCTATATAAAGCTGAAAAGCTGTCCGTCTGTTATGCACTCCATGGTGTCCAACGATTATCTTACCAACCACTGCACAAGTCAGTGTGGTTTTAGCATCAAACAAAGCACTCATCATCTTAGAATTGTATCACTTTTAAATGAAGTTTCCAACTGCCGTCATACGTTGTTTACAGGATGTTAAATGCAAGGGCGTAGCATAAATCTTGCTGGAATTCTTTCTGTAAACCGCATGCAAACTGTAAGTAAATAGCTTTTTATTCAGCTTTTATAAACAACTTAAGTAAACCATGATCACGTTTGGTAAAGCGGTAGAGCGTTGAACTTGCGAGTGTTTAGTCCCTAGATTGAACCCTGGTGAAAGCAATTTCTTCTTCTTTTTTTTTTTTTTTTTTTTCTTTCTTTTTACCTGACCTTTTTGGTTGCAACTTTGTTTTCTTCCAACCTTTTTGTTACAACTTTTTTGTTGCTTCAACAACCTTTCAACCTTTCGGTTACACCTTTTTTCTGTTACAACATGTTCTTTACTGCACATGATATATGCCGTAGCTACCATTATTCTCTCACTGGGCACCTGCTTACCTGTTTCAACATTGTTTTTTTTTCAAGAATTTTTGTACTTGCAATCAATACAGTGGAAGGTGTTGAGGTAATGACAAGGTAGTATTGTTTTGTAGGCTAACAAGAATTGCTTCATTAAAAAAATTTTTTTTTAAACTTTATTGTTAGCTAAGTTAAGTAATTATAAAGTTTCAAGTTCCAGTTTGTTAAGTTAGGTAATCCAAAGGATGTAGCACATGTTGTGCTGTCACACCATCAATGCTGGCCTCTATAGAGCTTTAAGAATAAGATATCATTAAATATACAGAATTTAATAGTGAAACTAATGGCATGTAAGGAATGCACAGGAATCAGTCACAACAATCTATCACCTTACTTGAATGTATATCCTGCACCATAGGACAGGTACCAGTGCTGTAGGGTACTGTATACAGATGCTACATGCTGCATTATGTACAAATTCATTCCTTTTTGTAGTCAGTAAGTCAAATGTCATGAAATTGTACCATTACGTGTATAGCCTGTATGACAGTTACTACTAACACTGCATTTATAATTTACACCTTTGTGGTAAACATGTGGACAAGGCTTAGCTTAGCTACACACAGCTCACATTTTTTAAAAGTGACATCACCTACATATATATGTGAATGGCACTGATGTTTAAATACTTGGCTCCCACTCCTTGGAGATGGTTCTGCACATAGGCCTTAGCATGTACCATACACAGTACGGTAAGTGCTGCACTGTGATGCAAGTTCCAATGCTACAATAGTATGTACAAATTCATGTCTTTTTGTGTCAGAATTTTAAAGGATTTGTGTGCATAATAGGACAGGTACTACCAGCACCATTTGTACCTGTGTGGTAAACACTCTAGTATACACAATATACCACATGTTATCTATAATAATATTATGCTTAAAGTATAAACAAGTGATGTTTCGTACTAATTGGGTTCCAATGCTGTGTAGAAATATTTGTCACTAGATAGCTACAAGATTAAACTTAGTGTAAAGTGCATGACTCACTGTAAGCAGTCCTGGGCAGGTACCAGTGCTAGTTCACAATAAAATTACTTGATTAAGTACATAAATGTCTAACAGCAAATTACTGTTCTTGCAAGTGAGCTGTCGCCAATAACTTACAAGTGGAAGGAGGTCAGTTCCATTCTCTTATTGCTCTAGGGAAGTAGCTAACTGTTCATGTAGGTAATAATCCATGTGAAGTGGTAGTTAGGATTGATTATCTGACTGTAGGAGTGGAACCATTCTTATCCATTGATAAGCTCTTCTTTAAATCATTTTTTTCTAAGGGCTACATTACATGGTGAACACCACAGCTACATTACATGGTGAACACCACAGCTACATTACAACTACATTGTATGAACTACAGGAGGAGAATGCAACAATAAAGAAAGTATTACTAGTATTACTACATAGCAACTGCTTAGTTAGTACACTGATAGCTGCTTCAAAATCAACATCGTGTCTATAAGCCTCACAGGGTAACCTTATTGGATCACATGACCCACCTCAACATCACAGAACTTTTCTTTCAAGTCAAATAGTCAATCGTATGCTGATATGACTTCATTGTAGTGTCCTATTTCTGTGCTAACCTGTACTAGGGGTGGGGCTTGATCACATCAACTCATTAACTACACCCACCAGCAAGTAATTCTACCATATTCTCCAGTTGTCATAGCAACCCTTCACAGCCTCCAACAAACAGTGGAAAGCCTTCTCCCTATGATCAACATCAATATAATGGAGAATTCAGGTACAGCTAATTTAAGGATCACAGAAAAATTAAGGATAATAGTAATGAAACACTTGGGGTCATACTAGTGAACATTTAAGACACTTTGCTGTTCCAAAGACACTTTTGGGCACCTACCAAGGCATGTATTGTGAGGGTGGTTAATGGCTACTAGTTTTTACACACCTCCATAATCCCTAATATACAGCATATGATTACTAACTTCATTTCTCTTCAAATGAACTGCTGATAAGTTGTTTTAGACCTCAGCATTCTGTGGGGATCATGTGATCATGACCTGCCACACCCACAACATTACCTTACATCACTATCCAACAAGACACATCTCCTAAATGCCTTCACTGCTAGATCATGATTGGCTAGTTTTAATGCCGCATGTCCCAGTGAAAACCACACACCCTCCTAAACAAATCAATGATAGTCACATGATATAAACGGGTTAACAAGAAGGTGTGACATCATTTTTGTGTAACATAATGTATATAGGGCTAAAACACCAAAATATAAACCTTGTAGTCATACTTTATCAATACTTGGGATTTGCTGAAAAGGAATAACGGGTGACCAGGTGGTTGTGAACTTGTAATTTAAATTATCTCCAAAACACTTTAATGTCTGAAAGGTAATTATTTTACCATACATGAGTTTATTAATGGTTTTAGTCCTCAAACTACCCGGCCGTTATTATTGTTGCTTGCTTGATAAGTGTCCAGTTGACATCTCATTTCTTTTTTTGCCCTACAAAAATGGCTGATAAGTTGCACATGCAGCACATTTTTATGACCACACCTCTTCATTAAACATGTCTATATGACAACACATCCACTAACTTGTAGAGATGATATCACTAATGACAACTGAAGACCCTCCACACACTCTTTATATTGTCACCAGTATCCATAGTAACTGATAAACATCACCATAGCAACACACCTCCTTGTGCAACTATAACATTTCTAATGAACAATGAACCTACCGTTATGTTGCCTTGACAACTGCCATGCCTTAACATCACCAAGAAGGCAATGTAGTAATGGAGTCCTTATTTGCTGACGAAGAACACTTTCTGCTTGAAGGCAAATTGTTACAATAACAACCAACAAGTTGCCATAGATACCTGCCAACATTCTGCAGACAGTCCATCCCATAATTGTAACAACCCAACGATACTAGACCATTGGTTAGATTATGCTGGAGTAATGGATCACATGGTCCATACAGTGGATGTGGCTATTACCTCAATGTTCCAGTGAGGAGAGAGTGGTAAACAATGGAATAGCCTCGGGCTGGAAATGTTTTACTCTTTCCATCCAAAAATAATAAATCAAACTGTATGTAAATGATGTATGGTTATATTCTTACATAACATCAGTAATATTGCTGATAGGCTAAAGTTTACAACAAGACTTAGACGTTCAATGGCCAACCGATGGAAGATGAGATTTAATATCCTGAAATGTGAGTTCTCAAACCAACACAATCCTATCTTGCATACTTATTATATTGAACATTCTTCCATTAAGGAAGTTACACCTGCCTAATATCTGTAGGGGTCACCATCAACAACAAGCTCACCTTCAATGACCATATCCAAGCAATCACCAATAAAGCTAACCAAATCAATGCCTTTATTTACAGAAACCTGCGCCACTGTCCAAGCACCATGAAATGTAACTGTTACAGAAGTATGGTCAGGCCAGTGCTTGAATATACATCACCTGTATGGGACCCCATACCTCAAATAATATTAATAAAATTGAAGAAGAATGGTCAGATTCTGCCTTGTGATTCTTCAAGTCACTCTAGTGCTAAGCACACTCAACTTACCTCCTTTACAACAAAGAAGAGAGAGAGCTGAACTTAAAATGATTTATAAAATTATTAATGATCTTGTTGGTATCCCTAAAGATTACTTTACCCCAAATGATTTGTGATTAATAAAAGGATACTACAAGCAACTGATGACAAACATTGACTCTTATAAATAATTATATTCATCCTTCCCAAGTACTGCCATAGTAAAGTGGCATAGCCCCCAAAATTGGCAATATTGTGCACTTTTTCATAAAACCATGAAACTTTCCATATAAATAGTACTCCTCATGACATGTACTCCCTGAGGCAGTAATTAACATGGTACCAAACAAAAGATCTTGCTGATAGAAACAACTTGGTTTTTATTTGAAGTCAATAGGTGATTTCATTCTTAAGTTATGATCATTTTATCAGCTGCAAAAGTTGATAAGTTTACCTGCCCTCGAGGTGTGAATTACTTGTGGGCAGATAATTATGCATAAATTTATCAAATTTTGCAGCTAATAAAAATACTTATAACCAGTGTTGGGCAAGTTACTTTTTTAAAGTAACTAGTTACATATTACATATTACTTGCAACTGAACTATTTAGTTACAGTTACATATTACCCTTAAAATAAAGTAACTATAATAATATTACATATTATATTACTTTGTGTCCACAACCTTAAGCTGTCACGTGTGAAACTACCACTTCATCACGTGAGATGATTGCATTGTTGGACAATGTGCAAATCTTGGTTATAAGTAAGAAGCTGGTGAATAAGCTTCATTCAGTAGGCTTCATTACTTCGTTGTGGCTAGGCGTTACTCAGTGGATTACTAATGAGATTAGTAACTTTGTTACTTGTAGTAATAATATTACATAATATTAGACTCGTTATAGTAACTATATTACTTAGGTAACACGTTACATTTGTAAGTAAAGTAACTTGAGTTACATGTATTTCATTATATTACTTAGTTACCACAAAAGTAATATTATTATGTAACGCATTACTCCCAACACTGCTTATAACTTAAGAATGAAATGACCTATTGACTTCAAATAAAAACCAAGTTGTTTCTATCAACAAGATCTTTTGTCTGGTACCATGTTTTAACAAGTTAATTACTGCCTCAGGGAGTTAAAGACAAAAATGGCCATAAAGGTCACCAAAGGTCAAATCAACGATGACACTATATCTAAAAATACATGTATTATATAATTGAGGATTACCATTTATGTGGAAAGTTTCATGGCTTGATGAAAACACAATTTTTTGGTTGTGCCACTATACTACCTGTCCAACCTAACCTTGACTGATGACTTTAGAACTTTATCAGTGAGTTTAGCATCATGAGGTAGTCATCTGTAATCAAATCAAGTGATTAAGCTAATCTGTTATCAAATTAGGCTCAGTCATCAAAGTATATTGATCAAAATATTAATCATGGTTACAGATCACTTACAGTAGAGATTACGGGTCATTCTATGTCAAAACCTATTTTGATTTGGCACAAACATGGACCCTATCAAACAACTTTCTCACACCAAAATTTGGCTCATTTCATTGGTCTCCCTTTAATTAAGTTATGACCACTCAAAGTTGCTGGTAACAATTTTAATAAAATGCTCATAATTTTGCTTGTAGAAACTTCTGGTTTGGATTTTTGAAATTCTTATTAAATTATCTTTTAGGTGATATGTAATTTGTTATGTGTTTTTATAGCGAGACTTTGGTGTTTGGGATTGCCGTATAGAGGGAAACTTTGGCGATTTGCTACAAATTTACCAAAGTTTAACCCGCCAATTACTTGTAGCACCTGAGATTAGCATCTTCCTAGCTACAGATTGAAATTGAATTCGCCAAAGGTTATTTTGTCAAATGCGATTTAGCTTGCTATTCGCCAAAGTTTCTCTCTATATGGTATTTGTTAAAATTGAAATCATGAGAGTTTTACCATGATAGTAATGTTATCACGTGATAAGGTTACATGCTTTATCACTAAGAAAAACTGTTAAGGTTGTGTCTTATCAAAGCAAAAAGTGCAGATAAGAGAGGTGCATGTGACTGGATGCTCAAGCCAAAAATGAAATTAACATGTTGGTCTAATGTTCTTCATTCATCACTGTGAGAGTTGGGATCACTAGTAGATCATGAGTTATAAGTGTTAATGTGTAGTCATGTTAGTACTACTGTTTGTATGGTACAAGTATGGGTGTACTGTATGAATAGAAATTTGACATGAACTTAAAATTGATGATTTGGTGGACGCTTACAAAATCAACAAATTAAAATCTCACCGTATTTTATTATTAGTATTTCTAATACTTTATGAGATCAAGCAAGGAGCAAGGTGGTGTCAAGCTTGTCAAGTATATATTATGGTGATGTTGAAGGTTATCAAAAGAGAATATGATCAAGTGAAGCTTCATCAAATTTGATAACATAGGTAGCTATAAATACTTTAACCATATATGGTAGGTATAGTCTGTACTAAATTGTTTTGTTATCAATGTACTAAACCTCAGCTAGTGGTTAATAAACAATTCTATGTGGATTGTCTGTAACACCCTACTCTTTTGCTGGAAGGAAGCAGATACACACAGTGGAGCTCTTGCACATTCCCAATCACTTCATTTCCTTTTCGGCTGCAGATAGCTGCTGCACTGGCAACAAATTAAATAAATCTCCATCCTCCATTTCACATGAAAGAGTCTCTAGTATGTGGGCCAGTGCATGGGCAGCATGCAAGGTAAGCCTCTATATGTAGTACATCTTTGTAAATGAGATGCCACATAGCTAGCCAGACATGTACAGTTTGCTACCACATGGAGCTCCAACTATTAGATGCGCATTTTGTCAAATTAAACTCTCACCAAATGCAGATTCTGCTTGACAAATTTCTGCTTATATGGTAAATAATGATTGACAACATACAAGTAACCTTATATGGCAAATAATGATTGACAACATACAAGTAACCTTATATGGCAAATAATGATTGACAACATACAAGTAACTTTATATCATACAACATGTCATGTCACTAATTATTTTGTACATTGTTGGGTAAAATAGATCTGATGTTATTATTAGCCAAATAAGGTAAAATCTCACTACAGTTGAACTATTTTACTATAATATGGCTGCTATAATCTTCACACTACATACAATACATTATCTAGTGAAATGTAAATATTGTTCTCTGTTGTGTATGGTGACATTGTCAACTGGTTCAGTGTCATTACAAGATGGTTCATATGAGGGGTGTATATGATACTGACTAAGTATTACTCCTAATAATAGTGTTATTACAGCTACAATGAGCCATGGTAGCCTTGTTAGTACACGTCTAATATGGGATGTGTCGTTAACAATCTTAGTAGCTTTCTCTTCACTCAGAAGTTGCTTTATTTCAACATCATCTCCAACATGGCTATCATCATCTGTACTGCCATCATCAGTTGTCATCTGACCGTCATCAGTTGTCATGGTAACCATCTCATCGTCATCATCAGTTGTCGTGGTAACCTGCTCATCACCAGTACCCTTCAAATCACCAGTTACTCCAGCATTTATTCTAGCCTGTACAACATAATCTCCATGGTAACAATCACTATGGTAACACACTCTATAAGTCTTGCACCCAGCTGGGCCTGTGCTAGTAGCACAAACACCGTCTGGTGAGACTGGTAGTATGATCTAGTCAAAATATTGGCTGGCTAATCAGAGTCAATGAGTTGCATTATTATTCCAAAGCCATTTGAAAACATCTAGAACTTTGAATAGGAGAACACAGACTTGTCTACTGTTAGTTGAGGACACCATTACATTTCTGGTGAAAAATCCAGTTGTGATTTTTTGGTAAAATCTAACAACAACTTGACAGCAAACGTCTTCCCAGGTGAAAAGTTGTAATGACTAACAAAAAAAATCATCTGCTTTTTACTTAATTACATTTATTGTCACCAGATGATGTTGTGTGTGGGCCCAACTGGGCATGATATTAGCTGTACCTTGTGTGATTGCTTCTTCCAATTAATACACACCACCAGAATGACCTCCAATGTCAACTACAGTAGCATCACACTGAATACAGGCAATGCTATGGCAAGGGATAGTACCTGTGTAATACTGCCCACAGCAGATCCCAGCATATAGCCTAAGGCTCCCATATCAACAGCATAGACCAGTGTTAGTGAAATTGGTACTCCGATGAGATGAAAACTAACCACATTAGTAATTGCTGTAGCAAACTGTTTACCACAACCTCTTAACACACCACCTAATACGGCCTGTGTAATGACACAATATTACATGATGTCTGTAGGCATTATGAGGTAGTTACTATAGAAACCTGCTGTGAACATAAACTGTAATCTTGCCCAACCCTTGAAACAGTGAAAATGTATTATTCAGTTATGATATTAACAAATATAAACATCTTAGACCTTTATAAGGCCTTCTGGTATACAGGCTCTGCCTTTACCAGGTACTTTAATCATAATAATAATCATAATACAACATCAATATCGTGTCCTGTACAAAAACTCCAATAGCAGCTTGTGGTATATTTTTGATATACTACAGCAAACTAGCCAATAGAATCAGTATATCACTTGTACATTTGATGTACGCATCTGATTGGCTAAAAATTCTTGATAGTGTTTAGTTGTTTTACCAGTTAGCCATGTCCGACTTGACAACTATTGGTACCATAGTAACCAATACCTGTTACCTAGCAACAATATTGTTGCCTAGCAACCGTTGCTAGGTAACCACTACTGATTTTAGAAATGATTTTGACACCATAACAACGGTTGCTAAGCAACTGCCAAAAGGCTTATAACTAGGTCAGCTTTAAATTTTGTTGCCTAGCAACAGTTGCTATGGATTGTTGGACCAATTTTCAAGTAGATTGCAGTCTGCGACACATGTGCATACTTCTTCAGCATACTAATCACAAAGAATTACTTACCAGTACTAATAATGGTGTAAAAACATTAGAAATTGCTGTTACTACTTCCAAGTGGGAGACGAGATGTTGTATTAACATATTATACTACAGATATCATGGTATTCGAAATATATACCAAAAGATATACATATTTAGGAAAGGATGCCATAGTACGAGGCTTTGCCTCGCACTATAACATCTTTTCTAAGTTTGTATATCTTTTGGTATATATTTCGAATACCATGATATCTGTAGTATAACATATACTAATCATAATAAATGTGCAATGCATTGCTTGGAACAATACTAGCTAGTAACAATTACTCCAGCAATGAGGGGTGTAGCCACAAACCGGCTAGGTATCAGTAAATGTTCTCTATAGCATACGTGACCGTCTCCGCAAAAATCCATCTAGTTCACACAAGCATGCGTATAGAGAAAATTTTAATTAAAAAAAAAAATTGGGGAAAATATGCGTGCTACAAAGAAAATTTTATGCAAGTTTTAATTGAGCCATTTGTCAGGAAAGGAAGTGTAAACCTATTTACCATCTTATGTGCCCCCACCATGGAGAGTTTAAAAACCTTTGTTTCATTTCTGTAGCCCCAATGGTTTGCGTGTCATGTACATTGGTTTATGATGCGGTAGACGTAAACAAAATTGTCACCGTTCTTCAATAAAACTGCCTTCATATGTCTATACGTAAGTGACTGCAAGGCTAATACTATACCTTGGCTGATCTACCAATCCATCATGAACACTGTAAGCCAAATTCCAACTTTGTAGTCGGAAGTTATGGCTGCGAATGTAAGCGCCTGTAGTCTATTTTTAGTATAGTCACTGTACAAATCAATTTCCTTGCTTTCCTACTTTCTAGCACTGTAATTCCAAAACTACTCACCATAATTGACTGAAATTTTGGTAAACCATTCCTTGGACTATGCAATAATGCTGAGAAAAAAAAATTAGGAAGTTGGGCAAACTAGATGGATTTTCGCTGAGATGGTCACATATGTGACCCAGCCTGGGAAAACCGGGCTTATCGCCTATTTAAAAGTATTGAGAAATGCCGGTTTTAAGTACTGAGTGTGTTGTAGCTCGCCAATGGTTGAAGTTATGTGTACCAAATTTTCACACGTTTTATACCAATTCCTTACCTTCCAGTGCATCCACTGTGTAAGCAGCCAACAACTAAGTTTCTCGCCATTTTAGATAGTTTTTAAACCGAGGTTGACTGTATCAGGTGAGCTGCAAATTGGGTGGGAGGCGGGGGCCCTGGAAGGCAGGTAAGATGGTGTTCAAAAATTGAAAAGGAAGGCCAAGAGATGAATTAGGCCATGTTTTGGGCCATTGAGGTCTCAAAAACTGGCTAAAATGAAAGAAAATTCACAGCAGAGGTACTTATTCAACACCACAGAGCTGTACAGCCACATACAGTCATCCCCAGGCTGACCAGAGCTCCATTAAGGCCCCACACCACACGTGCTGATCGCCACTGGGCTCGGGAAAAGCAGCCAGCAAAACCAGACCACTCAAGTCTAGCTGATTTTGATTGTGGAAAAATTAGATAGTTTATTCATGTAGCTTTGTATCCTGGGTGAAAAATCGAATCTGCTGACATGGGCGATAAGACCGGTTTTCTCAGACTGGGTCACATATAAAGATTGAGATACTCTAATAGAACAGTCACACTAACACAGTATGAACTGCTGAAATAACTCTCCTCAGAGGGTCAAATTTCCTGGTAGGCAAAATGCCTCCAGACCTTATAGTGATGCACCAGTTAATTGGTGAACGATCAGAAATAATCACCCAGCAATATCAGCAATATTGGTAACTATTAGCCAATTATTTAGCCAATTATTTAGCCGATTAATCTTAATGCTTTTGTAATAAAGTTTTAAAATGGCAATTTACAAAATACATCTGAAATTTTTTGGAAACATAAAACCATCAGTTATTGGTATCAGCCATTATATTAATTTGACTATCGACTGATCAGATAATTGGCACCAAAACTCTGGCTACACCCCTGACAGAAATAAACATGTCTCACAAAATTACTTTAATGTATAGCCAGAAAGTGTGACCAATTTGGTGAGAAAGTGGTGTTTCCCTAAAACCAAATCGTTTATCCAATACAAATCTGTGTTACCTCTACAAAATCCATCAAACCTTTCACCAAAATCCTATTATGACAAATTAGCCACCACAGTTTCCTCCTGTCAAACTTTCCGGCTATTACAGTAACTCATTTTTTTTGTATACACAACTTTCTAACACAATTTTCTTGCAAAACATCCAAATAGAGCAGTCATTCATACAAAAGTTGCTAATCATATGGAAATATTGATACATGAATTTTTTGCACAAAACAAAGCAAATTGTGGTATAACATATTGATCATTAATGAGTTTTGCTGTGTCCAGCCAAATATTTTAGCAGATAAATTTTTAGGTAGCCAAGTCTTGGATCTCACCTTATTGATATCACCTTTCTTACAAAAAATAAAACAAGACAAAATTACCCAATCTAGCCACTAGTAATGACACAAACCTCTGGCACTGCCAACCCAACAATGTCCATCTTTAGGCATTTTACTTTGTGGTATTGCTGATTAGACAAAGACCCCACCTTTTGGTACTACTGATTTTCGATAGCAGAGACGAAGACCACAGGCTAGTCTTCACCTCAGCTTTATATTCTACTGTTAGATAATAATCTCAAGACATCAAAGAAATTACCTGAATGGTATCCACTGGAAGAAATACACTCATCACAAACGTCAAATGGCCAACTTGATCGATCACTTCTCTACATAACAAGAAAGGTGCTAGGTATGAAATAGCGTGACTAAAATATTATTGTGCACAGTTAAGCTGTAACATGTCTACAGATAAGTCAATACAACGCAACTAACAGTCTAGTATTTATGGATCAAACATGTCCATACTAGTACAATAGTACATGTTGAGTACATGGAATATGTGTACCCTCTAACAGTGTCTGGCCAATACTGTACTTATTAAAATCACATGAGCCATTTTGCAGCATTACAAATTGTTAAGTTATCACATTATTGCTATTGTACTCACTAGGTATGGCTGTAACTGTTCTATCAGAGTACTCCGATATAATAGGATCATTACTGGTGCCCCCAGCCACTGTGGACAGATGTAGCTATCCTTGGCATTCACTGACAACATGTAACAGAGTTGTAGTGTGTTTTTAGGAGCCACCATTTTGTTATAGCACTCAATTATACCACATGGAATATTTCATATAGTGATCCCATGGGAGATACAAGAGTGCAACACTGGACACTACACAACAGTACACACCACACTACACTATATTACACTACACACAATGGTTCTCACCTGTCACTAGTAAACAATTCCCCAATGTTTCGATAACTCAACATCGTCACTATTTCAATCAATGACCACACACCTGATCATACCACAATACAAACAGCACAAGTCTCAACATAACTGACTTGCTATACATACTGCAACTACAGCAGATCTTTTAGCCTTTGATGGTTCCCCTGCTCCGAGCATGTTCCCCACTCTGATACCAACTGCTATACTGATGCTAAGTGGCACCTGTAATGTCATGTAACATGTAGCCCTAGGCTATTGTAACACTGTACCATGTAGCACATCACAGCTATGTTAAACATAATGATGTAAGCAGCCTGTTGTGTTTCATTGACACTCCCAGTTACAAACGCTCCAATTTCAAAATTTGATATTTCAGCGGCTATGGTGATCGTACCAGGTATGGCCAGCTTGAGGAACATGCCCCACTCATCCAAACAGTCCCAACTCCAACCTAGAACACTACTATATAAGGCAGTCAATGGAGAGGGAAATCACCTTTCCATGTAGTCTTATGGATTCCCCTGATCTTGATGTAGAGCAGGAAACAGGTAGTCATGGCGAACATCGCTATGACAATTGATAACACAGCTCCTCTAAAGGAATAATATAACATTTCATGTCACAACTATCAACTAGGGTTTAGATAACATTGACAGCTGCCTTAACACAACTACCAACTAGGGTTTAGATAACATTGACAACTGCCTTAACACAACTACCAACTAGGGTTTGGATAACATGACAGCTGCCTTAACACAACTACCAACTAGGGTTTAGATAACATGACAGCTGCCTTAACACAACTACCAACTAGGGTTTAGATAACATGACAGCTGCCTTAACACAACTACCAACTAGGGTTTAGATAACATTGACAGCTGCCTTAACACAACTACCAACTAGGGTTTAGATAACATTGACAGCTGCCTTAACACAACTACCAACTAGGGTTTGGATAACATGACAGCTGCCTTAACACAACTACCAACTAGGGTTTGGATAACATGACAGCTGCCTTAACACAACTACCAACTAGGGTTTGGATAACATGACAGCTGCCTTAACACAACTACCAACTAGGGTTTGGATAACATGACAGCTGCCTTAACACAACTACCAACTAGGGTTTGGATAACATGACAGCTGCCTTAACACAACTACCAACTAGGGTTTAGATAACATGACAGCTGCCTTAACACAACTACCAACTAGGGTTTAGATAACATTGACAGCTGCCTTAACACAACTACCAACTAGGGTTTAGATAACATGACAGCTGCCTTAACACAACTACCAACTAGGGTTTAGATAACATTGACAGCTGCCTTAACACAACTACCAACTAGGGTTTAGATAACATTGACAGCTGCCTTAACACAACTACCAACTAGGGTTTGGATAACATGACAGCTGCCTTAACACAACTACCAACTAGGGTTTGGATAACATGACAGCTGCCTTAACACAACTACCAACTAGGGTTTGGATAACATGACAGCTGCCTTAACACAACTACCAACTAGGGTTTGGATAACATGACAGCTGCCTTAACACAACTACCTGAATACTACATGCGTGATGATGTGGCTACTAAATAGTGTAGTTTCTATTAAAGCTGTGAATGGCTGTGATTAGAGTTGTCTCATGGATATAACTCATACGATGTAGTGGACAGCATTGTGTGTAACAACCATACATCACCTGGCTATAGTAATACTGCAGACAAGTTATGGTGATACAAGAGGAGCAGAGACAAATATAACAGTCAGTCATCAGACATTAGCCATCCAAAAATGTCCTAGCTATCAAAAGAAAAGAGGGATGGAACCTAACAACAAATGTTTGGCTTATGGCTTGTACTGCTAATCATAACTACAACTTAGTTGCTAGGAGACACCACATCCTCACAACCCAAGGGCGTGGCCATGAATTACTCACATTCAATTAGCAACAGTTATTAGCTCACAACAACCACCACCAATGCTGTGTGTTGATTTAACTAGTACAATCTGACTGTAATTGATTGAAATGTCCTACCTAGTCCTACCATGACTGATCAAGCCATGGTAGGACAGGACATTATGGACAAGGACAGGACATTATGGTGGGTCTACTGCTGAATATTATATTAGTCTCTGGTTGGATGTGTTTACATGAGCTGTACATTTTTATTGGTAAATCTTTATTTCAAGACAATTTATTGAAACTATAGTGCATTTTTGAAAGTTTATATATTTCTAGATCTAACAGTGTGGTGAACCCCAGTGAACCCTGCTGATTTGGCTGGTAACAAAGCCAGAGTTATGCAAAATCTGTTTTATTTGAGGAAGGTAATACAGTGATCTCAGTGTAACGCAGTGAAGGGTTGTTGTTTCATTATAGAAAACATACATGACAAGTCTGGTGAAGTTTTATGCATCAAATCACAATATATTAATTTCACCATGAATCTCGAGTGCCATTAGAAACTAAGTACATTGCCTTTAAGCTTACACGAAGGACGATCTACAAACCCCAGTGAACCCCATCATTTTTCAGTTTAGTATTGCGACTATTACTCTACTATTGGCCCAGCTAGCAAGTGCACACATCTATAGGTTGAGCTAATGGTGTCTCTTAGAGGAGGACATTAGGTGTTTAACTCATTTTCAAGCTCCTATTCACGTTTTCCATTGTCCTGGTGCTATGTAACTGATGAGCAGAGAAGAGACGTGTTTATGACGAGAGAGTTTGCTTCTCTCCTCTGTTTTTTTTTCTGCTTGTGGATGGGACCAACTACAGCCCATAGTGTATTATAAGAAACTAGCTTTAATGTTGGCTGACAAGCGGGAGATGAATTCTCTATTAAGGTCAGCCATTATGCGTTTGAGGGGTCATCGTTCTACTGCACGTTGTCCAACATCTGCCAGTATAAGTCTGGCTTATTATTGTGAGGGCAGGCTTAATGTCGATGCCCTTGAATAGCTTTGTTCTTAATAGTCACTGGTATTATCCAGCTGTCCAGCACTTGACAGCCAGTGCTGGGGGTGGTGGTAAGAGCATTCCATCTAGCCTGGAAAAAAGTGGATGTGCAGTCCAGTTATACATGTTGTAGCACATAACAGGCAAAGGTCAACCAACTCACTTGATTTCCAGTCCAGCTACAAGCAGCAGTAGTGACAAGCTGGTCACGTTGACAAGGTTACCAATGACAGCTGCTCCTGCCATTGGCTTGACTACACCCTAACAACACCATACTTAATACTCAATATCACCATCACTATTATCCTTACCTGAGTCTGTAAGTACCTCATCACTAGCAGTTGCACACATAATATCTATAAACATCATTGACACCATATAAGGACACAATATTAAAATGATAAGGAGACCTCCTGAACTCCAATAGTGTCAGGTAATGAATTGTGTTTAATACAGAGAGGTTTTGTGAGAGGTTTTGTTCAACTACTTTAATACAGAGAGGTTTTGTTCAACTACTTAATAGAACACACACTACAATCTAATTGATGATTATTATACACACAATATAACGGACTTTTCATAATGTATTGTACACATCATACTATATGAATATAAGTGTCCTGATTATCAAGGTGTCCTGATTATCAAGGTGTCTTGATTTTCCAGGTCAGTTTACATTTTCCAGGCTAGCATGCTTCCATTGTAGTGGTCTAAACATGTGAGATGTCATAAACTGGTTAGGACAAGTGTGCTAAGTGTAAATGCACAATCATTTTATGTACTAAGGGATATTAACTAAGTGTCTGGATTATGTAGGTGTCCTTAAGTGTCCACATTATCAGGTACTCACCATTAATCTCATAATGGAGAACTTGCAGTAGATAGACGCCAACCTGTCCACATACAATATTCACCACATTATAGTAACTTGTATTACTCACTTGGCCACACAAGGGGACTGGTGGAGAGTTAATAAAATTGACTCAGCATTTAATAACAAACTTGCTACAGGGAACAAGGCCAGAAAACAGATCAGCAAGCTTCTCTGGAGTACCACACCCACCCTTCTGTAGTTACCAGCACCGTACGCCTGTGAGAGGAGAGTACACCATGACAGTATAAAGGATTACTGACCTGTGAACAAAGTGTCTCTGTTGCTGAGGATAATCCAATCAATGTAGTAAAACCACAAAGTGACATGAACTATTGTCATGGCAACAGTTACAACATACACAGATATAGAACACCACTCACCGATGAACCAAGTGCTGTAGAAAAAAACAAATAAAAACAAATTTTCAATTGTTGACAATGAAATGCTACAATACAATAAACAAGTTTGAACCCATGCAGTTAATATTATCCCTGCTATTAAGTATCATACAATATGGTAGTACTGGGGATCATGGAGGATCAGGGATCATGGAGGATCAGGGATCAGGGAGGATCAGGGATCAGGGAGGTTAGCATTTTCTCACATAACATATAGATCACAAGCTAGCCACACAACACCTTTATGGTGCCTTAGCAATATTGAGTAGGTACAACCAAGCTCAAAAGTTAAAATATACATTCAGCAGAATTTTCTGCTGCTGATTTCTACAGACAAGCGTCACTCAACAATGGCTAAGGCTATAGGCTTGATTCTTTCACTGCTGGACGTCGCTGCAACCCGACAGGTGCCTTTAGGCATACCACAGTATGTACAATCTACTCATCATGACATACCGTGTCCCTCTTTATCATCTTCACTGCGGTACAAGGTGTCAATTCACGGTAGTGCTTGATGGCTTCTCTCGTTTGTAATGGAAATTCTCCATATCTCCGTCGAGAATGGAATTGCAGAGACACTTCTTGTATTGCTCTTAATACTGTGAAACAGGTTGAACATAACTGATAATGAAGTATAATGGCCACTCAAAATTGATAGTTGGGATATGCAGTCAGATGAAAACATTTAAGTCTTTCTATTGATGTGGTAGGTGCGGGCTCACCAGACATATTAAGTTACAACAAACAAATTTTAGGGATCATTGCAATAAATAGTAAAACAAGGGAGGTCACCTCATCTGGTATTAGCCGTCTGCTACATCAGGTGTAGGCAACCTCCCATTTCTTCACTAATACAATCTTTTCCTTGTACTTGTAGATTCATCTAATGCAATAAAATATTATTAATTTAAAAATGAAGTAGGGTTCCAGCTATAGAGCTCTTTCAGCATTATGCAATTTCTATGTTCACCCACACATCAGTCATAATGGTGCAGAGGTGCTGGTAATTAGGGGCTACATAGAAGGGGATAGCATGGCTAAACTCTCGCCATATGCTGAAAAACTCTCCCGAGAAGCAAAGGATAGATACTTAGACAAAATATCTACTTTAGGTGGAGTGGACCCTTTCTCTGGAGTTGCTATTGGCGACATTTGCCATACAACGCCTTTAGTTGATGTCTGCGATTTGGTGTTGTACTTGGTTTTGAAAACCAGTTTTATGACAGCTACACAGTTTCAAGTTCGCAAAGGACTGGAAGCTAGCTTACAACCAGTTTGTCTGTGGGTGGGTTAAAGACGTCAAAACAAGAAAAGTATCAGGAAAATAATTTCTGCTACCATCTAATATTGTTGTGCCATTTGGGACCCGCATCACCAAAATGACATCTCTTAACTTGAAATGATTCAATATCAAGCTGCTCGTTTTGTCTTAAATAAGCCTTGGGACAGACATCATCTAGAAACGTAGAAAGCAAGCACGCCTCATCCTATTGTACATTTACAAGATAGTAAATCACTTATCCCAAATCGCTGTCTGCCATCATTAAATCAAACTGCTACCTGAGCTCATCATGATCAGAAATTTAATCATATACAATCTTCAGTAAACACTTATCTATATTCATTCCTATTCATGGTCTATGTATCCCTTTTTCCCGGCTTTAGCTACTGAATTCATACACTGATAACAGTATTGCTCACAATCAAAGTCACTTGAATTTATGCCTACCAAGAGGAGTATTGTCAATTATGTTATTATTGTCATTATATACAGGTCCGTCATTCACAGCACATCAGTGAGACTGCATTAAGCTGTTGGATTGTAAGTGGTAAAGTCTGTTGTGTCCACTGAAACTGCATGGCTGGCTTGGACCTATACAGCTGCTGTCCTTTTTTACCTCGAGGATTCCAGGTACTGAGACAAGCACACAACAAGCATGGCAATGGATTATACCATCGTACATGAAGTCACCGACCTATTAAGGAAATTGATTCACTTCAGCTTGTGGTAAGAAATGGAAACTTGATGAACTAATTGATGGGAAAGATGGAGAGCGATGTACTGCTTGCTGTACACAGAGAAGTTGCTACAGACCCTGAAATGGCAATATTGTTTGAGAACCTTAGTCTTGGAGACACATGTCCTGCAGTATTTTCTGTAGTATCATGTTATTCTTAGCCATTCATACTGAAGTTTTATGCTACTAAATTTCCCAAGGTCTTTAATGTCATTAAGGCAACCAGAATATGTTGATCTGGGGTATGATGAGCTGTGAAACTACAATACTAGAAATGACTATTGAAATGTCTCTGGCTGTTGAAGGGGAAACAAGGTTACAAAGACAGTCAAGGCTGTGGTTCCATTTAGAGCAGCATCAAGAATGAAGTCTGGTTACCATACAAACTCTAACCCAACCCTTCTCAATCTCTCATTAAGATCATCTGTTATCTAGAAGAAGTTAGTTTTGATAGTAAACTAACTACATGGGGAACCAAACAAGAGAGAATGGCCCATTTATCTTAGAGTTCAAAACATCACTACGTGAATCTTCACATTACAAACAGTGGACTTGTTATCAATCTCAAGTGGCCCTGCACGGGTGCCTCACCTGATGCTATTTTTGCTGCGGTAAGGGAATTCTCGAAATCAAGTGACCACCGTTGTGAAACAATTTAAGATGCTGTTCAAGATAAAGGGTTTTGCTTGAAGGAAAGAGATGGATTGGTCAAGTTGGATTGTACACATACTTTTATAAAGTTCACACACAAATGTGCATCTGTGACGTTATATTTTTGTGGCTGCACAGTTGTTGAGGATGAAATGCAAGGTTTGCACATTGAACGGATTACTACACAAAAAAACATTTTGAGAAGAGAACAAGAGAAAACAGAGTATGTTTTTTAGGAAATGCCTGTTACCAGAGATCTTGGGTAATAGGTTCACCAGGGACAACATCAGCACTTCTGGTTCAATAGATGGTGAGCTGCCAAGTAGTGGTGAACCAAGTAACAACAACTATACCAGTATAGAGGAGGAAACCTTCTGCTACTGTCGTGGTCCAGAAGAACTAATGATTGCTTGTGACAATCCAGACTGCCCGATAGAATGGTTCCATTTGATTTGTCTTGTGTTCCTAAAGGAAAGTTGTACTATTCTGACTGCAACAACTATTGGAAACGCGACTCGGTTGTGGTATGAGATGTTATCATACACACATGATTTGCATACACACATGATTTGCATACATAACATTATACAATAAAATTGTCTACAAATATTTGTGAGTGCACAGCTTACACTGCCAATTAATGGGATATCTTCTCCATGTCTACACTTTACAAAGTGAATGGAGATTGTACTCTGAAGAATCGAGTATTTCTGTCTCACCAGACCTATCACCCTCTCCACATGGATATGTACATTGGCTATACTCCTCATTTTTTCAACTTCAAGTACACTTAACTGATCCTTCACTTTTGTGAATGCAGGAATATGCAGACATGTCTACGTGACACCAACTGTCTCACCAATATCAAAGCCATGGTCAGCTAATATGATGTCACCAGGTAGCAGTTTAGATAATAATCCACAATGTTCGGTTAAGTATCGGTCATTCACACGAACATTGAATGGCAGCAAACATGTGGCACCTGGTCTCCTTTGCCTGTCACAAAAAAAGATTGATAAGATTGTGTCAGGGAATACATAGACTTCAGTGAATTACCTCCAGCTAGAGGCCTGAGCAAAGCTTATCTGGAGGGGCAGGTGATCATTGTCCAAGCTGAAGAATTAACAGCATCTCGAAAGTTAATCCCTAACTATGAAACTTGGTCCCAGTGTTTTTCCCCATTTGCAGCCGTGACCATCACCCATGATCCTTCCAGAGTTGGGGACCTGATGGCTTACAGCCACTCCACAACTGCCATGGCCAAAAAGTATCCCTGGCCATCTTGGATTGTTTATGATCAGTCATTTAGGGAGGAGTCAGCTGGTATGCCAGGTCGTCTGTGGGGGAAGGAAGATGCTAGCACCTATGCCAAGTGTTTTAACTGGGGGTCGGTGATGCCAGCCGATGGGTGTTGGATCTGCCAGTCTATAGAGCACCAGGCTGATATCCCACACAAGCCCACCTCTGCAAAGCATGCAAGGGGGGAAAGAATGAAATCTGAGGGGTCCTGCAGGAAGTACAATAACAACAATGGTAACTGAAGTTTTGGCTCAAAGTGCAAGCTCCCCCACAAGTGTTACTCTTGTGGAGGGCCACATCCTTATTCTTGGTGCCCTAGGTCAAGGATGACCCAGGAAAAGGACAGAAACAGCAAAGTCCCCTAGACTGTGTCCTTTCAAGGAGTGAACTGAAAACTTCAGTATTGTGATTTGTGTACCTGTTGTACAACTGTTACAGTTTAGTTATGTGATAATAATCTACTGTATGCATGACCTGTTAAACTAACTATAAGCATGCAATGGTACATGTTGGCAGGACTTGTTTACTAGCTAGTGTCAAGCTAGGTAACAATATTTGCTGTATCTGTTCTGTATGACTAGCCAGTTCATCTCATTTACCATAAGCATTTCTTGCAGGAGCATACCGCTACACTAGTAAACTATCAACACTGGACAGTTGCAAGGAGTCACCAGGATACCCACTAATGCCTGGCCCATTGACCTCAAAAACAACACCAGTGAAGCTCAAATTCTGATGGCAGGGTAAGGCATATATTGACAAAGCTTTACCATTTGGGCTAAAAATAGCACCAATGATTTTCTCCGCGGTGGAGGATGCCCTGCAATTCATTATGGAGCAGGAGGGAGTGACATGGCTGGTGCATTACTTAGATGATTTTCTCACGCAGGGACCGAAGGCATGCAACGACAACATGTGTATTTTCTGGCATTTGAACGCAGTGAATTAGCAAGAAAATAAGCTCCCATGTGAATACGTAGTAGTGTCACGTGATGCAGGGTATATAAAGTTGTGTAATGTGTATTAATTTCATTCTAGGCCACGTGTACGAGTAGGTTGGCTGTACTTCCAGAGAGACTATGGAAGAGGATAAATTCGAAAAACTGATGGTGGAGCTCCAGACTACACGTCGCGAAATGGACGCAAAGCTCACTTCGTCCATCGCTGAAGTCAAGCGCGAGATGTCCTCCGCGCAGGAACGGACGGCTAAGGATCTTCAGCGTAAACTAAACAGGCCTTCTTACCGATTCCGGAGCAAGGGCATGGAGATGCAGCACAGCTTTAATTTAGAAGTGGAGGACTCCATCTCCTCGGCACGCCAGGAATTGGAGAGGATGGTTGCATCCGTGAACGCGGAAGAAAGGAGCATGCTGGAGAAGGTTGCTGAGCATCTAGAGGAAGGTGCGTCGGCATTGAAAACGCGCCAAAAGTTAATAAAGGTAGCGGACCGCTCCGACTTTGGTTGGGGGGCGGCCCGCCACTATCAGACTGATCTTCTAGCTGACAACAGTGATGATGAAAAGGAGCTCAGGAGAACGGATAAAGCCGCCAGGCGCGACTTCGAGGAGAAAGAAACCTACTACAGGAAACCAAGAGGAGGAAAGAGTTGGGGAGGAAAAAGGGGACGCCGTTACAATCCCTATGGCCAACACTACCATGACTCCTGGGACACCCCTGGGCCCAGTGGAAGGAGGGATGTACCACTGCCAGCCCCGAGACCTCTCATGTCTCTCGCCCCCCAAAGACAAACCAGGCCAAGAGTGCTGGGGCCGTGCTTCGTATGTGGGCAATTTGGCCATTTGGCGAGGACATGTCCTACCAAAGGTAGACAGTATCCTTTTTATCCGCCTGTGGTAAGCAGTGCTGATGCCATATGTGTTACTGCTGAGTTTAGCAAATTGTCTGGAAGTAGACAAGGTGTTGATGATTGTATTGCTGAATCGCATGTTGTTGATGAATGTACTGATGAATGGAATTTAGTAGGTACAGAATGTGTAAATAGTACAAAGGAAATTATTGATACCTCTGTGGGGCACTATGGCATGAGTGTGACTGGGAGCCTGGGTAATCTGGGACTGTACGACCTTCAAAAGTTTTGGGCTGGTGCATTACTTAGATGATTTTCTCACGCTGGGACCGAAGGCATGCAACGACAACATGTGTATTTTCTGGCGTTTGAATGCAGTGAATTAGCAAGAAAATAAGCTCCCATGTGAATACGTAGTAGTGTCACGTGATGCAGGGTATATAAAGTTGTGTGATGTGTATTAATTTCATTCTAGGCCACGTGTACGAGTAGGTTGGCTGTACTTCCAGAGAGACTATGGAAGAGGATAAATTCGAAAAACTGATGGTGGAGCTCCAGACTACACGTCACGAAATGGACGCAAAGCTTTATATAACCCTAACCCTAACCCTAACCCTAACCCTAACCCTTTTGGGAAATGGATGACATTACAAGTTCCTGGGTTTCCGTTGGGAACACATAGAGTAAACTATTATGTTTTTAAAGTTCTCCCATTTGGGCTGTCCACAGTCTGTTACCTATTTACAAAGCTGATGAGACCATTAGTGAGGCACTGGCGCAGTAGAGGCTTGAAGTCCATTATTTATTTAGATGATGGGATAATAGCAGTGAAAGAGAGGCTAAAGCAAGGCTTGAGAGTAAACAAGTTGAGCGGGACCTTGAGCAAGCCGGTTTCATTGTTAACATAGAAAAGTCGGTCTGGGAGCCATCACAGAGAGTAGAGTGGCTTGGCTTTAACATTGATCTGGCATTAGGCGAATTCTCAGTACCCACTTCAAAAATTGAGATGCTAAAAGAAAACCTTGCGAAGGCCATGCATGCAAGGCTCCTCCCAGCAAAGCAGCTGGCCAGTCTGATAGGAAAAATTATGTCTATGTCACCCGCCTTAGGCTCAGTTACCCGGTTGATGACCCGTAGTTTGTATGCTGCTCTAGATAGCAGAATAGGTTGGTGCCATAAGTTATCGCTATCAGATGAAGCATTACAAGAAATAGAATTCTGGCACTCAGAAATTGCTAACTTTAACGGGCAACATATTTGGCCAAAACCATCGGCTGTAAGAGTAGTTTACTCAGATACGAGCTCCACGGGTTACGGTGGGTATGTAGTTGAACATGGTAACCTAATTGCCAATGGTCAATGGTCCCTTGAGGAGGTGGAAAAGAGTTCCACATGGCGTGAGTTGAGAGCAGTGCGCATGGTGCTGGAATCCTTTCAGGACAAGTTAAAAAATGAGCGACTCCGCTGGTTTTCCGATAACCAGAATGTGACAAGAATTGTGCAACACGGTAGCAGGCAGCCTGCCCTTCAATCAGAAGCCTTGAGCATATTTGCTACTTGTTTGAGAAATAATATTAGGGTGGAGTCTGAATGGATTCCGAGGGAAGAGAATGAGTTAGCAGACTACTACAGTCGTGTAGTGGAGTATGATGATTACATGCTGCACCCGGTGCTATTCCAATGGCTAGACAATATCTGGGGGCCCCACACAGTAGATAGATTTGCCAACCCAGTGAATGCACAGATGGAGAGATTTAATTCTAGATTCTGGAACCCTGGTACGGATGCGGTAGATGCCTTCACTTGCAATTGGGCAGAGGACAACAACTGGTGGTTTCCCCCAGTCTATTTGATCCCACGGGTTGTTCGCTATGCACAAAGGAGTGGTGCGAGTGGCACACTTATAGCCCCCCAGTGGAAATCATCTCCATTTTGGCCGCTGATCTTTCCAAATGGGGTGGACCCAGCAGATTTTGTAGTGGGATACCTAGTACTACCAAACAGTGAAAATCTAATCCTTCCTGGCCAATCAGGAACCAGTTTGTTCAAAGGGCTCCCAAATACACCTATGCTGGCCCTTAGATTAGAGTTTCAACTATAATGTTAAAAAATAAAAAAAATAATTATTTAAAATAAAAAATAATAAATAAATTTAAAAAAAGAAAAAAAACGAAATAAAATAATAATTAAGAGTATATGTATATACACATACTATGCAACTATGTACACCTGATTGTATGCCCAGAATGTAGTACTGATGGGTCACAGCAGTAAGGCTAGTATGTATAACCGTTCGTCCTGACTGTTCAGTGGTGATTAGACTTACAGCGGTATGACCTGTTTGTCCTGACTGTTAAGTAGTGATTGGTCACAGCGGTAAGGCTGGTATGTATGACCTGTTTGTCCTGACTGTTCAGTAGTGATTGGTCACAGCGGTAAGGCTGGTATTTATGACCTGTTTGTCCTGACTGTTCAGTAGTGATTGGTCACAGCGGTAAAGCTGGTATGTATGACCTGTTTGTCCCGACTGCCCAGTAGGATTGGTCACAGCGGTAAGGCTGGTATGTATGACCTGGTTGTCCTGATTGCTCATTAGTGATCGGTCACAGCGGTAAAGCTGGTATGTATGACCTGTTGTCCTGACCGTCCAGTAGTGATAGGTCACGGCAGTAAGGCTGGTATATATGACCTGTTTGTCCTGCCTGTCAGTAGTGATTGGTCACAGCGGTTAAGCTGGTATGTATGACCTGTCTGTCCTGACTGTTCAGTAGTGGCTGGTCACAGCAGTAAGGCTGGTATGTATGACCTGTTTGTCCAGATGGTTTTTTAGTATTGACTGGTCGCAGCAGTTAGGCTGATATGGATAACCTGTATGACCTGCAAAAAAAAAAAAAAAAAAAAAAAAAAAAAAAAGGCACAAATGAAAGAGTAGAAATTGCATAAGCCCTAACAATATGTGTATATTCATTGTTTTATAGGTTTGCCTAGGGAAGGAAGCTGGAAGCTCCTGGAAGAACTAAAAAACCCTGACCTGAAGGACCTGGCTAATTGGCTTCCGGATACAATCCTGCATAGCCGTGCAAACAGTACAGTCTCGAAGTATCTTTGTGCATACAGGAGATGGAAGTCATGGGCAGACATTAACCAGCTCTCAGTTATCCCAGCAAGGCCTCACCACTTTGCCTTGTACTTGCAGCACTTAGGGGAGACGACCAAGTCGAAGGCCTCTGTGGAGGAAGCGTGTAACGCTTTATCATGGGTACACTCACCTTCGGGATTGGCGGGCCATCATCCCACCCCTTTGTGAAAGCTACCGTGGAAGGGCTACAGCGACAATTAGCAAGACCAGTTAAGAAAAAGGAACCAGTAACAGTCGAGATGTTGGAGGCTATGGTCAATGATGCCGAGAGCTCAGGTACTCTTTCAGATCTTCGACTGGTTACCGCATGTTTACTTGCCTTCTCTGGTTTTCTGTGATCTAGTGAGTTAGTAGAATTGAGGCCATGTGATTGTTCAGCTGATGCACAGATGCTCAAAATCAATATCGTAAAGAGTAAAAATGATCAATTGCGTCAGGGCAGTGAGCTTCTGATATCCAGGACCAGTACTAGCATGTGCCCAGTGGCTACACTGGAAAATATATATGGCCAGGACCGGCATGCGATGGTCAGACAATTGTTTCATTTTCCGACCGATCCAGAAGACAAAAAATGGAGAATCCCTTCGGGAGACAGGACGAATCAGTTACTCCTGTTTAAAAGATTTATTTAAGAACAAGGTGTCTAAACTGGGATATGACGCAGCAGACTTTGGGCTGCACAGTCTGAGGGCAGGAGGAGCTACGGCTGCAGCCAATGCTGGAGTCCCTGACCGACTATTTAAGCATCATGGTCGATGGCGGGTCAGAGAATGCAAAAGATGGATATGTGAAGGATGATGTGGGGAGCAGGCTAGAAGTTTCCAAGAAGTTAGGACTGTATCTTCTTGTAGCTACAGCTTTCTTTGTAGCTCTAATGTGTTCATTAGCTATAGCCAACCAGCGGTGGTGGCACAAATCCAAATGTTTGAAAGTGGTGGGTACTGTGCATGCATCAGGTGTATAGTAGTAGTATGGTGTGGGAGGTGTATTTTCTGGCGTTTGAACGCAGTGAATTAGCAAGAAAATAAGCTCCCATGTGAATACGTAGTAGTGTCACGTGATGCAGGGTATATAAAGTTGTGTGATGTGTATTAATTTCATTCTAGGCCACGTGTACGAGTAGGTTGGATCCCAGCCCACCCACCCATTTTAGATTACTAATTTTCCTTAACGTCGTCTAGATGAGGGATCTATGGCAGCTACCAGATATTCTTTTTTGGAACTGGTTCATACATACATACGTACATACACAACAGAGTGAGCTGTTTTTGGTTTTTCCCTGAGTGGTAAAAAAAAAAAAAAAAAGCGACCACCAGGTTTTTCCAAGGGCTATCTTGGGGCTGGATAGTTCTGAATTTTTTTGTTCAATTTATTTTGTGTTTGGCTAGCCCTCACTCTGTGCAAGTTTTTGTGGTCTTTGTAATAATGTGTAATGTGTGTTAGTAGAGTTGTACCATTCTAAATGTGTTCATTAGCTATAGCCAACCAGTGGTGGTGGCACAAATCCAAATGTTTGAAAGTGGTGGGTACTGTGCATGCATCAGGTGTATAGTAGTAGTATGGTGTGGGAGGCAAATTATGGCTGCAGTATGCAAGGAAGCCAGTCTTCCAATTGAGCCAGCAAAAACAGTTCGCCCGGTGACAACAACCACCTTCTTGTAGTGATGTGTGATATATCGAAAAAATATCGATTTCGCGATAATTTTGTCGATATCGTTATCGATACTGCTTTAGCAGATTTTGATATTTATCGAAAAGGTAATATTTTGCGATAATTATAGAAATATCGAAGAATATTTCGATAAATCTACAGCATTTAGTGTGTGATTGTGCAATCACACTAGAAATGAAGGTTAGTTCTGTACTATCTAGCCACTTTAGAAACTTGTCTACCAGTTTTCTAGGCTTATTAGTTTCATGCAATAGTTTGTGTGCAAATTGTATTTCAAGCATGTTTATAAATATCGGCTGCCCACGCAATTACACCACCCACACAATTAAAAATTATCGAAAATCGTATCAAAATTTCAATATTTACCCCAATATCGTATTGATATAATATCGAAATAAAAATCCTGATATCGCACACCACTACCTTCTTGGGTATGTAGCTAGACTCAACTGAAGGAATCATAAGGTTTCCCGAGGACAAAATAAGGGATCTCAAGGCCCGGCTGCAGATTTGGCATAACAAAAAGGCATGCAAGAAGCGAGAATTACTGTCTACTCAACCACGCTTGTTAAGCAGTCCAAGCGGGATCATCCTTCTTACGAAGATTAATTGATGTATCCACGAAGGCTAAGTAGCTTGAGCATTTTGTGAGCTTGAACGAGGAAGTGAGGTCTGATATCGAGTGGTGGCATCAATTCGCAGATATGTGGAATGGAGTTTCAATGCTGTCCTCATTAAACTGCCAAACTCCCGCTACTGTCATAACATTGGACGTGTCTGGATCATGGGGGTGCAGAGCAGTCTGTGGCCTGGAATGGTTTTATCTACATTGGAACAACTTAAGGCGCTCGCATATCTTTGTCAAGGAGCTAACGCCAATTGTGATTGCGGCGGCCATGTGGGACAAGAGGTGGTTTGGTCAATCACTGCTGGTGAGATCAGACAACATGGCAATGGTGGGTATGAACAGTGGGACCAGTCATAACAGTGAAGCAATGCACCTTATGCGGTGCTTATGGTTTATCGCAGCTAAATTTCAACTATAGTATGTTCACGTTGAGTTGAATCCTGAAAAACAGCTAAAATTAAAAGTGGATTTTTTCTCAGAGTTAACATTTCAGCCAACCAGATGATTATTGGGGCGAGCCTGAGCGAGCCCCACACTAGGGAGTCAGTGGTGTAATGGACACGTTTACAATAAATTATGACATAAAGCGGATACCTTGCACATGCTTCCAGACCAATCTCCTTATACGGTGTGCGTAGTCCATACAAGTGCATGTAATTGTCCATTCCAAGGAGGATTAAACGTGTAGATTACTGCTTAGCCATATTTGGTATGTGTAATGGTTCATATCATGAGAGTTATTGGTGTAGATTACTGTTATGCCATGTGAGTGATGTCTGGCCACGTGTAACTATTGAATGGATACAGAGGAACGTCTTAGACGTAGGAGGGAGCAGTACAGGCTCAGAAGGGATGCAGAAACTCCTGAAGAGACAGAAAGGAGAAGGCATAGAAACCGTGAATAGCTATATGTAGCGTCGTAAAAAGAAGTGGTTAAAGTAGCAGATCAAAGACTTGACCTTATCATCACCTATCATACCATCAATAAAAGCTTTGCAGATGTGTACATAGTGATTTTGCACAGGCTATATTGATTCTTAGACACTCTCCTCCATAATGTTTTTTTTTCCAGTAGTTTTCACTGCCATCAATACTTCAAAAATATACACTCAGGCTTGCCCCTGTCTAGTTGGTAACAGCAAAGGTGTCAACAACAGACAAATATGGTTTGGCTCCATTACAAGTTTGAGAAAAAGCCTACACTGGACACTGTACTTATATGGCTTCCCCATAGGAAATGTATTGTGACAATTTAGATTGGCCGTAAATATTATGTCAAACAAGATTTTGAAATATTTTTAGCGGGTCAAGCAGTACTACAAATGAGCCAAATTTCAAGATTGTGTGATTGCATCCATGAGCTATTAAATGTCTTTGAGGATTCAGCTCAACATGAACATACTATATATTTTTTAGCAGTTCACCTACCCGGGAAGGAGAATACTCTAGCTGATGCTCTTTCCAGAAACAACTTATCATTGTTATATTCTCTGTTCCCACAGGTGAACTATCACCAGACTGATGTTCCCGCAGCATTGATAGAGCTATTGGTGGGATTGCGTCCAGACTGGACCTCCAATCAGTGGACCAATCTGTGGAACGCAATTTTTCCATGGGACTAACATCAACAATAAAGAACACTTACCAAGCAGGCCAGAGGCACTACCTGTCATTCTGTGAGCACTCAGTAACTTCCCCCCTCCCAGTATCAGAAGACACATTATGTCGCTTTGTGGCAGTACTAGCTGATTAAGGCATTGCCCACAGTACTATAGAAGTGTACCTGTCTGCCACATGCCAGCTACATCTTGCGAAGGGATTTCCGGACATCGGGAGAGGGAATATGGCAAAGCTATCCCAGGTCTTAAGGGGTATCCAGTCTTCACAACCTGGACAGCCTAAATTTGTGAGGCTCCCGATCACACCAGCAATACTGGTACGTATTATGGGAAGCAGTAGGGCTGGATGAAGATAAGTTAATGCTGTGGGCAGCAATGCTTCTGTGTTTTTCAGTTTCTTTCGTTCGGGTGAAACATGTTCCCACCACTGGAATTGGTTGGTATAATGCCCACTTGTCCTTTGCAGATGTGTCACTCAACAGTCTCAAAACCCACAGCAGCTCAGTATCTACCTGAAACGATCTAAAACAGATCCATTTGGGAAAGGGGTACAAATATGCATTGGTCAGCTTTGTCCAGTGGCAGCTATCCTTGCCTGGATGGCAAGAAGAGGAAATGGAGAAGGGGCCTCTGTTTTATTTCAAGGATGGTTCATCCTTAACCCAGCAAAGATTTGTGACAAAGTTGCGAAAGGTCCTGCACAATTGGAGAGGACCCAAAAAAGTTCGAAGGTCACAGTTTTATATCTGGTGCTGCAACTACTGCTACTCAGCAGGGTATTAGTGATGCCACTATAAGGTTACTCGGCCAATGGCGCAGCTTGGCATACCAAGTCTACATTAAGACACCACCATCCAGCCTGGTCACAATTTACTCATAGGTGAAGACCATCGTTAAATGGATAACATTCTGACAAAGAATAAATAGAGAGAGGGGAGGAGTTCTTCGGTATCAGGTACTTAGTCCTGATCCAGATGGAAGAGGACTACAGTATTCACTAAGAAAAATAACGGCAACTCCTTTGTGATGCACACTAAATCACGTGAGTTTGTGAGCTTTCATGATCCTCTTAAAGCACACATGCATTGGTTGAAGCTGGTACCTTGTCTGCCCTGCATGCCCAATGTAGATTCCTCCTTTGGCCAAACTTTACTATTGGGTTCTATTGAATCCCTACAAGTTGCTATTACTCAAGAGAGAAGTACATGATTAATTGGACATGACTAAAACACGGAACGGACTGGGAAAGCGGACTCGAAAACGGACTGGAAGGAACTTCCCTGAAAATGTTTTTTTTTGCCATAGAAACTCACTATATTACTGCTACAAAGAATATAACACGTAACAACAGCCTTAAACAAACCTCTGAATGCATGCTTGAGCCGCCATTAAACCCTGGGATAATTTACAAAGCGCCAGTCTGCCAGTGTGAGCGCCTGTGACAGAGAAGTTGTCGGCTAGTGTTGTTGTAAACAAGTTTAAACAAACAAAATAACACAGACTGTATTTGTAGTAGCCCGGCAGTGCTTGCCAGTGGATTAAATACACCGTGGTCCCGCCACGAAGCCTACCTGTCACCTGTAAAACTGAAGATTAGCCGTCTAACTAATTGCAGCAATTAACCAGACCACGAAATCCAAGTAACATTGTGTCTTAACAGGTTTAAAGCTTGTGTTTCGCCTTGTTTACAGATGCGAAACCACAGAAAGTGTGGTTTTAATTAAACACAAAATGAACTTTATTTCAGACTATCTTTAAGCACCGATATCGGCTTGAGCACACTTCGACATCGTGTTCAGAGGATTGTTTTTGGTTGTTGTTGCATGTTATATTCTTTCTAGCACCTACACTGTATACAGTGAATTTCTATGGCCAAAAAACTAATTCTTCCCAGTCCGTTTTCCCAGTCTGTTCCGTGTTTTAGTCATGTCCTGATTAATTACATATTTACACAGGCTTTGAGGTTATGTTATGATGTTAACACTTGTCAGCAGGGGATTACCAAGTGGGTGGGCAAAACCAGTTTAAAGGCTTCTTAGCCAATAATTGGCTTGACTTAAGACACTGATCACAACACTACTAACATTACTGCATCACTACTGTTTGATATTCTCTGGTATTATTTGTTTGTTAGAAGATGGTCTTTTTAAACAGGTGACAATTAATTGAAATTACCAAAGTACCATTCCAGTCCACCATTCCATTCCACTGAATCCAGACGCCCGGTACTGTTAATCAAAAAAGCACCCAAAATATGTTTGTCCCCATTGGGAGTGAACACATGTTCACCCCTTTGATATTACTATATTTGGTGGGGCTTAGGTGAAAGCGTATCACTATAGCTGAACTCCTTTTTCCTAGGGGCTACGAAGCTGAAATTGCTAGCAAATTAAACTGCTCAGAAGGACCGGGCGCTTCTAATGGAGTTTACCATTCGGCGATAGGAAGAAGCATGGGCAAGTTATGGCACTTGGCAATATAAAATAGCGTATACAAAACAATAATACCTGTTTAAAACTCCATGTTCGCCTTCTCCCTGCTACTAGGAGGCTTTACTTAGAATTACTCCATTCCCCACGTGATAAGGATTCTAAAAATAAATAGTGTGATGTCATCGCATTGATTAGGAAGATGGCGGCGCCCATCTTTCAATGCCATGGCGATACGGAGAAGATACGCTTTCTTCGCTTCATAGCGCGTGAGTTGTGTGTGTGATCTGTAAGTATTCTAGCTGTGTTGGTAGAAGAGAGAGATGGCTATCAAAAGGTATATAGCTTGATGGGTTAATTAATGGGTGGGGTCCACTCGTATCACACACAGTTCACACAAGCCATAAAAGTTTTCACACTTGCGGTTTTGTAAAAAAAACTTCGGTAATAAAGGGTTAAAACACCTCATAAAGTGATAGATAATGCATGAAAAGTGTCCATTTAGCTATTAGTTGGTGTTTACCCATGCATGATTGCAGTATAGCGGACACGCCCATTTGTGATTGATTGATTGTGTCATTCAGTACTGCTGCTATACACTTTCCATATACGTACACACTTATTAAAAGGATTAAAAAGATAAAACTTAAGGATGTGCATAAATACAAGAAAACCTGTAACTTGAGGGCTTATTGGTAACTGTTTGAAGGTAAATTTCGATATTCGTCCCAGCCCTAATCTTGACAAAGCCTTGGCCTATTCTTCATTTTCTTTCATGTACAAAGGGCATGCCCCTTTCAAATCAAAGAGACATACAATTTTTGGCAGCCTCCTACAAGACTCGTGTTGCCATTTACAACTAGAGCTCTACCTACAATATCCATACAACCCAATGGGAAGGTTGTTCACACCACAATCAGAAACCAGTTTCACCTGTATTTCAAACTGGCAGGAAGTATATATAAACTAAAGAGCTCACTTGTCTGAAAGTTTAATATGGAGTTCATAGAGTGTTCACACTGGCCTTTTAGCATAAAGCTTCTTTTCCATACAAGTGCAGGCGTGGACAAACAAACATACATACAGGAAAACAATTTTGGGAAATCATAGTTTAAAAACGTTCTACAGTTGATTTCAGATTGCTTGTGAAATGCCATCAAACAATTTGTGCACATGTGATCAAATGAATGTGTCAATAACTAGCCAGTATGCCCCTAGCATTGTTTAACAATCTAATTAAGCATTATAGAGGGTTGCGTATGACATCACAGGTGCAGCATTCAACTGAAACATGTGGAATTTGTACAGCCAGGTGTTTGGAAAATTGTGTTACATTGTACTAACAGTCAAACTACACTGGTGTTAATAATTGTCTGTTATCGGGTAGTAACATACTAGAGTAGTGAGAGCATACAGGAGTAGCTGGTCTGCTTTCTGGCAAAATGGCAAAACGTTTATTCACCCATGTATTCTCAAAACAAGTTCACCAGTAAGTTTCTTCATAACTGTGCCAGCAAGACTTTTAACACATTGGTAAAGGTGAATAGGTATCTGGCTTCATCCTCGTATGTTATATTTACGGGCCCATAACGTAGGATTTTTTTGATATATTTACGGCATTCCTAAGTGTGCATGAGCAAGCATCTCGTGACTTAGTTTGTTACATATTTTTTTTTGGCTGTTGATATTTAGCCGGTCATTGCTATTTAACTAGGCAGATGCTAGCAGCATCGTGGAGCGAGCCTGAAGGGAATTTAGAAGCTATGGCTAGGTAATAATATGTTGTGGGTAATTCATTTATTCATGATTATTATAGTTTTACAGGTAATGCTGTTTGGAGTATAGCTCATAATTGAATGTTGTTCTTATTATCTAGCTATTCATGCTAATGGAAGATAAGCACAGTACGGGGTTCAAATGTGGCTTGAGCACTAACCCACCACTTAAGGTAGGTATGGGCAGGGCTGTTAAAATGCTTGGGAATTTTTCAAGACATATTGAACAGTGGAATGGATCCAAAGAAGCCAATTCAGCATGAAATTCTGTAATCTTGACAATGACTGCAGGGTTACTAATATCAACTGGCACATGACCCTGGACATGTTGTCAGCATTTGTTACTACACCAACATTTGAAGCACTATCAATATAAACAAATCGTGTAAATGAGTCACAATAGTCATTGTTAGTGTGATATGCACATATAAACCATCTGCAAGAATGTGGTAGTGAATTTAGATCGTATATCAATTGTATTTTTTTTATCAGTTGTATAGGATTCAGTTTAACATTTTATCAACAGCAATTACTAATCATTATTATACTCAAATATTTTTGTGAGTCTTACAAATTTATATACAACAAACGTACTAATCCTGCCTTCTCTGCTGTATGATTGTGTCCCTTTGCTCTTGTGTAAATTGAGCACGTCTTCTCTGATATTCTCTGTTTCTCCTTCGTCTTTCTTCTGCTACCTCTGGAGTTTCTCGATCTCTTCTCAATCTATACTGTTCTCTTCTTCTAAGGCATTCTTCCCTAACCATCATGGACAACGACATTTATTTCATGATTGACAACACGTGTTGTGGCGTGGTAGACGAGATGAGCAGTGCTGTAATCTACACCATTTATTTTTCCGTGATATGGTCGATGACACGAGCATATATGGAAGTGCTGTAATCTATGCTATTTATTTTTCTGTGACATGGTCGATGACACGAGCATATATGGAAGTGCCGTAATCTATGCCGTTCATTTTTTCCGTGACATGGTCAATGACACAAGCATATATGGAAGTGACGTAATCTACGCCGTTTATTTTTCCGTGACATGGTCAATGACACGAGCATATATGGAAGTGCTGTAATCTTCACCATTTACTTTATTGTGGCATGGAGTATAGTGGGCATTAATTCAGTAAGTTTTCCGATTTCTTTAGTAATTGTTTGCACATGGTTGATGACACGAAATTTACATGGGCGACTAGCTAGTGTGGGGCTCACTCAGGCTCGCCCCAACAAAAACAACATTTAATCGTGACACAAAAAGGTATACGAAACGAAGAAAAAAAGTAGGATGTGACTGAGGCTCGAACCCACACATCAAGGTTTGGAATACCCACACTCTACCACTATACCACCAGTGCTTGCTGGCTACTTTTCTTGGTTTTGTACTATTTAAATGTTACAAATATAAAATGCTATATAGTCTAACTCGAAGAAAAAACCAAAGCTGAACCCGACCCTAACGTTAACCTGACGTTTGCCTGTTAAACACAATGATGACTTTCACTGTCTGTATGAAGGTAAGTTTTTGGGTGAGTTCGAGGCAAGCTAGGGTTGGAGCAAGCGTCCTGACGAAGCCGGGCCAACCCTAGCTCGCCTCGAATTCACCCAAAAACTTACCATCATACAACTAGTGTGTTTGATACTCGAGTTATACAACAAATGACCGGCTTGCACTGTGACCGACCAAGTCACAAGATGTTTGCACATGTGCACTTAGGAATGCCATAAATATAGCAAAAAAAATCCTACGTTACAGGCCCATAAATATAGCCACTTCGAAAAATTTATCGTAATTTCAGAAACCAGTACCAATTACGCTGTCGTTCTTCTAGTATATTAATACCTTATGACAGGTGAATGTAATATAACACTGTATATAGTGCCATAGTTGCAGTGCGGCAGTATAATCGGAGGTAGAATTGAATACACAATTTTAAAATGTATTATGGCAATGGATTCTTGCCACATGTTTTCCAAAACATGTCCAATCATAGATACAATAACACTTAACGGGATTAGAAACGAAAGTTGCGGTTACAGGTATCTGTGTTTCGCCTGATGTAATATTTCACCTCATTGTACTACGCATGGAGTTTGGTAGGGTACAGAATCATTGCTGTAAGTAGAAAATAGTGCTGTGTTGCTGCATTAATAATTGGAACGCATAGCGGAAGGAATTACGAGTCACCAAACCAAATTTCAAGATGGTTTGTTGCTTTGTCTGGGTGACACATGTACCAAAAGGAAACTGAAACACAAAGTGAGTTTTGTCTTAAAACCTACCGAAAAGTGACCGTCTGTCAAAAACAACTACCAGGGATTTTTCTAGGGGGGGCAAGGGGGGCGTTTTGCCCCCCCCCCCAACTCTGCCTCAACCAGCCCAATGATGAAACAATGATAAATTGATTTGAAATCATAAAATTTAGTCGATGGCTAGCTAGCTACAATAAAACAAATTTAGCCTAATTTAAGTTCTCCCCCCCGCTCCTCAATTTTTGAAAAACTCGGATTGCCTCCCTCTGAATTTATTTTCTAGAAAAATCCCTGCAACTACACTAACGCATAAGACTTCTACAGCTTGTAATAGCCTGACTATGGCCTAACTTAAGCTTCGCTAGTCGTCTAGGGGTGTTCCAATGCAGCTGTATACGGTGACGGCCCGATACAACTCCAGTTTCAACTCTAAACAACGATATTAGAATACTGGCTATTTCTATACTCTAGTAATGCAATACTTTCAAGAAAGTTCCGCTGTACATACTGTACAAAGCAATCTGCCACACTCGGAAGTAGAGAAGGTGAAACACGGATAACTTCAAACAGACTTACCGCCCACTATATAGTTTCAATATAAAATTATCACGTGTGCAACTTCCATTTCCAATCCCAGTAAGCGTTATTGTATTTATGGCGTAATGTAATTATTTGTGCAACTACTCTATTACAAGGAGAATTAAATAGTTCACATATTATCCAATTGCATTAAATAAATTTTTGCAAACAATCTGAAATTGACAATACAACCACATATGACTACTACAACACTCACATGCTCCATCTAGTAACAACTTGGAACGAGACTCACTCAAGTGACCCAGAAACAATAACGCGGTGAAGGAGATTAGAGTTTGTAAGAAGAACGTTAAACACTGTAAATATTAACAGTTCATGGAACAATTATTACATAGTACACGTACAACTGGCCATGACAGACTAAATAAGACAACTGCCTCCTGGCGAATCCATTCCTTCCAAACTCGCTGCAGTCCATGTACTAGCAGTCCACTTCTACTCGTCATCTTATGCTATAATACTAGTTACTGCTCGTTATCTGTTACTAATAGTACACTCAGAGGCGGCGATGGCTGATGCAACGCTTCTCCCAGCTTTCTTTCCAAGTGGTGCAACCTCGTGGTGCAACATGACGCGCTTTAGTTAGAATATAGTAGTCAAGTGTATCACGTGAGGTATCCTAGAGATGTAAAAAGTTGCGCAGTAAGTGTCTACACAAGATAGATATGGTCTTTTGTCAGTAGAGTGGTTTTTATTAGAGTAGTAGTCTATACTAGTCAGTCACAGCTTAAGTTACCATGTACATGTAATAGTGTCAGTGACAAGTTTGGTAGTTTAGGTGCTCTGTATCACAACAGAGACAGTTAGTTGTTTTCGTTGTTGCTAATTCGTCGGAAGATGGGCGGTTGGCCCACGTGATAAATGGCGCTAATTAGGTCAGTTATTGTAGCAGCACGTGATCATCTCTGTGTGTGTATACTAGTGCCACTGAAGGCTATACCTGCTGGTTGTCAGCCATGATTCCTTTTGGTCAAATTGAACAGTGAAGAATTTGTGACCAGCACTATAATACTAGTATGTTTTTGTGTGTAGTTGAATGGAGCAGTTGTCAGAAGACACTACAAAAGACATCACGCAAGATGTTACACAAGATATTGTAGAACATGTCATAGAAGATATTGCACAAGACGTCACACAGGGGATTACACAAGATGTCATAAAAGACAGTACACATGTTATCAAAGAAGACGTTACACAGACTGTCACACAGGGCACTACACAAGGTATCACAGAGGACGCCACACAAGATGCAGCTAATGATGATATTACACAAGGATCACAAGAAGTCATACAAGACAGTAGTATTAATGATGATGATGGATTATTGGATGACGACCTGTCAGGTGGTAACCATGATGATGATGATGATGCCTTATTAGGTGATGATAGTGAACTTGACTACAATGAGGATATTGATGATGATCACCATGGCAACAGTGATGATCACCATGACACCAGTGATGATATTGTTAACAGTGAAGAGCCTTCAAAGGATTTACCATCACCTGTGAGTACCACCTGCGTGATTGGTTGAGCATCTTGCTTAACTTGTTGAGGACAATGAGCAACCTGCTTGACTGCTTGAACAATTTGCTTAAATGGTTGGGCAACCACTTTGACTGGTTGAAAAACTGCCTCACTAGATGGGCAGGCTAAACCTACTTGACTAATTAAGGTTATGGTATATTTTAAAATGCGTGGGCGGAACAAATTACAGAATCTGCTCTAAATCAAGCAAAGGATAAATAATTTCACCAACTGTGTTGTGGAAGTAATACAACTATTAGTTTATACTGCAGAACAACAATATTCTTGGGTGTGTGGTCCATGATAGAGTGATGTTTTTCAAAAACGGCTGCTGAAAACCAGACTAACAGATTACTGAATCCTTATAATTTCAACAAGTAACTAAGCAACTAAAATATCTAGGTCCTGTGGAAACGATATTTTAAGGTACTGTTTGTGAAGACGTTTTATTAAACTTTTAGTAGTTTCTTTGAGTGAAACAAGCTCTTTGAAGGCTTGTGTCTCTGCCACTGAGAAGAAATACGCCAAAAATGCTTCCACAGGACCTAATAAATTTAATGTACACTATCACTATGCCCTCAGAAGTGCCCATAGAGCCTACAGCTTTTGCTGCATTTGGCGGAGGAAAAACATGATAGTGACAGCTGGGTTCACTTTAAACCTTTCACTCTGCTATAGTATGTTCATGTTGAGCTGAATTCTGAAAAACAGCTAAAAATTAAAGGTGGATTTTTTCTCAACAGAATTAACTTTTCAGCCAACCAGATGATTATTGGTATCAGAAAGGTGTGAACAACAAACATGTATGGTTTGGCTCCAGTACGAGTTTGGGAGGGCTGTAATTAACACTGTACTTATATGGCTTCCCTATTGGAAATGTATTGTGAAAATTTTGATTGGCCGTAAATATTCAAATATATAAACAAAAATATTTTTAGCGGGTCAAGCAGTACTACAAATGAGCCAAATTCAAAGATCGTGTGTAATTGCATCCATGAGTTATTAAATGTTTTTGAGGATTCAGCTCAACATGAGCATACTATAGACTCAGTAGACTGGTTTTATGGCCATCTCAAAAAGTATCGATAGGCATTCAAAAATTTGAATGATTTCCCATGAGTATACCGTAACCTTAAGCTACCTGCCTGTCTGGTTGAACAATTGCTTGACTGAAGCAATCTCCTCAACTGGTTGGGTTAGTTGAACCTACTTGACTGGTTAGGCAACCTGTTTGCATGACTGGTCTAGCACTCATCTTGACTGGTTGAGCAGCCTGCTTGATTAATCGAGCAACAACAACCAGTTAAGGAACCTGCTTAATCTGTTAAACTTGTTTGTGTAGCCCCAGCAGTCACCAGTTGATATCGAGGAAGGAGAAATTTCATCTGAGGAAGACAAAGGAAGAGGAAAGGGTAAAGGGTCAGAAAGAAGTGTAAAGAGCAGAAAAATTAAACTTAAGAAGTCACGTTCTCCAGTTGAACGAGTTAAAGATGTGAGTACAGTTTCTCATTATTATCTTATGATATGACATAACAGGTGTCCACTGTGTGTCGTCATTACCTGGCTGGTGAGTTCTGTGACACCATCACTGATATAATGGTGATGTCATAGGTACTTGTGATTGGGGTAAGGAGTGTCGTTTCTATCATCCTCCACATATGTCTGGTAAGTAGCTGTTTTTATCATATGTTACTTCAGAGTATAGTCTGTGTGTGTGTGTGTTTGTCTGTCATTCTGTATGTTATTTCAAATAATATTTGTGATGTGGTAGGAACCTACACAACACTTAGATGGGTGGATCATAAGAGTCCAGTAATAAATGACATTACTTTACAGGTTTTTGCAATTGAATTCAGCGACTTTGCAATTGAATTCGTCCCGTTTGCAATTGAGTTCGTCGCTTTTGCAATTGAATTCGTCCCGTTTGCAATTGAATTCGTCGGTTTTGCAATTGAATTCGTCCTGTTTGCAATCGAATTTGTCAGTTTTGCAATTGAATTCGTCGCTTTTGCAGTTAAATTCGTCGTAACAAGAATGGCAGCTGGAGCAAACAAGAATGGCAGCTGGAGCAAACACGAAACATGATGTAGCAGCTGCTACAAGAACTTGTTCAAGTACAACAGTAGTAAACAACTCTTTATAAGGCAATAATTCTTCCTCTACAGCCTATCCAGCAACATTCCAAATTCTACTACGATGGGTGTGGTCACTCGCGAGCAAGCTAATTAACTTGTCAGACAGCTATCAACTTCGCATACTAACAGCTTCTAGTGTCTCAAGTGTAACTCTCCATGGCATAAATAGTTCATCTCTTAATGGACCAGGTTGGTTTCTTGGAGCCGTTTTGTTTATGACGAATTGTAATGCAAACGCGACGAATTCTATTGCAAAACCGACTAATTCAACTACAAAACCGACAAATTCAATTGCAAAACCGACAAATTCAATTGCAATACCGATGAATTCAATTGCAAACGGGACGAATTCAATTGCAAAGGCGACGAATTCAATTGCAAAAACCTGTATTACTTTAATTGTTTTTCAGTGGCAAACTGTGTTTCAGAGGCTTTTACTGGCTTGGGTATATCATGAACCATGATAGTAGGGATTGCCCATGTTTTTTTGCAAAATCCTAATAGAACGCACACCTAAAAACCACCTTGAAAAGCATCCTTCAACTCAAAACAACCCTCTGGTGGTTCTTTGCAATGGTTTGGTAGGTCCACTAGTAAGTATCAAGTGGAAAGGAAACAGTATGTGTATTTCAGAAAAAACCTGAAATATGCCCATTTGTTTTATTTATACTAGGACCGTGTCACATACAACCAAGTACATACACCAACGTTGCAACCTACCCATTGGGCAAGTATAAACAGTGCCATAGCAGCACTCAGAGCAGTGTGCGTGTACCTGTGGAAATGATACATATGCATACGTACACAGGCAAGGGAGTTTAACTGGCATCAGAAAACCACAATACTAAAACACAACCTACACAAAAAAACAAGTTAAGTTAGCTATATTGAAAGTAACAATAGTAGGTGTGACGTGTCTCTGAAGATGACTCAGCAGTGAAGTGAGGCTATGCAGAATAAGGGATATGGTGAAGGCACAATTAGCAATTGATCCCTATCAAGCCAATATGGCACAACAGACTCTGTTGTAACTAGAGGCCACTGGTGATGTACCTGTATATCAGCGGTGTGGCATTGGCATAGTGATCACAGTCTATAATATTATGCATACAGCCATGCACAACATACAGGAGATAGTTACACATTGTTATATATGCAGCACTGCATCGGCTTCTTGTTTAGCTATTACAGACTCACAGTAGACTAGTAGTTAAGCCGAGTGGAAAATAATTCCAGCCGCCGGCAAGCCAGATGAAGGTGCCAGTATAATGAAAATAATTCCAGCCGCTAGCAAGCCGGATGAAGGATGAAGATGTAGACCTATTATACAACTACCGGTACAAGTATCAAGACACACGGTAGTGTGTCGTGCGGCCCAAGAAGCCGGCGCGTAACACCCGTGAGTATATTGACAGGAAGAAAGAAAACGCAATTTTCGCACCTCCGTAGCTCTGTGCTTCCTTGATGAAACAAGACGATTTTTGCTGTGGACATTCCCTCCACCTTCAGCACTCCACATTCCAAATTTGAGCGAAATCGCTTCGCGCGTTCCCGAGATATGCGACTTCAAAAATTGGCTCAGTTTCTTCGTTTTTTTTTTCTTCTTATTTTTCTTTTTCTTGTCGCACACTTACAAAAACTGCTATAAAACTCGAACGCCATATCCGATTGCCTTGAAATTTGGTACACAGAAGGAGGATATAAAGGCGCATCTTGGTACCAACTTTGGCTGGAATACGATAAACAGGTAAAGAGTTATGAGCGATTATTCACGAAAAATAACACCAATATGTTGTCACGCCTACAGGGTAAACCGCGTATGGGAAGAAGCTGAAAATCGGTGGGTGAATAGGTTAACTATTGAACCTCAAACCTTTTGTGGTTTGAAAGAAATCGAGCTAAAAAACAGGAAGATACAACGAAAAAACCAACAGTGTGTAACAATTACGCAATCGAGATTAGCTAATAAAAAAAACGATTGCTTGCCACGCCTACCAGATAAACCGCTTGGGGTAATGCTTTGAAAATGGTTGTACAGATGGAGTAATCATCTTAGAAAGGCTCATCAATGGTGTAGAAGAATCAGACTTAAAGCCACGGAGTTATAACACGAAATCCAACTTGGTGCAGCAAGTGCGAGATCGAGATACTCTAATAGAGCAGTCACCCTAATAGAGCAGTCACCTTGAAGAGAATTCAAGAGATCAGCTAGAAACAAGAAACCTGTATAGAAGACCAGCTACACACAAGTCACCCTGTAGAGAGATCAGCTAGAAGAAGTTACCTTGTAGGGAGTTCATGCAACTATGGAAAGGGATAGTTCAGCTAGAAAAAATCACCTTGTAGAGTTCAGCTACAAAGAAACTACCATGTAGAGAGTTCAGCTACAAACAAATCGCCCTGTGGAGAGATCAATAGAAGAAGTTACCTTGCAGAGAGTTCAGCTACAAAGAAACCATCATGTAGAGAGTTCAGCTACAAACAAATCTCCCTGTAGAGAGATCAGCTAGAAGAAGTTACCTTGTAGAGAGTTCAGCTTCAAACAAATCACCCTGTAGAAAGATCAGCTAGAAGAGGTCACCTTGTAGAGAGTTCAGTTACAAAGAAACCACCATGTAGAGAGCTCAGCTACAAACTAGTGGCTTTGTAGAGACATCAGCTAGAAGAAGTTACCTTGTAGAGAGTTCAGCTACAAAGAAACCATTCTTTAAAGAGCTCAGCTGCAAACAAAAACTCCTGTACAGAATTCAGCTACAAATAAATCACCCTGTAGAAAGATGAGCTAGAAAAAGTTACCTTGTAGAGAGTTCAGTTACAAAGAAACCACCATGTAGAGAATTCAGCTACAAACTAGTGACCCTGTAAAGACATCAGCTAGAAAAAGTTACCTTGAAAGAGTTCAGCTACAAAGAAACCATTATTTAAAGAGCTCAGCTGCAAACAAATCACCTATACAGAATTCAGCTACAAACAAATCACCATGTAGAGAGATCAGCTAGAAGAAGTTATCTTGTAGATAGTTCAGCTACAAGCAAATCACCCTGTAGAGAGATCAGCTAGAAGAAGTTTGCTTGTAGAGAGATCAGCTACAAAGAAACCATCATTTAGAAAGTTCAGCTTCAAACAAATCACCTGTAGAGAGTTCAGCTACAAACAAATCTCCCTGTAGAGAGATCAGCTAGAAGAAGTTACCTTTTAGAGAGTGAAGCTACAAACAAATCATCCTATTGAAAGATCAGCTAGAAGAAGTCACCTTGTAGAAAGTTCAGTTACAAAGAAACCACCATGTAGAGAGTTCAGCTACAAACTAGCCACCTTGTAGAGACATCAACTAGAAAAGTTACCTTGTAGAGAGTTCAGCTACAAACAAATCTCCCTGTAGAGAGATCAGCTAGAAGAAATTACCTTGTAGAGAGTTCAGCTACAAAGAAACCACTCTGTAAAGAGCTCAGCTGCAAACAAATCACCTGTACAGAATTCAGCTTCAAACAAATCACCCTGTAGAGAGATCAGCTAGAAGATATTACCTTGTAGATAGTTCAGCTACAAAAAAATCACCCTGTAGAAAGATCAGTTAGAAGAAGTTACCTTTTAGAGAGTTCAGCTACAAAGAAACCATTCTGTAAAGAGCTCAGCTGCAAACAAATCACCTGTACAGAATTCAGATCACCTGTAGAGAGTTCAGCTACAAACAAATCTCCCTGTAGAGAGATCAGCTAGAAGAAGTTACCTTGTAGAGAGTGAAGCTACAAACAAATCACCCTATTGAAAGATCAGCTAGAAGAAGTCACCTTGTAGAAAGTTCAGTTACAAAGAAACCACCATGTAGAGAGTTCAGCTACAAACTAGTCACCTTGTAGAGACATCAGCTAGAAAAGTTACCTTGTAGAGAGTTCAGCTACAAAGAAACCATTCTGTAAAGAGCTCAGCTGCAAACAAATCTCCTGTACAGAATTCAGCTACAAACAAATCACCCTGTAGAGAGATCAGCTAGAAGAAATTACCTTGTAGATAGTTCAGCTACAAACAAATCTCCCTGTAGAGAGATCAGCTAGAAGAAATTACCTTGTAGAGAGTTCAGCTACAAAGAAACCATCATGTAGAGAGTTCAGCTGCAAAGAAATCACCACTGCCCAAATTTCAAGGCAATAGCTCTTTCCAATCTGAAGTTATCAATTGTCAAAGTTGGAAAATTGGATGTGTGGAAGGCCCCTTTTCGCAAATCCGGTCACATATGTATTATATGTGACCGGATTTGCGAAAAAGGGTTTTCCACACACATCCAATTCTATGAACTTGAATGACCATACCTTTGTGCTCAAAGAAGATACTAACCTGAAATTTTGTTCATGTATTAACCTATGTTGTTACTCATCACTGTCCAAGTTTCAAGACAATACTATTTTCCTATCTGACATTATGAACTGCCAAAGTTCGTAAATTGGATGTGTGTGGAAGACCCCTTTTCGCAAATCCGGTCACACATATATAATTTGTACATTTACTGATAAAATATTTAAAGTACATCTACTTCATCTTTTCTTCTTCCTGTAGTAAAGAAAAAAAAACATAGGTTAAAAAAGTCCCAAAGCTGGCCATAGGCCGGCTTTGGGGTATACAAATACAAAAAGTAATGAAATCTAATCCAAAACAGCCAAGCTGTAAAAAAATGTGCGGCCCTCAGAAAGGCTATGGTGAAAAAAGATGTGAAATCCAAGGTGGCGGCCAAGAAATGACTGTGATGGTAGGTTAATGGTAAAAATTTTAATAATGACAATTCAGGTGAATTTTTTGTGCCGCTTCACAAAATTTACCTGAATTGTCATTATTAAAATTTTTACCATTAACCTACCATCACAGCCATTTCTTGGCCGCCACCTTGGATTTCACATCTTTTTTCACCATAGCCTTTCTGAGGGCCGCACACTTTTTTTGCAGCTTGGCTGTTTTGGATTAGATTACATTACTCATTACCTTGCTATTCCAGCTGGTTGTTTATGAGCGCATCAGCTGGTATCCCAACTGGTCATCAGCTGGTCCTTCACTGCATGACGCCTGGAGCGCATATCCTGCACACAAAATACACAGTTACAAACATTTAAACATACTTGTAATGTTGTTGCTTACCAGGCCTCTCTGTGGAGGTTTACTAATCTTCTCGTTCTGAGCAATCTGTAATTAAACAAGGGTGTGGTGCCGGGCGTTATATAGAATTACACGTACGGTAAAGTCATCAGCATGAACAGGCGTCTTATTATACGGTTGTGCCTTCATTCACAGGCGAATCTATCCCCGCTTAGTTCATGTCTCTAGGCCTCGTAGTTTTCTCAAACATTATTTATTATTTATTTATTCATTCATTATTAATGACGTAATTTTAACCGCATTTCGTATTATTCTTACTACTTGGTTGTATAACTAGGACCGCGTCACATACAACCAAGTACATACACAAACGTGACAGCCCCCCCGGTGAGGCTATTAGGAGGTGAAGGCACGATCCCCAAATCATCTCAATATGCCAGTACATCATTGGTGTGGTAATGGCACAGTGATGTGTACACAGTATATGTATACAAAACATACAGGAGAGAACTATACATTATTGCAGTATTGTATGCAGCAACACATTATAGGCAACATCACCAGATAAAAATTATTAGCCAATATACAGCACTGTATATCAACATCAACTAGAGCTACATAGGGTTCATCAGTGGTGTAGCAATGGCACAGTGATGGGTGACACACTATAATTATGCATACACAACTTGCAGGAGATAGCTACACTATACTGTAGGAGTATACAAGCCAGATGAACCAGATAAAGGAAGACAGCCAAGCCAGCCAGAGCCTAGTAGCTATGCCAGGTGAAGGCAAAAAAGATTAAGCACATATTGATCAATTGCCTGACACCAACACAAAGGAAGTTCGCCATGCCAGCTGCACAAGACAAAATTGTTTACTTGTATTTTATATGTAACTGTATTGTAAAGAGTGTGGCCTATGTTTTAATGTTTTCTTGTATTGTTTATTTAAGTGAATGAATCCACTGGCAGCTGGCCAAGCAGCTGGCATGGAGACTTGAGATGTTACAAACATAAAAACTTACTTGTAATCTTCTTGTTTATTTTAAAGTGGCCTCTGGCTCTCCTGCACAGGCATCGCTCTTCTCCTTTGCAAGGGTGTGGTACTGGGCATTATATAGAATTACACGTATGGTCAAGTCATCAGCACGAACCGGAGTGACGATTATACGTTTGTGCCTACATTCACAGGCGAATCTATCCCCGGTTAGTTCTTGTCTCTAGACCTCGTAGTTTTTGAGAACATTAATTATTATTTTATTTATGACGTAATTTTAACCGCATTTCGTATTATTTTTAGTACTTGGTTGTATAATTATTCTTTCACAAGCATAACGAAGTTTACAAGGAGAATCCTGGGATAAAAAGTAACAAGGCTTATTGAATGGATCATTGTGCATGTCCATGATCTATTTTTGATTTTGTTTTTGGATGGAAACAGCCCAAACTGGGCAGTTTCTTCTTGTTAAATTGCCATTGTTCTTGAGAAGCCATACACGATCACACTCAAAGTTGAAGTTTTTTGGTGTGCGCTGCTTGTAGCTAATAGAATCTGTCTTTATTAAACTCAGTATAGGCCAGGAAGCTTTATCTGGGCTGATGACTTTGTTGCAAGGTGGATTTTTCGCTTTGTGATTATTGTACGTGGGTGGGTTATCCAGATTAGATACTCTAATAGAGCAGTCACGTAAATACTCTAATAATGCAGTCAAGTGTATAACAACAATCCTTGCACTGAATTTGACAGCTATTAAAGGCACCGGTAATGTAAATTGTACTCATATTGGGAGACTCTCAGTCTGTATGCACATTGCAATTTGATCAGTTTCATGTTTGTACTGAAACGTTGACGGCGTTACTATGCAGAATGCAAAGTTACACTATTCACCACAGTCTTCATTATCAAAGAAATCCATGTTAATTTGTACACATGATATTGTAGTCAATAGCATGAAAAGATATTGTTGAAGAGATGATATGTTCCAACAACTTGCAGCAAATACTAGTCAATGATATAGCTATGTCTATAGTTCAATGGATTAGTACACGGGCCTTTCTTGTATACTGGTGTTACGTATGTCCTCTTCCAGTCTGAAGGGAGTTCACCCTGATGTATAATGCAGTCAAGTGTATAACAACAATCCTTGCACTGAATTTGACAGCTATTAAAGGCACCCGTAATGTAAATTGTAGCTCATATTAGGAAACTCTCAGTCTGTATGCACATTGCAATTTGATCAGTTTCATGTGTGTACTGAAATGTTGACGGTGTTACTATTCATAACAGTCTTCTTCATAATCCATTACTGGATTAATAAAAAAAATGCACAAACTAGATGAATAAAAAATTGGAAATTTTAAAATGGGAGTGGGGATCGCTGAAAAAAGCCACCAAACAAGAAGGGATTGCTGGCATGGTAATGTAAACCACAAATCCCTATTTTGACTCGCTTCAAAATGACAGAGCATGTAACTAAAGATTTATGACAGAGAGTCAAAATAGGGATTTGTGGTTTACATTACTACCCCACCGATCCCTTCTTGTTTCGTGGCTTTTTTCAGCGATCCCTATTCCCATTTTAAAATTTCCAATTTTTTATTCATCTAGTATATATATGTATATATCTTGTCATTGATTGATTGATTGTGTTTAACAATGTGGTGCTATATGTATATGTTAAAGCATAGCCACGAGTGCTATATGAAAAATAAAGTCTTAGGCGTGCGGCCGAGATGCTAATAAAGCATGAGGCGAAACCGGGTGCTTTATTAGTATTGAGGCCAAGCGCCGAGTACTTTATTTTTCATATAGCATGAGCAAGGCTATGCTTTAACATATACTAAAGTGTTAATGAGAACTATGTGATGTTGCTAGTTTTTAAGTGTGTGAGCATCTTTATAAATGCCACACAAATTTGATTAACAAAGGAAAGGCGGCCAAACTCAAACTATTTATTGCTATCAGAGAATCTATACATGTTGCTTTATTGAGAATCAAATTTGTGTGGCATTTATGAAGATGCTCACACACTTAAAAACTAGCAGCATCACATAGTTCTTTAATATTGTATTATCTGATTAATATTAATTTTACAACTTGCATACCTCACACTTGACCACACTATAATATCAGTCACAGTAAAGCATGCTTTACTTAGATGCACACTTTTTTACAGCTATAAGCTGTTTTGGATTAGATTCCTTTTTACTTGATACTTTCTATGGCTGGCTCATTACTAGAGTGTTGTTTTGAGTTGAAGGATGATTTCCAAAGTGGTTTTTAGGTGTGCATTCTTTTAGGAGTTTTGGTAGCAACATGCTATTATGAACCTACTATCGCGGTTCATGATAGCTCATTATATTGAGTGGTTACTTGTTACTTATGCTGAGTGGTTTATTTGCTGTTGTAGAGTTTATGGAGAAGAAACATTATCGTCATCCTCCTCCTCATGGAGGCATGAGGCCGTTTCCACCTCAATATCCAGTAGGAGACTTTGGGGGATCACCATTTGTTGGTCCGATGGTTCCTGGTCCTTTTCCTCATCCAATGGTTGGTCCTCATTTCATGTCTCCACTAGTTCCTCCTATGCCACCTCCTGGATTATACCACCCTGTACATGAACCATGGGTGCGTGTGTTTGTGTGTGATGTGTAGTGTAGTGTGTGGTGTGTAGTGTAGTGTGTGGTATGTAGTGTGTGTGTGTGGTATGTAGTGGTATGTAGTGTGGTGTGTGCGTGTGGGTGCGTGTGTAGCAGGCTTGTTGTAATTGTAATGGTAATTGTAATTAATTACTAATCATTACCAAATTTTAGGTAATTGTAATGATTAAATTTGGTAAGTAATTACAACAAGCCTGATGTGTAGTGTGTTAGTGTTGTGTGTGCGTCCGTGTATGTAGTGTATAGTGTGTGGTGTAGTGTCAGGGTTGTTGTTGTAGGGTGTACATCCAACACACCATATGATGCCACCACCACCCCCAGCATTTAGAGAAGAACATGGTCGGAGAAGCAACTCCAGGAAGCAAGTTAGTGTGTACCTCTCAGTCATTATTTTCACTGTAATTATCACATCTCTAATTAGTGCTGATCTCCTCAGTTATATATACCAGCAAGAGTTAATAATGTGTTAGGGAGAGTATCGAACTTTGCTATAGCCAATGAAAAATGAGCCCGTAAAGTAGCTCACATATCTTTGTCTCCTCTTGGTAATCTGGCCGCTGTTGATTGCCCAGATTTAACACTTTCTTAGTTTGGTCAGGTAGTCTGCATTGAATCACTATGGCTAAAACCCCATCTAGACGTGTTACTTTCACTATCAGAACTGTAGAGGCATAGAATGGCGACCATGATGAAATCTTGAATTAAGATGTCAAGCATGAAGTTGATATCTATGGCTTTCCAGGTTAGTTGGCTGTGTCTTTCTCTTTGTACTAAGTTCCTCAGCGTGTTATGCCATACTTTTCTCGAGTACACTGTTCTTCACTCTGTAGCTTCAGTCTCTCAATGTGTATGTGCATGCCAGCCAAGCCTACTGAAGTAGTCACCAATCAACACAAATCTCTGAGTTATTTGAACAATGCCATAGAACTTTACAGGCTCATTGTTCACAGGGTATAGTGTAGTTCAACAGTCTCCCTACACCATTATAAACTCTTGATACTAGTACTAATGGGTCTATTAATAACACAATTTCTCATCATCAATAAATACTATCTCATTGTTCTTGCTCATAACATATAGCACTGTTATTCCAACATTTAAAGGGCTTCACAATCCTATGATCATTACCTCGAATTACAGCTGGTCTTGTAGAAATCCCTGACCCTGTTTAGTTACTGGGGGCATGCAGTAGTTGGAAAGTAGCAAGTACAGTACTTATAATATGTTAGGGCTCAGAGCTGGAGGAGTCTGCTAGCTGGGTGAGGTTGAGGACTAAGGTGAGAGATAGCAGGTCAGAACGTCATAGAGATTTAAGACATAAATTGAAGGTGAGATCACATGATGTCACATGATCATCTCATTATCGTTGTACAGGACACTAGTGATCGTTTGAATGATGAAAGGTACAACCATATATGGTGTGTATATGTATCTATCTGGTGTGTGTACAACTCTGTTCAAAATACTCCAATAGAACGTACACGTTTCATCAAACTACTCTAGTAGAACAGTCATTTCCTCAGTTTGGCTAATGGAATGCTTGGATGATTGATGGCCACATAATAGAGGGACTACTGTATATGTCACAATGTGTATGTATGTCTGTATGTAAGTATGTATGTATGTCTGTATGTATGCGTGTACGTACGTAACACTTTCACACCTCAAATCAAAGAAGCCGCCCAGGCTACATTTTGTATGTAGCCCAGCTAGCCGAGCTACATACGAAATGTAGCCAGTCTACAACTGGGCAGTTATTATACAGACGTTGATGCTGAAATCGATTGTGGGGATCGATCAACACTCACATGATTAGGATGCATGACTTGGATTTCGCTATGAAAACCACTCAGATGGAGAGCGTTTTGTTATCCTTGCCATCCTATGAGTTGAAAAATGTTGGGCTAAGGTGAAAACTAGTGCTATAGCTTATTCATTCAATCGTTTCCACACTTTTTCGAATATGAACACACCCCCATCACGAAGCTATCACTCTGCATGGAGTAACCGCTCTACAAGCAAGCTTACCTATCTAGGCCTTTAGTGAACTGCATAGTTTTCCCATAAACGATTCAGTAGCACTCATTAAAACAGTAAACTCGTGTAACGGAAATTCTCCGTAATATATCTAGGATATGTCTGTTTATCATAACCGAACATAACCAGAACGTACTAGCTGCTGACTCATAATCGAAAATTTTAGGTATGCATATATAATACATCCAGTGGCTGCACTTGTATTGGTTTGGGTGCCTTGTACAGGCTATCGACCTATTAAGTATTACATATTAGCTGTAACACGGGCATTTGGGCTTTGCCTAATATGTATGCCCCCGGGCCTGTGGCCCTTGGGCAGTTGGGCATATATATCAGGCAAAGCCATCATGCCCATGTTACAACTATTACATGTATGTATGTAATTTGCTTTATTTTCGTGTAAAAATATTTTCGTAGGATTTACGTAAATGACTGCTCTATTAGACTAGTTCGATCTTGTATAAAAAATTTCGTACAAATTTTGCATACGAAAATTATTTTACAACGAAAAAAAAGCAAATTATGATATGTATGTATGTACGTATATGGTGTGTATGTGGTGTATATGGGATACAACATACTAACAATTCTTAATCTCATGATACAACATTGAATAAATAGAAAGGCAGAATTAAATACAGTGGTGAGAACTAAAAAAATACAATTATCATATAATGGCCTAGTGTAAGATACCAATCATCATTGTGTATATACATGAAAAGAGTTCAGCTCATCACATCCCATTTAGTCCTCCGTTCTGCTGAACAGGCTTGATGACTCGTCCACTACGAGTAGTTGTTGTGCGGTAAGGTCCACGGTGATGAACCAGAACTGAGGGAGGTAAGAATCAGTGTTTCTTGCTTGTGGATAGAGCTGGGCGATTTACCGGTATCATACAGTACAATGGTACTGTATAGTAGGGACGATGAAGGTGTGGACGTGGTTCACGAAGAAAAATCTACCCAAAATCATCTTCAGAAATCCTTCACGGCCATTTCACAGTATTGGCCAGGTATAAACAAGCCCAAATATGTCTTCAGAACGACCCGAAACGTTTCCGACGAGGAGCTATGAAATTTTTAAAAGTATTATTTTAGCAAATTTTCTACTGCCTCACTGCCTGTCTCACTGATGTGTTCAGTCAAGTGTAGCGGAAAACTGGCTACAGCCTTGCTTCTTTGGCGGAAATGCTTCGAATTTTGTGGAGAAAAAACCTTTCACAATATTAAATACCTACGATGTGTGTGCTACTGTCTTACTGTTTTATCTTTGATCCTTCTTTATCGTGGCCATCTCTCATGGGTACGGCTTCCATCAAAGCATGCGCCCCAACATATTGGAATAAACGTGTAGCACAATTGTAGCAAGCACGTGATTTTAATGTTGGGATACACCTCGGGATATGCTGCTGCCTGTTCAACATCACCACTACACGCGTAAGGATTAGAGTGTTTGCTTTGGCTCGAAGGTGGTTTCTTTTCCGAGTTTAAAAACCGGTTGTATATGGCGCCTCTCTACAGACTCTATGGGTAGCTTTCCCAGAGCATGCAATTTTTTCTTGTACTTGTTGTTAGTATTCAGTGATATTTAAGTCATACCAGTTTTGATACTGCCTGTTTTTTTTTTAATACTGCCATACCATCTGGGCACTATGGCCTCCCTCTGGGCTTGTTTCATCCCATATTTAGAAGGTAACCAGACATGTGACAATGTTTGTAGGTAGGTGCTGATGTAGTCAGCTAACCAAACTATGTAAAGTTTGTTTGTGGCAATTTATACCTGAGCTACCATGGGTATTTGTTTAAGGTAAATGGCAGTTAATACTAATGGCTTTTACATTAATACTGTGATATTTAGTAATACCGTGATACTTTTTATGGAAGGTATACCGTTTACTATTTTTCAATACCGCCCAGCACTACTTGTGGATGCTCTTTATAAGGGAGGTGTCTGGTCTTGTTTTACCACTGGATTCTGTGTATCCTAAAGAGTTCGGCGGTATTCCGGTATATTTAGTAATTTTCGATACCTGAAGTCCACCAGTATTATTAATTGCAATATCGACATACCGAGCATGCTCCAGATCACGTGTCATCGTGTCAGCACATCTTTCATGGCCAAAATGGCCGATTCTACTGAGTCTGCTAGTGCTTTAAGTGCCAAAGAAGAAAGCCATTTCTGTGGTGTGGGACCACTTCGGACAACGTGTCAATGGTGAAGAGAGGGTGATAGATAGTGACGTAGCTGTTTGCCGTCGATGCCACAGTAATGTGCAGGCTAGTGGTGGAAACACATATCTACTCTCGCATTAGAGGGTTCATCACCCCGCACAGTGCACGCAAGTACTCCAGTTACAAAAGGTGAAAGCAAAGGAAAATGACAAGAGTACACGTGCATGTTTGTCTGCCCAAGCCCAGTATTCCATCCCAGAATTGTTCAATAAAGCTCAGAAATATGAGAGGGCCTCACGACGATGGCTTAAAATTACGAACTCCCTGACATATTGTATTTCAAAAGAAATGTTTCCTATCTACACAACAGATAAGGATGGATTTTGGTGCTTCGTAACAACTGTTGATCCCAGGTATGATATACCTTCTGCAAAGTACATGTCTGGCACAGCAATACCTGCACTGTATGAGAAAACCAGGTTGCCAGCGATATTAATAAAGCCAGGTATTTTGCAGCAACCACAGATATGTGGTCAAGCTCTACTATGGAGCCTTACTTAAGTTACTCCATTTGTTTCATTGATGATAATTGGATTCTATAAACAAAATGTCTAAACATTATTTGTGCCAAAACATCACACTGCTGACAATCTTTGTGAGGTTATGACTGAAACACTGACCCAATGGAAGCTTGAGATGGATCAGCAGGTCTGCATAACAACAGATAATGGTAGTAACATCACATGTGCTGCTACAAGTAGACTTAGGTGGATGCGCTTGCCTTGTTTTAGTCACTGCTTACACCTTGCAGTGGTTAATTCAACTAAGGATGATTCAAGAGTCCAGCGTACTGTCAGTTTGTGTAGGAAACTTGTGTCCACGTTCTCACATAGCTGGAAGAAAAAACGTGATTTGAATAAGACACAATCAGATCTTGGCTTACCTCAACACTCTTTAGTTACAGATTGTGTAACTTGATGGGGATCTCAACTCAGCATGACTGAAAGAGTTTTCGAGCAGGAAGCCTGTATAAGGCAAGTGTTAGCTACTGATTGTAAAAATGCCCACCTCAAACCAACATGGCAAGACTTGGATGTCCTTGAATCAATGGAAGCAGCTCTTGGGCCACTTGAGGATTTTACTGATATGCTTTTGGGTGAAATGAAGGTCACTGTGTCTGCAATCAAACCAGTTCTACATATCTGAAACAAAAGCTTTAAAGAAATTTGGGATTACCTGCAGAACAAATATGATGTGGACATTAATGAGCTGTTAAATGTGTGCACTTACCTTGACCCTTTATCGATGTACATTGAATATGGTGGGAGTGCTACTCTGGTAATCGATCGCTTGGCCCGAGAAGGTGTCGAAATCATAGAAGAGCAGACGAGTCAACCAGCCAGTGGTACTGGTAGTACACCACCAATAGCCACAGGAGTTTCTGAGTGCACATCGTCAGCATCTAACTGCTCCAACCTCACAAAGAAACGTAAACTGTCTTCTTGGTTGAAGGAAGCAGCTGAAACTCAAGTACCACCTGGTGAACCTTTGATACCAGGACAGAAAGCAAAGAAAGAATTATAAGAGTATGAAAGATTGCCATTACTGGATTCAGAGCTAGATCCACTTGAGTGGTGGAAGTTTCACCAAGTAGTCCTCCCTACACTGTCAAAGCTTGCACAAATATACCTTTGCATTTGTGCAAGTAGTTGTGCATCGGAGAGGATTTTTAGCTGTTCAGGAAACATATTTTTGAAGAAGCACACTTCGCTGAAACCTGACAAAGTAAACATGTTGGTGATTTTAGCTAGATACCTTAAATAGAACTTTTACAACTTACCATGCTATAACTTTGTTATTATAGCGGACTTGCAAGAAAATGCAAGCTTTTTGAAACTTGTATGATTTTTACCTATTTTTCAAGTATAGTAGTTGACTTGCAACTTGAACTTACTTATGTCTTTGACAAGAATGATATACCGGTATACTGTGATATTTTTGTAGTATCGATACCAACTACTAATTTCTTAATACCGTCGAACTCTATTTGTCAGTAGGGGTGTACTTTATTGATGTGAACCAAGGTCCTGTCCATCGTGGATCTAACTTTACAGAAACTTCATTGCTCAGTTGGACTTGCTGTACAGAGGAAAGCTGACCATCTCTTGTAGGGGTAAATTATTATTATTAAAGCTTTACAGTGACCAGCACTGAAAGTCTGACAGCAACATATGCTGTAGCCTTAGGATTACCTAAACTAACAACGATTACAAGGGCTGAGACTTAAATGACTTATAGATGTTGCTGTTCTGCTATTCTGATTGTTAACATCCACTATCTCCAAGAGCTTTCTCTTCAGATTTTCAACATAGTGTGACTGATCGACCAGTACTGTCAGTGAGTGACACAGCAATATCAGCAAACCTGGGAACAAAAGTTAGAGAGTGATCTGACATCTTTTGAGCACCTAGGAGTATGGCTGGAGTAGGGCTCTATCCAGGAGGTTTTCTCTGCAATTAGGCTTACACTAGCATTGACTAGGATAGCGGGTTTACCTGTAGAGAAAGGTATCCTGGTTACGGCATCAAACTTGATACGTGAAGGATACCGACCGTAGAACAGTACAACAACAATGTATTCACACTATTCTTAATGATGCACTACATACATGTGAGCAATAATAAACTACAAAACCCACAATTAGGGGCTTCCCTGTAGAGCGGTGCAGCACTACTCTACTTTACTCAAAATTCTTTTGATGTGGTAAAAGGAATGTATATAATTAACAAATTGACTTTGATGTTGGTGGCAAATTGACTGTTTTACCGTTCTACTTTATTTTGCTGGGGAAAGCTCTGCACAATACATGGTAAATGTTACATACATGCTATTCATGTCTTCAGGACATCCTCTGGGGGGGACGTAGAATATCAATCCATTGTCTCATCTGGCACTTCCCTCTCTTAGCTGCATCTCGTATTGGCCGATTAACATGAACGTTAGTTTCAGGTTGTCCCAGATGATGGTCACTTTGCACATGTGTGCTTGTTTCCTCTGCAGTCAACTCAAGGGGATATAAACAGTTGACAGGACGATTTGTTTTCCCAGTTGTGGTACGAATGTTGGAAGAACGGATTATCCTGTCTTCCCCCTTGTTTACAGATTCAATCACTGCCATCCTCCAGTTGGTGTCGTTGTGGATTAAAACAGCATCCCCTGTCGAAACTTGTTGAGTGCTACTGTCACATGCTTGGTGTGCTTCTCTCAAAGCTGTGAGGTACTCACTCTTCCAGCGGCTCCGAAAGTGTTTGATGATGTGAGCTTGTTTTTTAGCTCTGCTTCTAATCTCCGAAGTGCCTCCACCAAAGTCAGGATCCTGGATTTCATCTTCAATTGTTGAATTAACAATCCTTCTACCGTGGAGTAGATGTGATGAGGTTATTGGCTTGGGGTCTCTGGTGTCAGACAACTTGTAGGTCAGAGGGCGGTTGTTGAGGATATTTCGACCACACTGTGAAGGTTTGTTTTGTGGGCATCCTGATGATAAGCTCTGTGAAGTGGTGATGAGAAAGGAGAAGATATGTTAATCTTGCCAGTTCTGTAAGGGGTGTACATGTATGCGCCCACCACAACGTAGTAGGTCATCACTGTCAAGAAACAGTCTCAACTGGCATATTAAAGGTAAATGGTGGCTCTTCAGTTTTAAGGTTACAATTTCATCATGGAATGTTAAGCACTGTACTTGGCGTATCCAATCTTAGGTTAGCTCGTGCTAATTGTGATGCTGTTAGTAGTCCTATCAGCCTTGATGTGGAGTTCTGTCTGCAGTTGTGGATGAAGTGATGTGAGTAAGCAGTAACTGCCATGAGCTTGAAGGAACAATTTGGCGGAGATGGTCACAGGTGAGATATGTCCCAAAGGGTCAAAGATTGTAGAAGCCCATTTTAGTATGTCTCGTTTGGTTGTTATTGTAGTGGTGAGTGAAGCAATTTGGCTTGGGGGACAAGTAGATTAAATCTGAATGGGTATCCCACCACAAGCCAAGAACCTTTACTGGATTGTTTGTGTCGGCAGCTTGGTGTTGTTTGGCAGCGTTCATCAGTTCGGTATTGTTGGAGGCCCAGGATTGCAGATTGAAGTTGGCAGTGTTTAAGATTGATCTTGATTGTACAAAGTAATCTAGAGAGGCAGTTTTGGTCTGGCAGCCAGAGACTACGTTGTCGATGTATAGGTTACGAAGAAGATCCTGAGAGACACTTGAGCCATTACGTGTCAAATGATAGGTAAGTGTGGCCTGCAGCGTAAACAGAGAGCAGGTGGCCCCAAACAACACAACTCAGAGTCTAAAGGCATTAAAGGGACTGCTTACATCACAAGGATCTGAGAGCCACAGAAAATGAGTAAAATCTCTGTCTTCATTGTCTAAGTAGACATGTAGAAAAGCCTTTTCTATGTCTGATGAGAAGGCAACATTGTGCTGTCGGAATCCAACAAGAATGGAACAGAGATCAGACATGGGGTCAAGTACATTTAAAAGTACTTAAGTAAAGTACAAGTACTTTTGAATTTTCCAAGTACAAGTACAAGTACTCCTGCAGCAATCAAGATAGTACTTAAGTAAAGTACAAGTACATGCTGGAAGTACTTAAGTAAAGTACAAGTACATTTTGCTGTAGTAAAATATACACTGTATTCAGTGTATTGTAGTATGTAAGTGTGCCTAGAGGGGTTGATACTTTCAGGTTTTTGTCAACCATTCTCTCTCTTAAACTCTTAAAATGCACTGCCTTAAACAGCAGCATTGTTTTTGTTTGCTAGAAAGCTATGACATCATTAATCATGGCAACATGATACATAGTATGGTTGGGGAAGGCAGTAGAAGAATTGCAAGTAGTTGTAAATTGCACCTTCATACAATTTTGTTATTCTCATTGTACACCACTGTGTACAAACTATACGTATAATGTTTGCAGTACTTACAAGTACTTAAAAGTACTTTAAGTACTCAAGTACATACAAGTACTTAGTGAAGTACTTGAGTATAAGTACAAGTACATTGGGGAAATTAAGAAAGTATTTAAGTAAAGTACAAGTACTTTCAAGTTTGTACTTAAGTATAAGTACTCATGTACTTGGCCCCATGTCTGACAGAGATCATTGACAGATGGGGGGCCGGGGTGTAAACAATCATTCAAGCTTGGCGAATCTGCAGATGGTTTACAACTGCAGTCAAAAATGATGCAGTTTTGGGGTTGTTGAGGATTCTTTATGGATAGGATGATGTGGGATGTAGTGGACAGAACCTCTTTCACAGTTATCATTTACTCTCTTGATGAATCCTCTAGTCTCTTGTTCCTTGATGATAGCATCATACATCCTTAGAAGTTTTGGTGTCTTTGCCAGCTGATAAACCATGAGTCTAGTTCTTCTATAACAAACAGTGTAGTTGGAGGGAAGGGGAGGATGCTTCCAAGGAAACTTGAGACTATATAGGCCCCGTCTGGTTGTACTGTTATCTTGGTGGCCATATACTTATGTAAAAAATCAGTATCTGAAGTCTCCATAACACGTTTAGTTCCCGTGGACTCCACATTCCAAAACCTGCAATGTGTGGCATCCTCTGTAGTGCAGGACAAAATGGACACATGAAGACCAGTTGTGTCAGCTGGTTGTGAAGGCAGTGGGCCTGAGAGTAAATATCCCAATTTGGATTGGACAGCAGTTGGTCCATCACCACGCACCACATGAATTGCCAATAATAATCTACACCTATGAGTACAGTGAAGCCTCAGTTATCCGAACCCCTTGGGACCAGGGGTGGTCCATAAGTCTGAAAAGTCTGTATCTCTGAAACTGTGTGTAGATAACTGTAAATAGCATAAAGGAAAAAAAATTATCAGTATTATCAACTACTCTAATAGAACAGGCACTACTCTAATAGAGCAGTCATTTCTGTAGTTCGGTTAACCAAGAATCTGGATAAGTGGGGTCCGATAAATGAGGTTCCACTGTACTGGTGTGTGAAAGTTCTCATCACTAGTGATTGAATGAGCCAATGTTAGTCCTTGGAGATAGGGAAATTGATCAAGATGGAGTTTTGAACAGGTGCAGTTAGCTTGGGTACAATCAGGACAGAGATAGGTATCTGGCCACCATTCAGTGTATGATTGGAGATTGTTGTGACAGCAAACCTGAAGATTTGTGCCCCAAATGATGACACTGTGATGAGGTCATGACAGATTGGTGTCAGTTGCAGCATGTTAGCTAACTCTTGAGTAATGAATGAGCATTGAGCCCCTTCATCAAGAGAATGTGGCCTTCAGTGGTAGTTGAGTCTCCTGATATGTCCGCGATGGCAGTTTTTGGGAGGCAAACTCTAGTGTAAAGTGTGGACAATGGTGGAGGGGTCATTGTGGTAAGAGCTTGTTTTGGGGTTTGCTGAGGCTCTGAAGTTGTAGAAGCTGAGCAGAAGATGAGGTTGTGTTTGTAGAAGCTGCATCCAGATTGGTAGGAGATGAAACTGTTTCTGGCTGTACTTTGTTGTGTTGGAGTTGGCCTTATGTTGATAGTGAAGGCATGACAAAGAGTTGTGTGGTGCTTCTTATGACACTCTTGGCAGCTGAACTTGGATGTGCATTAAGATACTTTATGGCGTGCCAGGCAATTAAAGCACAGACCAGCACTCTTTACAATGGTGAGTCGTTCTTTAGGGCATGTGACTGAGGTACATGAGCTGGTTTTGTGCATCCCCTTACAGAATGCACATACTGGATCTCTCCTGGGTTTATCATGAGCCTGAGGTGTTTTGTGAGTAGCTGTGTGAAAGGAGGCTGTGGTAGGAATGGTACTGGCTTGGGTGTTTGATTATTTGTATCCAACTGGTAAGCCAGCTTCAAAGATTTGTATCTCTCTTAACACCCTGGTCAATAATTCATCAGCTGTCTACTCAGCATTGTAATGGTCATGGCCATGTGCATTTTATTGTCAGGTGGTAATTTGCCCAAAATAGCAGTGGTAAAAGAGAGCAGTACGACTGAGATGATTTTCCCAATGCTGACAGTGCTCTAATGTGGCTCTGTAATGTGTCATAAAATGTCTGTAAGCTGGCTAAAGTGTTAGATGGTGGTGATACATTAAATAGTGCATCCACATGGACATCCACTAGTTTATATTGCTGCCCAAACCTTTCCCTCAATGAGTGAGCATAATTGGTATCAGACAGTGGGAAGCCACTGATAATGCGGGATGCTCCCCGTGCAGCTGAGCACGCAGACAGTTGAATTTCTGTATTCCTGTAAGGAATGGGTTAGAGTCTACTGCTGCAGAGAAGGAATCCAAAAAGGTCTGCCATTGTAAGAGGTTCCCATCAAATGTAGGCAGATGCAGTTTGGGAAGCCTGCTGTGATTCATGTGTATGTCTCTACTAGTACATGTTGGTATATCATGAGATATTGCATCACTCACCTGTGTCGGATCACTGCCTGAATGGAGCGGTTTCTTAGTCACCTCGGTTTCTGGCAAGGAGTATGCTGTTGCCTAGGGAGAGTGGTGGGTGTGGTTTGTGCTGAAGCCAATGTTGGTGGGATGTCATCAGGCATTATGGGAGGGTGGGTGGGACGTGCCACAGCCAGTGGTTGATTGGCTTTCTTCATGAATTTCGTCAGCACAGCTATTTGTTGTTCTAGAGTTGTCTAGTAGGTATCTGCATCAGAGCAGATAATCAAACATGACAGCACTATTGCAGAGATGATTCAGAAGGAAGATGAGCTAGAACCAGAGATATGTGTCTCAGCTGTTCAACTGTAGTGGCTACCAATATTCTCGGCGTGGACCATTGAGTCTGTGCTGCTGGAACAGAGCCATCTTTAGGAGGAAACTTGGACACACCAGCATGGCTGATCATGTGATTGAAACAGCCGATGCTCTCCCTGTTGAAGTACCCACCTGACCATCCAATCTCATGGTATGTGTATACGCACACTCAGCTGGAGTAATGGCAGTTGCTGGCATCAAGTAACAGCCCTTGGTGTACCCCATGCAGTATAGCTCTTGGTGTGTCCCTGCAGTGTAGCTCTTGGTATGATCCCTGCAGTGTAGCTCTTGGTGTGTCCCTGCAGTGTAGCTCTTGCTGTGTCCCTGCAGTGTAGCTCTTGGTGTGTCCCTGCAGTGTAGCTCTTGGTGTGTCCCTGCAGTGTAGCTCTTGGTGTGTCCCTGCAGTGTAGCTCTTGGTGTGTCCCTGCAGTGTAGCTCTTGGTGTGTCCCTGCAGTGTAGCTCTTGGTGTGTCCCTGCAGTGTAGCTCTTGATGTGTCCCTGCAGTTGTAGCTCTTGATGTGTCCCTGCAGTGTAGCTCTTGATGTGTCCCTGCAGTGTAGCTCTTGATGTGTCCCTGCAGTGTAGCTCTTGATGTGTCCCTGCAGTGTAGCTCTTGATGTGTCCCTGCAGTGTAACTCTTGATGTGTCCCTGCAGTGTAGCTCTTGATGTGTCCCTGCAGTGTAGCTCTTGATGTGTCCCTGCAGTGTAGTTCTTGGTGTGTCCCTGCAGTGTATGTGCCTAAGGTAAATGGTGAGGTATGAATTAGTGCCAGTTGAATGACTTAGTATGTATGTAACATTTACTATGTATTGTGGGTTTTGTAGTTTAATATTGCCCACGTGCATGTAGTGTGTCATTAAGAATAGTGTGAACATGTTGTCGCTGTTTTGTTCTATGGTCAGTATCTGTCACGTATCAAGTTTGATGCCGTAACCAGGATACCTTTTTTGTACAGGTAAACCTGCTATCCCAGTCATTAATGCTGTGACTGAAACTGACCGGATTAAGCAGCATATTGATGCTAAATCAAATGGAAGAGATTCAGCAACTTTGTGTCAAACGACGTGGCCTCAAGGGCAGCATAATGAAATTGTTGGCTAAAGTAGATGAAGCAGTTACTGCCGAATTGAAGAAAGTGCAGGATCTACGTCTGTTGGTAATTTCTTAAAGGAGCAATTGGGTTGAGTGAAACCCTGTCTAGAAGGGTTAATTAGATGGTACTGCAATTCACTGGTGCAAGGGGAGACTTGGTGAATATTTATCTTGATTCATTGTGCTAACTTGTTGATTACTCTCCCTTTCCTCAGTAAACTTCGTGCGACTCAGTTCTTCATGAGTAGTGAATCTCTCTTCTGCTGTATCTGGGAATGAATGTGCCAAAAAATGTCGTATTCAGATGCTATATGTATCCATCTCAGCTTCAGTAATCACCTCACACACTGCCCATGCCCGTCCCTTCAGCAACATTGGTGTATGGAACATGGTGGTTGGTGGTGGTGATGATGATGAGGACCAATCTCCAATCACTATTAGCATCACTATCAGCTCACTACTATTCACAACCTTTTACAGTGGGCATTAAAAAGGAATACTTCATTTATTAAGGTTACGGGTTACCCAGTAAATAATTTTGTAGGCGCTTTGCTTATAGTTCTGTTTTAACCATTTTGCACGGAAGAACACACTAAAATAACATAGTATATTAACGTACAATAATACCGAAAGCGGCGATACACTCAACAAGGGATGCGCTTGTACAGAAATGCAGGCACTAAACAGCGAAACTGTTGAGTTGCTATTCATCAAAAACCAGGTTTCATGGGAAGCCACACCATGATATTTAGCATTAATAAGCTATTACTTAGTGATTTCTAGGCCGTCACGAACGAATTGAATTGTTATCCGATTGTAACAGCACTGTAGTGCACTCGTGGTATTTCCGTAGCAGAACTAATCGTCATTATCCTTGAAAGATACGATAATTAACCAGCCTCTAGTCAGTTTTCCCACAAAGTCTCTACGACAGGACCTAGATAATATAACCACCCATTGACACTGCCATAACAAATTAGTACTAATTAGCTGACAGCTGCTATTTTTGATGAATAATAACCACATTAAGCAGTAGCGCTAAACGCTGGTTCAACCATATTGGGGAATTAATTTTATGCTTGACTACCTTCCACAGTAAATTATTAACACTCATTTTGTATGATTCCTCCGCTATTATCACGTGGCTATACAACACTTTAAAGTTAACAACCTTCTCACTAACACCTGCTTGAGTTTCGTGCCAATATTGTACCATCCATTATCACGCATCGAAAAATAATAACCTATTATTTAGCGCCTAACCCGTAACCTTAAACCTCTTGCATGTCTTCTATCAAGAACATCTCACTCAACACCTGTCAGAGTAATATGTTGTCACTTTGACTTGATAAAATCACTTACTGACACCTTCCCTCCAACTCGCTCACATTTGAACTCGCGATCACGTGATAGTGGGCATTAAATGGAATTGTACTTTTCTTTGTCCACTGATGTTAGTAAGAAATAACAAGGAATTGTACCTGCAGCAATGATTTTCATATAAAAATCTGTGTGGTAGCGTGAGAAATCGTCACGCGTCAAATCACGTGACTTACAACATTAATGACGGTGGGGCACAGGCCCCAGTGTAGCTACGCCACTGGTGAGGACGATGATGATGATGATGAATGGGACAATGTATAGAGAAGTACTACCAATTTTAATCACCATGTTTGCATGTAGCAACACATCAGGGCTATGACACAAGTGGTGATGTTGTCTGGTCACTAACATCATTTAGTGGACTACGAATGTTGTTAACTTGACATGTTCTGAATCAAAGAATTGTGATCATTAAAAAATGATTGACATTAGCAGCTATTTCTTGCACACCACATTTGATTTCACCCTGGTGCTGCACTCTTTCACAGTTCAGTTGATATAGTTATCACTTGTTGTGTAATTATTAAGTCCCAAGATTAACCATGTAAGCCAGTTATGGGACTGAAGTTGAAGAAGGGAAAAGAAAACTTTTAATACCACCAATCATCATCAGCAGCAGCACAGATTTGAAACTTTTAAACAACTACCACTTGGCATCTTTTCAATGGAGTGGCTCATAGTGTGTATACAAATAGCTGCCTGCCTGCCTGCCTGCCCTGCCCTGCCTTCCTGCCTGCCCTGCCCTGCCTTCCTGCCTGCTTCATTTGACTTCCAGCCTTGTGATTGTGGTCAGGCCAGGCCAGGCAGACAGCCACCATTTTGCACTACAATAACAAACTTACCAGTGGCATGTGCCTTTGGGGTTCCAATGAGTGTGTACCCTCTGCACCTCGTCTTTCCATTTATCTTCAATCAGACTAGTTCGTCTTGTCATTGTCTTGTTCATGCAATAAAAGCATATTTTCCCTATCAACACTTTGCTTGAGCAGCATTAGATGCCACAAAATTATTTAAGGTGACACTTGGTAGAAATTCACGTACCACTTGAACACATACCTAACAATGTTATTAGCAACTGAACTAACGTGAGGTCTCAGCTTTCTTCACCAAACTACAATAGTAGCATTTCTTGCTGGGTCATTTGCAAATACGACTTTCCTGAGTGTTGTGGGTGTAGCACAGTGCTAACAATTCTTTTATTTTTAAACTTTGCATGGGATTGAGGATCAAAGCAAAAAAGTGTTCTATATTCACCACACAAGCACAAGTGTTCTATGTTGGGTAGTTATAGAACACTTTAATAGACCACAGTTCTATATCAGGAACTGCCAGGTCTATTTTGCAGGTTGATAACATACTTTGAGTGAGTAATCACTCATTCTGGCAAGTGCAACCAATCAACCAAGCCAGTGTAGGCTGATAGCCAGACTGTGCTGGCTAACCACTGTGACCAGTCAACCCAACCAGTATGAGCAAAACCACTGCATTTAATTTATAGACACACTTGAAGATTTTGATGATGGTTGCTTGTGGTCAGCAACAGTGAATGTTCTTACTACGTTTTGTTCACACAAACAGACGAGTCCTACGACTATCACGGAATATGCTTATTAAAGTATCACAATTGAAAACTTGTAGTTGTTGAAAGACAGACTAGACTCACAAAACAACTAATGAAGGTGTAGTACAGTGCAACACAGGCGAAACACAGGTGCAATGCCTATTCTACCAATGATACCACTAGTCCGTGAGTTTCTAATTGTTTTGCGTGTCTTGTGTGTACCTCAAGTTGACAGTTCTCTATACCAGATAAAGCACTGCCTTAACTCATGCTATACGGGAAATATAGCACTCAAAGAGTTGTCTCTTTTCTGTGCTATATTTCTTGTATAGCACTCACGGAAGTGCTTTATCTAGTTCATATAACTCTTCTGACATGGGGTCTGCAACAAGTGAAAAATTTCCTATGAGATGTACAGCTGTTACGAGCTTTAGATTTAATGCCAAGATTTATACTGTCAGGAAGCAAAATGGTCTCATTGTTTGCTTAAAATTTGGAGATACAAGATTTACAGATTTTCTGCCATGGCCTACAACATTTGTGCACTGTTGGTTACACCATAAACGTGGCCTACACATTACATGTGCAGTATTGTTATGCTATTTCAGCAGCTTCTTTTTGTTGTTGTAGTGATGACAGTTTAAAGAGGAAGAAGGCTAAAAAGAGGCAGAGAGAACAGAGATCATCATCATCTGATATAAGATCAAAGCAGAAAAAACAGAGAAGATTACCAGATGAACGGGTGACTGGACAAGAGCAGCTACGTGTAGACAAGAAGGGCAGCAGGTAGCTCTGTGTAGTGTGCAAACCTGTTTAGCTTGTTTAGCCTGTAAAGCTTGTTGTAGTCAAGACTCACCACAATGACTTACACTATATGCATGTGTATGTACCATAGATCTAGTTTGTCAATGTGACAATTAGTTACCTCCTAACAGTGTCTGGAAATGTAGATGGATTTAAGTTGTTTAGTTGTTTAGAAACGAATTCCTGTAGAAATTGCACTACTAGAACAGAAGTTATTGGCAACAAAGAAATTCAATTAAGCGTGTAGGCAAGAACAGGCACCTACATAATGGGAATTGTATGGCTTCACACATTTACTTCCAACGTCACCTTAAAGGTGTTAATGTTTTATGAAATTGCTAAATAGCAGCTAGGCTAATGCTCTATCAAGATACTCAAAGAATCAGTAAGTAGCAAGTCATCTTCAGCTAGAAACAAGTCACCCTATGGAGAGTTCAGCAACAGCTCAGTTTAAGTCACCTTATTACCTACACGATAATTAGTTTTGCACCAATAATCGGTTGAATAATTGGTTGAATAATCGGTAGCAGCCGATATGAGATGATTTTGCAAGTACTGGTATTGGCTATGAAGAGGAAATTATTTGCTGATAACCTAAACCCACAATCAATCATTAACAACAATAATAAACATGTGACAGTATTAAAAGAAAGCAGTGAATGCAGAGGTAAGCGGTAAACATTTGTTTGCTGTACCTGTTTATAACTATTTAGGCTTGTTTATCTGTGAATAGTGTGGCTGCAAGGCTGTAATAGGCTGTGTATATTTATCAGCTGTCCCACGCAATTAACCAATCACTAGTTGAAAAGGGTCTGGAATCCCACCAAAACTCCATTTGAGAAGCTGACTTAGGTGTTTTATCATGAACCATGATAGTGGGTTCATAATAGGGATCGTCCATGATTTTTGCAAAAACTCTAATAGAACGCACGTCTAAAAACCACCTTGGAAAGCATCCTCTAACTCAAAACCACCCTCTGGTGGTTATTTGCAATGAGTATTGGTCCACTAGTAAGTATCAAGTTAGAAGGAAACAGTATGTGTGTTTGGGGCTAAAACGAAATTTGCCATTTTGTTCATATTATTCTTCATAATATTATTTTGTTTCACTCATGATGTACAGCAAAAGTTATTCACTTTTTCATGCTAAAAACTAGATAGCCATGCTTACTGAATCCTTCCTCGTGTCCATGACCTATTTTTGATTTTGTTTTCAAATGAGATTGGGCTGTTTCTTCTTGTCACGCACAAGAAGCCATACAAGCTCGTGCTCAGGGTAACGTTTTTTGGTGTGTGCTGCTTGTGGCTAATAGAATCTGTCTTTATTAAACTTAGTATAAGCCAGGAAGCTTTATCTGGGCTGATGACTTTGTTGCAAGGTGGATTTTTCGCTTTGTGATTATTGTACGTGGGTGGGTTATCCAGATTAGATACTCTAATAGAGCAGTCATGTAAATACTCTAATAATGCAGTCAAGTGTATAACAACAATCCTTGCATTGAATTTGACAGCTATTAAAGGCACCAGTAATGTGAATTCTACCTCATATTACCAGACTCTCATTCTGTATGCAGATTACAATTTGATCAGTTTCATGTGTGTTCTGAAAATTAATGTTGACGGTGTTACTATGCAGAATGCAAAATTATACTATTCACAACCGTCTTCATTATCAACCATAATCCAGTAATGGATTAATAAAAAGTACACAAACTAGATGAATAAAAAAATGGAAATTTTAAAATAGATGGCTGAAAAAAGCCACAAAACAAGAAGGGATCGCTGGGGTGGTAATTTAATCCACAAATCCCTATTTTGACTCGTTTCAAAATGACAGAGCATGTAAGTAAAGGTTTATTACAGAGAGTCAAAATAGGGATTTGTGGTTTACATTACCACCCCAGCGATCCCTTCTTGTTTTGTGGCTTTTTTCAGTGATCCCTATTCCCATTTTAAAATTTCCAATTTTTTATTAATCTAGTAACTACTTGGCTTTCATTTCCATGATAGGGGTTATGGCACACTGATAGCAAACATTGTAGAATATGCCACACAAGTAATTAAATTATTGCAATTAATGTTGTACACACACATAAACTTTAGATGATTTTTGCTCCTTCTCTGACCTATAGAATTGAAGAATATCGATAAATATCAGCATATCGGCTACAGGAATAAGTGAAAATCAGTATCGGTAAATGTGAAATATGCATATCAATGATAATCATTTTATTCTATTATGCAAAATATTTACTCAGAAGCAAAGCTATACACGCTAATAATTCCTTCTCTTGTTCAACAATTCCTGTAGTAAAGGAAGCCACATAGCCGGCTTATGAATGACTTTGTGGCTTGCAATTACAAAAAGAGATGATATCTAAACCGAAACAGCCAAGCTGTAAAAAATGGTGTGGCTCCAGGATGAAAGAAGTTGTAAAATCAAAAGTAGCTGCCAAGAAATGGCTATGATGGTAGGCAGGTGAATTTTGTGCTGAACATGTTGGAGGCAGCACAAATTCACCTGAGTTGTCGTCGTTAAAGTTTTGCCATTGACCTATTATCACATCGACCCATCATCACATTGACCCATCATCACATTGACCCATCATCACATTGACCCATCATCACATTGACCCATCATCCATATTATTTTTTTACAGCTTTGCTGTGATAATACCATCTATGGACAAGTGTACTTTATTTTCCTTTGTATGACAATAAAACACTTTGTGTGAATGTGATATAACCATACATAGGCATAACCTACAGAGAGGATGGAATGATCATAACCCCTGACAAAGTTGTCAATGATGTTACCTTAGAAATTAACAGCAAATTAATGGCTACGCACTGTGATTCCAGTACAATAATCACACAACTCAGTCTTACATTGTTCACTAAACTGTCTACCATTGTAACAAATTCTTGTTTGGATTCATTGGCTGCTTGATGCCTTCATTGTCACACCTCAATAAACAGATAGCTGTGCAAACTGTCCATTACTCAGATAGCTAGCCATCCTCTTCATTCTTCTGTCCCAGTACAGAATTTGGTGTCTCAACTTGCGTGTGACAGTATTGATCACTAGAAATTAGCTAACCTACTGATAGTCACAAGTTGGTATTGACTATTAGTGTTCTCACTGCCACCGTGGCATTCAAGATCATCATGATAAACTACTTCCTTCTTGATTGCAACTCCAGATTCACACACTAAACCAGTAAAAGCACTTTGTACACTTGTGTGCTGTGGTCAGCACTCAGATGTGGTCTCAAGCCAAATATACAGTACACTTGCTTCGCCTCATTCTGTATTTGTCTCTTGACCACACCCTTATGTTTATTGCACTCACCAAAATGCTTTAACTAGTATATAATGGCCAAGAGTTCAAGTCCCAGCTAATTGTTTTTCACTGCTCAGACCTTTTCATCACACCTTTTTAAAAAATATTATTTTTGGCAACCACCTTTTAAAGCTTTTTTTTGTCGTAATATTATTTGTTTTATTGTAGTGTCCATACTGAAAGCCTTTCATGTTCAGATGCAGCCCACTGCTAAACTATCGATATCATAATACTGTAGCCAATATATGTATCGGTAGGGCAGTCCACCTCACACATCCACCACCTATAATGGGTCAGTGATCTAATGATAAAAGTAGCTGCTATCCATTGTCATATTTACTCCACTCTCACAATTAAAAGATTGCTAGAGTGTAGAACTAGTGCATTGTTTAAAACATGTGTATACAGTGTGGATATTGTTCACACAGGAGAACTGTTGCCAGGAGACAAGAACATCATGGAGACCATAAAGTGAGTCATAGTAATAGTTGTGCTGAATGGGTTGTCATGGTTACACAGGTAACTAAACGTGTCCAGGATAAGAGCAGCTGGAGCAACAGCAAAGTGTTGCCACGTTCTAAAAGGTAAGCTATTCTGTGGACAGCAGAACTGGGAGGAGAGAGATACACCTCTCTCTCAAAATGACTTGCTTATAATATTGCTCTTAGAATGTTCTCTAATACAACAGTCAAAGTGTTTTTACAAGGGAATAAGCAAAGAACTTTTTAATTGGAATTTGATTCTATTATTTCTCAGTGTCTACACACACACATACATGCACACACACACATACATGCACACACACACACACATACATGCACACACACACATACATGCACACACACACATACATGCACACACACACACACAACACATGCTAGTGGTATATAATAGATGTTTTGTTTGTTGTTGCTGATAGAAATGTAGGAATACTAGTATTAGGGTGTTAGTATTGCTTTCTTTTAAGTTCTTGTCTTTATATGAATTATATAGGCAGCGGTTGCGTGATGGTGATGATAATTTAAGGAGACCACCAAATTCAGAGGATGAGCTTCCTCATGATGCTACTCCACAACCATCAGGAGAATCTGACAGTAGTCCTTCCTCTCCTTTTGATAGTCAGCTGGTTACTCCAGCTAATAGGCAGGTAAGACCCAGTATTTTGTTGTGTTTCCTCATCTACTAAACTTTGTAGCTACGTAACAGTGCTTATTAGTATCTCGAGTCAGCCTTTCACCTATCCAGGGGGTATCACTATTAATTTTGATATTTTCAATGTGCTAGCATTATATGTGACCAGATTTTACAAAACCGATCCAAATTGCACATCAAACAAACACCACCAGTGAATAGCTACACTATCAACCCTCAGTACTACTCAAACCATTGAAGCTGATTTTAACAGACATCTTTTCTGGGTGGTGTGGAGAGTTCGAATGGCGGTTTCCGGCCTTGTGAAGGACCTTGCTTGGCAAGAATCAGTGGCTTACTGGTGGACAGCTTGATAATGTTGGCCAGACCGTTTTTCTGTTGATTTTGCTACATATCAGCCACTAAGGAGCCAGCACAGCCCTGTAATCTCATGTCTGGACTCCAATTGTGGTCTGCCTCCATTTTGTGGTCTATCTCTTGTCCTCCCCACCACCCCCCACCCCTTTGTGAGTACTCGTGATACTACTTCGCTCGTCCAACTGCTCAAATTTTCTATCTAATTTGGCAGGAAACTCTACAAGCAGTTACTAAGTACTGGAAGTGATCTGAAAGATAATAAATTGATGCAACTTTTGTGTGAATTTCATACATGTGCTTGCTATCCTTGGCAAGTTATGGTGACTTGAATTATTTGACACCATTAATCTTGAAACTTCTAATGTGTGATTTGGATTGTTTTTCCAAAATCCAGCTACAAATCCAGCTAGACCAATAAAAAGGGTGTGTGGTCATTGTGATTACATAAATAGATTGTTAAGTGGAGTAGTCTCCTTGCTAGATAGCTATTAATCCATTAATGGGCATGGCCTTGATCCAGTCGTGAAGTTATACAGATATCTACCAAGTGAGCATAAGCACTTATGTAATTTTGTGGCATCTAAATATGCTGCTCAAGGAAGGCAGTGATACGGAAAATTCTTGATATGGTTTCACTGCATGAAGAAGAGGATGATAGCCTGATTGAAGACAAAGGAAAGACAAGGCACAGAGTCGTTGGAACCCCAATAGACACATGCCATTGGTGATTTTGTTATTGTGGCATAAAATAATGGCTGTGCGTTGCTTCATTTGGCTTCCAGCCTTGTGACTGTGGTCGGGTAGGCTGGCAGACGAATATTTGAGTTCCAGTGATTTAAAAAAAAATTATTATTCTATATTCAGCCGCCTGTAACTGTTTTCTTGTTTTTAATGCTGTATATACTAGTTAAAGCACTGCCGCGAGTGCAATATGGAAAAAATACCACGAGGACGTCGGCGAGAGACTAATACAGCACAAAGCAAAGCCGAGTGCTGTATTAGGTTCAAGACCATGCCTGAGTGCTATTTTTTCCATATTGCACGAGCAATGGTGGTGCTTTAACTGGTTTATTGTACTAAAGTAGTGGCTGCGAAGTGTGGGGTGGCAGGAGGTGAGTGCCTATCCTCGCAAATTCAAAACCGTGTGTATTGCAGTGATTAACTAGCTATTCGAGGCATTATTCATACTCGTTCATACTGCACCAGTGTGAAACTAGCTACTTAGCTTCAATTGATTTGAGCTTCCGAGAGCAACGGTAAATGGCCGACTGCTTGTTCCTCGGTCGAGGCCTGGCTTTATGCCCATGAGTAAGTCTGTGACTATGTTATAGAGAGGCTTAATATCGTGTTTTGCAGGTGAGAGTGCATTTATAGAAGCCATGGTGTGGTGTACCACAAAGGCACTGGAAGCAAATTTATTAACTTATCGTGTTCCACCTGGCTTTACAACGTGGACAGGAGTCACTTTGTAGTGTTGACTAACGCTGTTCCTTTGCTAACTGCATTCACTAAATTCACTTGAAGGCACAACCCAAAAATTGTGCACTTTTTCATAAAGCCATGAAACTTTCCACATAAATAGTATTCCTCAATACATGTATTTGTAGATATAGTGCCATCGCTGATTTGACCTTTGGTGACCATTTTTGTACAAAATTTTTGTCTTTAACTCCCTAAGGCAGTAATTAACATGTTAAAACATGGTACCAAACAAAAGGTCTTGTTGATAGAAACAACTTGGTTTTTATTTGAGGTCAATAGGTGATTTCATTTTTTTATTACTTGGAAAATGTGATAAATTTATGCATAATTATCTGCCCAACACCTCAAGGGCAGGTAAATTTATCAAATTTTGCAGCTAGTAAAAATGATCATAACTTTGTAATGAAATCACCTATTGACTTCAAATAAAAACCAAGTTGTTTCTATCAACAAGATCTTTTGTTTGGTACCATGTTTTAACAAGTTGATTACTGCCTCAGGGAGTTAAAGACAAAAATGATCAATTTTCTGTACGAAAATGGCCGTAAAGGTCACCAACAGTCAACTCAGCGATGGCACTATATCTAAAATTACATGTCATGAGGAGTACTATTTGTGTGGAAAGTTTCATGGCTTTATGAAAAAGTTTCATGGCTTTATGAAAAAGTGCACAATGTTACCAATTTTGGGGCTACATCACTATACTAAAATGGATTTCAGGTTAATTCACCCACTTGTATTTAGGTCATGGCATTGTTCTGTGTGTTTATGATGTGTCATAATTGTTGAATGGCTTCGTAACATTGCATTGGTTTGGTGAAAGGAATGCGATAATGTGTCTGGCATTGGTCATGCTTTGGTCAACTTGTTTAGTGTTTCAACAGTGCTGTATTGGGATCAAGGAAAAAATACAGCATGCTTGGGCAAATACAGCACAGTTGAAACAAATACAGCACCCTGCCAGCTTTGAGGTGTGCAGCCAGGTGTACAATATGGAAATAAAAGTATGCTTTTCACTTTGATCTTTTCACAATAATTGATGTTAGATGGACTAATATTATTCTGTAAAGTGATTTTCATCACGTAAGATGTCTCTATGATGATTTTTAAAGGAGATATTTAGATGGTGCACGTCACTTGTGGGGGGATCCCTACTTAAGCAGTACTACTGTACTGTTTGATATGAACCTGGCTACCTCGGTGTATTGCACTTATGTACACTCATCATCTTCAGTCATCGGAAATTGATAAACCCTGAGCATCTGACTTGGGGTGCACATAAGTGCAATACACTTCGTAGATTTATATAGAAGTTTACTTGTAGTGAATTATTGCATGACTAAAGTTTTACATATCATACTAGTATGAGTGTCTTGTTGAAAACAGTCTTTGCAATGATCCCATACTAGTTATTTCCTAATGGTTGTTTAGATACTATTGTTGATATTGTTGTTGACATGTTGAGATTTTTTTTAAATGTCTGTTGCTATATTAATAGAGGGACCGTCATAAGAGACCTCTAAATCCTGATGATGAGAAACAGCGGAGATTACGTGAAGAGTTGAAAATGGTGGACAAAGCTATAAAAAGGAAGATGGCCAAACGAAGATGATATTAGTTTGTAATGTCCCAAACTTGTTTTTTATGATTGTAATAATGAGATTGAACAAGTAGTGACATCACGTGTACATAAAGGTACAACATAATAAGATAATAAATGTTCACAGAAAGTGGTCAATAAACTACCAGTTATTTGCTATAGTTGTCATGTCGGAACAAGAAGGTAATATATTCTTGTTACACATATTCTATTAGAAGGTAATATATTCTTGTTACACATATTCTATCAGAAGGTAATATATTCTTGTTACACATATTCTATCAGAAGGTAATATATTCTTGTTACACATATTCTATCAGAAGGTAATATATTCTTGTTACACATATTCTATCAGAAGGTAATATATTCTTGTTACACATATTCTATCAGAAGGTAATATATTCTTGTTACACATATTCTATCAGAAGGTAATATATTCTTGTTACACATATTCTATCAGAAGGTAATATATTCTTGTTACACATATTCTATCAGAAGGTAATATATTCTTGTTACACATATTCTATCAGAAGGTAATATATTCTTGTTACACATATTCTATCAGAAGGTAATATATTCTTGTTACACATATTCTATCAGAACATTGTCTCACACTAGCAATTAGCAATAATTTTTTCTGTTGCGGTTCTACCCATAACTGTGATGGACGAAGTTGTTGATGTAAAGGGTATTGACCTAATCTTTAGGACTTAGAAACCATACACAATGTGAGATTGTAAAATTTCTAGTTATGGAAGTTTCAAAACAACAGAGTTTTATTTAAGTGTGGAACTGGTATGCAGTTGATAGAATGTCAAATCATCCTATTCACAGACTACAGTAATAATAGTGTGTTACAACAAGGATACAAAGGGGTAATTACAATAGATTACAGAGGGGTAAATTAGGGGTTACAATAGATTATGGTGGGTTAATATAAGTTATGACAGCTAGAGTTACATAGGTTATTGTGGGCACAATGGGATCTAGTAGTTTATGGTACTAATCAAACACTTCACCTCCAGCTGGTTGTATAAGTTGGCTTCAGTCCATACATGTACACTGACAGGTAACTGGAATACAAGCATAACTTGACAATGGATAAGGCCATGAGCTTGATTTCTTCATTGTACAAGTTGCTTTGTCAAGTATATTCACCAACTGCAGTATGTACAATACATGTATCATCTTTGTGTTGCAGTTCTTTTAGGCATGGACATAATAGTATCTTTAACTATCATTGGTAACAGTCCGTCAGCATAAAGTTAAAACAGATAAATTTTAATTTTATAGAAGAAATTTGTTGGAAAAGTTTAGGGTCCTTCTGAAAATATACGCCAAAACCAATACAGGAAAGGCGAGACTGTTTTTTGGGTGATATTGTTGAACAAGATCTAGAGAGCCCATGGCCAATTGTAAATCTCATATCCATAATCCCTAATACACAATACTGTATGATGGAAAATGTCTACTGAGGAGCAAAATGATCAGATCTAGATAAGGACTGCCAAAAGACAGAAGCATTATAAAATCTATTTTCCTATTGTTATTACTATCATTAAATACATTAACATATTGTTAATGGTTTTTTATGCTATATTATTCTCTTGTGTGAAATTGTGTCAGCAAACACGTACAGCTGCAGGAGAGACATTAATACAATCAGACACTGAAGAAAGATCAGAAAGCTAGCTATTAAACAGAAAATGCACCATTACCACATAACACCTGATCTAATCCACAGTTACTATTTGTAAACTACTGCAATGTGTAACTATGTGACCTAGTACCTGTTGTAATTTGCTCCCTGTAACCCATCGTAATTTACTGTAATTTGTAATCCACATAAATCTGTTGTAATTCACTACATAACTGTAACCCGAAAGTACTGAAATTCTGTTGTGTAACCCACCAATTGCCTCTATGCAAAAACAGCTTGGCTCTAAAAATGTGTGTCTAAAAGCAACAATATCTGCAGCAGTGGTAGCCCACATCCCATCATGTAATACTATTAACTACGTCATAACTGGCTGACTACACAGTATAGGGTTATAAGTATTCAATGCTCACACTATAATATATATAAACACACATACAGACACCACATAATAATTATTAACTACATCATAACTGGCTGACTACACAGTATAGGGTTATAAGTATTCAATGCTCACACTATAATATATATAAACACACATACAGACACCACATAATATTAACTACATCATAACTGGCTGACTACACAGTATAGGGTTATAAGTATTCAATGCTCACACTATAATATATATAAACACACATACAGACACCACATAATAATTATTAACTACATCATAACTGGCTGACTACACAGTATAGGGTTATAAGTATTCAATGCTCACACTATAATATATATAAACACACATACAGACACCACATAATATTAACTACATCATAACTGGCTGACTACACAGTATAGGGTTATAAGTATTCAATGCTCACACTATAATATATATAAACACACATACAGACACCACATAATATTAACTACGTCATAACTGGCTGACTACACAGTATAGGGTTACAAGTATTCAATGCTCACACTATAATATATATAAACACACATACAGACACCACATAATATTAACTACGTCATAACTGGCTGACTACACAGTATAGGGTTACAAGTATTCAATGCTCACACTATATATAAACACACATACAGACACCACACAATATTATTAGGTATAGCAATGAATAAAGTGTCAAGTGGCCCACAAAGCCGGTGCTTTAGTCAATTCAATTTTATCTTGTTGTTCCACTGTGAGGTGGCTGAAGAAGTTTACTCCTGTCAACATCTCAATGTTCCTAATAGTTGTTAGGGAGTCCAGGAGATATCTTGTGCTATCATCCTAAAATAACAAATTTGGTAGCTACAACACACTAAATGCTTATTACCGACACTTCTCAATACAATAGGAGATAAGAGCAGTTTTTGTGTATATTATTTATTATACAATAAGGTAGTAACTTTTGGATTATGGAGGTTGCAAAAAACACTGAAACCAGCCTCACAAATCTTCATGACACCTTGCATGTTTACTTATTTACCAAAGGACAGTGTTGGACCAAAAGGTAGGGACCCGCCGATTATGCTGGCATAATTATGAGCATAATAGGTAGATATTTTGTAACAGTATGAATTCTTGCTTATAACCCTCACAGAAAGATCGATATACTCTAATAGAACAGTCAGTAACTCTAATAGAACAATCACATAGCTGACTGTTCTATTAGAGTATATCGATCTTTTCTGTGATATGCATTTTAACAAGTAAGTTTGTGCTTCAGCCACTATAATTTATTCGTAAACTGGAAATTATTAGCAGAGCATGGTAACTGAGGCATAAATAATTGGGCATAATTTGAGCATAATAGGTATTGAGCATAAATTTAAGCATGATAGGTAAATTTTTGAGCAGTGCAGCATAGCACAATAGGTAAAATTATGAGCATAATCGGCGGGTCCCTACCAAAAGGCATAGCCTGTACGAGGGTGATACTCCTAAAGGCATAGCCTGTACGAGGGTGATACTCCTAAAGGCATAGCCTGTATGAGGGTGATACTCCAAAAGGCATAGCCTGTATGAGGGTGATACTCCTAGTACACTGAAAACAAAAGGCAGACACAGTACAAGGACAAAGGATAATAAGGTACAGTAATAAACAAATTAAACAAAACAAAACTACATACACAACAACCAAGCCCCAGTATGACCTGAAATACTTACACTTGTTTGAAGACATTAGTAAATAAGCCAGTCAGTAGGCAGTAGAAAATTCCTATAAATCAATTACTAAAAGGCTGGGGTTTAAGGACTTAATTTTTTCACTGTTCAATATTGCTTCAGTCTGACATGTGCCTTTTGGCATACCGCAGTACATACAATGGATGCAACATGGACTTACCTTTGTCCCCTTTGTGTCCCATTTCTCTTCGCTGACAACTCGTGTCAGAAAATACAGTAGTCTTAAAAAATAATGTCTACATTACTCTTTGTTTTCAGTGATGTCCAGCCCATTCTGCAATCAATAGCACAAGTACTAGCATCATTTAGGCACCTGCATGCTTTACTTAAACTGTTCCAATAATCCACCAGGTTGGGTAGAGGGTACAGTACTATAATAATCATAATTATGTAGGACTTGACTCAGTCTGTTTATATAGTCCATCAAATTTTGACTGAAATGCTTCCTTGATTATCCAAACCTCTATTATCCGACACTTGGTTATCCAAACAGTAGAAATGACTGTTCTATTAGAGTATTTAAACAGGGTTCTGTTATATAAATGAATGGACTTTGATTATCCAAACTTATTGAGCTAAGCAACATTTTTACCACTTACTGGAGATAGTTCTGAAGTTTACAGAATTGTTACAGCTTACCGAGCAATGGGAGATGCGTAATACTATGCCAACATAATGATGTAGCTGTTTTCAGACTATAACATTTTTTTTGTCAGACTTGGTCACAAGTGGTGTGAAGTTGTTATTTTGAAGGTTTTCAAAGTTATGTGTAGCTATATAGATATTAACTTTATTCTATTGCTATAGAAGTATAAATTTTGGGATAATTGTAACATACGCAATATTGCAAAGTCCTGTACACGTGCTGTAGGCAGGTACTGGTGCTACACGATTGCAGGCACTTTTGGGCTTAGTTCTACCTCACTGATACTACCAATGTGTCATGAAGAGGCTGGTCTCTGCTCAACGTACATTTTTTGTAACTGCAAATCTCCATGACAGTGCTACTGTACTTTATGATCTTACCACAAATTGACCTCTTCAAATATATGCCAAGTTTGTTACTGTAATCACTACATTATACACTCTCTATTTGTTCTCTATAGTGTATTGAAGAGAGGAGACTCTTTCTAGTACACGAATGCAAGCAAGACTACATGTTAAACACTTCTGATGAATGCAAGTAACATTATCTGTTTCTGTAACAATTACATTGTTGGAGAATCAACCAGCATATTCTGACCAGGACCAGACCGAGTCATGTTTCATCAGGGTTAAACAAATCTCATTCCTTGTAAAAATTATAAGAATCTGACCTAGATTACATCATACAATTGATGTTATTATTATATCCCACTAAAGGCCTGCAAGGAGGCTACACAGCTTGTGAAATGGCAAGGACTTAACACCATATAAGGAGTCAGAAACTTAACACCATATAAGGAGTCAGAAACACCATATAAGAAGTTAGAAACTTTAAACCATATTTGAATGCAGACCAGACTAATATTAGGCCACTTCAACTTGATTTCCTGTTTCCCGTCCACTGCCTGCATGGTAATTTAGTCAAGCCAGAAAATTCCATTATTCTGTAAATTGATGTATTCTAAGTATCATGTGATTGTTTTAGTCCAGATTCTTATCATACACCATTGAACACATGGTAAAGGTAAGCTCACAGGTTATTTGGACTAATTTACTTGCAACTTTATCCATGTAAACTTGAATTTCCCACCTTGTAGCTATGTAATAGAGTACATCGGTAGTAGTCAACATAGTGGAAATTTCTGCTTGCCCTAATGGCAAAGTTAGTTTGGCCAGGACGGGAAATCAATTTGGAGTGGCCTAGGATTATTCCTCTGTCCACATTCAACAAGCTAACACTGTGCTTGACAATCATGATGTAAGGTATTGAGTGATTACTGGTGATATAAACAAGATGATGTGTTGTAAAAGGAACTTCTGATCAGTTAGTGCTGGAAATAGGAGGACATGACCAGGAGCCCATAAGCGCCGTAAGGTGCCTTACGGCGCTTATGGGCTCCTGACATGAATGTGACAATAAAACAAGTTGTCTAAGTTACAAAGTAACTCACTGATGGTACACCACTGTTGACATGTTTAAACAAGAAGGTCATTGTCAGTAGGTTATCAACTGGACATTTGCTGAAGGTGGTAATGTTTGTAGCATTACAACGTGACAAGATCTTGTAGAAATGAGTTGGCACAGCAACATGTTCATACCCTCCTATCCACCTGTTAATAATCAGTGAAGTTTTATATGTTTGTATGTTGTGTACATGTATGTGAGACCACAATACACATGACTCATGTGAGACCACAATACACTATACATATCACTTATATTATTGCCATGGCTACTATGAGTGAACATCTGTCACTTGTTTATGATAGTGGTAGGATTTGGACTTAGGACACCTCACTAACAAGGATACCTTGATAATCAGGACACTTGTCCGTGGTCCCATTTGTATTAGTGTACACACATTTAGACTCCTGAAATCAGGATACCTCAATCAGGACACTTTGATAATCAGGACACTTGTCCATGGTTTCATTACACCCCTGAAAAGAGTCACACAATGATGGAGACTGCAGTTTGTGGTTGTGTGTAATGAGTCTGATGGGCTACTAATTGTTTTTATGTTTTAATTAAAAGTAAAACCACTCATATACTGGAACTTTCAAAACACACCTAATATAACATCTTTAAACAGGCTGTAGGACCAGGTGTCCTACAGACCTTCAGCACTTGTGCTGTAAAAGCCTTAATAAATAAAAAAATCTCATAAAATAAGTGAATTATCTACAATAACTTATATTGGTAGTGAAGGTATAACGTACCAGTTGTAGTTACCGTCAGGGTCTCTCCTACCATCACCTAACACACATCCAGATATCACAAAGATGGTAGAGTATTGCAGAGCCCATTCTCTGACTTTGTTCTCAGCTACCAGCCATAGCCCTACCATCAAGTGAACAACTACTGACACTAGAGGACATGATATTACCTGCATTAAATGGATGGTACTGTGGTGCCATGTTGGTCAGGACAAATGTAGAGAGTTGTGCAAAACGATCATAGTTAAAATCACCTAATACATTTTGATTATATTAACTACAATATTCTAAATGAAGCACACTTACCACTAGGTGCTAAATGTCCTCGGTCAAACCCAGATCGATAATAATCAGTACAATTAGGATTATCTGAGATGGCTACTCTTGGGTCTCTCCTAAAACAGTTCTTCCTCCGTACATAGTTAGCAAAACTCTGTATAAAGTACATGAAGGGTATAAAGTACATGAAGGGTATATAGTACATGAAGGGTATAAAGTACATGAAGGGTATATAGTACATGAAGGGTATAAAGTACATGAAGGGTATATAGTACATGAAGGGTATATAGTACATGAAGGGTATATAGTACATGAAGGGTATATAGTACATGAAGGGTATATAGTACATGAAGGGTATATAGTACATGAAGGGTATATAGTACATGAAGGGTATAAAGTACATGAAGGGTATAAAGTACATGAAGGGTATATAGTACATGAAGGGTATATAGTACATGAAGGGTATATAGTACATGAAGGGTATATAGTACATGAAGGGTATAAAGTACATGAAGGGTATAAAGTACATGAAGGGTATATAGTACATGAAGGGTATATAGTACATGAAGGGTATATAGTACATGAAGGGTATATAGTACATGAAGGGTATATAGTACATGAAGGGTATATAGTACATGAAGGGTATATAGTACATGAAGGGTATATAGTACATGAAGGGTATATAGTACATGAAGGGTATATAGTACATGAAGGGTATATAGTACATGAAGGGTATATGGTACATGAAGGGTATATAGTACATGAAGGGTATATGGTACATGAAGGGTATATAGTACATGAAGGGTATATGTGACTGAATTTGACAAAACCCGGCTTCGACGCACAAAATTTCGTTAGGAGATATGGCGATTTTAAGTAATCATTGTGTAATAACTTCCCAGTGCCTACAGCTGTGCAAACAAAATTTGCACCAAGTATGCATCTATTTACTAGCTATGACTGAGTGGGTGTATACATTTCTGATACCCAAAATTAGCCCTGTTTTGGGCAGCTTTTCTCGAGTGGGTAATAATATCACAGGTGATAGTAATAGGGTGGGAGGGTGGGGGTGGATGGTGGTCTTAATATACGGGTATAAAATGGAGTAAGAAGACGATTGGAATCCAGAGGCCAAGTTTGGGCTCTCCATGGCCCTCAAATCACTCCAAATTGACCGAGAACACTATTGGTGAGCTCTCTGTGAAGTCCCAGCTCACTACACACCATTATCACAAAGCCATGGCCATTCAATGGCGCCAATCTCCCACTCGTGGCTTTGACAGGGTCGGAAGAAAGCTGCCACAGAAACCAGACTTGCCAGTCCTGAAGGAAGTACAGTGTGGAATGTGATAGTGTATTAGGCCAGCAATCCATTTCTGGTAAAAACGTAAGTTTGATTTTGTGTGTGTGGAAGCCTTGTTATGTGAAATCCGGTCACATATAGTACATGAAGGGTGAAGGGTATATAGTCATATCACTTTAATACATTACTTATTGAACACATGTGCTAGGGAAGACTCGTTTAGTTCGTAGGTTGTAATAGGACACGCAAAAAATAAGAGATCTTATGTTCATCATAATTATTGTGATCACATGTTCATCATATTGTGATCCCATGTTCCTCATATTGTGATCACATGTACATAATATGTGACCCAGTCTGGGAAAACCAGTCTTATTTAAAAGAATCAAGAAATGCCGGTTTAAGTACTCAGTGCGTTGTAGCTCAAGCTATGTGCACCAAATTTTCACATGTTTAACGCCAATTCCTCATTCACTCTACAAGTAGCCAACAGCTAAGCTTCCCACGATTTTAAACTAAGGTTGCTGTATCAGGCAAGCTTTAAAAGGGGTGAGAGGTGGGGGTTTGGAGGAGGGTCAGAGGCTGTTTAAAATCTTAAAGAAGAAGGCGTAGGGATGAATTAAGCCAAGCTATGAGCCATTCAAGTATCAAAAGTGGCTAAAATGAAAGGAAATTTACAGCGCATGTCTTTATTCAATACCACGGAGCTGTACAGCCATACATAGCCATCCCCGGGCTGGCTAGAGCTCCATTAGAGCTTCAGACCACTCATACAGATTGCCACTGTGCTTGGGAAAAGCAGCCAGCAAAAGCAGACCACTCAAGTCTAACTGATTTTGATAATGAAATTTGATAGTTCATTCATGTAGCTTTGTGTTCTGGTGAAAATTAAAATCTGCTGTAATAGGCGATAAGACTGGTTTTCCCAGACTCAGTCACATATTGTTGTGATCACATGTTCATCATATCGGCCAGTTTGTCTGAACCATCATACCATGATGCTTTTTATTTATTTATTTATTAAGGCTTTACAGCACAAGTGCTGAAGGTCTGTAGGACGCCTGGTCCTACAGACCAGGCGTCCTACAGACCTTCAGCACTTGTGCCATCTACCAGTGTGTAGATGGCACAAGTTGCTATTTTTGGCAATTTTTGGGCAGTCTTAAAGTTGCCAAATCTGGCTCCGTAACATACCTGCATATTGTCATTGCCGCCATATTGTTATTGCTGCCATATTGTTATTGCTACCATATTGTCATTGCCGCCATATTGTCATTGCCGCCATATTGTCATTGCCGCCATATTGTCATTGCTACCATATTGTCATTGCTGCCGTAATGTCATTGCTGCCATATTGTTATTGCTACCATATTGTCATTGCCGCCATATTGTCATTGCCGCCATATTGTCATTGCCGCCATATTGTCATTGCCGCCATATTGTCATTGCCGCCATATTGTTATTGCTACCATATTGTTATTGCTACCATATTGTTATTGCTGCCATATTGTTATTGCTACGATATTGTTATTGCTGCCATATTGTCATTGCCGCCATATTGTCATTGCTACCATATTGTCATTACCGCCATATTGTCATTGCTACCATATTGTTATTGCTGCCATATTGTTATTGCTGCCATAATGTTATTGCTACAATATTGTCATTGCTACCATATTGTCATTGCTGCCGTAATGTCATTGCTGCCTTATTGTTATTGCTACCATATTGTCATTGCCGCCATATTGTCATTGCCGCCATATTGTCATTGCCGCCATATTGTTATTGCTGCCATATTGTCATTGCTGCCATAATATCATTGCTGCCATATTATCATTGCTACCATATTGTCACTGCAGCCATATTGTTATTGCTACCATATTGTCATTGCTGCCGTAATGTCATTGCCGCCATATTGTTATTGCCGCCATATTGTCATTGCTGCCGTAATGTCATTGCCGCCATATTGTTATTGCTGCCATATTGTCATTGCTGCCATATTGTCATTGCTGCCGTAATGTCATTGACGCCATATTGTTATTGCTGCCATATTGTTATTGCTGCCATATTGTCATTGCTGCCATAATGTCATTGCCGCCATATTGTTATTGCTACAATATTGTCATTGCTGCCGTATTGTCATTGCCGCCATATTGTTATTGCTGCCATATTGTCATTGCTGCCATAATGTTATTGCTACCATATTGCCATTGCTACCATATTGTTATTGCTGCCATATTGTCATTGCTGCCGTTATGTCATTGCCGCCATATTGTTATTGATACCATATTGTCATTGCCGCCTTATTGTTATTGCTGCCATAATGTCATATTGTTATAACTGCAACTATGTGTGCCACCATCGAACCATCTTGTTTATGCATCTTGTCCTGATACTGCCTCATGTTGATTGCTATCATAAGTCACCGCATGCATGTGAATGTTTTGCTACATGCTGTACAGCTGCTTCATGTTCACCACTATGGATGCCACAGTGTTGTGTTGCCAATGCTGTACAACTGCTTCATGTTGTATGGTTGCCGCCACTGCCACAGAGTCATGGGTTGTCCCATTCCATGTTGCTTCACGTCGTACAGTTCTGCCACTCTGTATGCTGCAGTGTTATGTATTGCCGCATTGCTGCCACCACAGTGTTATATGTTGCCACGTGTCGTACAGTTGCTGCCACTGTGTTACGTGTTACCACATGCCATACAGTTGCCTCATGTCATACAGTTGCTACCACTGTGTATACAACAGTGTTATGTATTGCTGCATGCCGTACAGTTGCCACTTCTGTGAGTGTTATATGTTGCCGCATGCTGTACAGTTGCTTCATGTTGTACAGTTGCTGCCACCGTGTATGCCACAATGTTATGTATGTGTTTGCCGCATGCTGCATAGTTGCTTTGCGTTGTACTACTTGTACAGTTGCTGCCACCGTTTATACCACAGTGTTACGTGTCGCCTCATGCCATACGGTTGTTTCATGTTGTACAGTTGCTGCCACTGCTTATGCCATAGGGATATCCGTACAGTTGTCTCGTGTTGCACTACTTGTACAGTTTCTGCCTCTGAATGCCACAGTGTTATTTGTTGCCACATGCCATACAGTTGCCGCCACTGTGTATGCTACAGTGTTATGTGTTGCCGCATGCTGTACAGTTGCTTCATGTTGCACAGTTGCTGCCACTGTGTATGCCACAGTGTTGTGTTGCCGCATGCTGTACAGTTGCTTCATGTTGTACAGTTGCTTCATGTTGTACAGTTGCTGCCACTGTGTATTCCACAGTGTTGTTGTGTTGCTGTATGCCGTGCAGTTGCTTTATGTTGTACAGTTGCTGCCACTTTGTACATATGCCACAGTGTTACGTGTTGCCGCATGCTGTACTGTTACTTAATGTTGTACAGTGCTGCCACTGTGTATGCCACAGTGTTGTGTTGCCGCATGCTGTACAGTTGCTTCATGTTGTACAGTTGCTGCCACTGTGTATGCCACAGTGTTATGTGTTGCCGCATGCTGTACAGTTGCTTCATGTTGTACAGTGCTGCCACTGTGTATGCCATAGTGCTATGTGTTGCTACATGCTGTACAGTTGCTTCATGTTGTACAGTTGCCGCCACTGTGTATGCCACAGTGTTATGTGTTGCCGCATGCCATACAGTTGCTTCATGTTGTACAGTTGCCACCACTGTGTATGCCACAGTGTTATGTGTTGCTGCATGCCATACAGTTGCTTCATGTTGTACAGTTGCTGCTACTGTGTATGCCACAGTGTTATGTGTTACCGCATGCTGTACAGTTGCTTCATGTTGTACAGTTGCTGCCACTGTGTTACGTGTTACCACATGCCATACAGTTGCCTCATGTCATACAGTTGCTACCACTGTGTATACAACAGTGTTATGTATTGCTGCATGCCGTACAGTTGCCTCATGTCATACAGTTGCTACCACTGTGTTACGAGTTACCACATGCCGTACAGTTGCCTCATGTCATACAGTTGCTACCACTGTGTATACAACAGTGTTATGTATTGCTGCATGCCGTACAGTTGCCACTGCTGTGAGTGTTATATGTTGCCGCATGCTGTACAGTTGCTTCATGTTGTACAGTTGCTGCCACCGTGTATGCCACAATGTTACGTATTTGTTTGCCGCATGCTGCATAGTTGCTTTGCGTTGTACTACTTGTACGGTTGCTGCCACTGTGTATGTATGCCACAGTGTTAGGTGTTGCCGCATGCTGTACTGTTACTTAATGTTGTACAGTGCCACCACTGTGTATGCCACAGTGTTGTGTTGCCGCATGCCGTACAGTTGCTGCCACTGTGTATGCCACAGTGTTACGTGTTGCCGCATGCTGTACAGTTGCTTCATGTTGTACAGTTGCTGCTACAGTGTTATGTGTTACCGCATGCTGTACAGTTGCTTCATGTTGTACAGTATCGCCACTGTGTATGCCACAGTGTTATGTGTTGCCACATGCCATACAGTTGCTGCCACTGTGTATGCCATAGTGTTATGTGCTGCTGCATGCTGTACAGTTGCTTCATGTTGTACAGTGCTACCACTGTGTGTGCCAGTGTTATGTGTTGCTGCATGCTGTACAGTTGTCGCTACTGTGTTATGTGTTGCCGCATGCCGTACAATTGCTGCCACCATGTATGCCACAGTGTTATGTGTTACCGCATGCTGTACAGTTGCTTCATGTTGTACAGTTGCTGCCACAGTGTTATGTGTTACCGCATGCTGTACAGTTGCTTCATGTTGTACAGTACCGCCACTGTGTATGCCACAGTGTTATGTGTTGCCGCATGCCGTACAGTTGCTGCCACTGTGTATGCCATAGTGTTATGTGCTGCTGCATGCTGTACAGTTGCTTCATGTTGTACAGTTGCTGCCACTGTGTATGCCATAGTGTTATGTGTTGCTGCATGCTGTACAGTTGCTTCATGTTGTACAGTTGCCGCCACTGTGTATGCCACAGTGTTATGTGTTGCTGCATGCCGTACAGTTGCCGCCACTGTGTATGCCACAATGTCATGTGTTGCCGCATGCTGTGCAGTTGCTTCATGTTGTACAGCTACCGCCACTGTGTATGCCACAGTGTTATGTGTTGCTGAATGCCATGCAATTGCTTCATATTGTACAGTTGCCACGACTGTGTATGCCACAGTGTTATGTGTTGCCGAATGCCATACAGTTGCTTCATGTTGTACAGTTGTTGATACTGTGTATGCCACAGTGTTATGTGTTGCCGAATGCCATACAGTTGCTTCATGTTGTACAGTTGTTGATACTGTGTATGCCACAGTGTTATGTGTTGCCGCATGCCGTACAGTTATTTCATGTTGCACAGGAGCCGCCACTGTGGACGTCACAATGTTATGTGTTACTGCATACCATACAGCTGCTTCATGGTGTACAGTTGCAGCCTCCATGGACACTGGTATTATATATTGCCATACTTATGCTGTTGAGCAGCTGCTGTTAGTGATCACGCATACTGTTGTACAGCTGCCATTTGTGATCACAGCACTTCTGTTGGCTGCAACAACACGGTTGTGTGTAAAACAGTAGGTATGGTATAATAATACAATCGCTAGGCATTAAAGGAGGCATTCTGTATATTTACCCACCAGCTAAAAAAGTCTTAATTTGGGGAAAAATTGGGCGCAGTAATACTGCTTGAAGAATAACCATAATGCTGACGGGCATAGCCATCTCTCAAGTGCAGCCAATCAAAATGCAGAGATCAGAGAGACACCCTTACCATTTTACTTGAGGGATTTTGCACGCCCCAGTGAAGTCATGGGCTTGCCCAATCTTTTCCCCCAAATTAGCCTATAAGCTAAAATGTTAGTGCTCACTGGCTTGCCTGAGATGTTAAAATCAATATACACAGCAGATGGAGAAATTGCACAAAATGTGAAGTTGGAGTCACTCTGTCTAGATTCTAATGGAACAAAAGCAGAAGCTGGCTGATGACCAGCAGTAGTTGCAACAGTTCTAAAAAAGTCATTAACAGAGTCTAGGGAAAGCACAAAACCCACTTCTGAATTGCGAACTTGATAGCACCCAAGAACATTAACACCACGCCATAACTCACCAGCAGATTGCAGATTCTGTTTAGCTTGCGAGATGAGATTCTTCACATAACTAATTTTGGCCTCCTGAACCAGACATTTTAAATGATTCTTAAGATGTTTGTAAGTTCATCATTCTTGGTTTGCTCAGCCTTCCTCTTTGCTTGCTTCTTCTGCTTGGCAGATACGAGAGATGGCATTAGCCAACGACGAGACTTCTTACACTGGACAGAATAAATTAGAGCAAATGTATCTAAACATTCATGAAGAATAAAGCTAACAAAGGACCACATGTCATCCACACTGCCATAAATATCCATCACCTGCCATGGAACAGTACAAAGAAAATCCTGCACTTCATTCCAGGGACAATGTTGAAGGGAACGAATCATCAAAGAATGAGAGGGAATACAAACAGTAGGTATATCCACTTCTAATATCTGACATCAATGATCACTTAGACCCACAGCCCGATACCACTGTAGCACTGTAAGGTTAGGTGTTGTAACAACATGGTCTGTAACAAAGATTTTGGTCTGGGGCAAAAATCGGTCCGGCTGGACCATTTTCAGTTGACCAAATATAGTTCGCCTGGACCATTTTTAGCATCCAAAATTGGTCTGGCCCAAAACTTAGTTGGCCACATGCACCTCTGACCGCTCGGTCAACCAAAATCGGTCTAGGTGGACCACCAACGCATGCAGCCAATGATGCATAGCTATAAGTTGTTTGTGACGGATCACTGCAGCCAACTTAGCTATAGCTAATCTCATTTATCAATCTCGAATAATGAGCATTGCAGGCATTATCACTGGATTTGTGCTAAAGGTTATCCAACAAGGGCACGGATCACTGCATGGGATCAGCTAGCTACATTGGAGATGCTTAAGGTTACGGGATAGTGAGCGACTGTCAAACATAAATTTTATTACGTAATTAAGGCGGGCTTGGTGTTGTTGTGTTGTGTATCAGCTGGTAACAGGCTTAAATTGTTGGGAGAATAATAGCGTGCTGACTGGATAGTTACAAGGTAAAAGAAAACACACGTAACAGTACTAGATAACATAGAAACAACACACTTAGCAACTGGCGCACCTGTAAGCGCATGCGTAGTTTTGCTGTTTAATGGTGATATTTTCCTGAACCAAAAATCAGGATTGTCAAACTAGTTGTTAACATTTTGTATAAACAGACTACTAGTTTGGTTTCTTGTCTAGGTCCTGACGGAGCCATTTGTTAGAAATAATGTTTCTGGTGCTTGTGATATCAATTTAAAAATTAATTTTGTGACCACAGTGTCCTGCTTTAGGCCATATTACAGTCATATTTCAGCAACTACACACATTATTCACAAATCCTCTTGTCAGTCCCTCACAAGTGATGTTCTTCAAATCTTAGAATTGTTAGTAAGTTCTCATGGTTCTTCATTGGTCTGATTTTTGGTTCATAGTTTTCACTAATTGGCATGGGGACAACTCATGTTTCCATAACAACATTTGAATTCCATGTCGATTAATGAGAAGTTAAGAATGCATAAATATTTGATAACAATGCATTAAGAAAAATCAAACCCCTAATCATGAAAAATGATTGATAGTGTACATGTGGAGTTTACAGTATCCCGTAACCTTAAGATCAAGATACTCTAATAGAGCAGTCACATATTAACATTAATCAGCAGGCACTGATCCAGAAATAAATGAAGGTGGGTAGCTAGCCCATATTTTAAATTGAGAGTCTTGATGTCTTAATATTTACATCAGGGAAGAACTGACACTGTTATTGTTTGGCTTGTACAGTGAAGAGCACGGTAGCATGTGCACATATAATGTCTGATCATGAGTAACACCACTGGTTAGAACAATACACCCGTAACACCTACATGCGCACATACTGCACATTTTCCTCTCTTTTGTATGTGATATGTTGGAGATGATAGCTTAGGTTTGTTTCATTAAATAACTAAATGTGAACTATCATCTCCTACTGATCACATGTTTTAAATTAAAACAGTATTAATTTTGTGACTGTGTTCATCGCTGCATATTTATAGCTATATATAGCTATGACATGGAATTTAGTTTCTAGCTACTAATATGCATTTTCCATAAATCAGCTCAGGAAACGAAACTACGCTATTTGTAATAATAGTTTCCAGGCTAAGTTGGCTGCAGTGATCCATCACAAACAACTTAGCTATGCATCATTGGCTGCATGCGTTGATGGTCCACCCGCGGACCAACCAAAATTGGTCCAAGTGATCAGGGGTGCATGTGGCCAACCAAGTTTGGGCCGGACCAATTTTAAATGCAAAAAATGGTCTAGTTGGACTAAACTTGGTCAACCAAAATTGGTCCGGCTGGACCAATTTTTCTGTGACAGGTCAGTTAAAGTAGCAGACTCTTGTAGCATCACCAATTTGTTGGATAAAATGAAAATCTGGCAATGAATTAATATGGTCACTTACAACTCTTGATTTTGATAAAATAAAATGGAACTACCTATTAACTTCAAATCAAAACCAAATTGTTTCATACAACAAGACCTTTACTTTGGTACCATGTTTTAACATGTCAAGTAATGCCTGTCAGGGAGATAACAACAGAAATGATAAAATTTCAGGGCAAAAAAAATAGTTGTAAAGGTCACTAAAGGTCAAATCTGCAATGGCACTATATCAAAAATACATGTCATGAGGAATATTATTTAAGTGGAAAGTTTCATGCTTTTATGAAAAAGTGCACAGTTTGACCAATTTTGGGGGCTACGCCGCTATACTATGAAGGTACTTTTGGACATGATTACACGCCATGAAGGAATACACTGTGAGGAGGTTAGTAATTTCCTTAGGAATGTACAAACCATCACATGATCCCAGTACTACTGTACTGTGTAATTGTTGTGCATCCGCTGGGAATGCTTCAAACAGGAGAAAGACTCTACTATGGACTGTTCCCCAACACTGTTACAACAACTCCATATCATACAGTACAGTAGTAGGGACCACAAAAGAGCAGGTGTGGCCCACAAAATAACATCACCCAAAAAGCAGCCTCAACTTTCCCTGATGACGATGAGGCAGTATTGGTTAGGCAAAGTTAAGCCCAAACAAGCCATCAGATTCATCCAAAATGTTTTTAACAAGTTGCTAAGGAATTCAAAAAAAATTATTTAATGGAATTTTCTACTAACTGAGTAACTGATTGATGGCTTCAGAAACTCGAAAATGGCTAAGGCTTGATTTTTTCACTGTTTGACGTCGCTTTGGCCTGAGAGGTGCCTTTTTGGCAGATGGCAGTACGAACAATGCATTCTTCATGGACTTACCAGTGTCCTCCTTTGTGTCCCATTCATCTTTGCTGACAGCAAAAAGTGTCGATTTGGTGGTAGCATGTGATGGCTTCCCTTCGTAACGGAAATCGTCTGTATTATTCATAGTGGCTATTATTATTGCAGAGGTGCTTTTTGAACAGTTCTTGATTCGTATTGCTGTGTAACGGGTTGAACATAGCTGACAACGAAGTGTAATGGATACTTTACTTTTCAGATGCGGTATGTGTGGGTTCACCAGTCATAATAATTATTTACAAAAAAGAGTTAACAAACAAATGCACATAAAAATTTGCAACTTTCAACTAGAGTAGGGACCATAGCTAGCACATCGATAAAAAATACTGAAACAAGCTGGAGTAGTGCACGATATTAAATCACAGTAAAACAATAAGAAGTGTTGCATCCCTACTGTACATTTCCATTATGGTATCTTGAGCACAGTAGGGATATAACACTTCTTATTGTTTTACTGTGATTTAATATCGTGCACTACTCCAGCTTGTTTCAGCTTGTTTCAGTACTTTTTATCGATGTGCTATGGTCCCTACTCTAGTTGAAAATTCCAAATATTACTGTGTACTTGTACACAATAGCCAGTGACTTACACTTCCATCCAGTTGATAAGCTACCCATAGTGGGATATGATAGTATGAGCTGTAGTTGATGATGTAGTATGGTTGTGTTAGTAGACATGTCTCACTGGATCCCCCTCCTTGTGGTACTCCCCATGGAATGTGTTGTGACAGGTAGATGGGTACTACATAAGTAGTATTGACTACATTAATTCTGGTGGTTTCTATGGTGACTAAACTTTATACTATTACTAAATTATGTATAACATTGTTCATAGGAAAAATAATAATTGAGTTGTGACAAATAATTGTGCTAGCCCATCAAATAATCTAATTGACATTTTTTCATAGTTTATGTTTAACATTGCAGGGTAAGTTGAATTCTAGGAAATGGAATGGAAAGCAGGAACAGGAATGACCATCAGATAAAGAATATAATATAACAGGTTGATTTATACAGCACAATACTTCTTTGTGCAGCATTGTCAGATTCTACTGTTAAAACAATCAAAGCACTCTAATAGAGCAGTCACTGACCCTGCTTTAAAAGTGTGCAAAATAACTTTTCAGACATGTCCTGTCGTACTGTCAGGGCATTGTGAAACTTGACTGGACATCAAGCAATTTGACCAGACATTTTAACTTTTATTGTTTCTCCTTTTCTGTGTTTCTACTACTTGAATGTTTGTTTCAAACATTGGGGCCACCAATGTACTGTAGAGCTGATTACTTATCAACCACTCACTGATACTGATAGTACAGCACTTTAGAGAGTAGCTACTGGCTACATGAAAGGACTTTTATGGAATCAATTGGGCCTTTGTAGGAAAGGAGTCATAAGGACTTCAGTCAAGGCCTTCTACTTGCCTTGGAATGATATAGCTATATGGTCAAACTTGGCTTATGCTGCCATGGGATTGGCTTAGTATTCCTATCCCTAATGCATTGATGTCTTGTTCATTCTAGGATTGTACAGGTGATCATGAATACCACAAGTAAAAGCTACTAATTGCAATCAGGTTATAAATACATTTTACTACTGTAGTACAAGTGACTGATACAAGTAGGCTGGCACAACATAGTAAACTGTTAACTTCAGAGGTTAACTTGGGCATGCCTTTGTGGTCAAAAACACATACCTTAATTACATGTCAATACCATCATTTAGACTCTATTTAGGCTGTTTTGGGTGGGTAATAAATCTCATATACTCCACCTTGTTTTCTAATATACTCCACGCCTTCAGGTACAGTATAACACGTGTTCAAAATCTAGGTTTATCCAATCACTATGCATTGTTCACGTGCAGTGATTTAATGAGTGCTATTATTTTGTCACGTGAGGATGCATAGTTGCCATAGCGCTAGTATCAGTTATCGCAAGAAAACCAGCTGCCTTTGCCGAGCCTACAGTAGAAACAGCCGTGGATGAGGTAAGTAATCTGAGTGTAATGTGAAATAGAGTCTAAAGCAGTTATATGGGCACAATGTGGAGTCTATGAAATTTATAAACCCTCAGGCCCTTAGTAGTGCCCTCGCTTTGCTCATGCGCCACAGCCCGGGCCTTCAGGTTTATAAATTTCATAGATTCCACATTGTACCCGTATGACTATTATGTCTGGCCTCCTTCCTAGCCCAATGCTAACACTACAAACTTTGAAAGGACAGTATTTCCGGACAAATTCAATTATGGCCTGACACCTGGTATAATTGACCGGAAATTGTCTGGTGTCCGGCCGTTATTTCGCACACTGTTTAATAGAACAGCCAAAAATGTTTTGTTAATTTAACTGCTATACGGAATTAAAGGTACAGCAACAATGTGATAAAATGTGGCAATTACAGGGGACATACTGTATACCTAAAATCAATTAATAACTATCCCGCTAGGGACCTACATGAAAAGCCTAACCAGTATAGATAAGGTGCAGACTAACTTGAAAGGGCACTCTCTTGAAACATTCAACAGAGATTTACAATTATATTAGTTAACTATTACAGTGCCTATTATAGGTTTGGCAAGCTGCACCTGCAGCTTCCTGGGATATGTTGCAGTGTGCTTGTCAGGCTGGAGTGGCTCCATGGGGAAGCTGATGGCTGACCCCATTTGAGCCTAACAACAATACATATTTCATCATGTGACTTCTTATCCTGAATTACAAGTACACTGTTAGAATACTTTGTAAACCTCTTCATGTTTAATAGTTTAAATGATTATGAGTAGCTAACAGAGTTTACAAGTTATCTCTACACTATGCTGGCTAGTTCACAGGCTTCCAAGTGAGATAGCCATTTCAATAACTCTTGACTGCATTGTGCTAAAAATCCTCATAAAAACACTTTGAAATATCAAACTTCTACATCAACATATAAAAATTGATACCAAAACAGCAACAATGGCCACTCTGAAAGAAGACAAATGGGTATACATACTCTAATAGATTATTTAAATGCAGGTGACTGCTCTATTAGAAGGTTTTGATCACTTGAGTGGTAGCGCTGCCAACTGCAAATCCAAACTTCATATTAACATGATCTTTACCAGGCCCTTTCCATTGATCATCTTCCCATTCTTAGAGTTCTACATAATAGTTAGACATTGAAACACAGGGTTCTACAGAATTTATAAACCTGAAAGGCCCTGTGTTGTGGTGCACCAGAGAAGCGAGGGCGCTACTACAAGGCCTGAGGGTTACTAAATTCCGTGGAACCCTGTGTTTGATGTCTAACCAAAACTCATTGTTGTACCTTCACTGTTGCTTGTGACACGAGAAATGTAGCGCTCATTTGTACAGGGATGGATTTAGGATTTACAAGGGGGAGGTGGGGGGGGCTTAACTCAAAGTACTAATCTCTCACGTGAAGACCTCCGGGGTCTCAGGCATGCCCCCCTCCCTTAGGAAGTTTTTGAAAAATAGATGCTAAAATACTGCAATTTCCACATACAAATGCTTATAATTTACCTAATAATATTTTATATACTTCATGCCCTTTAGATTAGCTCTGCAGCATTTGTTAATGAAAAGGCTTGGGTAGGTTCAGAAAACCAACACCTTCTCACAATTGCACAACAACAGCTGCATGTTAGAATAATGTAGCTAATTGAAACTGGAAATTTTTGAAATTTGAATGATATGATCGAATCAGAGAGCATTTTCAGTGGCTGCTGTATACTTGAATTAAGCCATACGTGATGACTGTACAAGTAGATGAATCAGTTATTACTGAAGGCTTTTTAAATAGACCACATCGTAGTGTGTATAGACACATCTTTAGACTTTGATACTGAAATTTGATTGGCTGAAAACGTGGTCTCTAAATCTCGTAGAGCCACGGTCATGTCCAATAGAGACCACGCTCTGAGGCGATACGAAACACGATAATTACGCGCCTGTAACATTGGCAACGCATGGGCATTTAAATGGCTAGTAACAGCCGTACTGAATTAGAGGGAGGTGTAATGGGCTCGTTTGTACTAATCAACACTACATTACTTGCTTACAAGCAGCTGTCGAGGCACAACAACAGCAACAATGAGCTGTAGTCCACTCGCTGAGTCCAGTACTTCGATACATAGCACGCGCCTGTAACATTGGCAACGCATGGGCGTTTAAACGGGTAGCAACAGCCACACGAGGTCCTGCCATGTCGGGAGGTGTAGAGGGCTTGTTTCTAGTAATTAGCCATACATTTCCTATTTACAAGCAGCTGTCAACTCAAGGTACAATAACGAGTTGTAGTCTAAATAAGTTAGACGTCAAGAACCACTGGGTTCTTGACGTCTAACTATTATTTAGATGCAGGCATACAGTTATGGATAAATTCCATAACAGAACCAACTATTGTGTCTACTGAATTATTAGAGTGGTTAGGTGAATGCTCCATTAGAGTATCTCAATCTTGTGTGCCTCCAACGCTGATCCCAGTGATTCAGGCCCTTGTTGGATAACCTTTAGCACAAATCCAGTGATAATGATGATTATAAGGTGGCCAGTGATAATGATGATTATAAGGTGGGTTTATACTATTAGTGATCACTATAACTATTCTGAGACAAAAGTTCATTATAATCTTGATCAAGTAAAGTATAAAAGTGAATCAGTCCCCATAGCCTCTCCCCTAGATCTACTCCTGCTGTAAATTGTAATGGAACTTGCTATCCAGTTAACGCTCATGTATTGCTAATGTTACAGGCACGTAATTGCCATGTTTTGTATCACCCCAGACACAGGGATCTATTGAGACATGAACAAGGGATCTACAGGATTTAAATACCTGTAAGTAGCCAATGAAATTCGAGTATTTCACCTTGCTGTGGCCTAGTTACCCCGTAGAACATGTTTGTACTTGTATTCTTTGCAGGGATCACGGAGGTTTGAGTTCTTGACCTTCAATACCATCCCAAAAACAGCCATATAAAGAAATTTGTAAAGATTTGCCCCAGGTACACTGATTTGTTCACTATAAAATTAAATAGTTTCTACATTTTCTATACCAAATTACAGATTCTCAAGTAGTTTGAGAAAGAGCAATTCTTGGCAAACAGGATAATACCAATGAAGGTTGGTACAGATAATATCTGCTCATCATTTTTACAATACAGGTACTCAATCAATACATTATCTATAGAGCATCCTGACAATTCTTATATATTCATTAATATCTAATGACTATTACTAGATTTGCTGCTTGATTATTAAGTGATTCTAACTAGCGAGCATTGATAGCGTAAACTATAACTTATTCAGTAGTTGAATATGCGGGCAATTCTGAGCGAGATTAATACTGTGTTTTGGCTCTGACTCGGTCTGACGAGTCACGTATGGTGATCATAAATAACTATCCAGAAGTAATCCAGATACAAAAGTTCAATGCTCCAATACATGAGTTGCTACAATGTGGCATAGCCAGTAGGGCTGCACCGATTCTAGTATCGGTATCGGAATCAGGCTGACACTGCTGTTTTCATGAAGTATTGGAATCGGCCATTATATTGTTGCAGATACCGATTCTTATCACGTGCGAGAATAAAATAACGTTCGTTTAGTTTATACTTGCTTATTTTACTAGCACAGTGGACGTCTAAAAACATCAAGTAGCTATAACACTAATAGCTAACTACCAGCAAAATTACTGATCTATGCTGAAACCTACATGTGAAAATGAGAAAAAGATCGATATACTCTAATAGAACAGTCAATAACTCTAATAGAGCAATCAGGTAGAAGTGACTGTTTCAGTATTAGAATATTTTGTGTTTTTGTAAGCACCATTATGATATTATCTACACTTCTCCAGAAGAATACTGGAATATCCATTGGTTTGCATTTCAGTGACTTCCTTCTTTGTGAATCTTGATTGGTTACTTCATTATAAACATGAACCATACTGAAAACGTGTACAAGAATACCATGAAATGCACTATATAATAAATGTGTGCACTATGAAGTAGCTACTTTAAGGTACTTGGTATCAGTACTTGTACTTGCAGATACTTCCCAGCTGAGTATTTGGTATTTGAAGTATCGGTAAAAAGTGGAATCGGTGCAGCCCTAATAGCCAGTCTGTGGGTGATTCATTGTATCAGAAATGTCCCAAAACCTACAAAAATGAAAAATCTAAACCTTGAAATATTGGCAAGTTAAACTATTTAATTGCTTGATCTTAACTGAACTAATCACCTAATTTGTCTCACAAATTCTGCAAATTTCCTGATATGCTCACTTTTCATTCAAAACAGCTTGGCAGTATATTCGAGTGTTAATCAGATGGCTGCAGGTTCAAGGCTGCCTAGGTCCAGTCATGGATTTTTTCTCCTTTCTCCACCTTTTCAAACACACTTTCTGTAACAACTTTAAACAGACTGTAGGACCAGGTGTCCTACAGACCTTCAGCACTTGTGCTGTAAAGCCTTAATAAACAAAAAAATAAAATTGGTTAAGCATAACCCAGCCCAACATGTCTTCAGAGTGATGGATTGCAGAGGCTCTTCTCGTACTGTTTTATGTGTAATGCTGTATGATGGGTAGAACATACGTACCTGAAACAGGACCAGAGGAAGGAAAATTGAGTAGGTCAGGCTACTATATAGTACACATAGTGTTGCCTGAGAGAGTTGTTGCACACTGTGCTAAGCACAGTCTGTGAGGTGGAAAGCACAAGCATTCTAGGGGATCTGGGGCATCCCCCCAGGAAATGTTTTGAAAAATTAGATATGCAATTTTAGTGATATTTCACTGCTTAATATGCTCAAATTACCTAGTCCATACCTTGTTGTTCTTCAGACTTTCTATACTAGTTATAGGTAGGTAGCTAATTATTGTAGATCTGACATACAGGGGGCACAGCATGAAATTTGCTATATATGGCTGTATAGCTAGCTATACACTGTAAAAACTGAAGTGTCACCATGATGTCCCAATATGGACACCATTATCACCATGCCCAGTGTAGGACATTTTGGTGTCTTATGGACACTTCAGTTTTTACAGTGTATAGTAGTTAGAAGTTCAAGCTGGTGGGGACTGGGGGTCCAGAAGCTGCAGGATTTTTACAATTTAAAGGCTTGTAAATGCCTTAAAATTGATGCTAAAAGTAAGTAAAACTAGCAATGATTTGCAACCTTTCTCTAAGATTTTTTCAAATTTCACAGGGGACCCATGCAGCATGGTCTATTATTTACGAATAGGCAGTAATTCACTGCACAGCTACAATAAAAAGCACGAGAATGCAGTATACTATACTAGGAGAGTATAGTCTGTCATGAAGTGAGCAGATCATCATGTAAATATGCTAATGGAAAATCATGAGATTAATCACTGTTTGAAAATGGTGCAATTTGACCGGGTGACTGGGCAGTTTTGAAGAGGAGTGATTTTTACTTAAGTCTCATCCAGATGACCACCATGTAATGTATGGATGTACAGCTCAGTCTTGCTGCAGAATGAGGCTCTTAGGTTGTCAATGCCAGCCCTTTGCTCAGTAAAAAGAAGCCAAGAGTGACAAGCCAAGAAATGCTGACGATTATTTCATGAAGATTGAATTGCTGTTTAAGTGTGCTAGTTTTACAGTCAAATAAGGCACCTGCCATACACATAATAATTCTCACAATGCAACTGTCAGCACATGTGGTACGTAGAACCCACAATCATTACTTACTGTACAAACGATGCGAATACTATACCGAGCTGTAAGGCAATTTACTGTATGTGTAGTTTTGTACTTAGTTAGGGTGAGAAATTATTGATAACTACTCATGCCATGTGTTTTCAACAACATCCGTAAAATGTATATGTAGATATAATCATCCATAGATAGCACATGATCACATGATAGCAATGTAGTTAAACTGGTCAGCTGGTTGGTCCAGCTCCAGATTATTGTTCTGGCACAGGCCCGACCAACCGAACCATCTTCTCAGGCCCTGTGAAAACAAAGTGGAATAGCTGTTCACTTCTTATAATTTTATAGTCTCAGGGCACACATTAAATTGCAACAGTTTTTGCAGTGACTAGATTGATTGCAGAGGCGCTTCTTGCACTGTTCATTTTTGTATATTGGGTAGAAAAAAACTAGAAATGAAGTGAAATGGCAACAGTGCTTTCCAGTGTTTGATAGTTGGGGCATGTGTCAAGTCTGACCAGCTCCATTCTTTCCTTTGATGTGGTATGTATGGTTCACCAGTAATTGTTACAAAGTAGTAACTAAGCAAGCATTAGAGTTTTATATTTGAGTAGGGATCATAGAAATAAAAAGCAATGAAACAAGGGAGGTCATCTATATCTACAGGTATACTAGTGGACATTTAATCCTTACTTGACTGAAGTAGGGATTGATGTCCACTATTATAGCTGCAGGTGTAAATAACCTCCCTAGTTTTGTTGCTTTTTATTTGTAGTCAAATATAAAATTCTAATTTACATTTGTTTGTTTACTTTTTGCAACACAATTATGAGCACATACCACATCAAAGGACGGAATAGCACTGGCCAGACATATTATCAATTGAGTGACTAAAATGAGTCCCGACTATCATCATAGATGTGGTCATTCTGGTTCTATTTAACTATTATTTCATCTGTTACTAAGAAGAGTATGAGAAGCACATCAATCCAGTCACTATGGAAGAAGTGACCTATCAATAACTGAAATGTGACGCAGGTGATCATGTAATGTACAAGAAAGTTCAAACCTCACATGATCTCTACTATACAATACTACCATACTGTATGATGGTATACCTTCAAACTGAGAGATGTTGTACACTTGAACAGATTCCACTTGAAGTGTCTTATTCACCTGTTAACCCAGTGTAGCTGTTAGTAGTAACACATCTGTACTCACCTCACAATAAGGACAGATACATTCTGAACATTTGGTCCTTTCATTCAAGACCACCTCACTATTGGGGAAATTACAGGCACTGCAACACACACACACTACATCAGTGATCTTATTAATGCCCAACACTTACGATGGCCACAGATCTGTAGTGATCTGCAGTTCAATTTGGTTTTGCTGTTGAGATGTGTAATCAGGGAAAAAGTTGGTGTCTATAATCTTCTCAATTTCTCGCAGAGACGTAATTCTATATCTAAAGTAATCCTTCCCTTTCCTCTACACAACACAAACACATTACCAGTGGCTCAAATGACTGCTTACCTCAGTGCTGGTCTGGTGATAGAGTACTACACCGATGGTCCGGATATCATTCACTGTACACTCACTGATGTCCACTGATCTGTTAGCACAGGAAATGACTATCGTGTAGAATTGCGTTGGGACCACATCCCGACTAATCCATCTGCATCACAAGATCAGTATAAGTAGTTACTATGGTGATGGGTACGTACCTGTTATCATCATCCCTGATGCTGTCATGGTTACTGTCCAGTATACAGCCAGATATGACATGTATGGAAGAGTAGAGGTTGGACCAGTTGATTAACTGCTCTTGTAAAACCTGCCATATGTCTTGAGGGGATAAGTTATAGTTAGAATGAGCCGACAAGGTTTCTACGAGATTTAGCGACCCGATGATGATGTGGGTGAGTGCTACCCACAAAGTGATTGTGGTTAGCTGAGCCCACATCATCAGAGGGGCGCTAAATACTGTAATTCGCTTTATTTTTGTGCAAAATTTTTTCGTGATAAAAATTTTCGTGTAAAAATATTTTCGTATGATTTACGTGAATGACTGATCTATTAGAGTGGTTCGATCTTGTATGAAAATTTTTGTGCAAGAAATTTTCGTACAAATTTTGCATACGAAAATTATTTTACAATGAAAAAAAAGCTAATTATGGTAGTGTAGAAACCGATGTTGGCCTGAATGAGCGCCAATGACACTTCTCTAGTCCAGAAAGTTAGCTATAGCAAGTGGCAAAATAGCTGCTAGCGTCGAGAGACACCCTTCAAGTTTATTCATTGCAGCATGGTGTATAGTAGCTATACTGAAGCAGTGTGTCAGCTCATTCTAAGTAGTTTAGAAACTTTCTTTTAGCGAAGCGAGTACAGGAAAGAGTGAAAGAAAGTGTAGCTGTTGGTATCAAGATCCACTCTTCAAGTTGATAATGTCAGCACCACAACTTGCGGCACTAGTGCATTGGCCCAAATGATGTGTGCCTTGTCCAGAAAGTAAGCTAACAGTAAGGCTATTGTGCATTTGGCTTTGCTGATTTTTGTTTGATTGATGTAGTAAACAACCACGAGCTAGACCACAGGTTACTAACCAGTTAGTAACCCTGCCACAGATTTCTATTGGATTTAGTACCCTCATTAAGCCTCTAGACATCAAAGGAAATTATGCATAGATTTTCTAAAGTGCGTTATAGTATGTATTGTAGATCAACTAAGAGACAGTGAAGGATTACAACTATTGTAGTGACCAAACATTACAGACCCTGATTCCACAACAGCACAAATGCTACATACTTACTTATTTATGCATGATAAAATGGACGAATGTAATATCACAACATCCAACAACAAATATGAGCATGTACGTACCACAAACACACACATGGATATACACATGGACAGACACACAAATACACATACACAAATACACATGGACAGACACACAGACACACAGACACACATGAAGACACACAAACACACATACACAAACACACATGGACAGACACACAAACACACATGGACAGATACACAGACACACAAACACACATGGACAAACACACATGAACAGACACACAGATACACACGCACTATACACAATCACATATGGACACACACACACACACTCTTCGTAGTACACACATACATACACATGTACAGATATACATGTGGACAGACAGACAGACAGACATACACAAACACACTTTGGTTAAAGCTGTCAATTTGAGATACCAGGCTGGTGAAGTACTGAGAAGAAGTATACAATCCTACACAGCAACACAATATCATCATTAAGCAGTGTCCACCATAACATGGATTATATGAACTGTAAAAATGTACTATTTACTGTATAGCCGGTAATTTTCGAAAGGTTTTTATTTTCGGATATTTCGAAGAGGCCCTTCTCTTCGAAAATAAATTCCCACGTCTGGTTGTTCTTCGAAAATAAACCGGTTGTTCTTCGAAAATAAATTCCCACAAGTGAAAGCAGCGATCCAACTTTTGGTGATTCGCTTGCATATTCCTCGAGTTTAGCTCAGTATTACTGATGATAATGGGTAAACTGTATCATTACTGTGCCAATAACCAGAAAACAGGTGATCCAGAATGGGAATTGATGCCGTCTGCTCTAGAATCAGTATGGTAGATAGCAAGCTACAATCGAGCCAGTGAATTTACTCCACTCGAGACTCCCTCAGTCTTCTCTCCAGTACACAGAGATGGGATTATTCCATCAGTAAGTCAGATTTTGGCAAACATTCACGCATCTTCATATTTTGTGACATGAATTTCCATTTATTTGAAATCCATCTGGACTTCGAAATATGCACTCTTCGAAATTAAAATCCTTTGAAATTCAGATTTTGCTTCTTGTGCGAAATTTCTGTTTCGAAAATAACCAGCTATACAGTATGGTAACTGTAAGAATGTACTATTTATATTTCTTTACCTCTTTACAGTATGTACAAGAAGGTACTATAAACCAAGTTATATAATGAGTATTAATGATTATGTTGTGATGTAGAGTCACTATCATTGTCATAAAGGATTAATGACAACACTTGGACTATATTACTAGCTATCACAATATGTTACCAGGAGACCACCACTACTGCAGTGGCCTCTCATACTGTGCTTTTAACAAAATACTATTCAACAGCTACCTGCACAAAACATTATATACATGATCATACACACTTCATGATCAAAATCATGATCATACACACAGTTCATGATCAAGATCATGATAATACACACAGTTCATGATCAAGATCATGATCATACAGAGTTTAAGATCATGATCATACACACTTCATGATCAAGATCATGATCACACACACACTTCATGATCAGGTCTACTAACACATACCAGGATTAGCCAGTGATCCAGCAACGTAGTGGTCTGAATTATAATCCGAACATTTCACTGCTGCAGGCACTCTGGGGTCTGCCCTCCAGCAATTGTTACCAGAAACCTAAAACAGTTCACAGGTGGATTAACTACAAGATATCTACAAGTGACTGGGGGATGAGGTTAGTACAATGAAGGAGGCACGTTCAGCAGGTATGATTATCTATATATAGTTACTCACTTTAACAGATGACATACAACAGTACTGAGATTATAAAGGTAGCAAGTTTTGATGTTCTGGTTACTACAAGTATAAGGAAAAATTGAGAATTTAAGTTCAATTCATTTTAATGTCCATAGAAAGAAAGTAGTGAAACAAGGGAGGTTGCCTAAACCTGAAGATATACTAGTGGACATTCAATCCTTACTTCATAACTGAATTAGGGATTGAATGTCCACTAGTATATCTTAAGGTGAGGCAACCTCCCTTGTTTATTTCTATGATCAAAACTTTAGATTTTTCCTTATACTTGTTTGTTTACTGTTTTTGTAACATTATTATGACTGGTGAACCCATGCATACCACATTGGAATGGAAGGAATAGTGCCAGGCTTATTGTTTTGGGATGGTATATTTAGCAGAATGGCGGAAACAGCGGAATTGGTGGAACCAGCAGAATCATCATTTACACAGCCTTAGAACACCCACTTCCAGTTAGCTACTCACTGTAACATATATAAATACAGCTACATAGAACTCACCATAACTAAAGCTCGTGGTTTTTGTAGTACCCATTTTCTGTCTTCTTGCAATTTACCATCACCTGTGGTAATCAATTCTTAGACAGTAGGCTTATCTTTATTTTTTTTTGTAAAAGATCAGGCTTTACAGGCTCTCTGTGACTGATTACCACATTTTGAATGGCAGAAAACAATTGGTATTGAATGGTCAGGCTTAGTCTCGGGTGGCCATACTCTATTTTCTCGGGGTGGCGTTTACAGATTTTCAATTATAAGCGCCCCCCTTGAAGGCGCTTCTAGTAACATGTGTCAAAATATGGGGTGTGAGGGTTGAGATATGACTACACTCTAAGAGTGTCACAGATGATGTTAAGCTGCAAGAAGACAGAAAATCAGTGCTACAAAGACCATGAGCTTCAGTTGTGGTGAGTTCTATGTAGCTGTATTTATATATGTTACAGTGAGTAGCTAACTGGTAGTGGGTGTTCTAAGGCTGTCCATAATCTGTAAATGATGATTCTGCTGTTTCTGCCAATTCCGCCATTCCACTAAATATACCATCCCTATTTATAGTTTTTGACTGAATGTCTGCCTGATTACTGAATTAGCAAAATGTCCATTATAATTATGTGACTGGATTTTGGAAAATCACCCTTATGGGTGCATTGTTGATTCTGAGAAAAAAGTATTTTAATAATTTAAAGCTTTGTTACTCACCAGCCTTGGCAGCTACATGTATGGATTTTTCAGCAAAGATGGAGCAATTCTCAACCTTTAAGAGCAGCTAGTGGTCAAGGTAATCCCTGTAGAGTTTCCTGCCATTTTAGATAGGTTTTTCACCAGTGTTGCTGTATCATGAGTCCTCAAAAAGGGGTGGAGGGTGGCGGGGCGGGCAAGAGATAGACTACAAAATGGACGAGAATGGTAATTGAAGGCACCAGACCACAAAACAGCCTGTCAAGGCAGGAAATAGACTGAAATTTCACAAAACAGACATACATCACACATTCAGCTCCCTGCTTGTCTGTCCATAGTGTATGAACCCCCCAAAACACTTCCCTGTTGCTCACAGACCTGTACAGACGTCTGGTGTGGTTATATAGGCTGCCAGAGAACAGTTCACCAAAAACAGACCCGACAAATTGTTAGCCTGATAGTGCAGCAACTTCATGCTGGTGTTTGGCTTTTGCGCCCATATGGTTGATTTTGCTAAATCTGGTCACATAATTATTCATTTCCAACTACGTTACACAGCATTATAAATGAAGAACACTAGGATAAAGACCTCTGAAGTCACAAAAGCTACCTGTCAGGCTGAAGCGATGTCGAACACTGAAAAAATCAAGTCCATATCTGTAGCCGTTATCGAGTTACGCTTGTCTGAAGGCATCAGTTAGTCAGTCAGTCAGACAGTCAGTAAGTGATCGATATAATACTACATATTTTACTAAAAGGAAGGAAACAAGTTCAAAATGTTACAGCTGAAATGAGAATGATTTATGCAATAAAAAGTAAGGAACAAGTCGAACAAGATTAGATGGCTACTTGCTAAAACGAGACACATTTTAATGCTTACTTTTGGCTAACTTTGAGACTAGGCATTAAAATGTTAGCAAGTAGCCACCTAATCTTGTTCAACTTGTTTCCTTACATTTTGTTGCATGAATCATTCTCATTTCAGCTATAACATTTTTGAGCTTGTTTCCTTACTTTTAGTAGCATGTGTATTATATTGATCTCTATTACGTTTTAAAATTATAATAACCACTTTTTTATGTCTAGCTAGCTAACTAGCTATATTACATGTTCACACTTCATTAAAATCATGTGCAAAAGCCATGTGGTAAGGCAGTGATGTGTGCGGCCGCAACTATCAATTATCTTTTAGGAAGGACCATATAGCACAAAGTTGATATACACACACTGAGGGCTCACACGGTAGTACACTTCATTAGGCCACTGATTAAATATAAACTAAATGACAGATTTTACCAAATATCAGTCATGTTAGCCAGCAACAAAACTGATAATGTCCGCCAGGCACTTGCCCTGACCAAAACACACACATACAGAGTCATATGATACACATACATACGCACACATACTACATACACACAGAGCCACATGACACACACCACACCACACTACACACACACACACACACACACTACACAGGCACACAACATACAGGTTCACTTGGTCCATTCATCCTGTATGCTATCCACAGTGGAATATGTAGTGTTGTACTGTACTTGATAATGTGATGCTGATCAGTTAGCAGACAAGAGCCCCTACCACCTCCTCCCTGAGGCACACCCCCAAGGGTGTGATATGACTGGTAGTAATCAACTGTACAGTACAAAGAGGGTAAATGTACAGCATGTTTAGTTACTAGTGAGTGCACAAACCCCAATCGACACATGGTGTTTGTTATAAGTAATGGAATACAACAAGTGCTTGGGTGCCTAAAATTGGGCTTAAAATAAATAATTATACTTTTCACTGTAATTCCAAACTAAGGTTCCACCAATACAGAAAAATACCTACCAATCCGATACTGGTATCTAGCAGTAAATTTTCACCAATACAGATACTAATAATTGCCATACAATTTACACACCTCTCAAGTTAGCTTGTGTGACTGTTCTATTAGGATACTGTGCAGTGACTGTTCTGTTTGAGTATTTGATCCTTTTTATGCAAACACAGCAAGTAGCAGTTGCTCAATGTTTAACAAAGCAATTCTTGCACCTTTTATGCTAGAATAATGCTCAACACTATTTCCAGCCTGTTATAAGGTAGATGCTTGTATTATGTGTCAAGGGGTATTAAGGGTTGCATAGCTTAAAATATGTTTAGAGGGTTAAATCTTACAGATTTAGGAAGAAATGGATGATACTACTTTAGATCAACATAGACAGTGATCATACACTAACCACATATCCAATTAAGAGATAACCTAGTTCTTTAAGCAGGAATCCTGTCCCAGATAAGCTACATGTACCCCTCACCATGTAGTACGGAGTATGATAATATAAAGTGCACACCAAATCAACTACTGTATGGTGTTTTGAATGTCATTAGAGTGTCTGTAATATATACCATAATTGGATATAAAATAATGAACTTATAAAGTAATGAATATCACTATTCATAATACACCCATATATGACTCGTAATAGGAGCACTTACAGTGCTTTAGCGAAAAGATTATACAGTCCACCACATGGTAGAATAATTTTTGAAATTTTAGGATAGTGTAGTTTATGGGTACAACTTTGCCTACAAGTAGTATGAAAAATTGGGGTCACATTATTAGGTGATAGGAATGCGTTTAACTTAAGTGACTCATAATACACATATTCCAAGTTTTGCGAGCATTTATGATGATAGTTATGATGATGACGATTGGTGCGAGTGGCTATTAGTCGGTATCAGGATACCTAAATAACTGATACCTTTACCAATTGATACCAAAATGTGCAATATTGGCTCTGATTTGATACCAATCTGATTATTGGTGGAACACTATTCCAAACCAAATAATTGTTAACAAAGAGAAGGAAAAATTAAGAATTTAAGATCAATTAGGGATCATAGCCACAAAAAGTTGTGAAACAAGGGAGGTTGTCTACACCTGAAGATCTGCAGTATGCCAAAAGGTACCTGTTGGACTAAAGTGACATCTAACAATGAAAAACTTAAGTCCAAAGCCATTATAGAGTTATGCTTGTCTGAAGGCATCAGGCAGGCAGGCAGGCTGGCAGGCAGGCAGGCAGGCAGGCAGGCAGGTAGGCAAGTCAGTCAGTCAGTTCAGTCAGTCAGTTCAGTCGGTCAGTTCAGTCAGTCAGTTCAGTCCGTCAGTCAGTCGGTCAGTTCAGTCAGTTCAGTTTAGTCAGTCAGTCAGTTCAGTCAGTTCAGTCAGTCGGTTCAGTCAGTCGGTTCAGTCAGTCGGTTCAGTCAGTCATCAGTCATTTAGGAAATTCTTTTTGCAAAATTCTGCAACAATTTATCGGGAGCATTTTTGGCTGCTTTATAAACACTTTTGGGCTTGATTCTACCTACCAAGGCATGTATCATGGGGCTAATATTTTTTTGAGAGCTCTGATTCCTAATAATACAATACTGTATGAACCATACCTACCTACACTGTGTTAAATATAAGCACTATGCCAGCACCTGGCAAGCACTAAGAACCTAGGCCTGAATAGACAACAGGTTTATACAAATGGCTAGTCCAAAAGTGGAAAATAAACACTTGTACAGATAAAAGGTACTACACAATGCATACACTCACTTTGTGCAGGTGTCAGTTGCATGATGTTTTGTACAGAGTCCTATTACACAAGGTTAGCTACTATACAACATTATTACACACACCATACTCACCATACAGGATGAACATTGACAGCCAGTACAATTGATCCTATCACATAACTCTTGACCTGATGGGATAACACACTGCACTGTCACCTCTGGATTAACCGGCTCATAGGACTGATCTGTGGATCACATGATCACTGTGATGTCATCATTACACACTGCTAACCCTTAGGCAACTCCTTCACCATATCATCTCTCAGTAAATGATGCAAGGCTCCAAATGTGCCATTATTGTCAGAGGGAGGTATACCCAATAAAGCTGTACAATATGTCACTAACAGTTACCAGTTGACATGTACATACCACACTCTAGATTGTATAGTTGTGTATTATCAAAACTATCTGAGACGTATCCTTGTTTAAATGCTGGTCCCCTGGCTGCCATGAATGCCTGATGGTGTAGTTTATACTATATCACTATTGTACACTACACTCACTCACTCTCATTGTAACAGCATTGTTGTCATAGCCATGCTCCCCACTACGAACTACAATGAAATTGTACATGTCGGAACGTGATGTGATAAACCAGCCAATGTCAGGTATAACAACTATGTCACCATATCGACTACAGGATAAACCAGATCAACAGGTTAACATGACAAAAATGACATGGTATTACTTCTTGAAGTTGTGACCAATCCTTAGTCGATAAGGCACTTCGTTTAGGTAGAACACTTGTACATGAGGGAGCTGTGTGGGGTCACATTGTTATTGTGTGCTAGTTAGAGGTAATTAATTACTCACCATTTTCAGTTTATTATACAATACTTCCTTATCAGCTACAAGACAGGATATACACAGTATATCACACTTATGACCATATATGGTAAAGCAATTAAGTACCATACTCCATGGTTAGTCTTGCTTAGCCCTGTTTAGTTGTAAGACTCAGCCACACGTGTATAAACAAGCTACTTTAAAATGAATATCTACGTAGCAATTAGTGAAACAAAATTATATGAATGATGGCATAGTCTTATGGCTAACTTTAGGAATTTCCTACAGGGTTTTGTTGCAATACTTTCATTCATAATAATCTTGTCTGATCAGTTAGATTCTACTTCATTTTTAAATTAATAATTATTAGTCTTCAACTGCATACCACTAGGATTGTATATATGAGTTAGTTAGATTACAAGAATGCACCACAATAATCTACGCACACGCATGCACGCACACACACACAACACGCACACACATACACATGTGTGCACACACACGCACGCACGCGCACACTACACACACACATGCGCACACACACACTCGCGTGCGCGCACACACACACACCAGGAGAATAGACATTTAACTGTACAACTGGTCCAAGGTAGGTCACTTGGATACCATCAGCAGTTGGATCTATCAAGTACTATAGTGTGGAAAATAAAGATAATGATAATATTAATATCGTAGAGACCTGACTGTCACCTGATTCTACTGATCATGAGACTAACAATAAACAATGATTTAGAAATAATAAACAATGTAATATAGTGTGATAGGTCAACTGAACTTTGGATATATAATGCTGTACTCTAACTGTTTTTAGTTGTAGTTGTAATACTGAGTGATAGTGCAAGATATGTTGAGTAAGGCTGTGCTTATCTAAGTTTGACTGCAAGGAAGGGGTCTTCTAAGCTACAATATGATAATATCAATACGATAATGATAAATCAACATGATAATGATATCAACATGATAATGATAAAATCAACATGATAATGATATCAACATGATAATGATAAAATCAACATGATAATGATATCAACATGATAATGATAAAATCAACATGATAATGATATCAACATGATAATGATAAAATCAACATGATAATGATATCAACATGATAATGATAAAATCAACATGATAATGATATCAACATGATAATGATAATATCAATGATAATATCAATAAGAAATAAGATGATCAGTGTTGAAACAAATAGTAATTTTTTATTCTTCAAATAGTTATGACCAAATAAGAATAAGCATTGAAACCTGTAAGAAAGTCTGAAAACTATTTCTTTTGCCCTTCTACACTAGTATAACATAGTATAACAGTAGTATACCTAGTATCACTAGTATAACACGAATCTGCCACTATCTAAAGCTTCAACAGTTGAAGAAGTGATAGTAAGTAATTGAATAGTGTATGCTTGAAAATGTTATGCATGAATGGATAGTCTATGAATGGATAGTCTATGAATGGATAGTCTATGTACCATAACATTTTGTGAATTGTAGGAAGAACTAAGGAGCCAAAATTGATTAAGCTACTCTAATAGAACAGTCACCCTAATACACAAGATAACAAATAGTTCTTTCTTTGAATATGACAACTTCACTGTTACTGAAGATCAAACAAACATTGAAGCTATGAATAAAGGCTTGGGAAAATTAATGTTGTCACTTTTGATTGGCATTAACATCATTGTAGCCATTTCTTGGCTGCCATGTATGTATGCGTGAAAACTACTTTTGTTTTTCCTCCTGTTAATAATGAAATGGTGTGGCATGCTGTTCTTGGGCCACAAACACGTTAGTTAAAGCACTGCTGCGTGTGTGTATGGACAATACAGCACGAGGGTGTGTGCTAAGAGGCTAATATAGCACAAGGCAAAGCCGAGTGCTGCATTGACCTGCAGACATCTCCACATATTGTATGTCATACACACTAGCATAGGTGGTGCTTTAAGTTTTATATTGCACTTCCTGGTTGCCTTGTCCGGAGTGTTCATCTATAGTATCCAGTTTTCAGTGATCAGACTATCAGTAAGTGTTCATATGTATTTTCTGGTTATAGGATTAGTTTGACTAGCTTTAGCAATTTAGTTGATAAAGCAATACCTGTGATGAGGGGTAGGTAATGAGGGATTGGCTCGTTACCTACCCCTTGTCCTGTGAGGTGTGACATATTGAACCTATAGTATTGGAATGGTGTATGGCAGTAGTACAATGTCCTTTATGATATGATGTGCAGCTGGTTGGGAGAGTAGCAGTGTGCTACATGTACATATCAACAACCTCACTCACATCTTCCAAGTAGATAGTTGTGTTTTCTGAGGAGAACTGCATCCCTACATGATACCATGGGAACAATTACATCACCAGCATCATGGCAACCTCACCATGGTCAGAGGTGATTATTAGATTAACACAATCTGAAATGTTCCGCTCCTTCAGCCCATCAAGTAGAAGACCCAGTGTGTTGTCCACCATTGTGATAGACTGATTGACCTGTGACAGCATCATTTGTGTATTGGTGTAGTGTTCTGTGTTATGTATTGTGACTGTATACATTGTGGTGTAGAATAATGAGGTGGGTGTAATGTAGTGCACAAGTACAAACCACCTATACACACATACAAATGGTACACATACAGCGTTGGGCAGTTACTATTATATTGTTACTGCTACTGTAACACAACAGTTTGTTTACTATTCATAAACATTTACAAACTAATACAAACTCCGACTTGCTTGTAATTGTCCATACGACCTCTACTAATACTAATTCCCAGCTGCTCTATTAGTCCTTGAGAGAGTTGTAGAAGTATTTTGTGCTTGGGAGATCTTGTGGTCTCATGTGAGATCGATCTTGACATTTCATTGTAACCTGATTTTGGAAAACCTACCTCTTGGGCACATAAACAAGTTTTAAAATAACACCAGCATGAGATGCCTACACTATCTGGCTAACAATTTTCACACTAACTTTGCCTCAATCTGTTTTCTTGAGATGGACTTTTGTAGGCATGCCAAAGCTCTCACGTTGCTATAGAGACACTGTAGTGATTTTAGACGATGTTATTAATGTCTTGCAAAGTTATGAAAATGTGAAATGTGTGCACTTATATAGTCCATCTAGAGCTCCAAGAATGTATAATTTGGCCTGGAGCTTGCCCTGTACTCCAAGTGTTGCTCATCCCATCACTCCGCCCCTTAGTGAGGACTTGTGATCCAGCAACACTTAATAAAACCTATTAAAATGGAGACAAATTATGGGAGCTGCTTCTTGTACTCTAGATGGTCTGATAGCCATAAATGTCTCCATCTTCAGAAACAATTTCACCAACGTAGCTGCCCAGAGGAGGCTGGACACGGCACACGTGAGCGCATCTGTTTCAATGTAAAAAGCAATCGAGCTTCTAATGAAGTTTCTAAGTACACCACTCGAAAATGCAATCAATTTCTTCTCCGTTCGAACAATCTACCCCAATCTACCCCACCCTTTAAAGTAGTAAATTCCTCGTTCAACTTAAGTGTATCACGTGAGAAAGCAGCGCGGGAATGTAATGGATGGTCAGGATTGCGCGAGAGCATGTACTCCGGAAAATTCTACTCAGAAGCGTGCAAGAAGTTCCCCAACGCTGCAAACACCTCATAGAGAGCCAAAGCGGATTCCTCTTAGACAGCAGGACCAGAATAGGAACAGTTTGTCGCCACGTGTTTTATCACAAACCTTTAGAAACAGGTCGAATCATATTCATAATCCTAAACCAAAGGAGAGATGGACTGATTCCGAATTAAGAGCACTGACTGATTTTGTGCTGTTTCATTGTGAAGGTAATGCATGGCCAGCTCACAAGCGTGAAGATTTCTGGGGAAGTGCCAGTGAATTTGTGCAAGCTAGATCAGGCCTGAGCACGTGCAGAACTGGTAAGTATATATTAGCCGTGTTAAAATTTTAAGTACAGTTACTTTTTAGCACAAGCTTGCCGATTCCAAGTAGTTGGAGGCTTATCCAAAAAGTACAAGACGCCAAAAGAGGCAGAGGCCGACTTTTGTGGACAGGATTCTACTGCACGTGTGACACCTGTGAATGAGCCCATGCGTAGTGCACAAAATTCACCTGCACCTGATACAGGAAATGAAAATCCACCCACATTTGCTGATCTGTTTAGCAGCCTACCAGAGGATACTCAACTACAAACACTCTCTGGGCTTTTCTCTTCATATCTGTTATCTTGTCATGACCTGCAAGTTCCTGATGATTTCCTGTGCCATTCAGCAAATGCCATGTTACAGTTAAGGCTAAATAAATGTACAAACGTTTTGTACAACTTAGCTAAAGGAATGGGGACACTAAGGGAAGATAACACCGACTCGAAATTTCCCATGAAACGTATGCCTATGGGCTTAGTTGAGTATGCTGCCAGCTTTTTTGCTTGCGATGACCTACGAGAGGTAATTTTCTGTAAGGAAATAAGGCTGTTAATCTCTTTTCACACCCAGATATCTTGTCCTCCTGATTACCGGTCATGGCAGCAAAGCATGTACTGCCAATTTGGACAGAAGTGGACAAAATTACTCCGGGGGCCCATGTGGAGTGTAGTGTTTTCTGGACAATCATCAGAAGAGGCAGAAAACAACTCACATAGTCAAAGCACTATGAAAGTAAAGAGCTGGATTTGATTGCACAAATTAAAAATTATTATGCTGTAGGCATTAGTCAACATTCCAGCCCTGTCGGATAGAACAATGCGCCGTGACATCGAATCAAGTAACATACATTTGAATTCACAAATCCAGGTAATTTTTCTTAACATTGTTTATCATCTCTCATCCCAACATTATAGATTTCTGTTCTTGATGAAGCTGCCAGGTCGAGCCCTGAGGCATGGTGGTGGCTAAAAGCTGATGGGTGTGACATCACCAAAGGCCTTAAAGAATCTGTGAAGCAACAGTGGAGTGGTGATGTTGATCTAAATGATGGCTGTTTGCAGCAGCAGTTTAAGGGTTATAAGCAACGATTGGAGGAGGCCGATAAGGTTGGTCTACAAAAGGATAGAGCTGGGGAAGATCTAGATCGCACCTTGCAAGATTTAGTGAAGGACTTGGACTTCATTTATTCAGGTATACATACACTACATTTATACATGCATAGTGAACTAAATGGATTGTTTTAGAATTGAAGCAGTCAAATGATACTTACTCAGAGAAGTTGCAGTCCAATAAGTACATTGAAAAAGACCTCATCAACTTGAGCTGGAAGATAAAGGAACTTGGGGACTTAAATGAAATGGGAAGATCCTTGCATACAGAAGTTAATTTATTGTATAGCAGATTGGAAGCTGGTCAGTGCTTTTGGGAGCAAGAAAACATTCCTAGACTCTTGACAGATATTCGGAAGAAGTTACGTTCCTTTATTAAAGGAATAACACGCCACCAACGTACTGCAGCAACCCATATTTTGGTTTTCATGATTAGCCAAGAGATGCGAAGAACAAAACCATATGCGATACCAGTTCAGTGTATACCATACAAGGGCTTGTCTGATTTAAAAGTTCGTGAGCTCTCCAACAGGATTATTGAAGAAATGACTAAGAGGAAGATGAAGGTGGCAGGTGAACTACAGTGTGGGTATTTCTTCATGCCACTTATTTTAAATTTATTAGGATTCACTACAGATGGCGAGTGGAATTCTCTACGGAGTAAAGGGAATACTCGTCCATTGTCTGTGTTTCAAGTCCTTAGTGATGCCAGAAGAAAGTATTCGCGTACAGGGCTACAGACAATGATTGGAATGTTGAGTCCATTGTGTAAGCTAAATTTAATTCAATTATTTAGTATATCTTTGTATGTTGATTTTACAATTAGGTAATGCTGACGGAGTTGTTACAGCACGTGTTCATAATGATGCTGTGCATACAGACCTACTCAATCAAATTCATGGGTGGATTACGGCAGGTGCAAAACAAGATGATGTAATTGAGCGACTCAGGTTAAAGACCGTGCCTACAGGCTATAATGTTCATACCTGGATACAAGGTATGTACATCTTAAAATCTATATGCTTGAAATGGTATTTACTGTTGCAGGTAAAGATGAGACGCAAGTAGACAAGTTGAGATCCATTTTGGCCCAGTTGGAATATAAGCACCAAATAGATCTGTGGCACTCCAAAGGAATTCCTTTCAAAGATTATTTGTATGTTCCGGAAGTACATCCAATCACGGGACTTCAGTTTTGTGAACGAGAGGATGAAGCTCACATATTGAAGGTACGTGATAGTTCCACAATTTCTAATGTGCTAAAGCACCTATGTATAGGATTGTCAATAATAGCTCCTTAGGGTTAGTGTTTGGCTGAGAAATTTATATGCTTTATAATGAGCAGCCAGCTTTTGTTATTGAGATAATGCATATATTTTTAAATCCATGTAGCGCATTGGACACAGTCTTAGAACCGGAGGACATGCTGACATAGAGTTAGAAAGGTTTCAGGAAGCTTTACATGACTCGTCTGCTGGGCTGACTTACACAGCTCTATCAGGTGTCCGTAAACAATCTGTAGAGGACGTAGAGAGACTGTTTAGCAAGTCTTTAGTGAAATGGATGGAGGAGAAGGAATACAATGCAGAGGCCCAACATCTTAGGATTGTCTGTAACTGGAGACGTGCCTGTGATGAAAGGGGGCTTACAAGGGTACAACGTAGTGAATTTAACAACGATTTTCTGAATTACCTGCTTGATGATTTAATGCCTTGGCACAAAGAAGAGAAACTAAGAGATTTTAGTTTACTGGAAGTTAACAGGTATATTACATGCAGCTTGGTATGTTTATGACAATGTATTTCTGGTGTTTAGAAGCATTGCGGGTGTGAGAGGGTTCAGTAGGGAGACAATAATTACACTTGCTGCTAACATTGAATCTCGTGAGTGGAGGTGTAAATACCTTGCTGCTAACAATGAACCACCCGAGCACCCCAGGGCAAGTACAACCGATGACGTGGAGTGTTTCTTTAGTGTTTTGCGGGATAGTGTGGGAAAAGATTTCACACTGAAAGAGGTGAATAGCATTGCATCTTATACACTAACTCATGCTTTATCATGCAGGTTCAATTTGGCTGGAGAAGAGTTGTACATGAGTTTGCTAAAAGGCTTGATCCAGAATTGCCTTTTTATTACTACACGTCATCTCGAAGTCGTTTTTATGAGGGAGAAATGCCTGATTTTGATACGAAAGGAAACAAAAGTTCCAAGCCAAAGCGTATACCTCAGTATGAATTGCTCGGATCTAACAATAGAGTTACACTTTCTGTCCGTAAATCTACTTCAATCAGAACCTCCTTTCACAATTTACCAGTCAAGCTACCACCACCACCTGGCACGGTTTATCAATTAACAGATGAGCATTCATATTCAATTCATAAGAAATAACTCAGAAATAATTACAATTATTGACTAGCACTACTACATTGTACAACAACTCGGGACCATGTTCCATTTTTTGTAATAATAATTCCAGCATACAAGCCTGGAGTTTTATACAGTTTGAATCTAATCCAATCAAAGTATATCTTAAGAATTTTATTGTGATCCATAGCGTGGTGCACATCAGGAAGAGCTTCTGACACAACATATCCAATCCGTTCCCAATCCTTATCAACCTTGCACATAAATGCAATGGAACGGGAATCAATATTATTGCTGGGCTCCTTTTGAAGCTTAACAGGAACTGTGTGACCATCCTTTAACTTCTGCTTGGCCAATCCCAGTAACTCTTGGTAACGATGTTCTTTTGTTGCCCCTATGCACTTGAACACCACTGAATGGGTAATAAAGGAATTAGTGAGATCCTCTTCATCACTGAGAGAGTCTAATCCTTGATCCTCGACAACAATATCTGACCCTTCATCACTGGGTTCTTCGCGATCAAAATCAAACCACTCCCAATTCCACATCACGAAAATCTTATTATCACAGAACAATGTGTATTGAGACAGATCAACAGCTTTACTAAAATCTTCTTCCTGTGAAATTAAAAAAAAACAAACAATAAACTGAACAAATTTTTATTAATTTCAACTATTAAGCTATTTGAATATTGTAATACAACATTCAGTTCAAGTTAAGCTGCACATGTGGCGTTCTCACATACATACACAATCATAAACATACGCAATTACAGCCACAATCGCGTACGTCTATTAAGAAGGCGTTATCAAAGCTAACAGGGAGCCGGGCCACTGCAGGGAGAGGGTGATCCAACAAATCAGTGTCGTGAGCAAAACCGTCGAAGTAGTGTACAGTACCATCATCCTGATCCTCCCAACATAATTTGATTTCCCTTAAAACAGGTTTATATACAGGAAAGTTGGGAACAACGTATTGAAACGAGTTCCCCTTCGCGAGTACATCGACGTAGGCGTACTGCGCCATTTTGGTATGCAAACTATGCAATTAAAGGGATTATTTTTGGTAGCGCTTATATCGTGTCCAACCTCCTCTGGTAGCTGCCAAAGTTGGTTAGTTACTACCATTTAAAACATTTATCTATGAATGTACAGTGTGTCCAAAGATTGGATTTCCAAAGTCAAGTATATTATCATTATTACTAGGCCCGGGGCACATACAACCAGGCCCGGGGCACATACAACCAAGTACAATCATCAACGGGACAACCTACTAATGGGGCATGTACAAACAGTGCATGGCCAACATAGTGTGTGCAGGTAGAAAAGATGCACAGCAATACAATTATAGAGGAATTGACTGGCACATATACATAAGGGATGTATTAGTATGCAATTACAATCAGTGATTATCCGACCATGGAGATGTGAGTATGTGAGATTGCACTTTAAATTGTGAGAATCATGGTATTGAATCTGACGTCTACAAGCAGTGAAGCTTAAACATCCAACGAATACTTATTACATTAATTTTATGCAATTGTACACAATTTGTGGTAATTACATGATATGTTTAAAAGAGGATGGATTAGAGCACTGGATTAAGACATGGCTGGAGTTGCCAAGAACAGACCATGATAAGATTGGGATAAAAGCAGAGTATTTCAATTGTCTTTCACCTATAATTGATATCTGAGTTATGCATATATTTAACATGAGCTGGGCCATTTGTACTAAAATGATCACACGATACTGTGGATATGCTGCAAGATCAAATAAAAATTTGGAGAACAAATGTGGCTGAAATGCAATACCAGAATTTCATGGATACTGTATGTCAGTGTGCACAAGTATGTGGAGCATTGCTGATGGTGGCAGACTGTAGCTACATATAATAATAGCAGTTAATAGCAAGCACAATTATGCACACAGCAATTATCAGCCTAAGGGCACATTTTGTGTATGTTGTGTTCAGTGTTGGGGGCAATGTGTTACATAATTTTGTGGTAACTAAGTAATATAACAAAATACGCTATAAAAACAGGTAATATAACTCAAGTTACTTTACTGGTGGAGGAAGTAGTTGATATGAGGGGGGGCTGACCAGGAACAGATCCAGACTTATGGTCAAAATGAACTGAGGAACTGAAGCACTACATTGTCTCTGGTTTGGTAAGGTGAAACCAAAAAAAATGTCACAGCCAGCTGAAAATAGCTGCCCACCTCATCAGCTACACATTTATAGCTGATAAACTACATAAAAATCCTTACATAGCTTGCTACACACTGCTCTAATATGGTGACTGCTTTATTAGAGTATCTCGATCTTTATCATGGTTTTCAGCCCCACTCCAAGAAGGATAATTTCGGTGTGATATCATTCTGAGGGGGGCTAAGCCCCCTCTCAGCAGACCGAGGGGGGCTTCAGCCCCCTAGCCCCCCCTTTCCGATGCCTATGCTTACAAATGTAATGCGTTACTTAAGTAATATAGTTACTGTAACGAATCTAATATTACGCAATATTATTACTACAAGTAACGAAGTTACTAATCTCATTAGTATTCCACTGAGTAAAGCCTAGCCACAATGAAGTAATGAAGCCTACTGAATGAAGCTTATTCACCAGCTTCTTACTTATAACCAAGATTTGCACATTGTCCAACAACACAATCATGTCACGTGATAAAGTGGTAGTTTCACAATTGACAGCTTAAGGCTGTGGACACAAAGTAATATAATATATAATATTAATATTAATATGGCTACTTTATTTTGTAATAACACAACATGTCAACACTATGTACATATACACCAAGAGATATACATGATACACATAGATCTAGAGCAGTCAGCACACACACACACACACACATGCACACACACGCACACACACACACACATGCACATCTAAGTATGTACGTACACACACACGCACACACACACAGATACGCACGCATACACACACGGATATGCATGCACACATGTACATACATACATACATATATACAGACAGACACACACCTCAACAGAATTTGGTCCATACTGGTGCCCACTATGATCAGGTTCACTGAAGTACAGGGCAATAAAGCTTGGTCTACAACATATACTATGCTACACACAGCTAGTGACACAATGAGCATACCGTTTGTGCTGCGATAGGTCTAGCCAACTGAGGATGGTATTAATTCGTGATTGGAATGGTACAGATCTTAATAACATCTTATGTGTAATTGTGTTTAATAACAGTAACTCTGTACCTGTTATAATTGAAGTAGTAATCTGGCTGCAGACCTAACAATATTTATATGTACCTCATGACCGAGTTTTGCACATGCATACTGTAATTATTATGCTTTATGACTCTATTGAATGTTGTACAGCAGCTAGTCACAATATGACCTCATAACATGTTGTATAGTAGCTAGTCACAATATGACCTTATAACATGTTGTATAGTAGCTAGTCACAATATGACCTTATAACATGTTGTATAGTAGCTAGTCACAATATGACCTCATAACATGTTGTATAGTAGCTAGTCACAATACGACCTCATAACATGTTGTATAGTAGCTAGTCACAATATGACCTCATAACATGTTGTATAGTAGCTAGTCACAATATGACCTCATAACATGTTGTATAGTAGCTAGTCACAATATGACCTCATAACATGTTGTATAGTAGCTAGTTACAATATGACCTCATAACATGTTGTATAGTAGCTAGTCACAATATGACCTTATAACATGTTGTATAGTAGCTAGTCACAATATGACCTCATAACATGTTGTACAATAGTTGGTCACAGATGCTTATACTCACCTGGCACTTCAGATCCTGGCCAGAAATATACTCCACTAATCAGACCATTCCTCTTAGCAGTAATCCACAACTACACAATATTGACTGCTGTATTAGAGTAATTTAGTGAAATACATTATACACTATATGGTCCTATACATAGAGACAAGTATTCATGCTAATCTCCTGCTATCTGTTATCAAGTTGTTTAGTACACACAATGACATTACAACTCCCACAATCCCTAGTGATTGATCCTTGTAATAGTACTGGAGCCTGTACATACATGTATCAGCAACTCCAATTGAACTCTACCCCCACAATCCTAGACCACACATACAACTCTTACCGGTTCCCCTGACCACCATTGGGGCTCATTAGACATTTGGTACGTCTTATTGAGGTCTTTATCAAAGAAGAAGTTAGTCACTATTCCGTGATACTCTGGGTACAATCCCTGTGTATGGATCATTTAATCTGATACATATTGCAGTACATATAACTCCTAGTACTGTGTATATATATATATACACATATATATATAACACTTTCACACCTCAGATCAAAGGAGCCGCCTGGGCTACATTTCGTATGGCTGGGCTACATACGAAATGTAGCTGGTCTACAACTGGGCAGTGATTATATAGACGTTGATGCTGAAATTAATTGTGGGGATTGATCAACACTCACATGATTGGGATGCACGACTTGGATTTTGCTACGAAAACCACTCAGATGGAGAGCATTTTGTCATCCTCGCCATCCTATGAGTTGAAAAACGTTGGGCTAAGGTGAAAATTAGTGCTATAGCTTATTCATTCGATCGTTTCTGCTCCATTATGCACGGAGTAACCACTCTACAAGCAAGCTTACCTATCTAGGCCTTTAGTGAAATGCGTAGTTTTCCCATAAACAATTCAATAGCACTGATTAAAACATTAAACTCCTATAAAGGAAATTCTCCATGATATCTCTAGGATATGTCCGTTTATCATAACTGAACGTAACCAGAATGTACTAGCTGCTGACCCATAATCGAAAATTTTAGGTATGCATATATAATACATCCAGTGGCTGCACTTGTATTGGCTTGGGTGATTAATTGCCCTGTACAGGCTATCAGCCTGATAAGTGTTACATATTAGCTGTAACACGGGGCATTCGGGCTTTGCCTGATATGTATGTCCTCATGCCTGTGTTACAACTGTTACATGTAATATATATATATGTAGGAACAATTTGTGGGAAGTTTCACAACTTCTGATAATTTTCATCATCAATTCCACTACTATAATTGTGATTCACAGTAATTCATACAATATGTGGAACAAGAGTGATCCTAATAGGAAAACTAATGTCTGTTAATCTATAAACCTCTCAAGAGTTAGTGAGGAGTATTCAGAGAGACATGCTGTGTGGTACTGTAATTTAAGCCAACAAGATGCATAGAATGGTGTAGTACTACTACTACTATTAAACATCAATATAGTATACACAGTGTAGCTACAGTACTTACGGTCATGATGGTGTAATGGTTGGGGAAGGTTTGGGTGGGATATTGACTCCTCAAGTATTCAGCTCTTACTCCAGTATCTATCACATATTGAAGATGAGGGTTGAGCTGCCTCTTGTAGTAGTCATGGCGATATCCATCCAGTGATATGTGTATTAGTGGAGGATGGGCACTATATGGAATAATACATGAGCAATATGTGGGACAATAGTATACTGGATGGATCCTTGTACCTGACTACCAATATCACCATTCAATGCCTGGTGTATGTTCTATTAGAGCAGTTACAATACATTCTATTATATTGGTGCTCCCATCCATTCATCCTGGGGGTAGGTAACGACCTGAAATTTTGTAGGTCACCTCTGAAATTATTTCTGAAAGATGAAATATTGGCTGAATTTAATACATTTGAAAGATGAAAGTTAAGAATGAAACAGATTTAACGGGAGTTACAGATTTTTTTTACGGAAATCTAAAATTAAGAATTTTGTAATTTGAAATTACTGAATTTTCAGATTTTTTATTTTGGAATTACTGAATTTTATGATGAAATATGGGCACTCCTATTTCAATTTTTGAAATTTCGTAGACGACTTTGGCTTGTTATCTACCCCTCGCATCCATCCTACAAATTATGCCTGTCTGATTCCATAAAGTGAGCATGCTGATATATGTCAAGGCAATTATTAGAGTTTCTTGACAGCTGATAAAGTTAAGTGTTATACTAAGTTGAAGCTGATTACCTGCAGCTAGCTAGTTATAAAGCTATTTTAGTTTCGCCAATTATAGTTCGATCATTATAGCCATGAACTAGACCACTTGTTACCACTACAGTGGAACCTCAGTCATCCGAACCCCTTGGGACCAGGGGTGGTCCATAAGTCTGAAAAGTCTGTATCTCTGAAACTGTCTATAAATAACCTTAAAATAGCATAAAAGAATAAAAAAAATTCAGTATTGTAAACTATCCTAATAGGACAGTCACTACTCTAATAGAGCAGTCATTTCCGTAGTTCGATTAACTGAGAATTCGGATCAGTGGGGTCCGGATAACTGAGGTTCCACTTTAGTTAGTAACTCCATTGCAAGGTTGTATTCTGGATAGTAATCTCATATAAAGGGAAAATGTGCATAAATCCTGGGTGGTAAAACTTATTGCCGGTACAATTTGTCCCCATTCTTTGTTCTATCTTGTTTAGAAGAAATTTTCTTACAACTTGTCGACAAAGAGACCTGAGGGTAAGGGATACCCACAAATTATAAGTTAGAGGATTGTCTCAGCTTAAAACTAAAAATTCATTTCATCCTCGTGGGAATATATGTACTACCGTAGGGCAAGAGCGTTTTATGGATATAAACGTTTGTGGATTTCGCGGGTGTGTTTTCCAAACATTTTGCAGCCTATGTACAAGTTGTATGTAAGTAATTTTGCCACATTTCAGCAATACACAAAAATTAAAAAAAAGTTTACCCTATGGAATGGATCTCAGAAGTATATATAGCCAGGGTGGGGGCTTGGTGTGTCAGAACTCAAAAGCTAAACATTTTCCATGAATTTTAAAGTACTGGCACTGATAAAGGCTACATCAAAACCATCCAAACTCTTCTGGCTATTCCCCTGCATCCACTTCAGTTATTTCAACACCATTAACAGAAAACAAAAGTGTTTTATAAACACAATTATATACAAATGACTGCTCTAATATCCACTGCATGTGAATGTTCCCATAGAGAAATTTGTAGTCTAACAAGTTTGGGATTATTACAACAACTCTGTGTGATCCCTGCACAGTATTGTAAACTCTGTAAAGTATAAACCTCAGTTGTTAAAATTGAGTATCTACAGAGCTTTGCATGCAAATTTTATTTATCATATCTGAACACCTTAAACTGGTAAACAGAGGTCACACTATATCAACACATACACATAGGCTGGTCTCTCACCAGATCTGCTCACTAGCAGATGATATAGCATCATTATCATCTATGAAGGAATAGTAAGGAAATGATGAAGGCGATGGAGTGACTTACTATTCGAATTATTTCCTGCAGTACTACTAATGCCAATCAACACTGCTGCTGTGATAAATGTGATCACAAATATCTGAGGACAATAATAATATTCTATGTTAATAAAATATAACCTGTGTACAATGACTGTAGTAATAAAATGACTGCCGCCCTATTTCATGGTTAATATGTGGTAGCAGTGAGCAGCATCAACACTTACAATATACACTAGTCTCATCCACACATTAGTAGTAGTAGTACTACTACTACACAAGTCAACTACTAGTATATCCTAACACTACACACTGGTAGATGGCACACTGTGGTGTGAAGTCACCAGTGAAGTTGTTAGGTCAGCAATCACTAGGGTCACTGAAATATTAATAGAGCTACACTATAGGGGCTTCTAAACTGGCAGCGTGTCTAACTTAATAAGTAAAGTGGTATGCTAAACACACTCAGCTACTTCATGAGCTACATATACAGCTAAGACATTGAATTACTTACTATGACAAATGTTAACACAATAATTATCATTAATCTCTTAGATTTCTTCTGGTAACTTTTCCGTTTCTGTAAGAGACAGCAAAACAACAATACAAGTGTACTGTGGTCTGTAGTGAACGAGTTAGTTAAGAGACAACAAGTATGTTAGTGTGTGTAGAGTGAGAATTGTTTGCAAACAATTAAAGAATTTTGACATGATTCATAGCCTCCAGAACTTCATAATTAACTACTGGTCAGACATATTTATGACAGATAATCCCAACACATCGTGTGAGCCATGTACTGGACAACAGACGAAGAGGTTCCCTAAAAATATGTATGGTTCTACGTATATGCATACTGAGTGGTTCCAGTATATGTATAGTGAGCTTTATTAAGAAAATGAACACATCATTATCAATTTGGCACTATGAGCTAACTAGAACTGATACGCCAATTATATTAACCCCAGTTCCAATTCCCTGGTGCTGGTTAGAGGCACTATATAAGGTGGAGTACTCGTATCAGGTGATCGTTTGTTCTTTGTGTTTTCTCTTCCTAGATGATGGCAGAGCTAAGACACAAGATTTGCCGAGGTTGGATCTTCAAGTAGAAGATGTACAGAATTTACAACATGGTTACTCCAGTGAGAGTCATATAGCAGCCCATCCGGGTTATTGAAGGCATGCAGACGAGGGTGCTAAAGCTGTCTTTGGCAAGGGACACTCTTGCTATCATACAAAAACCTTGGTCTGACAGAAGATCTAATGAAGGGCCATGCATGGCATTGTTTTGCTCACTGCTCAGGAATGGGTTCTTATGGACAGCAGAGCGTGACCATGACCAAACAGCCACCAAGGCTAAGGGGTGCCTTACAATAGCTCCAGTGCTGGCATTTTTTGACATGGTAAAGCTCAAATGGTTGTGCACGGAAAGGTTTGGCATTTGGGTTGCAGCAGTAGGGAGCAAATGGTAAATGGCAGCCTTTGACCACAGTATGCTGTGGAACTACTGGCAGTGACATGGGCCAAATGACAAAGCAGCCACAGTTTGAAGTGTGAACAGATCACAATCCCCTTGTGTTGATTCTGAACAGCCACCAACTAGACAAGATAGAGACCTTGAGGCTACAGTACTTGCACATGAAAATCATGGAATTTAATTTTAAAGCAATATGATGTAAGGGGGCAACTAACCAAGTCCCAGATGCTTTATCTTGGAGCCCAGTTGGCATCCACACCACTGAAGAATCATTGACAGAGGGCAGTGACCAAGATCTCTCAGCTCAGTATCCACCAGGGAAATTTGGAGAGCAGTTGTTTGCAAGAGCTATGGAAACAGGCCAGGCAAGAAAAATTGAAACTGTACATTATGAAAGGCCTTCCAGACCACCAACACATGCTCACAGAAGAGGATAAGCTGTTTTGGAAAGACCGTCAACATCTCCTAATATACTAAGGACAAACTGAAAATATACCATGTCCCTTGTGTAGACAGGTGCTATCACAGGTTTACGAGGCTCCTCATGGACTAAACAATGGGCAGACTTAACTGTACACTGACCAGACATGACCCATGATATGATATTAGCTTGTAAGCAATGTCTCAGCACCATCATAGACAAAGAAGCCAATTATTTTCAAGGCCAAACCACTATGGCTGTTTCCGAAGATTGCAGCTGACTTCTGCTACACGCAAGGAAACAGTACGTATGCACATTGTGGAAACTCTCTCAGGTGAACACCTACATGTTATACAGGTACACAAGAAGTAATGTTACATGTTAGGAATATATATGTTATTTAGGTATTTATGTTTCAAAGCAGTTTTTTTTCCTAATGAGAAATTAACCTACCACAGATGAGCAATTACAAACATATTATTGCAATTTTAATTAGTAATACATGAACCTTTGGTGGCAAGAACAACAGACATTACCTTGGTAACACAAATACATTTCTCCACCTCTACACAATACGTACCTCAGAGTCTAGAAACTGCAAATATGGGGAATCATCCTACAGTAATAGGATATGTATTGTAATACTGCTGTACAAAGAATATGCATTTTGCAACATATCCTAACATATCCCAACTAGTTAATGACATGTACTAACATATCCTAACTAGTTAATGACATATCCTAATATATCCTAACTAGTCAATGACATGTACTTGTTATACCAATCACTGTCATGTATACAGGTACAAGAGATTCTGCCTTGGCCACCCCTGAGGCTATTGGCTTTTACACCAGCTGAACATAAGTTCCCTTATGATGCATGGTATTAAATACATGTTATTGTGAGAACCAGCTATGTGCTTTAATGGATACTATCAGTCTGCTGCATACATATATCAGTTTCTGGACTCACACCTTACTATTAGGAAGCCGTGACATGCTGACAAACATATATGTGAGGTATAGAGATGGATATCCACCCCATGATGCTGTTACCATTTGTCTAGCTATAATCAGTATTATGTAAAGCACTGCTGCATGCATTTATGTACTGCCGAGTGCTGAATTAGTCTCTCAATATACCCCTACCTGCTAGTTTTATACACAGACTATTTTTTATTAGGGTGGGCTGGTGTAACTTTGATTAATAGACATTTTGCTCAGTTTGAACAGTTACAAAAAAGCTGCAAACAAGATGTCTCCTCGTTTCTGCAGCTACCGATGAATACCGTGGCAGGCACACAAAACATGTGGTCTGCTTTGTCTGCAACCAGAGAAGGTAGGACTCACTACATATTACTATTATTGTATATTACTATTTGGAATTTCAGAATGTACTGTACACACTGTATGGATAGGTTATCCAAGTCACATGAGCTATCTAATTCAGTCTAGCAAACAAAATCCACCCACACTCTAGTCTCGCAAGAAGACCACTTTTCTTCTTCTTCCAGACCCAATACATTCAAAAGAAGAAAAATGGTTTGACTAGGCGAGACTACACCTACACACCAAAATTTTAATCTGGTTGAAATACAGATAATTATTCACTGTCATTTTCGTGCCCCGCCCTCCCCTCTAGACTAATGTGTTGTGGTCCGGTAGCTGATAACTAAGCTTGCTCACTACTTAATATAAATACAGAATATCCTGCAAGAGCTATTGGGACCAAATTGGTAAGCTTAACAACTTTATCCAGCCCCCGCGCTCTCCGTCTCCTCTCACACACGAGTGAACTTAGTGATCCCACACACGTGAGACAGGATACGGTACCTGCGCAGTGGCTTCATCATCTTCATTGGAGTGATCACTGTCTCCTTCCATTGGTGTCGCCTGTCACTCCAGTTCCTGTCACCACCAAGCGAGACTTATCATTTTCAGATTATAAGCGCGGGCGTCTACAAACAAAAGCTGGTCACGTGAGCTTACTATAGTGTGGTATAATTAGAATAACGATTCATAATAACGCTTTCCATAGCAACAAGTGACGCTATGTTAAAACTGAACGTGACAGCGTCTACAACTCTCAAGTCTAAGAAACCATTCTCCAAGTTTGTTTGGCTACACGAGGTAAGCTATTACCGTCCCGCCATATTTGTTAAGGAACTTTTTTACGAATCAGATCTTTTGTGACATATATAAAGAATTCACTCTAGTGTACCGGTACAGAGCAAACAGGTTCCAGGCTGTGCAGCTCAGTTACTTGCCTCCTTGTAACTTGTCTGGGGTCAAAGGGGACTGCTGTTCCCTGCTATGTTAGTGGGTCAGGTTCATTATGGGATAGTAAACTAGTTGCATTGTGTGTTACATACATCTGTTGTTGCTAGGATACCAGTTATGGGTTGTATGGGGTACAAGGTACTAAGTTACATCATGTGACATCATCAACTGGTAAAGTAAACAAGGTGGATAAACAACAACTGATAGCTACTAACAGTTCACAAGATGGTAAGTGATGGGCGTGTGCTTACTGGTGTGAATGAGATTAAGAATTTTGTGTTTACCTTCCGGTGTAAGTGATTTCCCTTGATTTCACACTTTGATTGTTAGCTCCATGTGGCCACGCCAGTTTGCCTAGTGATAGTGAAAAAGTAATTTTGGTCATTCGATTGTTTGGTGTAAAAACTATGCCATGGTCATGCCCCAGGGCTATATGATGCAGGGAATATGGCAAATTACCCCACACTTCCCACCTCCTAATAAGGGATTCTATAGGGATTTTTGATCAACCTATATACAATAATAATTGTAGTTGTCAATATCCCCAGGGGTGGAGTAAGATGTCAATCCCCAGGTGTCCCATGGTGAGGGGCATGACATTGATGATTAGCCTTCTAACTGCTTGACCCCTTGTAATGACTCTGTGATCATTAGAACATTTAACAACTTGATTATTTGCTTGATAGCCTAAACTTTTTATTACTTGACTGCTTGATAACTTGATACAAACCACCTAATCCAGTTCAATAGGCAGTATTTGATCAGTTAGTTATACCATGGTTGTGAGAGATTTTCTGATATATACACCCAAAGCCCAAGGACCACAAGCTTAAGGACTAAGAGTGTATATGTCAGCAAATCCTGAGCAGTCATGGGTTAAGTGATATATATCACTAGGGGCACACACCTAATTGGTGAAAGAACTAACGAACACTTAAAACTAAGCCCAAACAAGCTTTCAGATTGACCCGAAATACTTTCCACAAGTTGCTACGGAAATTTTAAAAATAATTTATTTAATGGAATTTTCTAGTGACTGACTAACTGACTGAAGAACTGACTGATACCTTCAGACAAGCGTAACTTGATAACAGCTAAGGCTATGGGCTTGATTTTTTCACTGTTCGACGTTGCTTGGGCCTGACAGGTGCCTTTTGGCATACCGCAGTACGTACAATACATTCTTCATGGACTTACCGGTGTCCTTCTTAGTGTCCCATTCATCTGGCTGACAGCAAAAAGTGTTGATTTGGTGATAGCACGTGATGGCTTCCTTCGTAGCGGAAATCGTCCGTATTTGTCATAGTAGCTATTTTGATATATAGCAGTGGTGCTTTTCAAACAGTTCTTGATTCGTACTGCTGTGTAATGGGCTGAACATAGCCGACAACGAAGCGTAATGGATACTTCACTTTTCAGGCGATAATTGATATAACTGGGGCACGCGGCGCCATTTCTTTCTTTCGGTATGCGTGGATTGCAGAGGTGCTTTTCGAACAGTTCTTGATTCGAAATGCTGTGTAATGGGCTGAACATAGCTGACAATGAAGCGTAATGGATACTTCACTTTTCAGATGATAATTGGGGTGCACGGTGCCTTTTCAGATGCGGTATGCGTGGGTTCACCAGTCATAATAATTATTTACAAAAAAAAGGTAACAAACAAAAAATTTGGAATTTTCAACTACCATAGCACATTGATAAAAAGTACTGAAACAAGCTGGAGTAGTGCATGATATTAAATCACAGTAAAACAATAAGAGGTGTTATTTCTTATTGTTTTACTGTGATTTAATATCGTGCACTACTCCAGCTTGTTTCAGTACTTTTTATCGATGTGCTATGGCCCCTATTCTAGCCGAAAATTCCAATTTTTTCTGTGTGCTTGTTAGTGATCATTCATTACAGAATATAGGCAATCCAACTAGTTGTAATTTTGTGACTGCGTTCAGCTTGTTAAAGCTCCAATACTAAATCCCACGCAATGAGTCAAAGCATACCATATCTTTGAACTGGTTAAGACATAATCAAAACACTTTCCCATGATATTGCCCAGGCAATGTGTGAGTTAAACTCCAAGCGGCGCCTTTGAATGCCCAAGCTAAAATGATATATGTTTTGTTAATAGGAAAATATTTTGCTGGTCTACAAACTAATGGAAATCTGATGATCTGGTCAGGTGGTGTTCACAAGAAGGTGATATCCACTCCACTTGTTAAGCGACATCTGTCCCCAGGTGATTATGTGTGTATGTGTGTGTAGTATGTGTGTATGTGTGTGTAGTATGTGATTATGTGTGTGTAGTATGTGTGTATGTGTGTGTGGTATGTGTGTGTGGTATGTGATTATGTGTGTGTAGTATGTGTGTGTGGTATGTGTGTGTGGTATGTGTGTATGTGTGTGTAGTATGTGTGTGTGGTATGTGTGTGTGGTATGTGTGTATGTGTGTGTAGTATGTGATTATGTGTGTAGTATGTGATTATGTGTGTGTGTAGTATGTGATTATGTGTGTGTGTGTGTAGTGTGTGATTATGTGTGTATGTGTGTGTGGTATGTGTGTATGTGTGTGTAGTATGTGATTATGTGTGTAGTATGTGATTATGTGTGTGTGTGTGTGTAGTGTGTGATTATGTGTGTATGTGTGTGTGGTATGTGTGTATGTGTGTGTAGTATGTGATTATGTGTGTGTAGTATGTGTGTGTGGTATGTGTGTGTGGTATGTGTGTATGTGTGTGTAGTATGTGATTATGTGTGTAGTATGTGATTATGTGTGTGTGTGTGTAGTGTGTGATTATGTGTGTATGTGTGTGTGGTATGTGTGTATGTGTGTGTAGTATGTGATTATGTGTGTGTAGTATGTGTGTGTGGTATGTGTGTGTGGTATGTGTGTATGTGTGTGTAGTATGTGATTATGTGTGTAGTATGTGATTATGTGTGTGTGTGTGTAGTGTGTGATTATGTGTGTATGTGTGTGTGGTATGTGATTATGTGTGCATGTGTGTGTAGTATGTGATTATGTGTGTGTGTGTGTGTGTGTGTGTGTGTGTGTGTGTGTGTGTGTGTGTGTGTGTGTGTGTGTGTGTGTGTGTGTGTGTGTGTGTGTGTGTGTGTGTGTGTGTGTGTAGTGTGTGATTATGTGTGTATGTGTGTGTAGTATGTGTGTGTGTGTGTGTGTGTGTGTAGTGTGTGATTATGTGTGTGTATGTGTGTGTAGTATGTGATTATGTGTGTGTATGTGTGTGTAGTATGTGATTATGTGTGTGTAGTAAGTGATTATGTGTATGTGTGTGTAGTATGTGTGTGTGTGTGTATGTGTGTGTGGTATGTGATTATGTGTGTGTGTGTGTGTGTGTGTGTGTGTGTGTGTGTGTAGTGTGTGATTATGTGTGTATGTGTGTGTAGTATGTGATTATGTGTGTGTGTGTGTGTGTGTGTGTGTGTGTGTGTGTGCGTGTGTGTGTGTGTAGTACGTATGTGACAAGTACAGAAAAAAAAATTGGAATTTTCAACTAGAGTAGGGACCATAGTACATCGGTAAAAAGTAATGAAGCAAGCTGAAGTAGTGCACGACATTAAATCACAGTAAAACAATAAAAAGTGTTATATCCCTACTGTGCTTGATGTGCTATGGTCCCTACTCTAGCCCAGTGGCTAAAGAAAACTATTTTTTACAACTAGCCCAAACCTGAGACGGGGGGGAGGTAGTAGTTTTATAAAAAAACTTTTCTTTGTGTTTGAATAAGTTGCATTTTGTGTTCTGTATTGTCAAAAAATGTCAGTGAAGGGAACGACTGAAGGGATTTCAGAGGGTATGAGAGAGAGCATATTTACCTAGTTGAAACACAATTGTGGCAAGATTCAATCTGGAAGCAATTTGAGATGACCTGGAACTAGGAAATAGCAAACAAACTTACAGTGATGTACAAGCCAATTCTTTAGATCAAAATATTGATTTTTAAAGCAATTATTTCATATCAATAGTGGACTGTGAAAATGAACATAACTCCAAGTTGCAATCTCAAGACTGTATCTTGAGGTACTTTTAGTCAAATCCCTGTAAACATGCACAGCACATGTATGTAATTTTTGACTTTATTCTCTTCTGTGGTGCAGCTTGCTATTTAGTCTGACTTTTACAACTAGCCAAATCACCATTTACAACTAGCCAAGTCATTTACAACAAGCTTTTTGGCCACAACTAGCCCCTTTTTTTAGCCCCTGCTCTAGCCAATGCGAAGTTGTTTGTAAACTTTTTATATGACTGGTGAACCCACGCATATGCATCAATGGCGCCGCGCTCCCCAGCTGTCAATTATAATCTGAAAAGTGAAGTATCCATTACGCTTTGTTGTCAGCTATGTTCAACCCTTAGCATTGCAAATCAAGAACTGTTCAAAAGCACCTCTGCAATCAAAGTAGCCACAATGAAAAATACGGACAATTTCCGTTATGAAGAGAAGCCATCGCGTGCTACCACCAAATCGACACTTTTTGCTGTCAGCAAAGAAGAATGGGACACAAAGGAGGACACTGGTAAGTCCATGAAGAATGCATTGTACGTACTGTGGTATGCCAAAAGGCACCTATCGGGCTGAAGCGACGTCAAACAGTGAAAAAAATCAAACCCGTAGCCGTAGCTGTTATCAAGTTACGCTTGTGTGAAGGCATCAGTCAGTTACTAGAAAATTCCATTTAATAATTCATAGCAACTTGTTGAAAGCGATTCGGGTCGATCCGAAGGCTTAGTTTTTTTTACCTAACCAATACTGCTTCATTGTCGTCAGGGGAAAAGTGAGGCTGGTTTTTGGGTAATATTTTTTCATGGGCCACGCCCACACATTTGTGGTCCTTACTATATAGTACGATAGATTATGTGTGTGACTGTGTGTGTGTGTAGTATGTGATTATGTGTGTGTAGAATGTGATTATGTGTGTGTAGTATGTGATTATGTGTGTGTAGTATGTGATTATGTGTGTGTAGTATGTGATTATGCGTATGTAGTATGTGATTATGTGTGTGTAGTATGTGATTATGTGTGTGTAGTATGTAGTGTGGGACCCCCTGTTATCTTGCTAATAATGACACCTTGATAACAGTGGCGTACCTGTTTTGCTAGGACACAGGGTAGCTATGTAACTGCATGCCTGCTGCCCAATCTTTTGGAAGTCTTAAGATATGCCCTCCAATATTAAGAAGAAATTGATAAGGTTTAGTGATTATATACATAGAGTGCTGATTGAATACTGTGAGTACTTTTGTTACACTTATACATATAGACTAGGGCCTCACTGAGAAACCAAGAGTATCGAATGGGTGTATTACCCCGTGATTAATGATTGCATAAAGTAACACGGATATTTCAGTAATTGTTCGTTTTCATTGCCATTAAGGGTTGCTGTATTTAGCCCAATTCGGCCACTAAACCAAGCGAAACCATAATAGCGTTAAAGGGAATTGCCTAATGTTAAAGTTCTGGCATTGCCAAGTGGGGCAACACGCTCGTTTGTGCAACTGTTGCTTTAACGAGCTGGAGTTATCTTGTGTCCTTACTACATTTTCTTTGTACAATAACTGTTGAATACTTGGTTGAATAACACGAAAAACTGGCAAAACAAAGACCCGTTGCCATGTACACATTTCAAATTACCATTTCATGTAAATGAACAATTACTGAAATATCCATGTTATTTCATGCAATCATTAATCACGGGCTAATACACCGTTCGACACTCTTGGTTCCTATTATATACTCTTGCTAATATACAGTACATGATCAGTAGCCATATTAACACACAGGTGGAGTGAAGCTGTTCATTTCAAACTCTTCAATTTGCGATGTTTTGTTGGTGGTGGACTTGACTGAATATTACTTGTGTACTATTGGTAAGGTCTAGTACATGTGTGTTTTATGTGTAGTGGTGTGTGTGTGTGTATGTGTGTGTGTAGTGGTGTGTATGTGTGTGTGTGTGTGTGTGTGTGTGTGTGTGTGTGTGTGTGTGTGTGTGTGTGTAGTGTGTGTAGTCTGTGTAGTCTGTGTGTGTGTGTGTGTGTGTGTGTGTGTGTGTGTGTGTGTGTGTGTAGTATGTGTAGTCTCTGTGTGTGTGTGTGTATGTGTGTGTGTGTGTGTGTGTGTAGTATGTGTAGTCTGTGTGTGTAGAGTGTGTGTGTGTGTGTGTGTGTGTGTGTGTGTGTGTAGTGTGTGTGTAGTGGTGTGTGTGTAGTAGTCTGTGTGTGTGTACGTGTGGTGGTGTGTGTACGTGTGGTGGCGTGTGTACGTGTGTGTGTAGTATAGTGGTGTGTGTGTGTGTGTGGTGTTGTTGTGTGTACATGTCTGTGTGTGTGTAGTGTAGTGTGTGTGTGTAGTGGTGTGTGTGTGTAGTGGTGTGTGTGTGTAGTGGTGTGTGTGTGTAGTGGTGTGTGTGTGTGTGTGTGTGTGTGTGTGTGTGTGTGTGGTGGTGTGTGTACATGTGTGTTTGTGTGTGTAGTGTAGTGTAGTGTAGTGTAGTGTAGTGTGTGTGTGTGTGTGTGTGTGAGAGAGAGAGAGAGTGTGTGTGTGTTGTGTAGTGTGTGTGTGTGTGTGTGTCGTGTGGTGGTGGTGGTGTGTGGTAGTGGTGGTGTGTGTGTAGTGTATGTGTGTGTGTGTGCGTGCGTGTGTGTGTGTGTGCGCGTGAAGCAGCATAGCCAAGTGGTTAGGGCATCTGCTTGGTGATCAAAAGGTCCCAGGTTCGATTCCTGGTTACGTCACTTTGGTGTTGTTGTTGTTGTTGTTTCCTTGCGCAAGAACTTTACTCACATTGCTCCAGTTTGGTACTGGGGAAGCAGCTCACCCAGCCGTAACATCAATTGGTACCTGATATTAACTGGGGAAGCAAATGCCCAACTGTCCTTGTCTTGCTTAGTGGTGTTGAGGTTGTTGTGGAACTTTGGGTTCCGCGACCTCTCTCCGTGAGACCTGGACAGTCCTCCTGCGGGTTACTAGCCCTGCCCCAGGAGGATTTGCCTGCACAAGGCTCAAGCGCCTGAGTGGTGCACAGGCATCCCAGTGCTGGTTTGCTGGGTGGCAATAGCTGTGTTTTGTACGGCTGCCGTAGGCTTTGCTTTTGCTTTGTGTGCGTGTGTGTGTGTGTGCGAGGCAGCATAGCCAAGTAGCTAGAGCGTCGGCCTGGTAATTGAAAGGTTCCAGGTTTGATGCCCAGTTATACCAATTTGGTGTTGTTGTTGTTTCCTTAAGTGTGTGTTGAGTGTGTATGTGTATTTCAGATTATATAGTATTGCAGATACTATATAGTATATTTAGAATCGAGTACCGTGTTATATCTCGTGGAAGTTTATTCCTTTCAAGCAGTTTTTCACCCCAGCCACTAAACAAGTCTGGTGACTACACAAGACCATCACTTATATACAGGTTCAACATTTTCATATTTCTTATAATAAAACTTCAGTGTTGTACTCTCCTTGATGTATTCCTCCATATAAGGTAGTGTATGAAATGTTCTTGACTTCATCATTCAAGATGCTACACAGAATTGTTATACCGTACCGTTTAAGTAGGGATCCCCTTGAAAATTTTGCGTGCCGCCCAAATTTCTGCCTTCAAAAATCATTCTAGAGACATTTTTCGTGACGAAAATCACCTTTACAGAATAGTACTAGTCCATAGAATACATAATACAACATTAAATAGAACAAAACACTTATAGGTGGCTGGATATAGAATTAAAAAAAAATTGCCAAAACTCGAATTTTAGTCTTACCGACTGCCTGCCTCACTGACCACAGTCGCAAGGCTAGAGGCCAAACGAAGCAGTACACGGTCACCATTTTATGCCACAATAATGCACTCACCAGTGGGATGTGCCTTTTGGGATTCCAACGAGTGTAGGCCATCTGCGCCTTGTCTTTTCTTTTATCTTCAATCAGGCTGCTTGTCTTCTTCTTCATCCAATGAAACCATATCAAGGCGTTAATTTTCTGTATCAATGCTTTCTTTCAGCAGCATATTTAGACGCCACAGAATTATTTCAGAGCTTGATTTCAGAAGCGCTTCAGTCCCGGTGCTACCATAAGAGGTATACTAGCTAGATATCTGCAACTTTACAATTGGGATCCGGTTCGCGATAGGTTTGCAACCACACCCACCAAATAAAGATATAGATGGACTAATAGCGAAAGAGTATGGAGACCTGACCTCTTAACAATCTAGCGATTTACTTAACAATAATCAAGATCACCTCACTCCTTATTGGTCTAGCTAGCTGCACATTCCTAGGCTGACTCGAAATATACTCCAACTAATACAACAGTCACTCTAATGCACCTGTTGCTATCGATGTTCAACGTGGCAATGCTGCATCTGTAATGGCAACGATTCCATCGATACAGGATTGGGCAGAGTTTACCTCTCTGCCCACAGTTTGAGTGTGAAGACTTTCTCTTTTATTTATTGAAATGCTGTATTGTAAACTTGTTGTCATGTATATGTGTGTATGTACTCTAAGCTTTCTAATACAACAGTCATGTGTGATAGAACAGTTACAAGTTACATTGTTCTGGTAGACATAGCTATTTTTATAAGAAAAAGAAGCAAGCACAATTAGCTACATTATTGTCTAAAGGAGACAGGTGCATTCCCCTCAGCAACAGCAGGGTTAACAGCTGGAGACACACAGGGACGCTTGGATCTAGAACGTGATCCCCTGATACACATTATTGAAGAGTGCAGCAAGGAGAACCCTAAGCTACAGTGAAGGCTGCCTATAACCACAGAATATGGGGAACTCCACTTCTCACTGAGCAAATGGGCAAGATGTTTATAAGTGATGGTATCTGCCTTCCCCATACCTACAGATGTGGAAAATACAAGTGGACTAATAGAAGTTACATTGTAGCTAGCTGTGCCACAACAAAAAAACTAAACAAACCAGTATTTAAAAAAAAAAGTTAATTTAAAAATGAAGTAGGGATCTATGCAATAAAAAGTAGTGAAACAAGAGATGAATGATGGTGTTACAGCATAGCTCAGTGGGAAAGTCCCTACTTTTGCACATTAGCTATTATTTTGTTCAATGCCAAAGTAGGCACTTCCCACGAGCTATGCTGTAACACCACGTTCATCTCTTGTTTCACTACTTTTTATTGCATAGATCCCTGCTTCATTTTTTAAATTAAAAATACTAGTGACTGTAGTAGGCGCTTATTTAGACTGGGCATTTATTTTTGTTATAATGCTCTATACCCCTGGTGATTAAATGGGACCAGGTGTTGGCCAAAAGTTGAGGTAATATGGTATAAGAAAAAAGTAGGGATTGTACATAGAAATAACAAACTGCTGTTGTGCTACTTCAGGCTATATACCTTGATAGGTTTTCATTAAACCAACTAAAATGCTTATAGTGTAATTGTAAGTTTTCATTTTGCAACAATGCACACAGCAATTTGTAATTCTACATAATTATTTCATAATTTATTAATTTTTTTTGTTGATCAAACCACGTTAAACCATAAATGAGCACACAGAAGTATCTAACTGCTTATAGTTGTCTACCGTGTAAATTTACTAAGCAAAGCTTCTTTTGTTTTTGTACACCTACAGAAGGGACATGGTCCCTTTCTCAACTCAAAGGTATACACTGTTTGTGGTAGCCTATGAATCTGTTATGTTGTTTTTCCAGTTACCAGCATGTCAGACAACTGATATGCTTAAGAGCATTATGGCTCTCTACTCAAGACCATGTCAAAATATTTTCAATAATTCAATGATAGGTTTATCTAGTGAAGTTCATTACGTACAGCATACAGTCATCAAATTGGAGTAAACCTGATATTGTATAGACTGAATGTGTACTTTACACAACAGTGTCAAGAAGAATTGGAAATGAAACAAGTGAAAACTACTGATATTCTGACAAAACAGCCCTCACACTATAGCCTTTTGATTGTTACAATGGCCATACAGCCCATTGTTACAATGGCCATACAGCCCATTGTTACTATGTGTTCTGAAACTTGCTGTACTGAAAGTTAAGTGCTTAAATGTCTAGGACAATGTTTATACAGCCTTTATTTCTCAAACAATGGCTGCTTTTACTGTAAAACCTTTTTGCTCACGTTGGCAGAAGGACACAGACATCCCAAAGCATTGACAGGAGTGGGCTGGTAAATAATAGTTATATGGGCACAATGCGGAGTCTATGAAATTTTTAAACCCGAAAGCCCAAATCTGTAGTGCACGAGTGAAGCGAGGACACTACTAAGGGCCTGAGGGTTTATAAATTTCATAGACTCCACATTGTGCCTGTATAACTACTTTAGACTCTATTTTACATTACATACCTCGTCCACAGCTGCTGTAGGCTTGGCAAAAGCAGCTGGTTTTCTTGTGATAATACTAGCACCATGACAACTGTGCATGCTCACGTGACAAAATAAGTGCCCTAGTTACATCACTGCACATGAAAAATGCATACTGATTGGATAAGCCTAATAGATTATTAATTTAATAATGAAGTAGGATCCAAGCAATAAGGGTAATGATGGTATTACAACATAGCAACGTAAATCCCTACTTTGGGATTGAGCAAAATAAGTTGTGGTGGCATCCCAATGTATGTCTTATGTGTTGTGAGGTCATGCATTGTTCATATCTCTATTATAGTCTTGATCCCTCCTACTTTTATCAACAGTACTATAGTAGGAATCCCTCCACAATGTAGGGGTCCAGAGGCAGATCCAGGATTTTCAAGATGAGGTGGGTGAGGATATTCCCCCCCAAAGTTTACATATACAAATCAGCACATCCCATAGATGTAGCATTCACATACTTAAATTGTGCCCTTAGGCAAATTTTAATGAGCATGATTTGTGTATCTAGATTACTAGCTGGAAGCCTACACTGCTGTTTGTGCAGTTTATTGCTATTGTAGATCTACCTTACTACATACACAACTTCCTGGCATACAGTGTGATGAACGATAGAGTCATGTTCATCATGCTTCTTCCTGGCTGAGTTGAAGACTTCACTGTTTGACATCACTTATAGGCCCAAGACACGCCTTTTTTCCAACCACAGTAACTACAGAACCCCAGTTATCTGACCCCACTTATCTCGATTCTTGGTTATATTAACCGAACTATGGAAATGACTGCTCTATTAGAGTAGTGATTATTCTATTAGGGTAGTTGAAAATAATGGTATTAAAAAAATTCTTTATGCTATTTTAAGGTTATTTTTACACAGTTTCAGAGATACGGACTTTTCAGACTTATGGACGACCCCTGGTCCCAAGGGGTTGAGGTTCCACTGTACAATCTACGCATCATGGACTCAACTTTGTCCTGTTGTGTCCTATTTCTTTGTCCACTACTGCATAGGTGCTGATTCATACATCATGGCTTTGGTGCTGGCTATCACAAGAATTATCCATAATTATCATGATGACTGGATTGGTGTTCTTTCTGTACTACGTAACAGGATAACTGCAGAATGTTCACTTCACTTTTCAATAATTGATATTCTGGGCACAGTTGCACTGTTAATTTTATAATGGTTTTGGTGCCATTCTTTCCTTTGATGCAGGGTGATGATCATTACAAATGATTGGCATTATCATCATTGCAGCCATTTCTTGGCCACCACCTTTGACTTCACAACCTTTTTTACCCTGGGGTTTTTGGAAGGCTGTACCCTTTTTCACAGCTTGATTGTTTTGGAATAGATATCACTTCTTTTCGTTATTGCAAACTCTAAAGCCTGCCTATGGCCGGGTAACTTGTTGTAGCTGAACTCTATATAGGGCAACTTGTTTGTAGTTGTACTCTTTACAGGGACTTGTAATATAGTTGAATGCTCTACTGAGTGACTTGTAACGTAGTTGAACTCTCTACAGGTGATTTGTTTCGTTGCTGAGCTATCTACTGGGTAAGTTGATGTAGCTGAACTCTCTATAGGGAGATTTGTAATGTAGCTGAACTCTATTGGGTTACTTATAGTCTGAACTCTCTATAAGGTGACTTGTAAGTAGCTGAACTCTCCACTGGGTCGTTTGTAATGTGGCTACTGTCTACATGCATGGAGACTCAGTTGTAACGTACAGCGGAACCTCAATTATCTGAACTAATTGAGGGGAAAGGATGTTCCACTGTAGCTGTATTCTCTACTGGGAGACTTGTTACATAAGCTGAACTCTTTACTAGGTGACTTGTAATGTAGTCGAACTCTCTACAGGGTGACCTGCACTCTTTACTGTAATGTAACTGACCCTACTGGTTGGCTTGTAATGTAGCTAAGAATGCTCTAATAGGGTGACTGCACTATTAGAGTATCTTGATAGTACACTGGTTAAATGTACTGCCTTTGCCTGCCACCAAAAAGAGCTGGTATGCTAGACAACTGGAAAAAAGAGGAAAGGTGGTATTTAGTAGTTCCTAGGGGTAGCAATATGGCCAATCTCCGGGGAATGGAATATCGATCATGTTCCCCAGCTGCACATTGTGGAAGATTGAAGCAGTGAGAAAAACAGTGTGCAGTGAATCATCAGAGTGCTCATTGAGCTGTAGTGGGAAAGCAAATCAGCCAAATGGCAATAAAATGCCAGTGCTTCTTTTCCCATGCCACTGGTTGTTGCCAACACTAGAGGGGTAAAAGAAGCTAGTTCCACGTCCTGGACACGTTCCCCATATTCTATCTTCTTCTGTAACTCATGATGATGGTATGCTGGAGTGACAGTACCTTGGTGAAATACCTTTATGTCAAAAAGGACACTTCCAGAAGCCAAGTGCATGTAAATCAGCTCTGGCATCATTCTGTCAATTGGCAGACTCTGGAGCAACCGAGGGGCTGTAAAGGTGGAGTAACTGAGGGGCTGTAAAGGTGGAGTAACCGAGGGGCTGTAAAGGTGGAGTAACCGAGGGGCTGTAAAGGTGGAGTAACCACTGAGGGGCTGTAAAGGTGGAGTAACCACTGGGGGGATGTAAAGGTGGAGTAACTGAGGAGCTGTAAAGGTGGAGTAACCATTGAGGGGCTGTAAAGGTGGAGTAACCACTGAGGGGCTGTAAAGGTGGAGTAACCACTGAGGTGGAGTAACCACTGAGGGGCTGTAAAGGTGGAGTAACCACTGGGGGGCTGTAAAGGTGGAGTAACTGAGGAGCTGTAAAGGTGGAGTAACTGAGGGGCTGTAAAGGTGGAGTAACCACTGAGGGGCTGTAAAGGTGGAGTAACCACTGAGGGGCTGTAAAGGTGGAGTAACCATTGAGGGGCTGTAAAGGTGCAGGGGCTGTAAAGGTGCAGGGGCTGTAAAGGTGGAGTAACTGAGGAACTGTAAAAGTGGAGTAACTGAGGGGCTGTAAAGGTGGAGTAACCGAGGGGCTGTAAAGGTGGAGTAACCACTGAGGGGCTGTAAAGGTGGAGTAACCGAGATGGAGTAACCGAGTTGGAGTAACCATTGAGGGGCTGTAAAGGTGGAGTAACTACTGAGGGACTGTAAAGGTGGCTTAGTAGCAACATCAGAACAAACCTTGGACAATAAACCAGCTGTGATGTCATTGTGGTGAGCAAACATTAAGTCACCAAAGGACTCACCATGTTGGAAGACTATAGCATGGTCAATAGTAGTTACTGGGAACATTCAGTAACTTCCTGACAGCATCCCAGAACTCTTGCTTGTTAAGGTGAAAACCCTGCTCCTGTAATGGGAGCAAGAAGAGGCATCAGGTTCACTATTCAACTCATTGGAGCTGAGAAGTAAGATGACCTCTGATGTCCATTGTTTGTTCTTTGGAAGTTCTTTGCCAATGAAGATGAACCTGGGCATTGGTAAAATGAACATCAAGTGGTTGAATATAACTAGTAATCAGTAGCGATGCATCAAATTGAGAATCAGTAATCTTCAAGGGATTGATAGACCCCAATCCACCAAAGTGAACAAGGAAGGAAAAGCAGGTCCTGTTCAAACAAAGCAAGCAGGATGTCCAGAGATAATAGATGTAGCTGCAGTTGGATAGCATCCTCCCGTTGTTGAATTATAACTGGATTGATAACTCTAATCTGATTTCTTCTAGAGATTCTTCTACAGTAATTAATCCACTCACATTTCAGCTCATTCCCTTTAGCGGTTTGTCTGGTAGGGAGTACCAACAAATTATTTTTTATTAATGAAACTAGATTGTGTGCCTATTACATATGGTTGGTGTTTTTGTTGTAATTTCATGACCATCATCTTGCTTTCTTTCAAACCACAAAAGGTTTGTACTACAATAGTCACTTTATGTACAGACTGATTTTCAAGCTATTCTGTCAAGTGGTTTACCCTGTAGGTGTGACAGCAAATTGCTTAAATATTTTTGAAAAGTTGCACATAATTTCACAGTGTGACCCAATTTTGGAAAACCATCCTTTTTGGCACATTGGTCAATTTTCTGTTTTATAGCTAAAATGAGGCACTGGGTGTTCATCTATCTTGTGTTAAAATTTCAGCTTCACATCTTGAAGAGTTCCAGAGATACGATCAATTTACTGTTTAATGCATTACAAAGTAACTTTTCATATTAATACATTGAATTCTGTGAGTGATTAAGTGTGACAAATGGTGACAAATCACTTTGTTAACAGATAATTCTATTCCTATCATCTAAAATACATATAAAGTGTCTTCTGATAGTTAAATCAATTGCAAGTGTTTTTTGGTCCTTTGAATAACATGTGTCATTGTCTTAAACTTAGTTTCAACTATTCCATCACCTGAACAAATCACCCCATTTGTAAGTTAATTAGTGTCCCACGCATGGTGAAATCACTACATGGTCTGATAAAAATATCCGTATCTCATATCTCATAGCAGAAAAAAGTTTTGGTTGTGAAACTTCACAGCAAGAAGATTTAATAGTTGCTTTATCCAAATGTGTAAAAAAATTAATTTCAAAAATATTGCTGAAATTTTCTATCGAGTTTTCCTGCAATGTTTGTCATCATCTTTCCTAACTTCTGTTCTATGTCCTGTGTAAGCTTCATGCAGAATACGTATTGCCTCACTTCTTCCTTGCTGTTGAGCATTAGGTTGGTTTTACCTAGGTTACAAGAATATAGCAGCTTAATTCGAGAAAGCAATTGTCATCAAACAAGACTTCAGTAAGAAAGAACAATTGTTGATATAAATGTTGCAGGACCAGCCGTAATTCACCCAGCGCGGATTAAATCAACCTGCACTACTTAAATATCTCTTATACTATCTCTTCCTTGCCCCTAATAATGTGGTTGGGTTTAGAAAGACAGTTTCAACAAACCTGAGGTGAAGCAAACTCATGCTCCAATACCATGTTTCTGCCCCTCCCCCCATGTTACTGCCCCTCCCCCCATGGAAGAAACTACTGTGGCTCCAGGTGTTACCATTTGAATTAGGGTGACTGTTTTATTAGGGTATCTTGAGTGGGCCTCTCTGGCTGACATTTCAATGGACATGGTTGTCATACCTTGCTTTCACCATGCTATCATTCTAAGTGCAATAATAAGGAGTGATAACCATGTGTAATCTTTATTAATGTTGCTGTTAAGGGGCGACTGAGGGGTGTGATCACCATGCTGATTGTTATAAATGCTTGTAGTTAGACCATTAAACAATGCTTGATTGCTGTTAGTGCAGTAGGAACGTAGTTGTTGTGACTTGATTTCAGTGATAAAGAAGCATTGTGCAGCTACAGGTGTCTTCTGGGTGTCTAATACTTACATACCTCTTACAGTAGTGTAAGAACTTCAAACAATTTTGTGGCATCTAAATACACTACATAAAGAAAGCATCGATACAAAAATAATGTTTCAACATTTTTGCTGTATGAATTTGTACTGTTTGTCTGGGAATGTATTAGTGAGATTGTCTTATCAATCAGTTATTGACTATAACTCAGTTGATTTCGGACACGTTGTCATGGATAGGTGGTGTGGAGCAATACAGCTTGTTGTAGTAGCTGTGTATCATGAAGAAACTACATCACTGTTATGTGTGTTATTGTTAGGTGTCATGGTGTAAACTGTGTTGTGTGTTATTGTAGGGGATCAGGTGTTATGGTGTAAACTGTGTTGTGTGTTATTGTAGGGGATCAGGTGTCATGGTGTAAACTGTGTTATTGTAGGGGATCAGGTGTCATGGTGTAAACTGTTTGATAGAGGGCCGCCATCAAAAGAGGGGGCCAAGTTGGATGCTCTCTTCTACAGTGACATGGTCAGTATGTACATATATCTATGTGTGCTAGCACTAAGAAGTATAATCTCAGTTATCTGAACCGCAATGTGTCTCAAGCAATGGTAAAAGTGTTCAGATAAGTGAATAGTTTGGATAACTGAAGCCCACACATTTATATAAAGAGCTCTGTTGAAATACTCTAATAGAACATACACCTGTACTGAAATTACTCTAATAGAACAGTCATTTCCAATTTCGGATAAACAAGGGTACGGATAAACTAGGGTACGGATAATCAAGGGTCTACTGTATAGCTAGTCTAGTATAGCTTGTACAAACACATTGAGTCAAATGCCACTACTACTAGAAACAGTGTTTATTCTAGGGCTGTTAGGAGGGGAATAATCTCAGACTCACCCCCTAAACTTGTGAGTGACTACTACTTAGGTTACATGTAAGCTTGTTTACACTAAACTTATCAAAATTGCTCTCAGATTCAATCTCAGAGCGGTTAATATGTAATATTTTCCAGGTTAAAAATTGCAAACGCAACCTTACCGATTCAGTATTAGATCAATTAATTTTTAAAGATCTCCTAGGGTACATATACAATTAACAAAATTTCACATATATATGCCATATAGTATATCTGAGAGCCAAGTTTACCCAGTTTTTTTCTAAATAGTATGCTTAACTTGCCATATTACGATCATGTTGATAAGCTCAAATCCACCACACTGTTTTACAATTTAAAAAAGGTGCTATCAAAATGTCCAGCAAATGGAAAAAAACTCAACATTGTCCTTAAATTCAATGCACAGCCAGGACAAACACCCCCAGATTTAATCTCAGAAAGCCTGACTTTAAAAAACTTCCTGTTTTGCTAAAACCATGAGTATTCAATGTCAAACACCCCTAAGTTTTAAGTTTTAAATTATTTCTTGAAAGACATCCACCCATGTAGATCTTTTAGTATGTTAGTGCTTTGTGTTATCATACGTGTAAACAAATTGTTTATTCAAAATATTCAACACTCAGGTGCACATGGTTGTCCTAGATATTACATTGTTATGTTATCACTACTATACACTCATGCATCAAGCTCTACCCACCATACAATCTGACTTCACACAATCACAAAAATCAAAATCAACATTCATGACACAGTCTAGAATGACTGGCAACAATTTCATCTGTTTATATAGTTGTACACCTGAACAACTATATAATAGTTAGACACAAAGACCAAGGGAACTAAGCGATTTAGTAACCCCGATGGCCCAAGGCTGTAGCATCCTGAGCGCAGCGAGGGTGCTACTAAGGGCCAGAGGGATTACTAAATTGCTTAGTTCCCCGTTGGTTGCGGTGTCTAACTTATTTAGACTATGGTTTAAAGTACATACATTTATAGCCAGAGCATTAGGGTGGGGTGAAGAACAGCAGAACGGTTTCTTCCTGAAGTTCTTACAGCGCCCACAAAAATAATTATTCTACCAGTAACCAGAGTAACAGCTAGAGCTACAGTAGATACGCTGCTTAGTCTACTATTTGTCCAGAATTTTTCGCGAATACGGAGAAGAATTGTATTACAGTATTATCAAGTACTCCAATGTACCTTTCATGTTATAATTATTTTTCACGTACAAAATTGCCTGAGGGTGGGTTACTAAATGAACATGTGTAGGTTACTAAATGAGCATGTCAGGTGACTAAGTGATTTAGTAACCCTCAAAAAGAGTACCATAGTCTAAATACAAGTAGCAGACCTGGTGACCCCACAAATTTCTGATTCCCCCCAAAGGAGAAATCCTGGAATAAACACTGACTAGAGAACTGTTGATAAGGCAGATCCAGGATGAGACGTTTGCCCCTACCTCCTTGTGGAGGAGCCATACCTCTTTTGATTGATTTACTAATATGTCACATCAAATCAATTTATCACGAGAATGGCACGATTTATTGCAAACCCAAAGTCAAACTAGTGGTCAAACTGTCACCTAGCACCTTCTGCCTCTAAATTAATTATTGTTTTGCTGGTGTTTAAGCCATTCATAGCCTTTCCAACAGGATTTCCCAGCCATCACAAGGCCAAAATGGTAAAAATCATTAGTAAGACACTACTAAGTGGTAATTATTTGCTGCTTCAAAAATAAAAGAAAGTCTGTTTTCCCCAGTTATATCCCCAACCACCCACAACTTAGCCTTCCCATGGTTAAGCTATTATTCTGAGGACAAACTGAGGTGTTACTGTGTGTTTGCTGCTGAATGTATTGCACAGTCTCTATTACTATTGCTCCTACAGGTAGCTGGTCATAGTCTTTGTTGTGCTTTGGTATCTACTACTACACAATTACTGACTGTCAATCATTTCATGATACATTACAATACCTCACCTCATCATATCCAATACAAGTCATTATCCTATAACAGTGATGTTATTACTGGTGGGGCTGTCCCTAGGGACAGTGATATCATTACTGGTGAGGCTGTCCCTAGGGGCAAAGGTGTGTTTGTGATAAGGTACTCTCCTGGAGGCCGGCTGATTGCTATAGCTATTAACAACCGGAGACTGTCTCGGAGTAAAATACTGTTCTTGTCCCCAAGTTGTGCCATCACTACCAGCGTGTCTCCTTATAAAGATAGCTATGAACATGGAAGGTACAGACTGTTTATATGATGCATGTGAATTACTGTATGCTAATGTGTGTACTCTGTATCTTGCTAATCTGGACTGCTATGTGTACCCAATGTGCCATATCATATGGTCTTCTAATAGAGGTTTTGCAGTGGGTGTTCACCGATCATGTGGGAAGACATTTGAATACGTATACCCACAATGCATAACTCGCAACTAAATTTTCGATCCTCAACATTAGTTTAGGCCTCTTTTTGCAATGGCACATTGACCTGTTGAATAGATCTCTGGGCAAAACTTCTTGCTTAATGATTTTTAAAAATCGCTGTAGAGCGCTCCACTTCTTATCCACTCATTAAGCCATACCTATTTGATTTTATGTTGCGTGGGCAAAACTATTTTAAATTTGGGTAGGTAGGTCAGTTTGAAAATGAAAATGATAAACAAAATGTGAACAATGGGTAACCAATATTCATGAGATGCAGCATAACAGAGTACTTATATAAAGCATGACCACTATGGTTGTTAGCCTCCTTGCAGGCCCCTAGAGGAATAAATAAATAAATTGTGTTAATTTTTCCTAAAATTCCTCTGTCAAATATGCTTTCCAACAATGGATGTAATTCTTTTGTTTGTATCTATCTATAACTGTTCACAAGTAAACAGAAAATTTGTAATTTTCAACTAGAGTAGAGATTGTAGCACATCGATAAAAGTACTGAAACAAGCTGGAGTAGTGCATGATATTAAATCACAGTAAAACAATAAGAAGTTTTTTGTCGATATGTTCTATGGTCCCTACTTTAGTTGAAAATTTCAATTTTTTTTGTGTACTTCTTTATTAACTTTTTTGATTATGACTGGTGAATCCACACATACCGTGAAAGAAAAGGTGCCATGCACCCCAGCTATATCAATCATTGTCTGAAAAGTGAAGTATTAATTATGCTTTGTTGTCAGCTATGTTAGGCCCATTGCACAGCATTACGAATCAAGGACTGTTCGAAAAGCACCCCTGCAATCCACGCATGCCACATCAAAAGAAAGAAATGGGTGCACCCCTGTTGTATTAATTATCATCTAAAAAGCAAACTTCATTGTCAGCTATGTTCAACCCATTACACAGCAGTACAAATCAAGAACTGTTTGAAAAGCACCTCTGCAATCAAAGTAGCCACTGTGAAAAATATGGACGATATCTGTTACAAAGGGAAGCGGCATCACGTGTTAGCTACCTCCTAATCGACACTTTTTGCTGTCAGCAAAGATGAATGGGACACAAAGGAGGACACTGGTAAGTCCATGAAGAATGCATCATACATACTGCAGTATGCCAAAAGGCACCTCTCGGGCCAAAGCGATGTCGAACAGTGAAAAAATCAAGCCTGTAGCCTTAGCTTTTGTCAAGTTACACTTGTCTGAAGGCATCGGTCAGTTACTCAGTCAGTAGAAAATTCCGTTAAATATGTTTTAAAAAATTCCGTAGCAACTTGTTGAAAGTGTTTCAGGTCGATCTGAAGACTAGTTTTACCTAACCGATACTGCCTCATCGTCGTCAGGGAAAAGTGAGGCTGATTATTGGGTGATGCTTTTTTTATGGGCCACACCTACTCCTTTGTGGTCCCTACTATACAGTACGATACAGTACTGTATGATAAAGTGATTTTTTGTTCATATATGTCTGTTTTTATTATAGAAGAAACAATAGACCATTAAAATGTAGTACAAAAACCGTCCCTCAGAAATGAAAAAAAAAAGAAGCACTTTGGGATTTTAGTCAACAAGTCTAAAAAGTCACTTTAACACTTTTAATAGTACTTATCCTACTATTCATAGTGTACTTATCCTACTATTCATAGTGTATTTATCCTACTATTCATAATGTACTTTTCCTACTATTCATAGTGTACTTTTCGTACTATTCATAGTGTACTTATACCGCTCAAGTAAAATATAACTGGATCTGTGAAAACCCGAGACAATTGCACAAGCCTAGAATTTACAGTATAAAGCATTGATTACAATGAGTAAAATATCAGCATATGTGACTGAATTTTGGAAAACCGTCGATATATGCACAATAGTACTTTTGTAATAAAATGTATTTAAAAACTATCGGTAAAAAATGCAAGCTCCAGTAAAAGAATTATGCAAGTTTTTAACGCCTCACTGGTGGGTGAATTAAGCCTCCAATGGATAAATCCTGGGCATCATCGTGTTCGCCTGTTCATAGGGAGTACAAAAATCTTTGTTTCATCTCCATACACAAAAGGATTTCAAAGTTACAGACGTTTGTTTACGTTGCGGTGACGAAAGAATTTACCGATGATTGTTTTTCAGTGAATTTGCCTTCCTTCTCAAACACAGAAGCAGGCCTGGGGCAACAACTATACCTTGGTGGATGCACAAATTCATGGCGAACACAATGAGCCAAGATTCAATTCCGTACGCTGTTGTATCAGTAAGTTATGATGGTTTATGTAAGCTACTGTAGATTCTTTTCTCTATAGCTTCTGTACACATCAATTTATTTGCTCATCCGACTGTCTAGTGCTGTATTTCCAACGCAGCTTAACTTATGAAGCTGAAACTTAGCTAGTCCATTCCTCTGTCCCTGTAGAAAACAAAGAACAAATAAAATACATTTTGAAAATTGTGTGGATATCAACGGTTTTCTAAAATTAGGTCACATATTTTTTTTTTTTTAATTCTGACCATAAATTTTTTGAATGTTTTGTACTATAGTGAAGAAAGCTCTAACAATAAAAGCTTAGATGTCATCTTATTTGCTTATACTCAAGAAGAGTTCAAGAATCTTTGTTTTGTTGCAGAAGACAAGTGGATATACTTAAGTTATGGGTGTTTGTTTATGTCCAGTTGAAGTGATAGTATACAATTGATTTTTGCTTTGCTGAAATCGTCTTTGTATATAGTGAAGAAAGGTGATACAAGGATAACCTTACCCCAAAAAATGATTTCCATATTAATTGCGAACAAAATAGTGTGAATTTTAATGCCATTTATTACTGCATTTGTAAGTTAAAATCATGCTGTAATCACCTGTAATGTATTTCTCTACACTTGCTGTACAAATCAATCTTTCATTTGTTTCTACTTTATGGGGCTGTAACTCACACAAAGTTATTGGCATATACGTACAAAGAATACGCTTGGCTAAGTGTACATAAACAAAGAATTTGAAGCTGTGTGATTGTGTCATGTTTTTGCAAATCTGTTTACAAATAACTGTATTATAGACTTGCAATCGACCAATATTTATACTTGTAATATTGTTGCCGATACTGATATAATATTGGTATAATTTGGTGTAGCCATACTGGATATAGGTAGTGCACTAATATATTGGAATATCTATTCAGGTCCTGGTGGATAACAGACATGTGCTGGACAGCTGATGGACTATTATTGGTGTGCATTATAAAGAGAGGCAGCTTACTAATCTTGCCATGTATGGGAGCACCATTACAATTGATTACTACAGGCTGTTCACTGGATATGGGACCTGCCACCTTGCTCCCTCTGCTAACACGTGTCTCTTATGCGTAAGTGTGTTTTGGAATATGTGTGTACACTCTTTGGCCACGTGTGTCATGCAATTATTTGTACAGTAGTTGTTGCTGATAAATATTTGCCGCTTATTGCATTGTTTAGGAAGTTGTATATTTTACTATCAGCAATAGTTTTCTTGATTATAGGTTTTGTTAAGCATATAATTTGCTCTTAATGGCATCTACAGTAGTTCAATAGCAGTTTAATAACACCTGCAGTAGTTTGATAGCACCTGTAGTAGTTCCAGTAGTTTCAGTAGTTCAATAACACCTACAGTAGTATAATATTACAGTATTACTGTTACCATATTTACACTGCACCTTTAATAGTAACTGTACTTGAGTGGTGCAACGATCAGTTTTGAAAGTAATGGCTTCAACATTGTTTTCAAGCTTTAAGTGGTGGTCAAATTTGAATAGTCGCTGCATGCATAGAGTTTACCCACTGACTAGTGTATTCCTATTACAGTATTGCTATACTATTATCCACTTTAGCCCTGTGGCTGATAATGAAGTGTCTGTGTCCTCAGACAGTAGGGATGTGTACAAACAGAGGTTTTCAGTAACTGCACATCCCAGCCAACCACTGATCCTTTGCTCTGATGGATACTTGTTAACAGTGATGGAATTGCCACATAACCTTACCAGCCTTGTGATGTGTTTAACAGAACAGTGTAGAGTGGAGCACAAGTCTGTATCACTTGTTGACCTGTCCAGAAATAGGCTTAGCGATATTAGTAATGTGGTTCACTCTGCAAAGAGGCAGTTTCCCTTTACTGCTAAGAGCTATGATGTGACATCGGATGATCACTCTAAACTGTGCACAGCATTTTGTTTGCTATTAATCAGTGAGCAATTCACCCCCCATCATGGCCATTATCCTTCGCAGGAAGACTGTGGTGATTTAATAACAGCTAGAGATCTGGTATTGGACCTAATTGGTATGGTATCCATGTCAAATCTAGCACCACTAGTACTAAGACTGCTAGAACTAATGCCATTGGACATCTACCATAGTCACTATAACTTGTATGCTGAACTGTTGTCCCACTACCTCCACCTGTGTGTTACTGAACTAGGAGATGTGTTGCATAATAATAGTAGCAGTAGTGAGCTGTTAATGGATAGTTACTGTACAAGAGTGTCCACCATTTTGAGGTTTATACAGTATGTCATAGAGATTGTTAATAGTGAGTACAGCTTGTCTTCCTATGGAGCTGCGTCCAGTAGCTGCTTTTCTTTCCTTTTACCGAGTCTTCGTTGTTTGGTCAAACATACCTACAGTTTTGTTGGTCAATTAAAACGCTTTTCTGAAAAATCAAATATTTCAGAGGTAAAGAGCAGTGTACATGTTTGCTTACAATTGTTGAAGTTTGCTAAACACTGGATCACCTTGCTGACATGTACGAAGGCATCTGATTGCAAACCATTAAAGGGTAAGCACATATACAGTAAATATCATACCACAAGTCTAACCACACCTAGCACAGTCCATACAAACATTATAATCAACAGTTCATAATTTGTGACTGGATTTTGGAAAAACATTCCAAAATCAGATTAGAAGTTTTGAGATAAATGGTTTTAAAGAAATCATAATTTGCCAAAGATAGCAAGCACGCATATGAAATTTTCACAAAAGATGCATCAATCTATTACCTTTCAGGCCACTTCCAGTACTTGTTGAGTTCCCACTAAATAAGATACAAAATGTGAGCAGTTGGAAGAGCGAAGTAGTCACAAAGGGGAGGAGGGTGGGGAGTGGCAGGGTGGGAAAGAGATAGACTTAAAAATGGAGGCAGACCACGATTGAAGACCAGACACAAGTTAGGCAGCAAAATCAACAGAAAATATGTTTTAGTCAACATTAACCGCTAAACCACTGATTCTTGCCAAGCTAGGCCCTTCACAAGGCCTGAAACTGCCATTTGAGCTCTCTACAGCACCCAGAAAAGATGTCTGTTAAAACCAGCCTCAAGTAGTTTGAGTAGTACTGAGGGTCAAATTAGCAGTACGATAGTGTAGCAATCCACTGTAGGTGTTAGTTTGATTTTGCATTTTGGAATGGTTTTGTAAAATCTGATCACATATTTGTATGGGGAAGAGTATCTAACTGTCCCCAGTACAAACATTACAACCAAGGATTTATAATATTTGTATGGGGAAGAGTATCTCAGGGTTAGTGTAAGTACTACAGCCACTATGGCAGTGAAGTTCATGGGTGGATCCAGGGTTTGGAAAAGTGGAGGGGGGTGCACCAGGGTAGTAGGTATATGGAGCAGGGGGTCTGCGGGGTACAGCCCTCCAGAAGCTGAAACTATTTCGTATATCTTGGCTAAAAATTTTGATGTAGAATTGTTTTATGCACAAATATCTGTTTCTAAGTGGACTACATTGATCAAGAGTTGTAGAGGAAAAGTGACAGCCACGAGCAGTTCAGCTAGCTATTAATGAGCCTAAGAATGGCAAACACAAGACCATGTGCATTTCATTTGCAAAATATTCTTAGCAGGCTACGTGTGCCCATGCATGGGATAGTGCTGCAGATGTTTGTTTTCATACTCAGCAACTGTGCAGTAGTTAATAGTGTTACATGTGTTGACTGTTCTATTAGAGTATTTACTGACTGCTCTATTGGAGTATCTCGATCTAATATGTTGTTTTGAGTGATGGGGGGGACATGTCCTTGTGCCCCCCTTGTATCCCTTTTTTGGTTGAAAAGTACAAATTAATAACTCGAATAGAATAGTCATTGAATAATAAAGCTAAATATTTTAAATTTTTTTGAAAACTCTCCCAGATGCATTCTCAGAGCAGCTATTTTATTTTTTCTTGGATGGGGCAGACTCCCTAGAAAAGCATGCTTTGCAAGCTAGTGTTTTGTACATATCTTTAGTGGAAACCCTGACTCTAGCGGCTGACCAGTAAATTGACTGGCTCTGAATGTAACTGTCCCCAGTACAAACATTGCAATCAAAATTGTATGGAGAAGAGTATCTAACTACCCCCAGTTAAGTCCATACAGACATTACAACCAAGAGTTTAATATTACCTATCATCGGCACAAGTGATTTACCTGATATATAAGCACAAGCACGAGGGCCTCTGGCCTGAGTGCTAGTGAGTATATATATCAGGCATATCACAAATGTCTATGTTACAACTAGAAAGTCCACTTGGGTGATTCACTTGCAAGTGTGGGAAACTGTAGCAATGCTTTTCTAGTGTATTCATATTAGGCCATGTAAATTGTGGATAACCTACATAAGAACAATAATAAGAAAAAAATAGGAATTTTAAACTAGAGTAGAGATCAACTAGAATATAGTGCACCAATAAAAAGTATTGAAACAAGCTTGAGTTGGTATCAAGACACACGCTATGTCGTGCGGCCCAAAAATCTGGCACACCACACCGTGAGTATATTGACAAGAAAACACAATTTTCACACATATGTAGCTCTGTGATCCCTTATTACGGTAATAATATTAAAGGGACACTCCGTCGATCAAGCCATTCAAGTGTACATAAACATTGCATCACCTGTCACGTTAACCACGAAGCTGAACACAACTTGACAACACCTTTGTACTCTACAATGGCTTGAAAAAGCAAACCAAGGATACTGTTTCCACCGGTAACTCCATCTGGGTTTTTGGTGTCTTTTCGATTAACGTAACTTCTTGTCTACCAGGAGAGTCCACCATCTTGTGATTCATCCCCAGTTTATCATGAGTCTTCACCTGACGTGTTTGAGGCTGTCCGAGTGCACTGTGCGTGCAAGTCCACTTGCCAAACCCGTAAATGCCCTTGTAAGGAGACTAATAAGTTTTGTACAGTGTGCATCAAATAGGAATCCTGCAAAAACCAGGTGAGCAATGGTGTTGCATCAACACTTATTATTTTCATGTTATCACTTTATTAGCCACCATCTCTAGATGAACCAGGGCCATCGAATAGCCATGGCAGCGATAATAGATTGCAAACTTTACAGGTATTAAAGCTGGCATGTTCAGCTATTGCATGTACTACTTAGGAATTTATCTCAACTCTGTCATCAAACCAATGCCGCAAATTAATCATGGAGGCATACAACAGAGCTGGTGGAATTGAGATGGCCAAGGTCGTTATTGAGATGCCACCGGATAATCCTCAACTACCTAGTGATGGTGTACCTAGCTGGTGTATCTGTGGGAGGTGTTGACCAATTCCAACAACAACTGAGAACACAGTTTGTATGTAAGGACTTTGCGGCGAGTTCTCGCTGATCTCAGTAGCTTCACTGATCTCAGTAGCAGAATTCGCCATTTTCGCTTAATGTACTGCAAAACCCATAGCCAATCTTTGTTACTGCCCTTGTACATAGTTACTGTCAAGAACACTCATTTCTTCTTCGCTGCAAAACATGTTAATTGTCACACACCTTCGCCCTTATTGCTGAGGCCTGTTCTGATTGGTCCACTAATTTTTGTTGCTGTGTCAGCCAGCTCAGCTGCAGAAGCCTTTTATTTATTGCCACTCCTTTGCCATTGTTTTCCTGAAGTGCACAAGTAGCCAACCGTCTTCTACAGTTAGCATCACAGGAATCCATTGTTCCTTTTGCATACATTTATGATCATCACTATGATAATAAACATTTTTTTAATGTGTGGTGCACGCCCTTATCAGCCGGCTTTACTCGATTGATCCATCTTGGGAATGATCATTCCTGCAAGGAAAGAAACAACATGCATGGATTAGCATAAAGGTCTACGGTCGCATACGATCCTTAGTATGGTGCAAGTGATTAAAATTTCGAAGTAGATATAGTACCAGCACCGGTAATATGAACGTAAATGACTATTTTACCGGCACAAGTCCATCATTTACTGGACTATCAAACACACCAGTTGTATCTAGGCGAGCTAAGGTTGGTACGCGTCCAGTATGCCCTGAGCATTCGACTTTAGGGGACGCGTCTAGTAGGTTGCCCCGAGCATTCAACTTTAGGGGACGCGTCTAGTAGGTTGCCAAGCATTCAACTTTAGGGAACACGAAAAGTACTTTTAGCATTAGGGTTAAGGTCGGGTTCATCTTTGGTTTCTTCTTCACTCTTCTTATATAATATCTAATCCAAAACAGCCAAGCTGTAAAAAAAGTGTGCGGCCCTCAAAAAGGCTATGGTGAAAAAAGATGTGAAATCCAAGGTGGCGGCCAAGAAATGGCTGTGATGGTAGGTTAATGGTAAAAATTTTAATAACAACAATTCAGGTGAATTTTGGTGCTGCTTGGTCAATTGACACAAAATTCACCTGAATTGTCGTTATTAAAATTTTTACCATTAACCTACCATCACAGCCATTTCTTGGCCGCCACCTTGGATTTCACTTCTTTTTTCACCATAGCCTTTTTGAGGGCCGCACACTTTTTTTACAGCTTGGCTGTTTTGGATTAGATTTCACTTCTTTTTGTATTTGTATACCCCAAAGCCGGCCTATGGCCTGCTTTGGGACTTTTTTAACCTATTTTTTTTTCTTTACCACAGGAAGAAGAAAAGATGAAGCAGATGTACCTTAAATATTTCTGATTTTATCAGTAAATGTACAAATTATATATATAATACATATATTTATTACAGAACTGTCCATGGTGGTTTCTTTGTAACTGAACACTCTTCAAAGTAACTTCTTCTAGCTGATCTCTCTACAGGGTGATTTGTTTGTAGCTGAACTATCAACAAGGTAACTTCTTCTAGCTGTTCTCTCTACAGGGTGATTTATTTGTAGCTGAATTCTGTACAGGTGATTTTTTTGTTGCTGAGCTCTTTACAGAGTGGTTTCTTTGTAGCTGAACTCTCTACAAGGAAACTTCTTCTAACTGGTCTCTCTACAGGGAGATTTGTTTGTAGCTGAACTCTCTACAGGTGATTTGTTTGCAGCTGAACTATCTAGATGATGGTTTCTTTGTACCTGAACTCTCTACAAGGTAATTTCTTCTAGCTGAACTCTCTACATGGTGGTTTCTTTGTTGCTGAACTCTCTACAAGATAACTTCTTCTAACTGATCTTTCTACAGGGCAATTTGTTTGTGGCAGAATTTTCTACAGGGTGATTTCTTTGCAGCTGAACTCTCTACATGGTGGTTTCTTTGTACTGTAGCTGAACTCTCTACAAGGTAATTTCTTCTAGCTGATCTCTCTACAGGGTGATTTGTTTGTAGCTGAATTCTATACAGGTGATTTGTTTGCAGCTGAGCTCTTTACAGAATGGTTTCTTTGTAGCTGAACTATCTACAAGGTAACTTCTTCTAACTGAACTCTCTACAGGGAAATTTGTTTGCAGCTGAACTCTCTTCATGATGGTTTCTCTGTAGCTGAACACTCTACAAGGTAACTTCTTCTAGCTGAACTCCCTACATGGTGGTTTCTTTGTAGCTGAACTCTCTACAAGGTGACTTCTTCTAGCTGATCTTTCTACAGGGTGATTTGTTTGTAGCTGATTTTTTTACAGGGTGATTTGTTTGCAGCTGAACTCTCTATATGGTGGTTTCTTTGTAGATGAACTCTCTACAAGGTGACTTCTTCTAGCTGATCTCTCTACAGGGTGATTTGTATGTAGCTGATCTCTCTTCATGATGGTTTCTTTGTAGCTGAACTCTCTACGTGGTAACTTCTTCTAACTGAACTCTCTACAGGGAGATTTGTTTGCAGCTGAACTCTCTTCATGATGGTTTCTTTGTAGCTAAACTCTCTACAAGGTAACTTCTTCTAGCTGAACTCCCTACATGGTGGTTTCTTTGTAGCTGAACTCTCTACAGGTGATTTGTTTGCAGCTGAACTCTCCACATGATGGTTTCTTTAAATTTGTAGCTGAACTCTCTACAAGGTAACTTCTTCTAGCTGATCTCTCTACAGGGTGGTTTGTTTGTAGCTGAACTATCTACAAGATAACTTCTTCTAGCTGATCTCTCTACAGGGTGATTTGTTTGTAGCTAAATTCTGTACAGGTGATTTGTTTGCTGCTGAGCTCTTTACAGAATGGTTTCTTTGTAGCTGAACTCTCTACAAGGTAACTTCTTCTAACTGAACTCTCTACAGGGAGATTTGTTTGCAGCTGAACTCTCTTCATGATGGTTTCTTTGTAGCTGAACTCTCTACAAGGTGACTTCTTCTAGCTGATCTTTCTACAGGGTGATTTGTTTGTAGCTGAATTCTGTACAGTTGATTTGTTTGCAGCTGAGCTCTTTACAGAATGGTTTCTTTGTAGCTGAACTCTCTACAAGGTAGCTTCTTCTAGCTGATGTCTCCACAAGGTCACTAGTTTGTAGCTGAACTTTCTACATGGTGGTTTCTTTATAACTGAACTATCTACAAGGTAACTTCTTCTAGCTGATCTTTCTACAGGGTGATTTGTTTGTGGCTGAACTCTCTACAAGGAAACTTCTTCTAGCTGATCTCTCTACAGGGAGATTGGTTTGTAGCTGAACTCTCTACAGGTGATTTGTTTGCAGCTGAACTCTCCACATGATGGTTTCTTTGTAGTGAACTCTCTACAAGGTAACTTCTTCTAGCTGATCTCTCTACAGGGTGATTTGTTTGTAGCTGAACTATCAAGCTGATCTCTCTACAGGGTGATTTGTTTGTAGCTGAATTCTGTACAGGTGGTTTGTTTGCAGCTGAGCTCTTTACAGAATGGTTTCTATGTAGCTGAACTCTTTACAAGGTAACTTCTTCTAGCTGATGTCTCTACAGGGTCACTAGTTTGTAAATGAATTCTCTACATGGTGGTTTCTTTGTAACTGAACTCTCTACGAGGTAACTTCTTCTAGCTGATCTTTCTATAGGGTGATTTGTTTGTAGTGGAATTCTGTATAGGTGATTTTTTTTGCAGCTGAGCTCTTTACAGAATGGTTTCTTTGTAGCTGAACTCTTTACAAGATAACTTCTTCTAGCTGATGTCTCTACAGGGTCACTAGTTTGTAAACGAATTCTCTACATGGTGGTTTCTTTGTAACTGAACTCTCTACAAGGTAACTTCTCCTAGCTGATCTCTCTACAGGGAGATTTGTTTGTAGCTGAACTCTCTACATTGTGGTTTCTTTGTAGCTGAACTCTCTACAAGGTAACTTCTTCTAGCTGATCTCTCTATAGGGCGATTTGTTTGTAGCTGAACTCTCTACATTGTGGTTTCTTTGTAGCTGAACTCTACAAGGTGATTTCTTCTAGCTGAATTATCTCTTTCTATAGTTGCATGAATTCCCTACAAGGTAACTTCTTCTAGCTGATCTCTCTACAGGGTGAATTGTTTGTGGCTGATCTCTCTACAGGGTGACTTGTTTGTAGCTGATCTCTATACAGGTTACTTGTTTCTAGCTGATCTCTTGAATTCTCTTTGGGTGACTGCTCTATTAGGATGACTGCTCTATTAGAGTATCTCGATCTCGCACTTGCTACACCAAGTTGGATTTCGTGTTATAACTCCGTGGCTTTAAGTCTGATTCTTCTACACCATTGAAGAGCCTTTCTAAGATGATAACTCCATCTGTACAGCGATTTTCAAAGAATTACCCCAACGGTTTATCTGGTAGGCGTGGCAAGCAGTCGTTTTTTATTAGCTAATCTCGATTGCATAATTGTTACACACTGTTGGTTTTTTCGTTGTATCTTTTCTGGTTTTTAGCTTGATTTCTTTCAAACCACAAAAGGTTTGAGGTTCAATAGTTAACCTATTCACCCACCGATTTTCAGCTTCTTCCCATACGCGGTTTACCCTGTAGGCGTGACAACATATTGGTGTTATTTTTCGTGAATAATCGCTCATAACTCTTTGCCTGTTTATCGTATTCCAGCCAAAGTTGGTACAGAGATGCGCCTTTATACCCCCCTTCTGTGTGCCAAATTTCAAGGCGATCGGATATGACGTTCGCGTTTTATAGCAGTTTTTGTAAGTGTGCGAAAAGAGGAAGAAAAATAAGAAGAAAAAAAAAACAAAGAAACTAAGCCAATTTTTGAAGTCGCATATCTCGGGAACGCTTGAAGCGATTTCGCTCAAATTTGGAATGTGGGGTGCTGAAGTTGGAGGGAATGTCCACAGCAAAAATTGTCTTGTTTCATCAAGGCAGCACAGAGCTACGGAGGTGCGAAAATTGCGTTTTCTTTCTTCCTGTCAATATATACTCACGGGTGTTACGCGCCGGCTTCTTGGGCCGCACGACACACTACCGTGTGTCTTGATATAGAACTCACTTCAGTTGGATGTGTGTGTGGATGGGTGTGTGGAGGTGGGTAGCTGCAGCGCCAGTGGTACAGTGGTTACAAGTGTGGACTATGGGTACGGACCTACCACAAACCCAGGTTCAAGCCCCAGCTCAGTAAACTTTGTTTTTTTGCTTTCTTATGTTTTTGTCTAAGTTTTTTTAAATGCATGTGACTGCCGACAGTATATAACCTACCTTAAAATTTTGCTTATAAAAGGGCGTGGCACCTGTTTTGCTCACGAATATTCATCCCAAATGAACCCTTGTGAGCAAAACGGGTGCCACACCCTTAAATTAGCGACTTTTTATCACTTGAATTTGTACGAGACAACATTGCATTGGAGCGGTACAGTATAATATTATGCTAAGTATGCGTAATAGCTAGTGACACGATTGATAATTAATAGTAATTTGACTTCCATAATATGCATCATGATACGAATAGTAATGTAATCCGAAACGTAAAGTTTTTTTATGAAGCTTACTGTAGCTACAAGCTGCCAAAAATTTGTTTTAATTTCTTCGTTTTTTCTTATTTTCACTCACTTTGCAAAATCTACCATAAAACACTAATGCGTGCTCCTATCAGGCTGAAATTTGGCACACTTAAAGGGCTCATTAAAGCGGATCTCACATTCACAGAGTTATGACCAATTATTCCCATAAAGTAAGATTGAACTTCTGTCATGCCCACAGGGTAAACGCCTTGAAGGAATGGGCTGAAAATTGCGAAGTAGCCATCGTAGGAGTACCTTTTTGTGATTTGGAAGGAATCCAGGTAAAAGGCTATCGAGATATGACACAAAACCCAACCTGTGTCACAATTACACAATCGAGTTTTATGAAAAAAAACAACTATTAGTTTTCATGCCTATTAGGCAAACTGTTTAGAGCAATGAGCTGAAAATCGGTGTGTAGCTGGAATAGTCATCATAGAAAGTCCTTGTAGTAGTACAGAAGAATCGGATTACAAACCACAGAGTTTTGATTTGAAACTGAATTACATGTAGCAAAGGCAAGATCGAGATACTGTAATAGAACAGTCACCATGCACCTACAAATAAATTGCTCTAGCAATTTAGTCACCCTGTAGGGAGATCAGCTTGAAACCAATTCACCCTGTGGAGCTCAGCCGCAAATAAATCACCTTGTACAGAGTTCAGCTACAAGCAATTAAGTCATCCTGTAGAGAGCTCAGCTAGAAATAAGTCACCCTGTAGAGAGATCTGATTCAGCTAAAAACAAATCACCCTGTAGAGAGTTCAGCTAGAAAAAACTCACCCTGTAGAGATATCAGCTACAAAAAGTCACCCTGGTGATACTTACCCTGTAGAAAGATCAGCTACAAACAAATTACTTGGTAGAAAATTCAGCTACAAACAAATCACCCTGTAGATAGATCAGCTAGACACAAGTTACCCTCTAGAGAGATGAGCTAGAAATAATTTACCCTGCATACAGAGAGATCAGTTATATAGAACCAAGTAACCATGTAGAGAGTTCAGCTACAAATAAAAATCACCAAGTCTGCTTTGAATGTCTTTCTTCTTTCTCTGTAGTAAAGGAAAAAAAACACAGGTTAAAATAATCCCAAAGCCGGCCATAAGACAGCTTTGGTGTAAAAAAGTAGTGATATCTAATCAAAAACAGCCAAACTGTAAAAATGGTGCGGCCCCCAAAAAGGGTCTTTGCACCAAATTCACCTGAATTGTCATTATTAATATTTTTACGATTAACCTACCATCACAGCCATTTCTTGGCCGCCACCTTGGATTTAACATTTTTTTTCACCATGGCCTTTTTGGGGGCTGCACCTTTTTTACAGTGTGGCTGTTTTTGATTAGATATTATGACAGCAAATTACTTTAACACAAAAAGAAGTGAATATCCGTACTGTGCTGTGGAGTTTCCGTAATTGAAATGCACAGTAGGGATATTCACTTCTTTTTGTGCTACAGTAATTTGCTGTCATAATATACCAACTCAAGCTACGTTTTATTGGTGCACTATATTCTTTGTTTCTGTTCTTTTTATAGAACTGGTGATCAATCTATGTAACTAGTTTGTTTCATAAAGATGATTTGATGTAGCTATGGGAAGTCAGATTTTTTTTTGTTGAACATAAACTGTAATTTTGCACATAGATTGGTGTGCTGATATTCTACAACAATTGATTTAATTGATTTATACGTCTTATATGGTTTAAGACAAGTGTACAGGAAATATATAAGTGACCTAGATGCAGGGGTACCAAGCTTTAAAGCAGCTGGAGCCCTAGCAAGGCAAACGCATACACGCACATGCACACACACACACACACACACACACACACACACACACACACACACACACACACACACACACACACACACACACACACACACACACACACACACACACACACACACACACACACACACACACACACACACACACATACACACAAGAAACAAAACACACACATACATCAATTATTATGCTAAATTAATTAGATCTGACAGATCCCATAGATCTGAGGAGTGAGCACTAAAAAGTCTGTCAGTATGAGCAGGATATTGCAATTCTGGCAGCTTGATCAAACAACGGCTTTATGGTAACTTGTATGCACGAGATAGGTTGGTCAGCATCGCAGGTGTATGCCCTGAGCAACCAATCTCAATTGTAACAAGCTGGGAATACAGGCCAGTACATCAGTATTCATAGAATGAAATAACTTAGTACAAAGAACTTACACAGTAAAGCAGCGCGAAAGGTGCCAAATAATCAGCACGTCTCTGCCCTACTTTACTAAGAATAAGTTTTTATCCACCCGTTGTCTGGAACAGTTAGTTGAACTCAGACACATGAGACTAATCAGCACATGCCTGTTCTACTTTGCTAAGAATGAGTTATTATCCACCCATCATCTGGAACAGTCAGTTGAACTCAAACACATGAGAAACAAACAATTAACAGTGTTCATAGAATGAAATACCTTAGTACAAAGAACTTAAACAACAAAGCAGTGTGTTAAGAAATGCAAGTGATTAAACTGTGCCAACTAATCAGCATGTGCCTGTTCTACTTTGCTAAGATCCTCCACCCATCATCTGGAACAATCAGTTGAACTCAAACACACAAGAAACAAACATACTGGTCAGTACAGAAAGTCCAGCAGCACGTACTAAATAAATTTATAGCACTAATGCGCTATTGTGAAAAATGAACACCTTGTGTTGTCAGCGAAAAGAACTGGGTACAAAGGAAAGTCCATGATGCATGCATTGTACATACTGCGGTTGGTGAAAAGGCACATCTTGGGACGAAGCGACACCGAACAGTGAAGAAATCAAGCTCATAGCTATATCCATTGTCGAGTTATACTTGGCTGAAGGCATCAGTTAGTCAGAATAAAATTCTGTTAAATCAAAAATTTAAAAAATTCCATAGCAACTTTTTGGAAGGGTTTGGGGTTAATCTGAAGACATTTTTGGGCTTGGCTGTGTCTAACCAATACTGTCAAGTTGTCATGAAGGGAAATTGAGGCTGGTTTTAGGGTGTTAGGCTGGAAAATCCCAGTTCTACATGATCCCTATTATACAGTATGGTAGTACTGTATGATAATGACAAGTAGTACCGAGGTCAGGTGTAAGTGTATCAACACAAGCATGCAGAAAGCTTAGGTTGTGGGTGTGCAATTAAGCCTAGAAAGAGCTCATAACAATGTTAATGATGCTTTTTTAAACTTTACTAGCCGTGAATCAACTAAAGTTGTGAATATAGTATGTTTGCTACACTAATGATTTAATCCATTAAGTGCCACACCCTGTGCTATACATGACATTGTGCCAGGTGTCTATTATCAGTTGAAACAGCAATATCTATATATAAAACTTAAAAGCCGTCTGTCCGTCTGACTGTCACGCCGGTTACTCACTAAACTTGGTGCGAATCGACACAGTCTGTGTTGATAATGAAGCACTCATCATCCGCTACTCTAAGATTGTTATCACAAGTTCACACATGCTTCTGTTCGTTTTCTACAGCACGTAGAAGGCCAAGGTGTAGAGAAAACTTGAACAACATTCCTTTGAAAACCACAGCACATACTGTTTCAGTGGTAGAATGCATGACTAGCATGTAAGAGGTTAGATAGAACAAAAAGGTGCATCAAAAAGATAAAAGATCCCAAAAGTGAAAAAAAAGTTATGACCTAGGTAGGATTGAACCCAGGTTGGTTACAATAACTTGGTTAAGGGAGGTGCACAAATCGCCTGTGGTTTTGACAGGAATGTAGTTCAACTTTTGACAGGAATGTAGTTCAACTTTTCAGTGATCCTACTCTACACCAGTGCCTTCATTGCCCTATAAAGAGCAAACAAAAGCATGTATTGATTTGCTACAACAACAACACTCGAGTTGCTAGTTTAATTTTGCTAAAGTCCCGAGTCAATATGTGCTTTGCATGCCAAGATACAATGAACTACAAGTCGCGTTATAAAAAGGTGTGCACAAAAAGGTACTGAGTAGAAAGAAAAAAAAGTGCCAACACAACGCACTTCTGTTGCAAGTGTTCATCTAAAAACTCTTATGTTCAGTTTCTCAGCACTGGCACTTAACTGCCTCACACTCTTGGGATAGGGCAGGCAAATTGCCAACATATTTGTCCATCTGTGTGTTGGTCCAGTATGTTCTATTAGAGTAGGTAAAAGCTTCTTTCACCAGTATCCAGAATATCTACATCTTTATTTTAAGCACATAGGTGTGCACTGACATGTAAAACTGTTTGTTCAGATTTACTTCATTACTGCTGTAGTAAATAGGCAGCTTGCATGATTGGACAGATACTACTGTGCATCTGAAAAATGATAATACTGGAACCATGCAAATACCGTAGTTTACATTGAGGAACTGCATCTGACCTGGCACAACTGTTTCACTATAATCATGCTTACGTGCTTTCACTGTGCATTACCTTAATAAAAGCTGAGATTTTGTATGGCAAGAGGTATATGTATCACTGCAACATCAGAACTGAAAGTGCATTGCATAGCACAAGTTCTGAACCTTTGCTTGCCATGTAGTAACTTTAATTGCACATTGTGTTGGCTTTATGCCCAAGTTCATTTCTCTTTGTGACAGTCGGTAAAGTAAACATCATGTAGAAACTGAAACTGTACCATGTGTACACCACCTGTAATGTAGGTGTACATTGCCTTAGCTTTAACTAATTAGCCTTGCATGCTCATTATTTCACTATAAGTACTGCAAAAGGATCGTGTACTTTAAAGATCACCCTGTAGAGAGTTCAGCTAGAAACAATTCACCCTGTAGAGAGATCAGCTAGAAAAAGTCATCCTGTAGAGAGATCAGCTAGAAGGATCACCTTGTAGAGAGTTCAACTACCAACAAATCACCCTGCAGATAGTTCAGTTACAAACAAGTCACCCTGTAGAGAGATCAGCTAGAAGAAGTTACCTTGTAGAGAGTTCAACTACAAAGAAACCACCATGTAGAGAGTTCAGATGCAAACAAATCATCTGTAGAGAGTTCAGCCAGAAACAAGTTCACCCGGTAGAGAGATCAGCTAGAAACAAGTCACCCTGTAGAGATATCAGCTAGAAACAAGTCACCCTGTAGAGAGATCAGCTAGAAACACATCATCTTGTAGAGAGTTCAGTTGCAAACAAATCACCCTGTAGAGAGTTCAGCCACCCTGTAGTGAGTTCAACTAGAACAAGTCACCTTGTAGAGAGTTCAGCTACAAAGAAACCACCATGTATAGAGTTCAGCTGCAAACAAATCACCCTGTAGAGAGTTCAGCTAGAAACAAATCATCCTGTAGAGAGTTCAGCTAGAAGCAAATCACCCTGAAAAGAGTTCAGCTACAAACAATGAGAGTTTCAGCAACAGTTCAGTTATGTAAGAAGTCACCTTATTAACTACTGTAACAGTATGTGATAATCATCATTCAATGTTTAATCCAACAACTGAATGTGTTACTGTATAATACTCTCAATAGCAGCTTGACGTATTATATTGAAATACGTCAAGCGATTAGCCAATAGAATTAGTATTACACTTGTTTGTCAAGGTCCCATGACAAATATCTGTAATACTAATTTGATTGGCTAAAATAGTGTGGTGTGTTTATATTAGACCGATTTGACAACTATTGTCACCATAGTGATATATGCCTCCAAGGTATGACACAATATGGTTGCTTAGCAATGGTTGCTAGGTAACCGTTGCTAAAGTAAAAGTCATTTTGAGACCATAGCAACGGTTGCCAGGCAACGATTGCTAAATGTGATTGGACTTTTGCAGTGGTTATTTTTTGAATTTCTGTCGCCCAGTAACAGTTGCTATGGTTGTCGGATTAATTTGCAATAGGACGGATGGCTGTGGTATTCGGGATTAATAGTTCTCGCATTGTAAACAGGAAGGAAATAGTGCTCAGCTTAGCCTCGCACTATTTTACTCCTTCCTGTTTACAATGCTCGCACTATTAATCTCAAATACCACAGCCATCCATCCTATTACATATACAAATATACAAATATTTCATCAGACAAAAGCTATACACACAATTACTTCCTTTGTTCCACAATTCCTGCAGAAAAGCAAAAAAAACAAGTTAAAAGGAAGCACCAAAGCCATATGGCCAGCTTTGTGGCTTGCAATACAAAAAGAAGTGATATCTAAACCAAAACAGCCAAGCTGTAAAAAAAGGGTGTGGCCCCCAAAAAGCCAGGGTGAAAAAAGATGTGAAATCCAAGGTGGTGGCCAAGAAATGGCTGTGATGGTAGGTTAATAGCAAAAATTTTAATTACGACAATTCAGGTGAATTTGGTGCTGAATCCTAGTGGAGGAGGCAATGCAAAATTCACCCGAATTGTCGTAATTAAAATTTTTGCCGTTCACAGCCATTTCTTGGCCGCCACCTTGGATTTCACATCTTTTTTCACCCTGGCCTTTTTGGGGGCTGCACTCTTTTTTTACAGCTTGGCTGTTTTGGTTTAGATTAATTTTACAACTTGCAAAATGGTCGCACTATGATATCATCACTTTTTGTTGTAGTTAACTCTGCTTTACTTGGACGCGCACTTTTTTTACAGCTATAAGCTGTTTTGGGTGGGATATATATGTATCACATACTTCCTCCTAGGGGGGAATATCTTTGATATACTTCTTCTGTTTTTCCTTAATTCATTCCTGAGCACAGCAGTGCTATATGGCATTTATGCACGTTCTCTTTCCTTTAAAGTAAGGTGTGAAAGTGGTACATTAATATTTGTATGGGGGAGAGTCCCGGTATAGCCTGTACAAACAACCCACTGTCCCCAGTATAACTTGTACAAACACACTATCCCCATGCAGTATATCCTGTACAAACACATTGTCCCCAGTATAACCTGTACAAACACACTCTCCCTAGTATATCCTGTACAAACACACTGTCCCCAGTATATCCTGTACAAATACACTTTGCTAAGTTCATCTTTGAGAAAATTACTGTTGATAGAGAGTGATAAGGTCAAGCCTTTTATTCTGAGAACAGAGGTGTTACAGTGTGTTAGATATTCTTTCCCCCATACAGCTAGTAACCCTTGATATCATGTTTTAATATTTCCAGCAGGTGTAGTGCTACACATGCAGGGTAGACAGTTGGCTGCTACACAAGCTCTTGAACAGTGTCATAAGGAGTTACCTGCAGAGCCACCACACACAGTACCATATGACTTGTATACTGACACAGTGTCCTCAGATGTCACCACTATGTGCCTGTTGTGTCATAGATTAAGCCACTATAACATCAAGGAAGCTATAGACCTAGCCCACTCCTTCATCTCAGAAAGACATGACATTACCAGTCATAACATAGGTGCTAATGTGTGTATTACATCACCCAGTGGACTGGCTATTGTCCAGTGTCTAGCTAAACTGATGTTTTCTTATTTTGTGAATAACCCACTATACATTCCCTTCTTGTCTTCCATTGGTGCATCTGTTGACAATAAGTACCAGGAACTAGATCGGATGAAGGTGACTAGAACTGTAACTGAACAAGACTTGTCATTACTATGGCATCCTGATCATGCTTTGAAGTTACTGCTGCTCTCTGGACTGTGGGAAGAAGTGATACAATTCCCACTATTACTTGGTGACTGGAAGAAAGCATTCTTACTAATAGTTTCATTCCGTGAAATACAACATTGTTTTGAAACTTGTTTACAAGCTAAACTAGATGACAGTTTAGGGCACAGGTTAATGTTTGATCAAATTAATAGCTTGTTTCATAGCAGAACTGTTAAAGCTGTACCACTACACAGTGATGAGATGTTAACTGAAGTTACCAGTATGATCCACACAGCTGCTTTGTGTAGCATTGATGCTGTGCTAGTGCAATTGTGTTATAGGTGTCTAGAAGATATTGTTGATACTGTACACAATATGGATGTGTTTGTACCTCATGGGGTGCACCTACCTTCTCCACCTGTCTACTGTCCTCAACCTTCAGTGGATGACTGTGTAAGTTGTGAAATGTGTAGGCCTGATTGTGTAGGCATATTTGTGTAGGCCTCCTGAGGTGACTGTTATCAAACAGTACGGTTCCCCCCTAATATGATGTGCACTGCTAAAAATGCCACATCTAAAAGCCATCATAGAAATATCATATGGGACCAAAATCACCTTTATGGAATAGTCTCAACATCAAATACAGCGTTAAAAAACAAGAAAACACTTACAGGTGGCTGGATAATTGTTAAACCTCAAGTTTTTGTCTGCCGGCCTGCCAGCCTGCCAGCCTCACTGACCACAGTTGCAAGGTTTTATGCCATGACAACAAAGTTACGGGTAGGATGTGCCTTTTGTCATTCCGATGAATGTCTGCCTTCTGTGCTTTGCTATTCCTTTTATCTTGGATTAAACGGTTCTTCTTCATTCCAGGAACCATATGAAGGCATTTTGTACACTTTCATTTAAAGAGTGTATTTAGATGCCACAAAACTACAGTAGGCTGCAAAAAAATTTATGTTTCATAATTGTAATTACGCTGTAGTAGCGTAATTACAAAAGCGTAATTACAAATTATGTTCTATTGGTAACTATGAATATATTGTAAATATGGCTGGTGAAAAACCACTTTTTTGCATAATTATGAATTACGGTCAAAATGTAATTACAGTACAAACATGTGTAATTACTTAGTAATCACACTGTAATTACAATTACGAAATGTAAACTTTTTTTTGCAACCTACTGTATTTGAGGTGCTTAATGGACTGTAGTACCCCTGGTAGTATTGAGTAGTAGCTTATAAAACAATTGTAATGAGCCCTGCACCCTAAAACAACCAGAACACACCACCACACTTCTAATGATCAGTGTTGAGGCCATGCACTTCAACAGTCTAGCTTTGTAGAAAGCAAGGTATTGTACTACACCCCCAGCTTAATCTACTTTGTAGCTGAGTAGCAGGATCGAGATACTCTAATACAGCAGTCACAGTAACACATCTACTTTATAGCTATGATCTAACAAAAAAGCTAACAACTTTAGTAAAAGAAATAAAAAAATATGAAGTAGGGTTCCAGTGATAAAATGTAATAAAACAAGAGATGATGGTAACTATGAAGGAGAATCCCTACTTTGGCATTGAAAAGATGGTGATAACATACCAATTTAGGAATTTTCTTACATTGCTACAATGCCAAGTAGTCCCCATAGCTACCATAATTTTTTGTTTCACTACTTTTTATCGCTGGAACCCTATATCCTTCATTTTTAAAGTAATAATTTTTTATTGCACTAGTATTAGAGTAGCTTCTCAGGAATTGTGCTATGTAATAATTAGACTTCAGACCACAGGAGTCTAAGTAATTTAATGATTTGATGGCCCTGTGTCGTGGCACCTGAGCGAAGCGAAGGCACTGCTACAGGGCCTGAGGATTACTAAATTACTTAGACCCCTGTGGTCTAAAGTCTAAGTTATTTAGACCCTTCATGTAGTTGTAGTACCTTAACACTGTTGATAGCTGCTTGTAACAGAGAAATGTAGCGTTCATTAGTAGAAACAAGCCATTACTCCACCATTTAAAATTAATTTCCAGGTGGCGATGCGTTGCCAACGCTACTGTGTAATAAACATGAAAAGGGTCTAAGTAAACATGAAAAGGGTCTAAGTAACTTAGTCACCTCTAGGCATGAGACTATTATACTCCAAAAATTGAGCATTATGCTTTTGAGCAGTGCTCAAAAAATCACCTATTATGCTTTTGAGAATTGCCCATTATTCCCAAAATTATTCCACCATAATTAGCTAGTAATGCCAGTTTATTGCTGTATCAGACCATTTTCATTGATATTTATATTTCCAATAGTCTTGAATTTTTAAGCTGGTTGTTGTATTGGAGTATTTCGTTTCAATGAATAATATTGAGTGACTGTTCTATTAGAGTTTCTGACTGCTCTATTAGAGTATTTCGATCTTTCATAACGGAATTGTGCCATCTGCAGATTTTCCTACTGTTAAAGCTTTATAATCACCTCAAAATGCTAGCATAATTCCTGATTCCCACACATATCTATTGTGCTTGAAATTATGCCGGCATAATCGCCGCATCCCTAGTCACTTCCAAAATCCACCAAATCCACCACAAATAGGGTCTAACTACGTATTAGTCAAACATTTGGTTACTGTTCTATTAAAGCCATTCATCAACAATTGTATGTGTATTTGGTACCATATGTGAATAATGTAGTGATCCATCTATGTACATATCATGACTGATTAATAATCCATTTTCCTACTGATCTCTAACACTATACCCTGCCCAGGTGGTGAAGCTCAACCCAAAAGAGTGGAGTCAACGACAGTTGTTATATCAGAAAGTACAACAACTACTGTTCTTGTTCAAAGCATCTCACTCACTGGTTCCCTGTATTAAATGGTATGCGCGTGTGCACACACACATACACACAAACACATACAGTATGCACAATGGGTGCATGCACGGCACGCATACACACACTCACACACACAAAATGCACCCACAAACTACACCACACACACACACACACACACACACACACACACACACACACACACACACACACACACACACACACACACACACACACACACACACACACGTACACACACTTAACACACTGCTGTAGTATGCTAGATGCACACAGTTTGTGGGTCTAATTTGCTACTTGTATTCATTGTAGTTATATATTGGGTATAATTGCTGTCAGTGAGCAAGAAGACATCTTTTGTGGTGTTCCAGTGATGAGTAGTCCTACTATACTTATGGCTACTGTAATGGAGTCGTTAAGGAGTAGAGCAGAAATGGGCTTTGACCTATTTCAAGATGGTTAGCTACTTGTTTGTCTTGATGCTGTTTATAAGTACATTAAATCACTATACTATTTGACAGATGAGGATAGTGATGATTGTCCCCATTCTGCTAAACTGTTACTGGCTATCTTCAGGCAATTGTGTGCTATTCTATGGTACTTACATGTGCGAGATAATGCCAGCTTGTGGTTTAGAAAGGTGCAGACTTTAGCTGGCAGAAGTCAGGTAATTATTTTGATTTATTAATTTTACTTATGTCATTAGTTTTATACAGGAGTTTAATCCGTCATATGCTACTGGTGCTATTGTATGGTGTGCAAGGCTTTTGCCATTTGCAGAGTTTGTTAAAAGAGATGATGTTAAAGAGAATGGCATTGAGAACTGCATCTTGTCACTGCTGTTAGAATTACCTGAGGGGTCATATTTTGTAGACATGTTTGCTCATTGTTTTCCCCTAGTGGACTTATCTGCGGATGACAAGTCTGACAAATGGAGAGGGTTAATGCAAAGGGTGAGAAGGAAACTTGATGTCTATAATGCTGACAAAGACCCAACTATAATGTCTCCTTTGAAATGCTATAGGAATAAGAGTCATCTGAGAAATGAACAGCTTAGTGATAGCGCGTTTCAAATTTCACCATTCAAAATAACAGTTTATCAAGATGCTAGTTTGAATGTTGAGTTGACTGACATTGCTCTTTTGGTGGGAAGTTGGGAGTTTGAATACGATGATATTTATAAGGAATTCTTAGATACTGTTTTGTCAATCCTATCACCTATTGAGGCTGCTGCAGTACAAAAATTAAACTATAGTGTTACATCTCTGTCCAAAGACTACCCTACCCCAAAGTACATGCCACCATTGTTAGGCGCATACCATTCTCAGAGGTTACAGACAAGGTCATATGATTCTTGGCACCAATTAATTAATCTTGTTGAACAAGTCCACCAGTGGGCTCACCTGTCATCCACTCTACCTTCTGTGTCCTCAGAACTGCCCTCTATGAGGGTTAATATTTCTTGTGAATTTCTCATCAATTGTCTACAGCTCTACTGTAGGCCTTGTGGTGATAAAAGTGTCACTGTACCTTCAGAGTGCGAAGATGTTCCTGATTATCCCGAACAGCAACTAGGTCAGCAAATAGGTTATTGTGAGCAGCAAATTGGTTACCCCAAGCAGAAAACCAGTTTTCCCATGCAGCAAACTGAACATCAAACTGGTAATCCTGAACAACATGCTGGTTACCCCAAACAACGAACTGGGTATCCTGAACAACAAACTGGTTATCCTAAGCAGCAAACTGGTTGTCCTGAGCAGCCAACTGGTTTTCCTGAGAAGTCAATTGGTTATACCAAGCAGCAAACTAGTTTGTCCTCAGTTAACTCTATATCATTATCCCACAACAAAACTGATGAGATGTCTCGTGATAATAAAGTGTTAGAAGCTAAGAAGTTTCCAGCTCCACTGTTACAGCTGCCAGTAGGGACTTTACAGGTGTTGCTATGTTAATGTTAATGTATTGTGAAGGATAATTGAAGTGCTATGTATGTATGGTTCCTTTCTTATTGTTAGGACTTGTGGCCATTTCTATTCTTTAACAAGGACATGGATATAGTGTGCTGTTATATATAGTGTGCTGTTATATATAGTGTGCTGTTATATATAGTGTGCTGTTATATATAGTGTGCTGTTATATATAGTGTGCTGTTATATATAGTGTGCTGTTATATATAGTGTGCTGTTATATATAGTGTGCTGTTATATATAGTGTGCTGTTATATATAGTGTGCTGTTATGCATACAGCATTATTTAAATTTGCAATCTCCTGTTGTCCTTCTCCTGTTGGTTTGTAATTTTTACAGAATGCTGAATGCTATAAGCATCAAGGCCATTTTTGAGTTTAGCTTTATGGTGATAAATATCCCCTAAGGTGCTTAATACAACAGTCATAACTTCAGCAGCAGTTATAGAGTTTAACTTAATGTGGATAATAATTGTTTTTAATCATCTGAACTTCCATGAAAGTCAATACCTTTAAAGTTTGCATGTGTTCTCTTGTAGCTTTACCACTTTTGTATTGTCAAGAGCATGTTCGCAAATGTTTCCTTGTAGTTAGCACCAGAATAGGTAGGATGCCACTAGTTTTAACTGTTATTTTGCCTTTTCACACCTGTCTGTATGGTCTTGGTACAAAACTAGCAACAGAGTGAGACTCAATATACCAACTAGTTTGCAAGTATGTAAATGAAGCGATGCATAGTGTGTGCATTTACCTTCTTGTAGAAGTGAATGAATGTAAGGAAAATTAGAAATTTTGTATTAGAGTGGGGATCATACAAATAAAAGTGAGGAAACAAGTGAGGTCATCTACACCTGCAACTTTACTAGTGGTTATTTTGATCAGTCATGTACAGATTATAGCCATGACCGAAGTACCAGTTATAGTTATGCCAATTATACTGTGGTACAAATCATGTATAAATTGGGATTCGCAATGATGATGTCACTGCAGACAATCCTTGCTACAGCACTTATGGGTTTTATTATTATTAGCACTTTACAGTGACCAGCACTGAAGCAACATGTGCTGCAGCCTTTGGATTACCTAATCTAACAAGAACTGGAGACTTTAATGATTACTTAACCTAGCTAACAAATAAGGTCAAACAGAAAAGGGTCAAAGAAAGGGAAAATATCCCTACCCCAGGATTCGAACTGCAGGCCACCCAATGTCCAGTTGAGCGCCACACTCAGTCTCCTCCAGGAGGGATGGATTTTCTTCCTTTAAACCTAAGTATTTATTATTATTAGCACTTTACAGTGATCAGCACTGAAGGTCTGACAGCAACATGTACTACAGCCTTTGAATATATCTTGTCTTTGGTTATGGGTCCAGTAGTCAACTGTTTTGGCCTAATATCACCTTCATACAAATCTTCAATCATTGTGAATGTTACCAACACAAATTGTGTACCTTGTCTTGCTCCTTGGTAATAGCGCCACAAACACTATTGGTGTCACTAATATTTAAAAAAATTGTTAATTTAAAATATTAAGTAAGGATCTACTGTATGCAACAAAATGTAGTGAAACAAGAGGTGAATGATGGTATTACAGCATAGCTCAGTGGGAAGTCTGTACTTTGGCATTGAACAAAATAATAATGACTATAGTACGTTTGCGTTGAGCTGAACCCTCACTAACACTGCACTGGACGCCATATTTTCGACAATTAAGTGCACGCCCGTAACATGAGCTTACGAATAAATGCGTCATGAACATCATGTTTAAAGCCATTGATCTTGTATGGCTTCTTAATCAACAACCCAGGATTCAGCTCAACGCGAACGTACTATAATGTGCCAAAGTAGGAACTTTTCCACTGAACTATGCTGTAATACCATCATTCATCTCTTGTTTCACTACTTTTTATTTTATAGATCCCTACATCATTTTTAAATTACAGTTTTTAAAAATACTATTTTGTTTAGTTTTTTTGTTGAGGCACAGCTAACTACAATGTAACTTGTATTATTCCACTTGTATTTTCCATATCTGTAGATATGGGGAGGCAGATATCATCACTTATAAACATCTTGCCCATTTGCTCAGTGAGAAGTAGAGTTCCCCATATTCTGTGGTTATGGGCTGAGTTTGGAGTTCTCCTTGCTGCACTCTTCAATAATGTGCATTAGGGGATTGCGTTCTAGATCCAAGCATCCCTGTGTGCCTTCAGCTGTTGACCTTGCTGTTGCTGAGAGGCACCTGTTTCCTTTAGAACAATAATGTTTTTATATTGTGCTTGCTTCTTTTTCTTATAAGAATATGTCTACCAGAACAATGTAACTTGTAACTGTTCTTTCATACAGTACCTTGCATTAAAAAGTTTGCGAATTTATCACGAAGATTTGTGACACCTTTGTGAAACAATATTCACGAGGGTTGGGAGAAGTTTACATATTACATAACAACTTTCATGAATTTACAGGTCTAACTTTGTGAATTTGTATGGCTACTTTCGTGAACTTGTAGAGTTGCGGTTTTTCTTACCATTGATGCCTACACAAACTTGTAGGGGTTCAGTTTTAACATTTAATTACTATTCGTGAACCTTTGTAAACTGTTTGCTTCACCTTTGCACAAAACTATTTGCAGTTGCATCATGTACTGAAGCACTACACAAACATTCGTGAATATAGGGCGATGAGTTATAGGGTGATGAGTTATAGGGCAATGAGTTATAGGGCAATGAGTTATAGGGCGATGAGTTATAGGGCGATGAGTTATAGGGCAATGAGTTATAGGGTGATGAGTTATAGGGCGATGAGTTATAGGGTGATGAGTTATAGGGCAATGAGTTATAGGGTGATGAGTTATAGGGCAATGAGTTATAGGGCAATGAGTTATAGGGCGATGAGTTTGCAAACTTTTTAATGCAAGGTACTGTACATGACTGTTGTATTAGAGTGACTGTTGTATTAGAGTATATCTTGGGTCAGCCAAGGGGTGTGCAGCTAGCTAGACCAATAAGGGGTGAGGTGATGTTTACTGTTAAGTATGGGTAGATTGTTAAGAGGTGGTGCCTCTGTAATCTATTGCTATTAGTCTACCTACATCTTTATTTGAGGGGCGTGGATTGTGATTGAGATCCTAATCGTGAAGTTGCAGATATCTATGTAGCTAGTGTACCTCTTATAGTAGCGCTGGGACTGAAGTGCTTCTGAAATCCAGCTCTGAAATAATTCTGTGGCGTCTAAATATGCTGCTGAAAGAAGGTGTTGATATGAAAAATTAACACCTTGATATGGTTTCGTGATGAAGAAGAAGACAAGCAACCTGATTGAAGATAAAAGAAAAGACAAGGCACAGAGGGTCTACACTCATCGGAACCCCAAAAGGCACATCCCACTGGTGAGTTTGTTATTTTGGCGTAAAATGGTGGCCTTGTGCTGCTTTGTTTGGCCTTTAGCTTTGCAACTGTGATCAGGTAGTGAGGCAGTGAGTCTAAAATTTGAGTTTTAGCAATTTTTAAAATTCTGTATCTGGCCACCTGTAAGTGTTTTGGTATGTTTACTGCTATATTGTATATTATATGGACTAGTACTATTCTGTAAAGGTGAATTTCGTTTCGTGAAATGTCTCTAGGATGATATTTAAAGGCAGAATTTTTGGCGGCACGCAAAATTTTCAACATGATCTCTACTTAAATGGTACTACCATACCGTTTGATAGCTGGACAATCATAATGATGAAGCTCCCAGTAACCTGGCTGCATACTGCCATGATTTGATAACACTCAAACAACGTATTAGTGAAAAGAAAACTGTCAGGATAAATTCACAAAGAAATGTACAAGACATGATCACTCAAAACTACGACCATTGCCTGTACATATAACTATTAGTATAGTGTCGCTGTTTTTATTTATATATGTACAAGCAAAGAACAGTACATGAGGCACCTCTGTAATCAATCCAGTCACTGAAAATTACAAACAATTCTTGTGACAACTGGCTGGCTGCGCTGCATGCACTGCCATCAATCAACACATACAATAAGCAGTAGTGGAGAAAAAATGAGATACAAAGGAGGACAAAGGTAAGTCCATGATGCATGCACTGTAGCTGCTTCAGTTCACAAAAAGACATATCTTAAAGTGAAGTGACATTAGTAAAGCCATACCGTATGCGTGGTACATTTGGCAATCATTAAGTTTGGCGAATTGGAGAAGAATGGAAATTGGCGAACATTAATTTAGTTTAACAAAACATTTCACGGTTGCTTCTCACTTGAGAGTATAGAATCCTACAAGAGTGAACAAGTTGTTCATGGTCATCATGTTTATAAAAGCGTGTGGACGCCGTTCATCGGAGAAGAATTAATTTGCCACCAGGAAAGTTGAAACAGAAGCGATCCATTTGCAGTGGCAGTATTGAAACCAGGCGCCTCAGATTCATCCATGGTTGTTGGCCACGTGCCCCGAAAGATTTCTGTTGCTTGCAGTGTATTTTTGGAGTTGGGGGGAATAATTCGTTGTACTATGATGGGACCAAGACAGTACTCGACAGATTTAAGACAGGGAGGCCTTGATGTGCCATGTAAGCTAATATTCATTGGTGTTAACCCCCACCTGTCCAATGTGGCAAGGCTTGTCAAGCGCTTTGAAATTCCAAAAAAGAGAAAATCACCAGTAGACTGAGAACACAGTGGTAACAAGGAAGATTCACATCCTAGTAAAAAGCAAAAAGTTGTTGCGGCTCAAGAGCCAGAGGTTGTTTGTGTAGAAGATGTTCTGATAACAGATGGGTGAGATGGTGATGAGTCACAACAAAATGATCAGTGGGTGAAAGTGCTCAGTATTGCAGATAGAAAAACTATTGTGAAAGGTGGGTGATAATATTCATAAGGTGTGTCATATAAAATATTTTATTACAGAGGTTAATGTTGAATGATAAGCATATCAACTATTCACAGGAAATTCTTAAAGCCCAGTTTAAAAGTTCTGGTATTGTTGGATTACAGTCTACATTATTTTTCAGTAGTCAAATCAGTACGGCATCCAGTGATGAGTACCTGCAGATCATCCACTGCTGACAAAATCATTGGATTGTGGCATCGTCCATCACATCTTACCCAGTAGTCTCCGAATTTCCTAGTGTTTGTTGAAACTTTATTCTATTAGTGCTGAACAAAACAATATATCTACACATACTGGTATTTATAAGCACAACTACTGTATAATACTATAAGTATGTGGCAGTTTTTTTACAGTTTAATGGTATCCAGTATTCCAGCCTTTCTAAATCCATTTACTACCATCTGTGGCATTGTTTCCATCTCTTTCCATGCTTCCATAATCCACTTAGCGCTAGGGATTTTCACCACCCCAAGGTTTACATTGACTTTGACTTCTTTAACTGATCACGTCTTCAACTGCTTGCTGACTTCCTTAGCGTACCATGATTGAAAATTAGCCCTAAGGTGATCCTTCTTGGGCTTGTTAATTGCAATATCCAGTGGCTGCAACTTGTCAGTACAATTGGCAGGAATTTGTACTATACAATGTTGTGAGTAGTGAGCAATGAAAAAATTGCATCAGTAGTCTGCCCACAGAATCCATCATAGATGGCAAGTACAGGGTAGTTGTCTTGTAAACCCAATTCTTTTCTTTTATGGTTGACAAAAGGAATAATGATGTTCTTGAGATATCACTTCATTGTATCCTCATTAGACCAATGATTGTCGGTATGCCAGATATCCCAACCAGGTGGAAAAGTCACATCATCGTTTTCCCTTTATAGATCAACCGGGATGGGAGGTATTCGCCCATTGCATTGGCTGCCAACACGGCAGTTATTTGTCGCTTATCATCAGAGTGTGCAATTGGTACCACTTTGGCTCCTGCTTTGTGCATCGTCCAGTTCCCAGTTGGAATGATTGACAGCCCAGTTTGATCCCAGTTAAATATTAAATCACTTGGGATGTTCCTTATCACTGCTACTGCAGCAACACCAGCTAAAAACACCTCCTTAATTTCATCATATTCTGAAATGTAGTTTTCCCGAACATTTTGTCTTCACGTATCCCATTTGGTCTAATATAGACCTAGCCCAACTTTTGGTGATAGTAATATGACCACCATAAAAATGTTCATCATGCATGCTGCCTAGGCTTGGTTACATCTCTTGCTGCCACAATCCCTTCTGCTGCTGCCATCACTACAGTTGCATTAACAATAGTGCCCGTCAATCTAAGAGACTTGATATACTCTTGGACAGCAGCGTCCATTTCCTCACCAAGTTTCAAGGGCCTTTTCCTCTTCTTTGTCTCAAGAGTTTCTACTGTCACTGCTTCTCCTGCTTTCTTTGGATCTTTAGATGCTTCATCACAAGCTTCTCTTAACGTGTCCAAGTATTTTGACTTTAACCACCTGGCTGTTGATTCATTGATTGGGATCTTCCACAATGAACTGAAATGAGTTTTCAGACTGTGGTCCGCAGTGTATTTCCCAATTTGAGCTCCCTGTCGTTTGGAGTAAGTATTGTATTGTATTAATGCTTTACAGTGACCAGCACTGAAGGTCTGCAGCAACATGTGCTGCAGCCTTAGGATTACCTAACCTAATTTCAAGGACTTAGACTTAGTGACTTATAGCTGAAAAGGTGTAACAGAAAAGGGGCCAAAGTAAGGAAAAAATATCCCTCCAACCCCAGGAATTGAACTGCAGGTCACCCACAAAGTGTTGTACTTTCCTCTATCTGTGGATTTCGACAATTCCATAGCTTTGGCTACAGCTTCGTCAGCCATTTTAATTGCCTTGGGCACAGGTAATACCGGTAATTTCTTGTCATCTTCGTCCTTGTTCACCCTCCTAAAGTACTTGTATAACACCTTGTACTCCGGAACATGGAATCACGTGGTGATAGTAATTAAGGTTTGGTGGTGATTTTTATTTGGCGATTGGCGCAGAATTCGCCAAACTGCCAAATTTAAATCACCGCCAAATGTACCACGCATACGGTAAGTTGAAGTACACTTGGCTGAAGGTACTAAGTATTTAGTCAGTTGTCAATTAGTAGAAAATTCAGAAATTTTAAAATTCCATAGAAACTTGTTGGGTTGAGCTGGGTTATGTCTAACCAATACTGCCAAACTGTTATGAAGGAAAAGTGAGGCTGGTTTTTGGATGACATTGTATGTTGGGCAAGAAAGCCCAAACCTCCCATATACTAGTGTACTGTACAATATATGAGATTTTTTTACTATGTGTCATTTATATACAAGTACACTAAGGAGTTTTCAACTAGAGTAGGGACCATAGCATATTGATAAAAAGTACTGAAACAAGCTGGAGTAGTGCACGACATTAATCACAGTAAAACAATAAGAAGTGTTATATCCCTACTGTGCTCAAGATACCATAATGGAATGTACAGTAGGGATATAACACTTCTTATTGTTTTACTGTAATTTAATATCTAATCAAAAACAGCCAAGCTGTAAAAAAAGGTGTGGCCCCCAAAAAGCCATGGTGAAAAAAGATGTGAAATCTAAGGTGGTGGTCAAGAAGTGGCTGTGATGGTAGGTTAATGGTAAAATTTTAATAACGGTAATTCAGGTGAATTTGGTGCCAAGACCAAGTGGCACAAAATTCACCTGAGTTGTCGTTATTAAAATTTTTACCATTAACCTACCATCACAGCCATTTCTTGGCCGCCACCTTGGATTTCACATCTTTTTTCACCATGGCTTTTTTGGGGGCCGCACCTTTTTTTACAGCTTGGCTGTTTTTGATTAGATATCACTTCTTTTTGTATTTGTATACTGCAAAGCCGGCCTATGGGGCTTTTAACCCATGTGTTTTTTTATTTACCACAGGAAGAAGAAAAGAACTTACAGAAGATTTTTAATATTTCAATTATTTTTGATTTTATTAGTAATTATACAAATTATATACATATATTTATTACATGCCCATTATTCCCCACAGGATATTTTTTAGCAGCTGATCTCTCTACTGGGTGACTTAAAATATAGCTGAACTATATACAGGATGGTTTCTTTGTAGCTGAACTCTCAACAAAGTGACCTCTTCTAGCTGATTTCTCTACAAGGTGATTTGTTTCTAGCTGAACTCTCTACAGGTTATTTGTTTGCAGCTAAACTCTCTACATCCATGGTGGTTTCTTTGTAGCTGAACTCTCTACATGATGGTTTCTTTGTAGCTGAACTCTCTACAAGGTGACTTCTTCTAGCTGAACTCTCTACAGGGTGATTTCTTTGTAGCTGAACTCTCTACATGATGGTTTCTTTGTAGCTGAACTCTCTACAAGGTGACTTCTTTTAGCTGATCCCTCTACAGGGTGATTTGTTTGCAGCTGAACTCTTTACATGGTGATTTCTTTGTAGCTGAACTTTCTCCAAGGTGACCTCTTCTAGCTGATCTCTCTACAGGGTGATTTGTTTCTAGCTGAACTCTCTACAGGTGATTTGTTTGCAGCTAAACTCTCTACATGGTGCTTTCTTTGTAGCTGAACTCTCTACATGATAGTTTCTTTGTAGCTGAACTCTCTACAAGGTAACTTCCTCTAGCTGATCCCTCTACAGGGCGATTTGTTTGTAGTTGAATTCTCTACACGGTAATTTGTTTGAGGCTGAACTCTCTACATGGCGGTTTCTTTGTAGTTGAACTCTCTACAAGGTGACTTTCTACAAGGTGACTTTTTCTAGCTGAACTCTATACAGAGTGATTTGTTTGCAGCTGAACTCTCTACATGATGGTTTCTTTGTAGCTGAACTCTCTATAAGGTGACCTCTTCTAGCTTAACTATTTACATTGTGTCTAGTTTCTAGCTGATCTCTCTACAGTGTGATTTGTTTGCAGCTGAAATCTCTACAGGGTGATTTGCTTGTAGCTGAACTCCTTACATTGTGTCTAGTTTCTAGCTGGTCTCTCTGCAGGTTAATTTGTTTGTAGCCGATCTCTCTACAGGGTAATTTGTTTGTAGCTGAACTATCTATAAGGTGATTTGTTTGTACCTGATCTCTGTGCAGGTTGATTTGTTTTAGTTGAACTCTCTACAGGGTGATTTGCTTGTAGCTGAACTCCTTACATTGTGTCTAGTTTCTAGCTGATCTCCACAGGGTGATTTGTTTGTAGCTGATCTCTCTACAAGTTGATTTGTGTGTAGCTGATCTCTCTGCAGGTTGATTTGTTTGTAACTGATCTCTCTACAGGGCAATTTGTTTGTAGCTGAACTCTCTATAAGGTGATTTGATCTCTCTGCAGGTTGAATTGTTTGTAGCTGAACTCTCTAAAGGGTGATTTGCTTGTAGCTGAACTCCTTACATTGTTATTATTATTAGCAGTACTTTACAGTGACCAGCACTGAAGGTCTGACAGCAACATGTACATTGTGTCTAGTTTCTAGCTGATCTCTTTACAGGGTGATTTGTTTGTAGCTGATCTCTCTGCAGGTTGATTTGTTTGTAGCTGAAGTCTCTACAGGGTGATTTGTTTGTAGCTGATCTCTCTACAGGGTGATTTGTTTGTAGCTGATCTCTCCTGGTTGATTTGTTTGTAGCTGAACTGTCTATAAGGTGATTTGTTTTAGCTGAACTCTCTACAGGGTGATTTGTTTCTAGCTTATCTCTCTACAGGTTGATTTGTGTGTAACTGATCTCTCTACAAGCTGATTTGTTTGTAGCTGATCTCTTTGCAGGTTGATTTGTTTCTAGTTGATCTCTCTACAAATTGATTTGTTTGTTGCTGATCACTCTAAAGATTGATTTGTTTGTAGCTGAACTCTCTGCAAAGTGTTTAGTTTGTAGCTGATCTCTCTACAGGTTTGTAGCTGAACTCTCTGCACAGTGACTTGTGTGTAGCTAAATTCTCTAGAGAGTGATTTAATTGTAGGTGAACTCTCTACAGGGTGCATGACTTGTTTATAGCTGAACTCTCTTCAGTGTGACTTGTAATGTTCTGAATCTCTACAGTGATATAATTGTAGCTTAACTCTCCACAGGGTGACTTGCTTCTTGCTGAGTCTATAAGATTAACTGTTTGCAGCTGAAGTCCTAGTCTCGCGGCGCCCGACCCTAAAAAGAGGGTCTGGTGAAACTGTGTACAAAAAGTTTGGCACTGCCGGAATGTTGGAAGCTCCAATCAGATCGCTCTATTTCAAATTAATTATGTAATGCGTACATTTCAAAAGATTCGCGGCTTACGGTTAATTACATCCGGTGACTCTGCCGCTTAAACTCATTGAGAAAACAGCCATACAGTTCTGTTGGCTTCGTTTTAATGTTGAATAAATAAAGTAGCGCTATTAGTTTGGTGACGCTGTAAGCGGATCTGGTTGAATGGATGTTGTGACATAAACAGTGCACTTACGTAACACGTAAAACGTCATCCAATAAACATTCCAGAGCTCAAACTTTTTGTACACGGTTTCACCAGACCCTCTTTTTAGGGTCAGGCGCCGCGAGACTACTGAAGTCCCTACAGAATAACTTGTAATGTAATAGAATTCTATAATGGAGTAAATAAATTAGCTGAATGCTCTATTAGGGTGACTGTTCTATTAGAGTATCTCGATCTTGCATTTGCTACACAGAGTTGGCTTTCGAATCATAACTCAGTGGTTCGTAATCCAATTCTTCTATACTACTGCAAGGACTTTCTATGAAGATTATTCCAGCTATACACCGATTTTCAGCTCATTGCTCTTAGCGGTTTGCCTAGTAGGCGTAAAAACGAATACTTTTTTATTACTAAAAATCGATCGCGTAATTGTGACACAGGTTGGGTTTTGTGCCATATCTCCGTGGTCTTAATCTCGATTCCTTTCAAACCACCAAAAGGCACTCCTACGATGGTTACTCCATCTACATAGCAATTTTCAACTCATTCCATGAAGCGGTTTACCCTGTAGGCGTGACAGCAAATCAATCTTGTTTTACGCGAATAATCGGTCATAACTCCTGAACCATTCATCGGATTTGCACCAAATTTGATGCTAGGATTCGCCTTTGGACTCCCTTTCTGTGTGCCAAATTTCAAGGCGATTGGAGCACGCGTTTGCGTTTTATAGCAATTTTTGCAAGTGTGCGAAAAGACGAAGAAAAAAAAAACGGAAAAAAAAAATGAAACCTTGGCCGCTTTTTTTTTTCTTCTCATATCTCGGAAATGGCTTGAATGATTTCCTTCAAATTTGGAATGTAGACTTCTCTAGCTGGCGGGCAACTCTGCAGCAAATTTGGTTTCAATCGGATAAGCTATCACTGAGATACAAAAGTGTTAAAATGACGTTTTCTTCCTTCCTGTAAATATACTCATGGTGTGTCGCGCCGGCTTCTTGGGCCGCACGACACACTACCGTGTGTCTTGATCATGCACTACTCCAGCTTGTTTCAGTACTTTTTATCGTTGTACTATGGTCCCTACTCTAGTTGAAAATTCCAAATATTTTTGTGTACTTGTTTGTTAACTTATTTGTAAAATAAAATTATTATGAGTGGTGAACCCATGTATATCGCATTTTGAAATGGCACTGTATGCCCCAGCCATCAATTATCATCTAAAAAGTGAAGTACTCATTATGCTCATTGTCAGTTATGTTCAACCCATTACACAGCATTACAAATCAAGAACTGTTCGAAAAGCACCTCTGCAATCAAAGTAGCCACTATGAAAAATACAGACGATTTCCGTTATGAAGGGAGGCCATCATGTCCTACCACCAAATTGACACATCGATAAAAAGTACTGAAACAAGCTGGAGTAGTGCATGATATTAAATCACAGTAAAAGAAGTGTTATATCCCTACTATGCTTAAGATACCATAATGGAAATGCACAGTGGGGATATAACACTTCTTATTGTTTTACTGTGATTTAATAAATCATGCACTACTCCAGCTTGTTTCAGTACTTTTTATTGATGTGCTATGGTCCCTACCTACTCTAGTTCAAAATTTTGTGTACTTGTTTGTTCCCTTTTTTTTGTAAATAATTATTATGACTGAATGGTGAACCCACGCATATACCACATCTGAAATGGCACCGCTCACCCCAGCTATATCAATTATTGTGTGAAAAGTAAAGTATCCATTACGTTTTGTTGTCAGCTATGTTCAACCCATTATACAGCATTTTGAATCAAGAACTGTTTGAAAAGCACCTCTGCAATCCACGCATACTAAAAGAAATGCTGCTGCATGCCCCAACTATATCAATTATCGTCTGAAAAGTGAGGCATCCGTTACACTTCGTTGTCAGCTATGTTCAACCCGTTACACAGCAGTACGAATCAAGAACTGTTCGAAAAGCACCTCTGCAATCAAAATAGCTACTATGAAAAATATGGACGATTTCCGTTACGAAGGGAAGCCATCATGTGCTACTGCCATATCGACACTTTGCTATCAGCGAAGATGAATGGGACACAAAGGAGGACACTGGTAAGTCCATAAAGAATGCATTGTACGTACTGCGGTATGCCAAAAGGCACCTGTCAGGCCGAAGTGACGTCGAAGAGTGAAAAAATCAAGCCCATATCCTTAGCCGTTATTGTTGTCTGAAGGCATCAGTCAGTCAGTCAGTCAGTTACTCAGTCAGTAGAAAATTCTGTTAAATAAATATTTTTTAAAATTCTGTAGCAACTTGGTGAAAGTGTTTCAGGCCAATCTAAAACCTTGTTTGGGCTACCTAACCAATACTGCCTCATCGTTGTCAGGGGAAATTGAGGCTGGTTTTAGGGTGATGTTATTTCGCGGGCCTTGCCTACTCCTTTGTGGTCCCTACTTATTGCCTGGAATTTTCAGTATTTAATGACTATTTACCTACATAAAGGAAAGATTTACTAATGGTACAAGCACTGATGTGCCAACTGGTCAAGCACAGCTGCTGTACTGACTGGTCAAGGGTGTAGTACAATTGGAATAGTAATTTGTAAAAACAAGGACAAAATCATTTGCTATGTAATTATCTTTGTGGAGGAGTTGTTACTACATAACACTATAATAATTGAGTCATTTGGATGGTATAACTACATAAGGTCCAGTGTATTATGAGAAATGGTTTATGTCCAACTGTTGAACACTTATCAATACTGTAAGGAATGTGTCTATTGTATCGTGTAGGGCTACTTGTCAGAGTTTGAGGTGACCAGTTTACATACCAGTGTATCCAACCACTTGGTAGAGTCTACTAGTACAGTACCTCACCACTTGGCAGAGTCTAAAGTTGTACATCACAAGACTTGTGTCTCATCTGAAGAGTTGTCTGTTGGGGAGAAGATTAGTTCTTCTTGTTATGATAATGTGTTCTCAGAGATAACTGATGAAGTCAGCTCTACTTCATGTAATACTACATCAATGAGGTAATCTGATGTGACAATGCGTACTGTGGTGTATATACAGTACTAATAGTTAGGGTACTGTGGTATACAGTACTAATAGTCAGGGTTCTATTGAGGTACTGTGGTATACAGTACTAATAGTCAGGGTACTGTGGTATACAGTACTAATATTCAAGGTTCTATTGAGGTACTGTGGTATACAGTACTAATATTCAGGGTACTGTGGTATACAGTACTAATAGTCAGGATATTGTGGAATACAGTACTAATAGTCAGGGTTCTATTGAGGTGCTGTGGTATACAGTTCTAATAGTCAGGGTACTGTGGTATACAGTACTAATAGTCAGGATATTGTGGTATACAGTACTAATAGTCAAGGTACTGTGGTATACAGTACTAATAGTCAGGGTACTGTGGTATACAGTACTAATAGTCAGGATATTGTGGTATACAGTACTAATAGTCAAGGTACTGTGGTATACAGTACTAATAGTCAGGGTACTGTGGTATACAGTACTAATAGTTAGGGTACTGTGGTATACAGTACTAATAGTCAGGGTTCTATTGAGGTACTGTGGTATACAGTACTAATAGTCAGGGTACTGTGGTATACAGTACTAATATTCAAGGTTCTATTGAGGTACTGTGGTATACAGTACTAATATTCAGGGTACTGTGGTATACAGTACTAATAGTCAGGATATTGTGGAATACAGTACTAATAGTCAGGGTTCTATTGAGGTGCTGTGGTATACAGTTCTAATAGTCAGGGTACTGTGGTATACAGTACTAATAGTCAGGATATTGTGGTATACAGTACTAATAGTCAAGGTACTGTGGTATACAGTACTAATAGTCAGGGTACTGTGGTATACAGTACTAATAGTCAGGATATTGTGGTATACAGTACTAATAGTCAGGATATTGTGGTATACAGTACTAATAGTCAGGATATTGTGGTATACAGTTCTAATAGTCAGGGTACTGTGGTATACAGTACTAATAGTCAGGGTACTGTGGTATACAGTACTAATAGTCAGGATATTGTGGTATACAGTACTAATAGTCAAGGTACTGTGGTATACAGTACTAATAGTCAGGGTACTGTGGTATACAGTACTAATAGTCAGGATATTGTGGTATACAGTACTAATAGTCAGGATATTGTGGTATACAGTACTAATAGTCAGGATATTGTGGTATACAGTTCTAATAGTCAGGGTACTGTGGTATACAGTACTAATAGTCAGGGTACTGTGGTATACAGTACTAATAGTCAGGATATTGTGGTATACAGTACTAATAGTCAAGGTACTGTGGTATACAGTACTAATAGTCAGGATATTGTGGTATACAGTACTAATAGTCAGGGTACTATGCTTTAAAAAGGTGTTGTGTGTACTTTTAGAAGCATGAAACTTTGCAAAAAATTTTGTGTGCACAACAAAGATTTTTTTTTTGACCTTTTTATGAGCCAAAATCCACAACCTTTGTGTCAAATTTGAACTCTTTTCCTAAAGAATAAGTTGGTTTTTACAGAAAGTCAATAGCTTACTCTATAGTGACTTTTGTGGTTAACCATGCCACTTTTTTCTCTCACCACACACAAGCTTGAAATAATAAAAAGGTTTATCTTTTCAGTACACTGTATTTTATTCTGTATAACAATTTACAATGTTAAATAGGCATGACACTCAGGATAAATACCCAGGTCATTATTCTGTGGAATGGGTTTACGTACAAGGTCCAATTTGTGTAAATCTGTTTTACTATCTTTGCAGTTTGTGTGAACGAATTTTGACTAAGCCTTCTAGATTCTATTTTTTTTGAATCATCATTGCCAAAACAATTGCTTGTGTTCTGTACCTTGCAATTGCAGAAATTTCTGCTTAGTCTGATGGACTTTGCAGATGAAACTTGCTGTACAGTAGGAAAGTGGCTTGAGTGAACCCACCTGTGTGTTATTACGCACAGAAGCATGTGGATAAATGTTCAAATTTGTAAACAATATCACACAGGATGATAGTACTGTATAGTAGGGACCACAAAGGTGTGGGTGTGGCTCATGAAAAACATCACCCAAAAACCAGCCTCACCTTTCCCTGACAATGATGAGGCAGTATTGGTTAGGTAAAACTAAGCCCAAACAAGCCTTCAGGTCTACTCAAAACACTTTCAACAAGTTGCTATGGAACTTTAAATATATGTATATAAATTATATTAAGCGAAATTTTCTACTGACTGACTGCCTAACTGACTGATTGACTGACTGATGCCTCCAGACAAGTGTAACTTGATAATGGCTAAGGCTACGGGCTTGATTTTTTCACTCTTTGACATCGCTTCGGCCCAAGAGGTGCCTTTTGGCATACCGCAGTATGTACAATGCATTCTTCATGGACTTACCAGTTTCCTCCTTGTGTCCCATTCATCTTTGCTGACAGCAAAAAGTGTCGATTTGGCGGTAGCACGTGATGACTTCCCTTTGTAACGGAAATTGTCCGTGTTTATTTCATAGTGGCTATTTTGATTGCAGAGGTGCTTTTTGAACAGTTCTTGATTCGTACTGTTGTGTAACAGGTTGAACATAGCCGACAATAAAGTGTAATGGATACTTCACTTTTCAGACAATAATTGGTAGCTGGGGCGCGCAGCACCTTTTGATGCGGTATGCATGGGTTCACCAGTTTTATTTTACAAAAGAAAAGGTTAACGAACAAGTGCACAAAAAATTGGAGTTTTCATGCACAGTAAGGATATATCACTTCTTATTGTTTAACTGTGATTTAATATCATGCACTACTCCAACTTGTTTCAGTACTTTTTATCAATGTGCTATGGTCCCTACTCTAGTTGAAAATTCCAAATTTTTTGTGTACTTGGATACCTATATTTGATTTATATGTACTTGCAAATTCAGACAATATTATAAATGCTCTATGGAATTTAGTGACCCAAAGGCCCTGTGTTGTAGGTACGAGCGAAGTGAGGGCACCACTACAGAGACTGAGGATGATTTAGTGAGGCCACAGGCTAAGGTAATTAATTGTAGGTAGCCAAACCCACATCATCTGAGGGGCTCTAAATAGCTTATAAACCAATGTTGGCGTGTTCTAGGTGATTTATAAAGTTTTCCTGAATGAAGTAGGTAATAAAAAGAGTGAGACAAAGTGACAAACTGTGTTGCTAGCATTGGAATTTATCCCTAAACCGAGTTGATCGTGTCACTGCCACTGCACCGGCACGACAATGGTGCCAGTATCAAGTAGTACTATGCTGGACTTGTCTTGTCCAGAAAGTAAACTATTAAGAAGCAAACTGTGGGTGCAAGTATTGAGATTTATTCTTCAAGTTTATTGTGTCACTGACTCACTGTGACGTGAGTGTACTGAACACCAATAGTTCTGAATGCTAATGATGCTTGTTTTGTCCAGAAAGTAAGCTAATAGTAAGGACATTTTGGTTTTGGCTTAGCCGATTTCCATTTGATGAATGTAGTAAACAACCACCGCAGGTTACTAACTATTTAGTAATCCCGCCACTGGATTTAGTAACCTCAGACATCAAAGGAAATATTATGTAAAATGGAAATAAAGTGTTTGATAAATAATTTTAATTATTTGTATATGAAGTTGTACAAAACATCAGTACTATTCTGTCCTGTTATTTTAGTGCACCATGTACGTAGTTCTATATGTACTGGCCCATAATCCATGCTTAAGCAGTTTGTTTATTTGCAGAGGACTAATATATACATCTAAATCAGTGTGTATGTACTAACTAGTTGATATGTAGTGAACACTTGTGTATTCCTCCCTCAAGCACTGGAGAGGTGATTCATAAACTACCTCAGCATGCCACTATCGATGAGCATCTATTGGAAGTAGTGGATAATAAGACAGCCATGCAGTCATCAGATCTGACCAACTCAAATGATAATGGTAACACTGTAAGGGCTGAGGATTGCAGTGTGAGTGAAGAATCTACATTAACCCAGTTAAGTGATGAGTTGTCAGAAAGTGCAACTATTTATCAGTCTAGCACTACTGAAATATCTGGTTAGTGATCACATTAAGTGGTTGATAGTATAAGGGAAATGTAACATGTGAGGACTTCATATACAGTATGGAGTCCTCACATTTTGATATTAAGCATTGGATTTATTGATTAGACTCCATGTACAGTATGTATTCAGCAAAGGGCCACTACAGGAGTGTCCACAATTGGCATGGATAGGTCCAGTAACATTAGTGACTGGTTTCTAATCCCTCTCACTGCCACTTTGATATATAAACACTCATAGCATTACATTCTAAGCATTCTATAACTTCAGTCAAACGTTTTAGTAGCTCCTGCGCTTGTCTTGTAGTGGCTACACCCTTAAAAGAATGGGAACAGGGATAACTGGTCTCTTGTGCACTATCGCACAGTTAGATGATGCTATCGTGTACTTTCGGAATGCTGATAACAAGCATTGTAGACAATTCTTTGAAGTGATAATGGCACTACTAATGAGGAGAAACAGTAAGGAGGAGAATTATATAGGTTGGAGTGGCGTATTGCTACTTTTTTACGCCTCAAAACAGTGACCTCATGTTTGTATGCGCATGCGCACTTGCTCAAATGCTGGAAAATCAGACTTGATGATCATTGCTTCAGCTATAAACAGGTTAGCGATGTTTTTTGTGTTATAAACACTCCTAACCTGTAAAGTAGTGAAATTTCATTCATTTAGGCTGATTTTTGTACTTTGAAGTTATATATAATGGCTTTGTGGTTGCTCTTGTGTAAACAGCAACTAGATAATCGAATTCCTTGTTCTATAGTGAGTAAATTGATATATAGTTTTATAGGATTATATGGTATGGTACGTAAGTTATGACAGTTTAGAAGAGGTAGATTGGAGGCCTCTACAAATTTGGCGGTGGGGGAGTTATTCAATGTACTATTGGAGTAATTTATCTGTGGAAACATGTGAAATTTTTGCGCACTGCCCAAAATCTCACCTTTAAAAATCATCCTAGAGATATCTTACAAGACGAAAATCACCTTTACGGAATAGTACTAGTCCATGTAATACATAAAACAGCATCAAATACAACGAAACGCTTACAGGTGGTCGGATCAGAATTTTAAAAATCACCAAAACTTTGAATTTTAGACTGACTGCCTGACTGCCTGACTGACCACAGTCGCAAGCCTAGAGGCCAAACAAAGCAGTGCACGGCCACCATTTTACGCAACAATAACAAACTCACCAGTGGGATGTGCCTTTTGGGGTTCCGATGAGTGTGTGCCCTCTGCGTCTTGTCTTTTCTTTTATCTTCAATCAGGCTGCTTGTCTTCTTCATCCAACGAAACCATATCGAGGCGTTAATTTTCTGTATCAACACTTTCTTTAAGCAGCATAATAGATGCCACAAGATTATTTAAGGCGCTTAGACTACGCTACTGTACAGAGGAATAGATAATATTCCTTACTGATATAATCTATGATGGAGGGTACTGTACGGAGGTACTGGTACTAGATAGCTTCACGAGACGTCACAAGATCACGTCCATTCTTCATTCTACGCATTATCAATCTATCGATTGAAACTACTATGACACACCCCTTTTGCACTAGCTGTATTTCAGTAACCACACACCTTCAATTTGGAAGGCTGACTTGACATACTCTATATTCAATCAAAACCATGCCCTTTTTGAGCAAGCGCACATCTTGCAGGCTGCCTCGAGATACTCTAACACAGCAGTCACCCTAATAGAACAGTGACATGTTTATAGCTAGCTGTATGCCTTAACAAAAAAAACCAAACAAACCAGTATATTAAAAATTATAAATTTAAAAATAAAGTAGGAATCCAAGCGATAAAAAGTAGTGAAACAAGAGAAGAACAATGGTAGCTATTATAGCATAGCTCGGTGAGAAATCCCTACTTTGGCATTGGCTATATCATGCCAAAGTAGGGATTTCCCACCGAGCTATGCTGTAATAGCTACCATCGTTCTTCTCTTGTTTCACTACTTTTTATCGCTTGGGTTCCTACTTTATTTTTAAATTTATAATTTTTAATATATTCAATGTACTATTGGAATAATTTATTTGTGGAAAAAAAAATTGCATGAAGTGGTAGTTATGTTAAAAGTGCAAAGCTAACATGTTCTTGGACATACATGGCAGAGGGTATGTAAACCCTATAGTGTAGAGTTGGGTTGTTAAGCACATGTGTCTATTAAGCTCATAATATTTGTTAAGTGCATACACATTTCTTGTGATTAACCATGGCTGATAAGCACACATCGGCGAATGCGAGGCTCGACACTAAAAAGCTACGCATAGGAAGAAAAGCTGGAATTACTGGAAAATGAATGTCTCCATAAGTGCTTACGTGTCCCTTGAGATCTCCCTTCACTATGTATACAGCAAATCAGCCTTTATTCTTGTTCATCATGAAGGATTTCACTCAGAAATAGAGTCAAATATCCTTGTACACTGGCGTGGTGACCGGCACGATGTACTAACTCCTCTATTACAACATAGTGATTCCATGTTAAACACATCATAATTATTTATTAGGCATATGCACCTAACAGATAGCACGTCTTCAAAAATTATAAGTGCATGTGCTTAACAGCTCAACTCTATGGTATAGAAAGTTTGTAATTTAGCATTAATGCTAGTAACTTGCTCTGTATAGTGTAGTTATTTTGAAATCAATCTTTGTGAACTACATTTATGCTTGTCAACCTGCACTTTTGCTCTGTATATACACACATGCATGTACATCAACTTGAGGCAACAACCTACACAATGTGACACACTGTATACTGTACATGAGTATGTAATGATAACAACTTACATGACATGCTGTACGTACATGAATATTAACTGCTTCTGAACCATTTAATAATGTACATAATAATGACACTGAACTAACCCATTGTCCTTCCTTTGTAATATCTTTCAGCTGAGTCAGTTTGTGCAGAGCAGCAGCCGCAGCAGCCGCAGCAGCAGCAGCAGCAGCAGCAGCAGCAGCAGCAGCAGCAGCAGCAGCAGCAGCAGCAGCAGCAGCAGCAGCAGCAGCAGCAGCAGCAGCAGCAGCAGCAGCAGCAGCAGCAGCAGCAGCAGCAGCAGCAGCAGCAGCAGCAGCAGCAGCAGCAGCAGCAGCAGCAGCAGCAGCAGCAGCAGAAGTGGCAAGAGCAACAGCTGCAGCAAGAGCAACAACAAGTGCAGATCAAATCTCACAGAGTTGATGAGATGGCAGTAGATGATGATAAATTTTTTGACGATAGTAATAATTCCACTCTGACAGAAATGACCATGGAGAAGGACAGTCTTGCATCACGAAATTCCAGTCAGGAAAAAACTGAGTTATTTACAAAAAGTCAACTGCAAACTATTGTGAAAGAACAAGTCAGAAATTTACTGGTATGTATGTGTGTATGTGTAAAAGGTATAGTATGGTGAAGCTGAAATGTTTCTTAGATTTATGCATATATACATGTGCATGGTGTATGACATGCATCATACAGTGTGGTAGTACTGTATATCAGTTTTCCTAGCCAGAAAATTCACCTCTAAACCAGCTTCACAACTCCATCCCGGCACCTTGGCAGTATTGGTTAGGTATAACTAAGCCCAAAAGTGCCTTCAGTACCATCCTAAAGGCTTCCAATAAATTGTTATGAAATTTTAAAAAAAAAGTGAATTTAACTGCCTGCCTGATGCCTTCAGGTAAGCACAACTCGATAACGGCTAAGGCTATGGGCTTGATTTTTTCACTGTTCAACGTCGCTTCGTCCCGAGACGTGCCTTTTGACATTCGCAGTACGTACAATGCACGCATCATGGACTTACTTTGTCCTCCTTTGTGTTCCATTTCTTTTTGCTGACAGCTCAAGGTGTCGATTCGCGGTAGTGCGATGATGGCTTCTCTACAGTACATTTGTAAATGGGAATTGTCCGTTTTTTCCGTGGTGACTAGATTGATTGCAAAGACGATTGTAACACTGTTCTTCGTTTGTAACGCTGAAAATAGCTGAAAGCGAAGCGTAATGATGGCTGCATTTCGAGGCAGTAATTGATAGTTGGGGCATGCGAATCATCGTATTTTCATGGTGACTGGATTTTGAGGCACTTCTTCTACTGTTTTTCGTCTGTAGCACTTTGTAATGGGCTGAACATAGCTGAAAGCGAAGCGTAATGGCCACTGCGATTTCGAAAGAAGTATTTGATTCTTGGGGCGCGTGCTGTTCAGACGAAACATTTATTTTGGCGCCATTCTTTCTTTTGATGCGGTATGCGTGGGTTCACCAGTCATAATAATGTTACAAAAAAAGTAAACAAAGAAAAATTAGGAATTTTAAGTTCAATTAGGGATCAGAAAAAAAAAGTAGGGAAACAAGGGAAGTTGCCTACACCTGCAGATATACTAGTGAACATTTAATCCCTAATTCAGTCTATATCCATGACTGAATTAGGGATTAAATGTTCACTAGTATATCTGCAGGTGTAGGTGACTTCCCTTGTTTCCCTACTTTTTTTTTCTATGATCCCTAATCGAACTTAAAATTCCTACTTTTTCCTTTATACATATTACATTCGTAAATGTAGATAACACAAGTATGTGAGAAATGCAATTGTTAGATTTAGAGGCAAAATATTAAATAGTTATTGCACATCAGGTCTAAATTTTTGTTTTAAAAAATTATTAAGACTTTACAGCAGGTCTGTAGGACACCTGGTCCTACAGCCTGTTAAAGTTGTTATATAGAAGAAATAAATGATCTTTATTAATTTAGCACTCTTTGATCTTGACTATGTTTAGGCTTCACATGGTGACAGAAAGAAGCCAGATGTTGTTGAAGTAGCAGTTCAGTATGAGACCCCTACTAATAGTCTGACCAATTTTGAGAAAGATGATGACAGCTCTCATTTAGAGCCAACTGTAGTAAGACACATGTACCACAAAGACATATCATCAGAGGTGAAGTGTATATATATATATATATATATATATATATATATATATACTAGATGAATAAAAAATTGGAAATTCTAAAATGGGAATAGGGATCGCTGAAAAAAGCCACCAAACAAGAAAAGATCGCTGGGGTGGTAATGTAAACCACAAATCCCTATTTTGACTCACTTCAAAGTGACAGAACATGTAACTAAAGATTTATGACAGAGTCAAAATAGGGATTTGTGGTTTACATTACCACCCCAGCGATCCCTTCTTGTTTGGTGGCTTTTTTCAGCAATCCCTATTCCCATTTTAAAAATTTCCAATTTTTTATTCATCTAGTTTGTGTACTTTTTATTAATCCAGTAATGGATTATGAAGAAGACTGTTGTGAATAGTGTAATTTTACATTCTGCATAGTAACACCGTCAACATTTCAGTACACACATGAAACTGATCAAATTACAGTCTGCATACAGACTGAGAGTCTCCTAATATGAGCTACAATTCACATTACTGGTGCCTTTAATAGCTGTCAAATTCAGTGCAAGGATTGTTGTTATACACTTGACTGCATTATTAGAGTATTTACATGACTGCTCTATTAGAGTATTTAATCTGGATAACCTGCCCACGAACAATAATCACGGAGCGGAAAAAACCACCTTGCAACAAAGTCATCACTCTAATAGAGTAGTCACAGTATTCTTCAGAGGAGCAGTGTAGCAAGCTTATAGATAAGGAGATATGGTTGGTGATGGGTAGTTATTGTCATTGCCAGCAGGTTGTGACTTTTTTTTTTTTTTTTTTTTGGTCTTCACCTTACAACTTGGGTCAAGGGCCCCACTTCAACTCTTTGCCCTGGGCCCCTTAATTTCTCTGGGCGGCCCTGCCATAGGGTGGTTTTGAGTTGAAGGATGCTTTCCAAGGTAGTTTTTAGACGTGCGTTCTATTAGAGTTTTTGCAAAAAACATGGGCGATCCCTATTATGAACCCACTATTGTGGTTCATGATAGTACAAGTACAAGGATTAGGGATCACTATAGACTGAATTAAGGATTAAATGTCCACTAGTATATCTGTAGGTGTAGACACTTACTTTTTATTTCTATGATCCCTAATTTTCCCTTACTTGTTTGTTTACTTTTTGTTACATAATTATGACAGGTGAACTTACAAATGCTGCATAAAAAGAAAGAACAACTCAATATAATTAAGTTTTCATCTGAATGCATTAACTGTTATTAATTACTGAAAGGTGAAGCAGCCATTGTGCTTTATTTTCTGCAACTGTATGGAACTGTTCCACCAGTTAAAAAACATTACAAGTAAAGAACAGTACAAGTAACTTCTCTGAAATCAATCTGTGGTCAGTGGCGTAACTAAACCCGGGCATACCCGGGCCCAGGCTCGGGTGTCAGCAATCAAGTCACGCCCACGGAATTAGCAATAGAGTAGTAGAAAATACTATTTTACCGAATAATCAATCGAGACCTTGACATTTTTGGTTGCAAAACAGCTATATTACCTTTTGTTATTGTGAAATCACTTCAAACTGCCAGGTTATCGGTATAAGCGCCTCTAGAAATAATTATCACTTCGATAATTCCACTACTTTAATAGCTTTACTTGTGAATACAACTTCAACTTATTGCACTGGGCCCTAGTGTCAGTACAAGTCTAGTTACGCCACTGTCTATGGTATGCCAGAGGGCACAAGCTGAAGCAGTGTATGTATAGTAGTGAAAAAGCCATGCCAGTGGTTACACTTGTTTGAAGACATGTTATATAGTCAGCAGAAAATTTCGCTTATTAATTAAAAAAAAATTCTGTAGCAACTTGTTGGAAGCATTCTTGGCCACTCTGAAGATACTTTTGGGCTTGATTATACCTAACCATATAGTACTGCCAAGGTGCTATGAAGGTATTGTGTGGTTAGTTTCTGGTTACTGTATTTGACCAGTTAATAGCCATGGCTTGTTTAATAGCCACCCCTGGATAGTAGCTGCCTTCGCATAGTAACTGCAGGGTTTTCCTTGCTGGAAGTTATAGTAGCCACTACTATTAACCAGCCAAATACGGTAATATTTTTGTGGCAAAGTTGCATGATCTTTAATATCAGGACACGTGACGAGTGTGTCATGTAGCCAAGGAAAGCCAATACATCTGGACATGTGACAGACAAGTGTGTATATACACAGGAACCAAGGAAACACATGATTTTCATGCATTTATTGCTCAGAAATGGCTAAATAGGACTGGACTCTTTTTGTTGTGGATTTGGTGGATTTTGGAGGTGTCTAAGTTACTTAGACCCTTTTCATGTTTACTTAGACCCTTTTCATGTTTATTATGTGCACCTGCACTGGTAGCGCTGGCAAAGCATCAATTAATTTTAAACCTATAACTGTTGTTACAAGTGGAGTGATGGCTTGTTTCTACTAATTAATGATACATTTCTCTGTTACAAGCAGCTGTCAACAGTGTTAAGGGCTGAAGTTTTCTCTATATCATGCACTTCAACGTGCTGTAGCGGACAAAGGAAAACATGTAAAAGCTTGCAGTAAACATTGTAACATAACCAGATGATTAGAGCTTTATTTTGCGTGTGAATCATGTCGATATGCATAGAGATTGGTGAGTAAGCATTGTCAATAGCTGACATATAAAAAGTACATAAAAAAAGTGACACTGAGAAGAAAAAGAATTGTCATAGGCAAGAATTGAACCCTGGACCCTTGGGGTAACAGTTCCATGTGCAAGTTGAATTCGAGGAAAATGGACGGGAATGGAAAGTGGGAATGTAAGTATTGAATGTAAGTATTGTAAGTTAGCTACTCCTTTGAAATCATAAACATTTTAAAGTATTCAACTATTAAACATTAAATTAATACTGATGGGAAAACTGAGATTCACAAAGTACTCTAGTTAACTGTACAACTTCCCGCATCTGCACTGTCAGTTAATTAGAATCCTTTGTAAACCTATTCATGCTATAATAGTTAAATTTTATGGTTTCAAGGAAGTAGCTAGCTAATACTTGATGACTTATCTATGCCCATCATTTCCCAGGCTATCAAATGTGGGTCCCTGGTGGGATAGTTAGCAAAACATTCTTGACTAGAGTATTTTTATGCAAGTGACTGTTCTATTAGAGTGTTTTGATTGTTCTAGCGAAAGGATCCAAACAATGCTGCAAAGAAACATTGTGCTGTAAAATACAACCTATATCCAACCTGTACATTGCATGATGAACTTTATCTGTCATTTTATGTTGATCGTTCCAGTTCCCGCTTTCCTTTCCCATCCTGTTCCTGTTTTCCTCGAATTCTACTTACCCACTAACGCTTGGGAAGTTGGAAATGTAGTTCAAGCTTTCCTCTACACCAATGCCTTCAACACTTTATAGAAACAAATGGAAGCGTGTAGCAATTTGTAACAACAAACTTGGAATCGCTAGATGATGAACGCTTAATTTTGTTAAAGTCCTGTGTCGATGCATGCTTTGATTGTTGAGTTAGCAGTGTCATGCGGAAAGAATGCTGATGGACAGGTAGACAGACAGTTTTTCAGCTTATATATATATATATAGATAGATTGTTAATGAACTCAGCTACTTCAGACTGTGGGAGAAAAAATAGCTAACTCCCATGTGTACTACCATGATATCATACAGTATGGTATATAGTAGGGATCTAGAGGTTTGTATTTTCTCAAAAAAATATTGACCAGAAATCAGCCTCACAATACATTGGCAGTATCAGCCTCACAATACATTTTAAAAAAAATTATTATTATCCTTGGGGTAACTTGCGTAAGAAAAGTGCGCTCAAACTGTAAGGATTTAGTAACTGCTGCAAAAGCTGTCTGAGGTTGAGATAAAGCGACAGCAGCAAATGTCCGAACATAATTACTCCATTGCTGATCCTTCTGAAGCACAAAATCATCTCTCATAAGAGGGTCTCCAATATATCCACCCAAAAATCAGTGTCTTTACTCCCAGCTTACCAAAGATGTCCTCAGTCTGATGTTGAAAAGGAGCTGCAACTACAACAAAGCATTTAGAAGGTTGTGGAGTGTAGCCAAATGCTGGCCCTCGAGGGCAGAGGAGGGTAAACCAATCATACAAATCAGTCAGAAAACCACCAGCAGAGGTATCATCTGCCTCACAATACATTGCCTCACAATACATTGCCTCACAATACATTGCCTCACAATACATTGGCAGTATCAGCCTCACAATACATTGGCAGTATCAGCCTCACAATACATTGGCAGTATCAGCCTCACAATACATTGGCAGTATTCCAAAAGTGTTGTCTTCAGTGCAACCCAAAATGTTTCCAATATTTTGGAATTTTCTACTGACTGAATTGACTAATGCCTTTAGACAAGCATAATGGTTAAGGCTATATAGGCAAGAGTTAATAATATGGAGAAGAGTGTATCTAATGCTGTGGTAAGGAAATGAACAAATACTAGAAATCTATACATTACACAGAAAAGAAGTTGTTTAACTTCTGTGTAAACATCTGTTACAGGTGTATATGGAATTAGTTTAGCTGCATGGTGAAGGATGTTTAAAAATATTATCCAACAAATCACTGAAGACTGAGCAAGGAAATATAATGGACAGTGCTCCTTCAATTACAAAATGCTCGAAGGCAGCTTTTGCTTGTTAACATGGTGACGCATGGTTGAATGCAGTTAAAAATTCCGAGCAGTACTCTGTCATCTGTTACTGGTTTTCAGACATGCTCACAGGAGTTTTCCTCAAGGTTATCGGCCATGCTCTTTAATACAACAGCACTGCCTTACTGGCCAAGTTGAATGCATGCCATTGTATCTTTATGGTTAAATATACAAAAATATACTAGCCAGTTTATGCTACATAGAAAAGAAACCGTTTAACTTCTGTGCAATCATCTGTTAACGGGCTATACAGCATTAAGATACTCTCATCTCCTTAACTCTTGCTAGATGATAGCTAAGTTACCATACAGGTCATCTCCAACCTCCATAGATTAGATGGTTAGTGTTAAGTGTAGATAGTTAGTGTTAAATGCCTTATTTTATTTATGTAAATTGTTAAGCAAATTATCAATGTACCAACCCATCGCCCTTACGCCTCTAGTCTATATAGTTTTTGAGCTAGTTTTATTTGTTTTACTGTATTAACTACTCTCACTGCCAGTAATAACAATTGAGCACAAAACTATTTAACCCCTTAAACCCACGAAGAACTTTGGGGAATGCATGTTTACACAATATGGGCATGCATGGCGATGATAGGTGGGGTAACTTATGTAATTCTTATAGCTTAAAATAACACATTGTTTAAAAGTATGTTCACTTGGCTACTTGGAGAAGGTTAAATGAACACTGTAACTACAGTGGCTTACTTGTTATAAAGTGATGAACATTAGCGAGTTGCATCTCCATGTTTTGAAATGCTTGCCATGTCTTTAATTTCGATACATCACAAGTAGAATGATGTAAATTGTATAGCCATAGGATGAATGCTTGAAAAGTTACAGCACTTTGTGCAAGGCATGCGCATTTGGGCTAGTTTTCTGGCTTACGTATATGGATTTAAGGTTAAACACTCTTGTGTTACCCAAATAGCTAACCTTGGTTAGTCATCTTCCAACTCCAGCAAATTGTTCTACTGAATTACCGTAGATTCCCTAAAAATTTGACAGAAATAAATTAATTCCGTTCGCGTCTGGCCGAACAATTAGGAAAATAATGTACCAACCCGGTGCTATTGTCAAAATATCAACTTGCAAACATTTCGAATAAATATTTTCGAAAATGTCATGGCGTGTGGCACACCGCCTTCCTAAATTGAGGCGAACTGTACCAGACTCGACCTCAACCAGACTATCACACGTCGCTCAAAGCGTTGTTGGCTGTTGCTACTAAGTGAAGCTCTCCCATCACAATACTGTCTATGCAATGGATTTGGGTGCATCATGTGTAGGTGAGACGATCTGGATTCTGGACCCATGGAGAGGAGCTCGGAGAGGATGACGATCTGGACCCATGGAGAGGAGCTTTTCATGTCAAAATTAATGATCTAATCCACACGCTGTCACAGTGATCTGCTGTCCATGATTATTATAAGCTAGAAACTATAGTCTGTGGTCAGAGAAAAAGGGCTACTATTAAATTGCAACGTAGCTATATTGTATCCATTCAAAGTGGTGGTATTGGTAGCCTTGTGTATAGCCAGACTGCTTTGGCATAGCACTAATCAATCAGATGCTGTAGCCTGCTACTCGTATTTAGCTATGTTTTACGTAAGGAGATCACTGATGTGGTGTAGCAGAGCTAGCTAACAAATTGCAAAAATGGCTTAGCTATACCTACTGAGCTACTGAGCTTTAATTTTGTATAGCTAGCTAGCTAGCTATTTTCGAAAGTTTTATTTTTGAAAACAGTTGGCAGTTTTCATAAAACATAAGTAATTACAACATACACATGTGAGCTAAAACAATAATTATACTAAATATACAGTCAAGTTGGAAGGGAGACGCTGGGCATAGTGGGGAAGGGTAAAGGGGGGAAAAGTGGGAACTGCATGGTTCAAAATTTTCGTAAATAAAGCCATTCGAAAATTACCCATTATACAGTATCTGATGGTATATTATATAGTTATACAACGGCCATGAGTGTTCTGCCTGATATAAACGCACGAGCCTGAGGGCCGTTAGGCCCGAAGACAAGTGCGTTTATACAGGCAGAGCACGAGTGCACATTGTATAACTGTTATGTACCACTCACTTAATAGGTGGGGAGAGTCTCACAAGACAGCTGTAACACTTATAAAGGCCAGGTTTCTAACATTGATTGTGGGTAACCAAGCCGGACGTTCCCCCTGCAGTACTGCAGCCAACTGAGTTATTGTAAGCTAGTACGCTATGGGCTATGTCACTAACCTGCATTTGCTGTTCAACTCTCATCATGTAGTGCTTAGCATGCCATATAGACTAAGCACCAGACTATTTGCCATAGTGATTCTCTCGAGCGAAAAAAAGCAGCTAAATAGACGGTTTAAGTAAACAAAACCTAACTACTAAACGATACTAGTCTAATTCTTACTATTCACACTGGCTAAACTCGAATCTGGTGGCATGACAAAACTGGTTACCACAATCGAACGTAAAGGTTAGCATTATTTAGAATATATTTGCTTTATTGAGTCATTGTCAAAGTGGACTACAGTTTAATCTGGGCTAAGATGGTACCAGACTAGTAAGGTGTATAAGTACGTTTATATATATGTAGACTAGAGTTGTGGCCACACGCGTTGGCTTTTTCGATTGCCATTGGCTGCTTGTAAATATTATACGTATTGGTGACATTATGGCCCACAATCGACCTTTACATGTCAGGTTATAAAAGAATTCGAGTGATCTGTGAAGTGTCTTTCCACCTATTAGGTGAGGTGTCGTAGTGGTCTTCGCCACCGGCACTTGTGCTATGCTGCACAAAACCGCAGCCAGTGCAATATCTGTATATTGCACTGCGGTCGGTGCATTATAACTTATAATGCACTCGTTGTGGTCTACAAAACCGCAACCAGTGCGTTATAAGTTATAATGCACTTGCTGCGGTCTGCAGCAGTGCAATATACAAATTATGGCACTGGTGGTGCCTTTGAACTTCCCACACAGAGTGGTACATCATGTTACAAGGAGATGTGGGGCTAGGAGAGATTTATTCTGTGAACAGAAACGAAGATCGTATTGCGGTAGCTAGCCATGATGTCACACGATGATATCATTGGGAATGTTCCCTGAACAATTTCACACTTTGTGCTTCATCCAGCATCGAGGTAGTGAGGTCACCGGGAATCCTCAGTACTCAAAAGACCTTAGTACTCCAAGTGCCGAAAAATTAGCGCACTTATAATTAGAAACTTTCCTGCGCTTGCTGAAATTTAGAGCACACCGCGTTCAAAGCATGGAGAGTGCCGAATATTTAGAGATGCCGAAATTTTAGGGAATCTATGCTATGTAGCTTCAAAATGTATACAACCTGCTACCTATCAATGCTCTGCAATAGTTGCAAGTGCTGCTAAATATAACAGACATTTCAGGTTGTATATTGTTGGTTGATTTTCTCCACAATTTCAACTAAAGTGTGATCTTAAACCTAATATATAATAGTACTTTACTTCTCTTCATGCTATATTGGTCTCTGTAACAATGTTGTGTCCAGGTTTTTGATGGTGGCTACAAGAACATAATTGAGTCTAGAAATGTAGGATAAATGTATGTAGCTTATTTTGTGTAAGTTATAGCTAAATCTGTAGCGGTTGGTGAACACTATTTTATTTGAGGTGGGTCAATGCTGACCAGCACATCACTGCTATAACACCTCCTTGCCATGTTGTCAGTGTCACATTCCCTGCATTGTATTAATTCCTTATTTCAAAGTGTATTTATTTTGTAATTTGTGATGTACAGCTTTTGTTGCTTTTTTACAGTGTTTTCCATCATTACTGAAAGTTGAAGACTTGGAATCTCCATTGCCAACTTCAACTGACGTCACTGTTGTTAATCCTTTTTACACTTCTGCCATTAACAGAACACATGCTTGTAATTGCATTAAAGACTCTGTAGTGCAGAGGCTGACAATACCACCAAATGATAGCTCAAATTTAATTGTGCAAGCTTCCACTAGCATTGATACATCAACTTCCACTGTGCCAAGCTCAAAGTCATTCAGTGAAGGTTCTCTGAACAAAGTAAAGCAAAAAAGAATGACAAAAATGTTTCCTTTATTGCAGATAGCACCTGGAACAGTTGTAAACCAAAGGGGTATAGCACATGAGTTTCCTGGATTAATGAAAAATTTACAGACTTTTAACAATGCCATGCAACAAAATAGTCACCAACCCTTCTTCAATGCACAAAAAGTAGACCAACGTAAACCTAATTTGATGCCTCAGATATCTACTATGCCAGTCATCTCAGCTGATTCATACACCTTTGTAAACCAAGCACCTTGCAGCAGTAAACCAAAAGAAACAAAACATGCTCCAATTTCGCTTCCTTTACTAAACATACCTAAGAATACAAAAATAGACAGTGCTGAACCAAATGAACAGTTTTCTTTCATCCCCTTCAAACCATTTGTTCCAAAATTATTCAAACCAGGGAGAGTGAGCAAACATAGGAATGCACAGACGTCACTGCCATTACTACAGTGTGAATATCAAAACAAGAGACAAACATTTCCACTTTTTTCTGTTAACAGTACTGATAGAACTGCTAATCCACAATCATTAGTTAACACATCAAGTCAATCTGACACTGTTTCAACTGTAAGTGTTTGTTCATCGGTGCCATCTATTGCTGACCAGGGTCACCATAAGAGATCAAGAAAACCTAGAAATGATAAAGTATTTCCAAATATGGATACAACTTGTGATGATGCTAGTGGGCCACCGTTACCCCATAACATTAGTGATAAAGCAGTTCAAGTTAATTCAAGTTTGACTGATACAAGTATTCCAAGGTCTTTACCTATTTTAATACAACATCACAGTTTGGAGATGTCACGGATTGAAATGAAAAAAGCTCAAAAAAGTGTACAATTACAAGACACTGCTAAAGGAGATGTTTGTGCAGTTAATTATAATTACCAAACGAGCACTATAAGTACATCTGTGAGTGAACCAGTGACAGCTACTGTAGACACTATTAGAACAGCAACTAGTGTTATACCATTAACCAATCCCAGAATTGAAACTGTTACTGATCACACTGCAACTACTGAAGCTTTTATTGATACCAGAATTGCTACAACTACTGAAGTTTTTACTGATAACACAAAAACTTCTTGTTCTGCACTTTTCCCTGACCCTAGAACTACAACTAGTAGAACGACAGTTAATGCTGTTAGTACAACAGTTAATGCTATTAGCACAACAGCTACAGCAGCCGGCACTAGAACTATTGCTGCTGTGTGTCTTAATGATACCAGTGTAGGAGACAAACAAGTGTTTCTTGATGTAGTGGACATTGAAGGTGGATCGAATGATAGCAGTGAAGCTGATGACAACATTCCATCTAGTCAGGAAGATATGAATTTGTTTCTTAGTCATATGGACCATGAGGGTGACACTAGTGTAGTAAAGAAACACAAGCAGAATACACCACCAAACATATCTGGTATGGATACATACTACCCATAATATTGTTAGTTGACATTGTGTTTCTCTTAATTATGTTAGTAGTGTCATTTTGTGGCAGTACAGCTCCTATGGCACATCTGCAACCTTCAACTGATGTAGGAATTACTGTTAACAGGTAAGAACAATTAATTAAGTATTCTGTTAATCCCATGAAACTGTGCATTAAATAGAAACTGCAATGTGTTATATTCATAATAGTGTAATTAATAACTTATACAGACCAGTTTAGTGTGTGAGAAACATTGTTCAAGCAAATTATATAAACAACTAGTATTTAAAAAAAAGTTAATTTAAAAATGAAGTAGGGATCTATGCAATAAAAAGTAGTGAAGCAAGAGATGAATGATGGTATTACCAAGAGTACATAATAGAAACCAAGAGTGTCGAATGGCGTATTAACCCATGATTAATGATTGCATAAAGTAACACGGATATTTCAGTAATTGTTTGTTTATGCGAAATGATAATTTGAAATGCGTATGTGGCAACGGGTCTTTGTTTGCCAGTTTTCCATTATTCAACCAAGTATTCAACAGTTATTGTACAAAGAAAGTGTAGAAAGGATCCAAGATAACCTCAGCTTGCTAAAGCAACGATTGCGCAAACGAGCGTGTTGTCATGCCTTCAGGGATTTGCTTTGCAGTACTAGAACTTTAACATGAGGCAATTCCCTTTGACGCTATCATGTTTTTGCTTGGTTTAGTGGCCGAATTGGACTAATTACAGCAACCCTTAATGGCAATGAAAATGAACAATTACTGAAATATCCGTGTTACTTTATACAATCATTAATCACGGAGTAATACACCCATTCGATACTCTTGGTTTCTATTATATACTCTTGGTATTACAACATGGCTCAGTGTGAAAGTCCCTATTTTGGCATTGAACAAAATAATTGTTATAGTTAATGTGGCAAAGTAGGGACTTTTCCATTGAGCTATGCTGTAACAGTATGCATCATTCATCTCTTGTTTCACTACTTTTTATTGCAAAGATCTCTACTTCATTTTTGAATTAACAAATTTATAAAAATACTTGTCTGTTTAGTTTTTTTTTTTTTTTTTTTTTTGTAGTAGTAGTAGTAGTAGTAGTAGCACAGCTAGCTACAATGTAACTGGTGACTGTTCTATTAGAATATTTTATATGACTGTTGTATTAGAATGACTGTTGTATTAGAGTATATCTTGAGTCAGCCAGGGGTGTACAACTAGCTAGACCAATAAGGGCTGGGGTGAGGTCATCTTGTTTACTGATAAGTAAATAGCTAGATTGTTAAGAGGTGCATGTGGTCTCCATACTCTATCGCTATTAGTCCACCTATATAGATCTTTTATTGGCGTGGTCACAAAGCTATCATGAATGGAATCCCAATTGTGAAGTTGCAGATATCTAGCTAGTATATCTCTTCTATAATAGCACTGGGACTGAAGCACTTCTGAAATGCAGCTCTGAATTAAAACTGTGGTGTCTAAATAAATGTGCTGCTGAAAGAAAGTGTTAACACAGAAAATTAATGCCTCAATCTGGTTTCGTTGGATGAAGAAGACAAGCATCCTGATTGAAGATAAAAGAAAAGACAGGTGCATAGGGCCCACATTTGTTGGAATTCCAAAAGGCGCATCCCACTGACGAGTTTGTTATTGTAGCATAAAATGGTGGCCGTGCGCTGCTTTATTTGGTCTCTAGCCTTGTGACTATGGTCAGGCAAGGAGACTAAAATTAGAATTTTGGCAATTTTAAAAGATTCTATACCCAACTACCTGTAAGTGTTTTGTTATATTTAATGCTGTGTTATGTATTATATGGAGTAGTACTATTCTGTAAAGGTGATTTTCGTCACATAAAATGTCTCTAGGATGATTTTAAAGGTGGAATTTTGGGTGTTGTGGGAAATTTTTGGGAGGATCCCTATTTATGATTATCAAAAAGTAAATGTTTAATAGAAGACTATTTTTAAAAATGCTGTCATGTATACTATCTCGATACCGATATTACTATCGGTATTTACACCGATATAGCCATATTGGTTATATCGGCTATAGGTAAAAAAAATAATTGGGTAAGCCAATGATATTTTAATTGCATGCGTAATGGTATTTATTACCTAAGGTGTGAAAGTAGTTGAAGTGTTAATATGTCTCAAGTACTGTAAAAGTGATAGTATGGGATTATTTTACAGTTGTGGTAGTAATGAGTGCTTCGCTCATTGTGAGACGTGTGGCGACCGAATTTCCAGGGGCAGCAAATTTTAACACAACAAACATGAGAGACCATGTACAAAAGAAACATCCTACAGAGCACAGTGATTGTGGAGCGAAGAAGAAGAGTTGAAAGGTAAAGAAACTACGAGGAGAGCAACGGACCAACCTACTTTGGCTGAAATGCAGGCACGCGTAAAGCTGTGGGATATAAATGATCCCAAAGCAGAGCGTATCCATATCAATATCACTGAGATGATGGCTCTATAGATTACCAACCATTATCAGTTGTTTCTGATGTAGGGTTCACTCGTGTTTTACATACTATTGAGCCTAGCTACAAGACACTTAGCAGGATAATGTACTGCCTAAGATAAAGGAAACATTGACACAAAGTTATTTGAGTTGCTAAAAGATGTGGAGTTTTGGGTCTGACTACTGATATCTGGTTCAAATGAGTCATTAATTAGTATGACTTTCCACTGGATTGGTAATGAATTTAAGCATATCTCAGTTGTTCTCCATGCACAAAAGATGGAAGGATCACAGACTGGAGTGGCAATATGTCAAGCTTTAGAGCCCATGTTGGAAAACTGGAAAATTTTTAAAGACAGAGTACATTTAGTTGTAGCAGATAATGCTAGCAACATGCAGAGAGCTATGAAAGAGGGTCAATTTGAAGCACAGGGTTGTTTTGCACACACATTGCAATTAGTGGTAAACAATGGTGTACTGTCATAACGTGCTGTTATTGATCTCCTTGCAGTCTGTCTTAGCATTGTTGGGCATTTTAAACACTCGACTATTGCTTATCACAAGTTAGATCAAACACGAGAAAGACTAAATGTCAAAAAACACAAATTACAACAGGACGAACCAACTTGGGTGAAACTCCAGTTTATATATACGGTACCGCCCAAACGTAACGTCGCACTCACTCGCACTGCTTGATTGCAAGTGATTAAAAAACTTGCTAATTAAAGGGCATGGCACCCATTTCCTTCGTGAGCATTCATCCTGTTTTGTATGGGATACCATGTTCAGTAGCATAAGCTGCTAATACCATCTTCTGCTTGTAAACTGTTTGTAATATACGGTACCACTCAAACGTAACGTCGCACTCACTCACACCGCTCGATTCTGAGTGAATAAAAAACTCTCCAACTAAAGGGCGTGACACCCATTTCCTTCTCGACTATTACTTATTTCCACTTGTTTGGACCCTAGATTTAAGGACAAATTTTTTACTAGAGAAGTTGGCTTAGGAAATGTGTGATTGAAATGTTGTTTACACAGATGTTGAAGTTGAGCCACAGAGTAAGAGACCCCTCATTGAGTCTTCTGGTGATTCTTCAGCTGACAATACACTATCAAGTAAAATTTGGGAGTGTTTTACAGAAATTTTGCAGCACAGTGGAGCCACCACAGATACTGATGGAGGAAAGGAGGCTGTGATTGGTCGATATTTATTTGAGCCATTAATTGGCTATAAAACTAGTAATCCATACACTTGGTGGAATAACAACAAGCTGCGCTATCTTCTTTTGGCTAAGCTAGTAAAATGGTATCTATGTTCTCCACCAGCTAGCGTACCATCAGAAAGATTGTTCTTCGGAGCTGGTATTCTATATGAAGAACGAATAAACAAGTTAATAGCAGAACGTGCTGAGATTTTATTACTCATGAAAAACAATATGAGCTTGTTACAAGTACAAAAGTAATTATAGTCTCTTATTTCAAGTTAAATTTACTGTCTGCTAAGTTCATTTTTCAACAAGTGCTATAATTTTAAACTATTCAGCAATATTGGTTATTGGCATTGGCATCAATATTTAAATAGCTGATATATCATCGCCTATCGGAACATTGCCTTTTTTCTTATCGGTGCAACTCTAATACTATAATATTGTATATGCTTTTGCTGTTTATACAAGTAGGAATTTATAACTCAAGTAGTGGTCATAGAAACAAAAAAAAACTAATGAAACAAAGGAAGTTGCTTATACCTGCAGCTATAAAGTAAACATTTAATTACTGCTTTATAGCTTGTCAACATGGATTAAATGTCAACTATATATGTATATAGCTACAGATGTAGGCGGCATTTATGACCACTACTGAAATTTAAAAGTCCTAATTTTCCTTGTGTTTGTGTGCTTACTTAATTGTAATGTAAATATGACTGGTGAACCTGTGCATCCTACATCAAAGGATAAAATGGCACCAGATGTGTCATACAACATATTCTCGCTCCTGACTGGACCACGTTAGCTAAAGAGCTCATCATTGATGAATACAAAAATTGTATGGTAACCATTCACCTGTACCAGAGCCCTTCTCACTAATCCAATTTGTATATTATTACTGTTGTGTTTTGTGTGTATTTTTGTTTGTATTGTTAGCAACCTGTTAGTCTATGTTTTGGTGCTGTGTTACTGTAGTTATTATTATTTCTGGTGTTTTCGTACTTTGTTCTCAAACTCCTGAAAATTGGCATGCCAATATACTAATAAACCAATCAATCAATCATTCATTCAATCAATCAGTCAATCAATCAATCAATCAGTCAGTCAATCAATCAATCATTCATTCAATCATTCAATCAATCAGTCAGTCAGTCAATCATTCATTCATTCATTCAATCATTCAATCAATCATTCATTCATTCAATCAATCAATCATTCATTCAGTCAGTCAATCTATCAATCAATGAATCATTCAATCAGTCAGTCAATCCATCAATCAATCAGTCAATCCATCAATCAATCGGTCATTCATTCAATCAATCAGTCAGTCAGTCAGTCAGTCAGTCAATCAATCAATCAATCAATCAATCAATCAGTCAATCAATCAATCATTCATTCAGTCAATCAATCAATCATTCATTCAGTCAATCAGTCAGTCAGTCAGTCAGTCAGTCAGTTAGTCAATCAATCAATCAGTTAATTATTAGGCTGTGTAAAGTTTATTATTGTTTATGGTCCTACCTATTTCACCAGGTGACCAGGCTTTTTTTAAAAAAAATTTTTATTTAAAAAATTAATTAATTAATTTTTTTTGCAGCCTTTTGATGTGCTACATTACATTTCACATAACAATACATGGAATTGTAGGGGTAAAGTTAATGTTTAAGAAAAGAGGGCTTACAAACATGGAAACCTTTCAACAGTTATGCAATATTAAAAATTATTGAGGGTAATTGTGCAATTAATCAGCAAAAAATGACCAGGAAGGGAGCCAGAAACATATAAATAACTTTTCGTGGCCTTAGTTACTCAGTTAAACAAAGAAAGAATATTATGAGAAACATCTTTGCAGTCAATCCAGTCATGAATGGTTTCTGTTATAAAATGTAATAGTCACTATAACATGGCCATTACGCGTTACCCGTGAATCAACACCTTTGTGGTGGTAGAGAAAGAATTGAAAACAAAGGAGGACAAAGGTAACTCCATCATGCATCCATTGTAGCTATTGTAGTAGGACAAAATGCACACCTTAAGCCTAAGCAATAGCAAACAGTGAAAAAGTCAAGCCTGTATCGTTAACCATAGTCAAGTTAGTCAAGTTAGAAATCAAGCCTGTATCGTTAACCATAGTCAAGTTAGTCAAGTTAGAAATCAAGCCTGTATTGTTAACCATAATCAAGTTAATTATACTTGGCTGAAGGCATCAATTAGCCAGTCATTCAGTAGAATAGTATAGAGAATTCATAGAAACCTGTTGGAAGTGATTAGGGTTGTTCTGAAAGCAGGTTGCTCTGAAAGCATTATTGGGTTTGATTAACCAAATACTTCCAAGCTGTCATGAAGGGAAAATGAGACTGATTTTTTGGGTGATATTTTTGGACAGGAAGGCCCTAACTTTCATGACTTCTATTTTGCAGTATTGTATGGTAAATACTGTATCAGCATACAGTGTATATAACTGATTGAATAGTAGTTTCATTGTACATAAATGGTAGATTACACTATTTCCTTTGGCTAGTCTGTGCCACACATTATAAGTTTATTTATTCCTGTAATTTATAATTCTCATTCACACATCATGACATATACGTATTGTATGCAGTGCAAAGGATAACACTCATGCAGCAATGCTCACTAAGTTGCAAGAGATGAATGAACAGTTGGATGCTATTGAAAACACTGCAAAGAAGCTTGAAGGAGAATTTAAGGACTCCAATCAGGTAGCTTGTAACATGCCTTGATCATGTTTGTGTATTTGTATGTTAGGAATTTTGATTAGGGATCATAGCCATAAAAGTAGTGAGACAAGGGACACTTGCAGATATACTAGTGAACATTTAATCCCTATGCCAAATTCATCATTTTTATTCTACAAGGTTTTTCACAACAATAGCTAGTTACTTATTTTCTGTCAAAAGCAATGTCCATGTTTCCGCTACACTGGCTGACTACTTTACACAAAACACCGGTTGTAAACAGGTTCAACCATATACGTACATAACTGCAGCCAGAATCTTACAATAGCTATAGTTTTATATTTGCACAGTTTTATTTGCTAACGAAATGTACATACTTTACTTTTTTGTTGTTGAGATTCTTTAAAGAGATGATAAATCAGATAGAGACCATCTGATTTTGTCATCACTTTAAAGAGTAGAATTTCAATAACAGAACAGCAATGTATACACATTTTGTTTGCAAATAAATGTATAGCTAGCAATAGCAAAATTCTGGCTATAGCTAATGTATGCACACATTGAGCTGAATCCTCAAAAACATTTAATAACTCATGGATGATGCAATTACACACCATCTTGAAATTTGGCTCATTGTTGACCCGCTAAAAATATTTTAAAATCTTTTTGTTCAAATGTATGACATAATATTTATGGCCAATCAAAATTTTCACAATACATTTCCTATTTGGAAGCCGTATAAGTACAGTGTCCGTTACAGCCCTTTCCCAAACTTGTAATGGAGCCAAACCGTATGTGTCTGTTGTTGCTGTTACCACTAATCATCTGGTTGGTTGAAATGTCAACTCTGTTGAGAGAAAGTCCACCTTAATTTTTAGCTGTTTTTCAGGATTCAGCTCAACTTGTACATACTATCATAGATAATGTATGTCATATGGATTGGAAACACCCGTATTATTTTCATAGTGACGTCATGGGCCATCCTCGTTTTGGTGCGCGTAAACTTTATGGTCTAGACAGGTGGAAGATTTTGCCATTCTTGTAACTAGCAAATTAGTGTTTGTTGTTTTACAGCTGGGTTAGTTACCACCTACACTAAGTGGAGGGTAGGGACGCTGGAGAGCAGTAAACAATAGTGTAAGAAAATTCAGGTTCAAAGGTGATATATGGTATTTCAAAATGGTTGTGCAAATTTCCTGAAGAAACAGAAAATGCAGCATTGTTGCTTTGCTGCTGTTTACACCACTTGTAGCAGGTAGAGTGTAGTAGGCTAGCTAGATATTCATTGCTTCGCTGTATATTTCCATTGTTTCAATAAAACTTCAGAAAACAGGCACTACTTTGTGCAGCTGTTTAAGGTGAGCAGTACTGTAGCATAAAATCTATTTCAATGTATCACACATTTCTTTGGCTGTGTAAATGCGGTGACGAGAAGTTGGCTAATAGTATTGCTGCTGAATTATTAGCTGGTGCATACGTGCCATTGTCACCTGTCACAATATTTCTCCCAGTGCCCACAGACACACTGTGTTCTTGTTCAGTACACAATGCAATGCAATAAACAATTTGAAAAGAATGTCCATGTCTTCAAACTGGCCTTCAAACAAGCGAGAGAAAGCCAAACAGCCACTCAACAAATTTCTCAATGTATTGGCGCACTGTAACTAGGATAGGAAAATAATTTAATGGGCGTTTCCAATCCATTAGGAACGCATACATTATCTGTGATACTAATAAGGTTGAACCTATTTATAACCTCAGGAGGTCAAATATTCAGGAAACTGGTGTTCTGTGTACAGTACTCATACTCAGCTGGTGTAGTGGAAACATGGACATTGCTTTTGACAGAAAATTAGTAACTAGCTATTGTTGTGAAGAACCTTTATGAATAGCCATATTTAAATTTTACTGGATTTAATTTTTGCTTAAGTTATAGTTTTGTTTAGTCCATGTATCTTACACACAGAGACATAATATTGCAATAAAGCAATTATGGGATGTCATGGACTACTCATTCACAAACAGGAACTATTAACCTTTGGGAAAGTGGTTAGGAAAAGCAAGTTATTCAAAATAGTAAATGTAACGAGTTTTAATTTTGCGGATTGTAATTAGCTGTCTGTACAAAGGGTGCAGGATGAGTTCATGGTGGCACCTCTTCTTAAATCACTTTATACATCCTAAGGAATCACTGTACCAAATTTGGTGCTTTAATCTGTACTGTCATGATCACTAAAACCAAGAGCAAAAACGCAATACCGCTCAGCACTAAGTGCAATCCATTTCACAGCTGGTTCCTTTGCTATTCATTTTTTGGTAGTGTGTGTACTTGTGTGTACTATGCCTTGTATGGGATATGTACTTGTGTACCATGTCTTGTCTGGGATATGTACTTGTGTGTACCATGCCTTGTCTGGGATATGTACTTGTGTGTACCATGCCTTGTCTGGGATATGTACTTGTGTGTACCATGTCTTGTCTGGGATATGTACTTGTGTGTACCATGTCTTGTCTGGGATATGTACTTGTGTGTACCATGCCTTGTCTGGGATATGTATGGTACTGTCTTCTTTGTAGCACAATAGCTTTCAACTTCAAAAACGATTTATTTTGCCTATATAGCTAACACAATTGCATAATAATCACGCACTAGTCTGGCAAATCTGATTACTCCAGAAATGGAACCCCTATGAGCATATTCAATTTAGTTCTATCCCAACTTTGAAGCAGTATGTTCACAAACTACATGTCATTCAGGCTAGATAAGCAAGTCAGTTGTGTATGGCTTCAATTTTTTCTGAATTTGTAGTTTTGTGTATGGCTTCATTTTTTGCTGAATATGTAGTTTTATAATGTGTAATGCTTTGCCATTCCTGGGTTTTAACTACCATATACTCCCACTTTAACTGGCTATGATTACAACACGCCTGTCTCTCCTTAATACCCTATTTAGTTTTGCCCCCCGTGCTTGGTTCGCCATTGTACAGTTTGAGGGCACCCCCTCCAGTCTTTGCTCCTGGCGCACGTGGCCTCGATAGGCTTGGGTGAGACACGTGGGTGTAGGTGCCCACTATACCCAGAGGCTGGATTGCTTATTGCAATTCAGATGTCACCCAAGCAAACGAGAGGGTTTCATTTTATTTTTTTCTTTATTTTTAAAATCATCCAGCTCTGTTTGCTTTCCCGTAGTCTCTCATACAGCATGCTGGTGTCTGACCGCAACGCTACAATACAATTTATTCATTCATTTATTCATTCTTTTTAAAACAAAGCACAGAATACCTTCATAACACTCAATTCACATGTTTAATTTAGTCACTTGTGATGTTGAACAAGGCGGCTAGCTACTGAGCATAATGTCTCCTTTGGGGTCCTGATGTAAACTGTGTATGCCGCACTCTCCCATCTCCCCAGTGTCTTTATCAGTGAGTCTGGTAGGCCGGATTGTGCTGCTGTTGCCGCTGCGCCAATCCAAAAGCTATGCCCTGCATATTTCGGCGAATCTAGTCCTGCCTGTCCCAGTGCTGCCCTCATTGCTGTCACTAACCGTTCCCAGGTAAGAAATCAGTCTTTTGTGAACCAGAAGAATGGACCCTTGTCAGGACCTCTTTGCACCATGTATGCTAAGACAGCGGATACTGGGCACAGGTCGCTGTCTGCTCTTCCCAGGTACACTGTCACACCTTTTCTGAATGAGTCCGTCTTTGACGCTTTAATCCTGACTTCCAGATACTGTGGATTAACTGTGCTATCTACTCTCACATCGTCGTATGATAGGTGGACTGTTTTATCATACCTGCTATCTGTTGGGACCACTACTTCGCCTGAGCGGAGAAAGCCAAAGAAACACATGCATACTGCTGCCCACAGCATTACTGCCTTTTTCTGGTCTGCATCACCCTCCCAAACTTTTTTAAAATTTATGTAAGATCTCTGGAGTTACTGGAAGTCTCGCCTGGCTTTGTCCGGTTGCTGTCCTCTTCTTCAGCCCTTAATCACAAATTCTAGTTGTGGCATTCCTGCTACGTTTGGGTCCCTGAACCCCAATGATATTTGGGTATATCTTGCAGCCGACAAGTAGCTCTTAACAGTATCCACCAACAATCCCTCGTTGTAGAGAAACGCCACGAAGTACATCAAGTTCGATTCCGTCATTGGAAACGGAGTTAGACTAAATTTACAGCAAAAATCACATACCACTTACTTCCTGACTTATATGTTATTTGTGTTGATTTAGCTATTCCTGCTGAAAACAGCTCGCGAACAATTGGGACCAGGTTGCTGATGTCCAATCTGGTCGTTCCTTCATTAGCAACTTCATCAGCTTCTCGGGGATCACTTCTTGGTTGGCTGCAGCTTCTGGTATCTGTGATGAAAGGACACTTAAGGTTATTACATGAAATTGCATCCGCCAGCCTTGTACTTCCCCGGGACATGTATTTGCCTTCACCTCAATACTAAATTGGGCCCGAATGAAAAACAAACAACGCAGCAAGTGCATCATCTTTTCAACTTTACTGCATCCTGAGTTAACAACTGTGACTGCACCTTCGTTGTCGCAATATACCAATACCAATGACTGACGCCATTGTGGCCCCCAGACTGCACACGCCACTACAATTGGCACTAGCTGTTTTAGATTGATTTCATCTTCCCCCGCTTCGCCAGGTCATCCTTGTACATGCTCGACCAGCTAGCCTGTAGTCACTGCTTGCCCCACACTGTCCCTCAACCGAACGTTCCCAACGCATCTGTCCAGATATCATAGCTGAATTGCTGTGGTCCACCGTACTCATGCAATATCGATACTCCATTCCATGACTGTATGAACAGTGCCCACCACATTAGGTCTGAACGTACTGGCACGTTGAAACGAATGTGATGGTATGGCTGGGTGGTTTGGGCTAGCTTTTGATACAAATGCCTGAGGAATGTCTTTCCCGGTCTCACTACCTTACATGCATGAGCCAGTTTACCCACTAATGACTCCATGTCCTTCTTAAGGCACGAGTCCTTGTGTTTTCAGTGTTGAATTTCCCTCTGCAACTCCTCTAACTTTGACTGAGGTAGCCATTGCTCCATTGCTACTGTGTCCAACTTGAATCCCAGAAATGTCAGACAGGAAGTAGGGCCTTCCAGTTTGTTCATGGCTACCGGCAAGCCCAATTCCCCGAAGGTGTTTAGAGCAATCTACAACTGGGCTGCGCATGCTGCGTAGTCTGTACTGCCTACCAGGAGAAAATCATCTAAGTAGTGTATCACAAACTGTACACTCCATTCTTTCAGCATTCCACTGCATCTGCCAGGGCCGTGAATATTTTTGGAGCTGAGCGTAGCCCAAAAAGCATTGTTGTATCAATGAAAATTTTGCCTTCTCACAGCATTCTCAATAGCCACTGATCTTGTGGGTGGACATTCCTGTAAGCCTGTTGGACATCGATCTTTGCCATCCATGTATTGTGCCCTTGTGTTGCCACTTCCCGTGCAGCATCCTCCACTTTGACTTATTGCAGGGAGCATAGCTTGGTATCTACCCCATCATTCACGCTATCACCTTCCAGGGACGATAAGTCCACTCTAAGTTGCCACTTTCCTGGTGTTCCCTTGGGAACTACCCCGAATTGGTTGATGTGGACTGAACCTGGGGGAAACATGTGCCACCTGAATGGACCAATAACCCTGCCTGCTGCACATTCAGTCAACAAATAATCTGTTACCACTGCAGAGTTCTACCTTGCTGACCTCATGTTCTTACCCATTGGTTTACATTGCTTGTTGTAGTCAAACCCAATTCGGAATCCCTCTCAGATACCACTAGTGATGTAGTTCCTAAATTGGTGTCCTGGGTGACGTGCGAGAGCTCTCTCCCACATTTTCCACTTCAAAGGGGTAATCACTCCCATCATCCAGACAGGTACTGTCCTTTGCCATTCCTGGGGTCAGCAGGCATCCAGATGACACAGGTCCTCCATGTACTGATACTTAGCTGCAACAGATACCATCATAGATTTTACCGTTGTTATTTGTTACTCCGCGCAACCCTTGATAGTGACCCCAGCTTTTCGTTTCAGGATTCTCAACCACTTCCCTGCGAGTAACCCCAGTTTCCCAACCCTTCGCTCGTCCGTTCCCCCTGTGGCTACGCCGCCCGTGGTACTCAAACATTGTTAAATTATTCATAATATTAACAATTGATTTAATAAGTGAGAATAGCAACCCTAGATCATTCCTGTTACTTTATTTCCTTTCTTCAGGAGGGTGGCCAGCCCTGTCCATTGTTCCTCGTCCTGACTCCTGGTGGTCCTGGGGGTTTTGGCATGCTGTGGCTGTGTGATTTCTCCCACAGGTGCTGCATACGTGCGTGTGGCAGCAATGTGGAAATTGACACCTGTTCTTGTTCGAGGACCTGCACACCTCTCCTGAAGGTGGAAACTGCCTCCACCCCAGTCTGCTGTGACTTGCCACTGGGAGCACGCTTGCAGGTCTATCATCTATTTCGTGGAGTGAGCACTCTCTGGTTGTGTGTGCGTGCGACATACAGAATTCACACCCCAAGCCTGACGGTGCCTCTCCTGAGTAACAGGAAGCATGTAGAGTGCTATTGACTTCTGACCAGCGGCGGTTCCCTAACGCTGCTGCCTGCCTGCGAAATGTCGCGTTGTACAGTACCCATGTATTTCCTCGAAAACGCTTTGCCTGTCCCACTATCTCCATCATATAGGCCATCAGCTCTGGGATTGAGTCCAGGTAGCACGGGGCTAGTACTGATATGTAAATCCTGAAACATTGCACCCATATGAGTATATTCGTCACTGTGGGCCTCTTATTGCCTGATTTTCCCACTTCAGTTCCCCCGGACCTCCGGGAGTAGCTCTGTCATGTCAATGAACTCCCATTGACAGATGCGCTGTGCCAGTTTTTGTGATACTGGTGACAGGCCGGCCCCAACATAAACTCCACTGGTTGCCTGCTTCCCTGGGTCCTGAACCCAAATCCTTGTTGTTGGCTCAAGTATTCTGTAGGTCCAGGCAACGGTCTGGTGACCTTCCACCTGCTGTGAGGGTTGAGCTGACGTTTGGCGGTGCTCCTGGATAGGCCAGTGGTATACCCTGCAGATCTCTCGCCGTGGGGCAAACTCCCAGTGGACCTAATAAATAACAAAGAGTGAGAAACGGTTAATGCATGTTTTTTCCAGTTTCCCAACATGCAGGGCCAGCCTTGTGAGTTTGAGTCGACCTCTCTTCTCCCTTATTAAACTTGTTCCCCGAAAGAACAAAAAGGGCTATGCGTGCTCTGGTAGTCTCATTCACGAAGGGTACTTGGAGCTCCGTACTTGACCCTGGATATTCCCTTGACCCAGGATGTTCGTTCGATACCCTTCTTAGCCACCTGCCTAACCTTTACGTATTCGGTCGGGGACACAACTGTGTTTGTCATCCCTGAGCCCCAAGGGGCTACCGGGAGAACCCTTTTTTCGGGTGGGGGCTTCCAGTAGTGTTGGATTTTGCCTTCTCCGTCACTGGGTTGTGCACTTGTGTAGCCTTCTTTAGAGTTCTCTCCAATATCTTCTCGATGGACGCCTCCAGTTCATCAACCCGAACCATCTTGGGTAGTTGTTCAATATCATCTCCTTTATCAACCACTGGGTCTGTTCTAGTGTCCCCCTTGTCTGGGAGTTTTGGTGATGCTATTAAGTCTCGTCTCAAAAACAGAACAGATCACAACGCTGCCTCGTGTATGTTCACTTTTTGTGCATGTGTGCTTCTAGCTATTTCGTACCACACACAGTTCGTTCTGATTAAGCGCCTCTTCCTGAGTTCCACAATGTTGGGACTACGATTGACCAGTTAACCTGGGTTAAACTTCGTCTAACCCTCATGTTTTATTTGATGTAGGGCTTCAGTGGGATATTATTATTATTATTATTATTATTAGCACTTTACAGTGACCAGCACTGAAGGTCTGACTGCAACATGTGCATATAAATACTTTTAAGCAATGAAAGCAAATGAATTATATAGCATTCTTCAAGAAGTGTAATAATTGAATATTAATTGAAATGATGTTGTCATTTGCATAGCAGATTGTTGCAACTGCCACTATATGGAACGCAATGACCGTTAGAGTGAAGTATGTATTCATAGTCTTGGTTGGCAGCTGTTATGCTTATTGCACAGTTAATGCAGGTCACAACACATACATTTGTATGGTGGGACTTGTGGTCATTTAATTCTGGTGACTAGGTACCACTGTACTGTGCTTCAGTGTGTAACAAATTTAATAGCTGTTTTAGGTTGAGGGTTACTAAATTACACATTTCTCTCTCAGTAGTTTATATGTTTAAAATCATTTACGTAGGTATTACAGCTGTTTGTACCAAGGTACAGTTGTGTCAGGGGCAGTTACATAGGCACATAAAATTTGTTTGTTTTTGTGAATCTTTATAACTTGCCTAAGTTCACTATTACGTATGTATTTTTAACTCGACCATAACTTATAGCTACGTAGCTACGAGCCAAAGTTTATAAGCACTAGCTGTATGGTGTAATGCCTTTAAATACTGTAGCTATTGACTTTCAATTAAGCATTTATTTAACTCTTTAAGGACTGCTGCCGTAATATTACGTCCAAAGTAAGTATTGCTCGAAAGCCAAGCACCGTAATATTACGTCCAAGATTGTTGGCAGTAAACAAAGAGCTATAACTCTGCAACATATGAAGCTATTAAATCGAAACAGGGGCCATTGTATTCACCATTCATAGGCGATTCTTTTGATATATAAGGCCAACTTATCACGCAAAACTAAGCCTGTATAAAATTCCTAACAAAGTACAAACATTTAATATTTACACAACAATAAAACTAACCTTGTAGAAATCGCTCCATAACTTTGGCTGTGTTCATCGTATTAACTTCAAATAAAGCTCAGAGTGCTCACTATTTAGAGGCTAATAATTTGATATACAAGATCACGTGATGCAGTTTTAAAAAACTAAAATGGCGGACTGTTTTTATTGATTGTGTCACAAAGAAATTGATCGCGTTCAGGTGTTTGAAACTCACCTTAGTGCTTCTAAGACAATGGTTCTACACTTTGGTAAGTTAGATAATGTTGTTTATTATTGTCAGGCGAGTCTTTTAGTATATTTTGTTATACAATTGAGCACTTGTAGGGGCTTTGTCAACGCTATAAACTTATTATATTTATTTAAAACACTAAATGCGCAATAATCATAAAACGTGTGGGCTTTCAAGGTAGACTATGCACACAACTCTTGGTCCTTAAAGGGTTAAAAGATGTGGTTGGCAATTTTTTCCACTGTAGGTAAAATTGCTGCATTGTTGTACTCTAATAGAGCAGTCACATAAAGTGAAGTAATTCAGTCTAAATCATACAAAAATATTTACATAAATGCTTTATCACAAACTTTTTTTACCAAATTATAATTTTTATATTATTATGCTATGGCTGTGCAATTTCACTTATTAATTAGCTTTGTAATTAAAGTTACAGAATGCAGATATTCTATGCTGGTACTGGGTTAAATGATAGGATGTAGTTGGTTCCCACATGCCTGCAGGTACAGTTTAAAGATACACTGATAGTTGAACATTTTGAAGCACAAATGCCACTTGTTAATTCTTATGGCATTTCTTTATTATAGTTATTGGATACTATTGGTCAGTTACAACAAGTAAGATTTCTACAGAAATCAAAGCCTATGTTTACATTGGAAGCTGAGCCTGCTGTTGTGATATCTACTACCTTCAGCAATCATCAGCTGCACACTGCTACCCCTTCTGAGAGTAATCTTTCAGTTCATATGCCTCTTCACCTTTCTGATAGTGGAAATTTGTCACCTGCAAAGTTACAATTACAAGAGAGCACAGAGTTAGCCACTGGTTCAGCACCTGACAAGCAAAACAGCAGGTAAACAAAAATTAATGATGGGTGGTGTCATTTGTTAAGCTAATGTAAACAATTTTATAATGTGATTGATTTTTGATTGATTTTTGATTGATTTGTGATAGATATATGAACTTTCAAGAGGATTCACAAGTTTTACAAAGTGCAACACATAAATTTGCTACAAACAAAACTACAATGCAGTGCACAACGAATAAGTACAGCATAATGAAGACATTGAGATAATTTAATAGCTTTGTGTGGGTGTAAATTTACACTTTTAAAGTAACTAGTATAATACATACATCTCTGGTAGCTAGTAACTTGTAACTAGGAATAACTGTCCAAAAGTTGTAACTAGTTACAATAGTTACAATAGTATGCTATCTCCAAAATAAGTAATATACTGTACTCCATGATTGTGTATTTTTGTTGAAATGGCTACTTTGCTTGTTATATAATTTTTTGGAGAAGTGCATATATGTATAGTTCTATTTTTCCTTTTGTAAGGCTGAATACTCATACAAACATGTTTAAAAGTTAACAAAACAAGCTTATGTGAGTAACTAGTACCTTATCTTCTAGTTACTTTTGCAAAAGTAATTGTAAAGGTAACTAAGTTACATGGGATAATAATGCATACTAGTTACTTAAAAAAAAGTAATTATATCCCAACTCTGGACGTTAACAAGCCATGCTTGTGCATCCTACCTACATACCTCAGCTAGGTATTAACTCAAATCATTTGATCCAGCCCAGAGGGAGATGGAATCGGTTTAAGGGCCGTTAAAATTAATTGCGGCAAATGATAGTTTTCGGGATAAACTAAATTGTGTGTGTGGATGATGTAACCAAGTGTGGTATCTATATTTAACCACAGTATATTATGTTCATAACTACCAGAGCAACGATGTTGTTATGCACCACTGCGTACTTGACTTAATTGTGATCACATAGCTGAAAAAATCAGAAGCCATACTATTGCTGACCACACATGCTATACATATATGTTAAAACATAGCCACGAGCGCTATATGAAAAATAAAGCACTAGACGCACGGCCGAAGTGCTTTATTTTTCATATAGCACGAGCAAGGCTATGCTTTAAATGATTTATAGAACTTTCTAGTTGTGTAGCTTCACCATACACTAGGACTCGTAATTAACACGTGTTGCTCGAACTATTAGCAGCCTGAATGCACACAAAATAGTCAAAGTAACTCATGCGTATTTCACCATAGTTTGGCATGATAGACGCTCATCGCGTATTTGGGTCGAAAACCCACAATCAATTCTATTGTGACACATGGTGAAGTATTTCTGTGATATCTCCAGGACTTGTCTGTTTTCAAACACACCTTATGTAGCTAAAGTCTTTGAGCAGGCTGTAGGACCAGGTGTCCTACAGACTAAGCCTGGGCGGTATACCGGTATCTAGTTGTATTACGGTATTAATATATAAATAGTTGTGATAATAAATCAATTTACCGGAATGCTGTATTTTAGAATACGGAAAGTTAATTAGCATAAATGGACGTTTCCGATTAAAATGGCCAATTCTTCTAGTGATATCGTTCCTTCAACAAAGAAGAGAATATCAGTTGTTTGGGATTATTTCGGTGTCCGAAGTGACAATGAAGAAGAAATTGTTTGCCGAAAATGTCATCGCGCCGTAGTTGCCAAGAACAGTAACACTTCGAACTTAATAACACATCTGAGAGTGAACCATCCTGCTCTGTATGATGAATGTCGACAAGCAATGGAACAGAAATCGAAGGACAACGAATCTCAGAAGCCAAAGAGTCGTTCTTCAGCTCCCGTTTCTCCGTCACAGCCAACAATGCTTGTTGCGTTGGCGAGATCCCAGCCATATGAGAGAAAAGGAAAGCGATGGGTCGAATTGACAAATGCAGTTACATACTGCTTAGCGAAAGACTCCTTACCTATACAAACAGTTGAGCGTCCTGGGTTTACAGCCTTATTGAAGGCATTTGACTCGCGTTACCAAATTCCCAGTCGTAAGTATTTTTCACAAACAGCACTGCCGTCATTGTACTCAAAACAAAAGAAAAAGTCGCTGGAGAGTTAAAGCAAGTGAAATTCTTTTCAGCCACTACAGACATCTGGTCCAGTATCGGATTAAAACCTTACATGAGTTACACACTTCATTATATAGACAGCCATTGGACTTTGCAAACTCGGTGCTTGCAAACTCATTTTTTTCCTGAATCACACACTGGAGAAATCATTGCTGAAGCAATGAAGAGTGCTTTGGAGGCTTGGGATTTGAAGGCTGACAATCCGGTTTGTTTGACCACAGATAATGGGTCAAACATTGTGAAAGCTGCAAATGACCTTGAGTGGCTTAGATTATCATGCTTTGGGCACAATTTACACTTAGCTGTTTCGAAGGCACTTAATGGTGACCAACGATGTGTTAGAGTTCTTGGAATTTGCCATAAGATTATAAGTGCTTTCAGTCAAAGTTGGAAAAGGAAGCAAGAGCTCACAAAGGCACAGCTTAACCTAGGTATTGACCAAAAATCTCTAGTCGCTGATTGCCCTACAAGATGGGGATCAATGGGTAAAATGGTTAGCCGAATCCTTCAGCAAAAAGAAGCCATTAGGCTAGCTTTTGCTGCCGATAGGTCAACTTCACCCAACCTGGCGATGTCTTGGAGTCCATTGACAAAGCTCTGTCCCCACTTCATGAGTTGACTGACGCATTGTCTGGTGAAAAGTACGTCACCGTTTCAACTGTGATTCCAATAATCGAGCTTTTAAAATCCAAAATTTTAAAGGTGGATCCTGCTGACTCTCAATTAACTCGGTCCTTAAAGAATCTCATCAAAGATGATCTCAGTCGACGTTACGTGGATGACAAAGTCACAGCCTTTTAGATATCACATCAGTACTTGATCCGAGGTTTAAAGTCAAGTATGTGAGAAAAGTAGATGATGTTTTAGCTAGAGTAAAAGAGGAAGGTGCTAATATAGTACGCCATTGTCAAGAGCAGCAGCATCAGTCTACTCAGACATCATCTCCTGCTGTCAGTGTCACTGAGCAGTCAGAGCCTCCACGAAAGAAGAAAAATTTAGGAACTTTGTTCAAGATTTATGAAGATGAAGAGGAGAGATCTCGTTTTATTTCACCAGAACAGATCTTTGACACTGAACTTGAAAGGTACTTGTCACTACCTAAGTTGGACTCAGAAGAGGAGATTCTACCCTGGTGGAAAACATATAGCAGCCAATACCCACATATTTCACAACTAGCACAAAAATACTTGTGTGTGTGTGCTACGAGTTCTGCATCTGAGCGATTATTCAGCACTTCAGGAAATATAGTCACCCCCAGCAGATCTTCCCTAAAACCAGACAAAGTAAACATGTTAACTTTTTAAGCAAAAATTTGTAATATTTTATATTAGTACAACTAGACTTACACTTTATATACTATGTTGTTATATTAACCTGTCAAAATATTCAATAACTATATAGTTATATCGCAATATTTTAATAATAAATACCGAGGTATTGTAAAAGTCAATACCGCCCAGGCCTACTACAGACCTTCAGCACTTGTGCTGTAAAACATTAATAAATGAAAATAAAATTAACAATCGTAACAGCAATGTTACCTTCTCCCACCCATCATTGAAGCATTTAGGTATAATGCCTATAAATCAATCCAGTGGTAGAACTCGTATCGGCTGGGGTGATTGATCACTCAGTGTGGTGAGGCTATCAGCCTTCACCGGCTAGGGTGATTAGTCGTACTGGCGTGAGCCCCGCAGGCCATTAGCCTGCACTAAGGCATGTGGGCAACTGTGCTTTATTGCCCACAAAGAGATAGCATAGTGGCGTAGCCCTCAAAATTGGTAACATTATGCACTTTTCCATAAAACCATGAAACCTTCCACATAAATAGTACTCCTCATGACATGTAATTTTAGATATAGTGCCATCACTGAGTTGACCTTTGGTGACCTTTTTGGCCATTTTTGTACAGAAAATAGATCATTTTTGTCTTTTACTCCCTGAGGCGGTAATTAACTTGTTAAAACATAGTACCAAACAAAAGATATTGCTGATAGAAACAACTTGGTTTTTATTTGAAGTCAATAGGTGATTTCATTACAAAGTTATGATCATTTTTACTAGCTGCAAAATTTGATAAATTTACCTGCCCTCAAGGTGTGAATTACCTGTGGGCAGATAATTATACATAAATTTATCAAATTTTGCAGCTAATAAAAATACTCATAACTTAAGAATGAAATCTCCTATTGACTTCAAATAAAAACCAAGTTGTTTCTATTAGCAAGATCTTTTGTTTGGTGTCACGTTTTAACAAGTTAATTACTGCCTCGGGGAGTTAAAGACAAAAATGATCAATTTTCTGTACAAAAATGGCAGTAAAGGTCACCAAAGGTCAAATCAGTGATGGCACTGTATCTAAAAATACATGTATTGAGGAGTACTATTTGTGTGGAAAGTTTCATGGTTTTTTGAAAAAGTGCACGATTTTTTGGTTGTGCTGCTACACTAAGTGCTTTATTGCACCACAAAGAGTGCTTCATTGAACGAATAAAGCACTCTTTGCGGTGTAATAAAGCACTCTTTGTGGTCGATGAAGCAGTTGGCCGGCTGAGAGTGTACTTTATGAAATTTAAAGTACACTTTTCCCTTTGATCTCACCCACGCAAAGTTCTATAAACTGTGCCTATAGTTGGATATGTCAAAGCTGTATAGTACAAAGTACATTCAATAGTAATGAAACATTACACTGGTGTTTGCTAACTCTGATAATATTAGCGGACTACTTAACAGCTATATTATACATGATCACTAACTTGATATACATGCTTAGTACTGTGTAATATTAGCAACTCTTATTATCATGTTAGCTATCCATAAATGGATTTATAAAAAGTAACCAAACTAGTGTAAAAATAATTTTAAAAATAAACATGGGAATAGAGATCGCTGAAAAAGTAAAGAAACAAGAGTCAAACAAGCCAGTATGGTAAACACACAGAGATCTCTACTGTTTTCTCCTTAGTTTCTACCATATTCATTGAGTCCAAATAGAGATCTCTGTGTGTGTTTAACATACTGGATTGTTTGACTCTTGTTTCTTTATTTTTTTCAGCAATTTCTATTCCCATGTTTAATTTTAAAAATTATTTTTACACTAGTGTTTAACTGCAGTATATACCAGAGCAACAATGTTGTTGTATACCACTGCATACTTGACTTATTGTGATCATATCACTGCACAAGTGTGCATGCGTATATGATAAATCAGAAGCCACACTATTGCTGACCACAGCATGCATGCTATACATTGCCTATAGTTGGATATGTCAAAGCTGTATAGTACAAAGTACATTCAATAGTAAGAAACAATACACTGGTGTTTGCTAACTCAGATAATATTAGCTGACTACTTATACAGCTGCTGTAAATGATGACTAACTTGATATACATGTTTGGTACTGTGTAATATTAGCACCTCTTATTATCATGTTAGCTATCCATAAATGAATTTATAAAAAGTAAACAAACTAGTTTTGAATAATTTAAGAAATTAAAACATGGGAATGGAGATTGCTGAAAAAAGTAAAGAAACAAGAGTCAAACAAGCCAGCATGTTAAACACACAGAGATATCTATTTGGACTCAAAAAAACATTTATACATAAGCATTCTCAGTACTTATCTACCCCTGATTTCTGGAGAAACTACTGTTTTCTCCTTAGTTTCTACCACAATAACCATATCCATCGAGTCCAAATAGAGAACACTGCGTGTTTAACATGCTGGCTTGTTTGACTCTTGTTTCTTTACTTTTTTCAGTGATCTCTATTCTCATGTTTTATTTTTTTAAATTATTTTACACCTGTATATATGTATGCGTATGTATGTATATATGTATGTATGTATGAATGTATGTGTGTATGTATGTATGTATGTATGTATGTATGTATGTATGTATGTATGTATGTATGTATGTATGTATGTATGTATGTATGTATGTATGTATGTATGTATGTATGTATGTATGTATGTATGTATGTATGTATGTATGTATGTATGTATGTATGTATGTATGTATGTATGTATGTATGTATGTATGTATGTATGTATGTATGTACGTATGTATGCATGTATGCATGTATGCATGTATGTATGTATGTAAGTATGTATATGTGTATGTGTTTTATATGCAACTTTTCTGTTGCAGTAATTCTTCATCTACTAAAGATAACTCTATGCTTTCTGAATCACATGCCATTAAAGAACACAAACATAGAAGAAGAAAACGATTGTCATCAGAAAGGCCATCACAAGTATGTAATTCTTACCATGAGTGGTGCTGATCCCATAATGTGAAGCCTTAGGATGCCACAACATAGAAATTTTTATGTCATATGTCACAGACATTTGTATAATAAATATATCATATGTCACGACATAACTTGCTCTAGAAAAAGCCTAACAAAATGTGTTTCTTTTTGGTGAATTTTCATGAAACATCAATACTTTAAGAGCATAATACATGTTGTTTTCCCAATAGTCAATTAAACTAGCCAAATTTGTGCACTCTTTCTATATATGGGCCATGACATACTATGTCATTGGATTTTATGTCACAATATTCTGAATGTCACGACAAATGCAGCATCCCTTCTTATAACATTAATTAGACAGCAAATTTGTGGTCATGCCTAAACAAACATGGAAAACTGTAGACCTCTATGCTCTACCAGGCCACCAGGCTATTGTTATCTAATCAAAAACAGCCAAGCTGTAAAAAAAAGTGCGGCCCCCAAAAAGGCCATGGTGAAAAAAGATGTGAAATCCAAGGTGGCGGCCAAGAAATGGCTGTGATGGTAGGTTAATGGTTAAATTTTAATAACGACAATTCAAGTGATTTTGGTGCCAAGACCAAGTGGCACAAAATTCACCTGAATTGTCGTTATTAAAATGTAACCATTAACCTACCATCACAGCCATTTCTTGGCCGCCACCTTGGATTTCACATCTTTTTTCACCATGGCCTTTTTGGGGGCCGCACCTTTTTTTACAGCTTGGCTGTTTTTGATTAGATATCACTTCTTTTTGTATTTGTATACTGCAAAGCCGGCCTATGGCTGGCTTTGGGGCTTTTTTAACCCATGTGTTTTTTTTTCTTTACCACAGGAAGAAGAAAAGAACTTAAAGAAGATTTGTAATACTTCAATTATTTTTGATTTTATTAGTAATTATACAAATTATATACATATATTTATTACATGCCCATTATTCCCCACAGGATATTTTTTTGCAGCTGATCTCTCTACTGGGTGACTTGAAATGTAGCTGAACTATATACAGGATGGTTTCTTTGTAGCTGAACTCTCTACAAGGTGACCTCTTCTAGCTGGCCTATCTACAGGGTGATTTGTTTGCAGCTAAACTCTCTACATGGTGGTTTCTTTGTAGCTGAACTCTCTACATGATGGTTTCTTTGTAGCTGAACTCTCTATAAGGTGACTTCGTCTAGCTGAACTCTCTACAGGGTGGTTTTTTTTGTAGCTGAACTCTCTACAGGGTGATTTGTTTGCAGCTGAACTCTCTACATGATAGTTTCTTTGTAGCTGAACTCTCTACAAAGTGACTTCGTCCAGCTGATCTCTCTACGGGGTGATTTGTTTCTAGCTGAACTCTCTACAGGTGATTTATTTGCAGCTAAACTCTCTACATGGTGGTTTCTTTGTAGCTGAACTCCCTACATGATGGTTTCTTTGTAGCTGAACTCTCTACAAGGTAACTTCTTCTCTACAGGGTGATTTGTTGTAGTTGAATTCTCTACAAGGTGGTTTGTTTGAGACTGAACTCTCTACATGGCGGTTTCTTTGTAGCTGAACTCTCTACAGAGTGATTTGTTTGCAGCTGAACTCTCTACATGGTGGTTTCTTTGTTGCTGAACTCTCTACAGGGTGTTTTGCTTGTAACTGAACTCTCTGCAGGGTGATTTGTTTGTAGCTGAACTCTCTATAAGGTGATTTGTTTGCAGCTGAACTCTCTACATGGTGGTTTCTTTGTTGCTGAACTCTCTACAGGGTGTTTTGCTTGTAACTGAACTCTCTGCAGGGTGATTTGTTTGTAGCTGAACTCTCTATAAGGTGATTTGTTTGCAGCTGAACTCTCTACATGGTGGTTTCTTTGTTGCTGAACTCTCTACAGGGTGTTTTGCTTGTAACTGAACTCTCTGCAGGGTGATTTGTTTCTAGCTTATCTCTCTACAGGTTGATTTGTGTGTAACTGGTCTCTCTACAAGCTGATTTGTTTGTAGCTGATCTCTCTGCAGGTTGATTTGTTTGTAGCTGATCTCTCTACAAGTTGATTTGTTTGTTGCTGATCACTCTAAAAGTTGATTTGTTTGTAGCTGAACTCTCTGCAAAGTGTTTATTTGTAGCTGACCTCTCTTCAGGGTGATTTGTTTCTAGCTGATTGCTCTACAGGTTGATTTGTTTGTAGATGAACTCTCTATAGGGTAATTTGCTTGTAGCTGAACTCCTTACATTGTGTCTAGTTTGTAGCTGATCTCTCTACAGGGTGATTTGTTTGTAGCTGATCTCTATACAAGTTGATTTGTGTGTAGCTGATCTCTCTGCAGGGTAATTTGTTTGTAGCTGATCTCTATACAAGTTGATTTGTGTGTAGCTGATCTCTCTGCAGGGTAATTTGTTTGTAGCCGATCTCTCTACAAGGTAATTTGTTTGTAGCTGAACTATCTATAAGGTGATTTGTTTGTAGCTGATCTCTCTGCAGATTGATTTGTTTTAGCTGAACTCTCTACAGGGTGATTTGTTTCTAGCTTATCTCTCTACAGGTTGATTTGTTTCTAGATGATCTCTCTACAGGTTGATTTGTTTGTTGCTGATCGCTATAAAGGTTGATTTGTTTGTAGCTGAACTCTCTGCAAAGTGTTTTGTTTGTAGTTGATCTCTCTGCAAGATGATTTTTTGTAGCTGACCTCTCTTCAGGGTGATTAGTTTCTAGCTGATATCTCTACAGGGTGATTTTTTGTAGCTGACCTCTCTTCAGGGTGATTTGTTTCTAGCTGATCGCTCTAAAGGTTGATTTGTTTGTAGCTGAACTCTCTGCAAAGTGTTTTGTTTGTAGTTGATCTCTCTACAAGATGATTTTTTGTAGCTGACCTCTCTTCAGGGTGATTAGTTTCTAGCTGATATCTCTATAGGGTGATTTGTTTGTAGCTGATCTCTCTACAAGTTGATTTGTGTGTAACTGATCTCTCTGCAGGTTGATTTGTTTTAGTTGAACTCTCTACAGGGTGACTGCTTGTAGCTGAACTCCTTACATTGTGTCTAGTTTCTAGCTGATGTCTCTACAGGGTGATTTTTTTTATAGCTGATCTCTCTACAAGTTGATTTGTTTGTAGCTGATCTCTCTGCAGGTTGATTTGTTTGTCAGGGTAATTTGTTTGTAGCTGAACTCTCTATAAAGTGATTTGTTTTAGCTGAACTCTCTACAGGGTGATTGCTTGTAGCTGAACTCCTTACATTGTGTCTAGTTTCTAGTTGATGTCTCTACAGGGTGATTTTTTGTAGCTGAACTCTCTACAGGGTGATTTGTTTCTAGCTTATCTCTCTACAGGTAGATTTGTGTTGATTTGTTCATTGCTGATCGCTCTAAAGGTTGATTTGTTGTAGCTGAACACTCTGCAAAGTGTTTTATTTGTAGCTGATCTCTCTACAGGGTAATTTGTTTGTAGCTGAACTCTCTCCACAGCGACATTTGTTTGTAGCTGAACTCTCTCCACAGTGACTTGTGTGTAGCTGAATTCTGTGTAGCTGAATTCTCTAGACAGTGACTTAATTGTAGCTGAATTCTCTACAGGGTGCATGACTTGTTTATAGCTGAACTTTCTTCAGTGTGACTTGTAATGTTCTGAATCTCTATAGTGATATATTTGCTTAACTCTCCACATGGTGACTTGCTTCTTGCCGAACTGTCTATAAGCTTAACTGTTTGCAGCTGAACTCCCTACAGAATAACTTGTGATGTAATAAAATTCTATAATGGAGTAAATAAATTAGCCAAATGCTCTATTAGGGTGACTGTTCTATTAGAGTATCTCGATCTCGCATTTGCTACACGGAGTTGGCTTTAGGATCATAACTCAGTGGTTTGTAATCCGATTCTTCTGTACTACTGCAAGGACTTTCTATGAAGATTATTCCAGCTATACACCGATTTTCAGCTCATTGCTCTAAGCGGTTTGCCTAGTAGGCGTGAAAACTAATACTTTTTTATTCGTACAAATCGATCGCGTAATTGTGACACAGGTTGGGTTTTGTGTCATATCTCCATGGTATTTATCTCGATTCCTTTCAAACCACCAAAAGGCACTCCTACGATGGTTACTCCATCTACATAGCAATTTTCAACTCATTCCATGAAGCGGTTTACCCTGTAGGCGTGACAACAAACCGATCTTGTTTTACGCGAATAATCGCTCATAACTCCTGAACCATTCATCGGATTTGTACCAAATTTGATGCTAGGATTCGCCTTTGGACTCCCTTTCTGTGTGCCAAATTTCATGGCGATCAGAGTACGCGTTTGCTTGTTATAGCAAAGACGAAGAAGAAGAAGAAAAAACAAAGAAAAAAAAATGAAACTTTGGCAGCTCGTATCTAGGAAATGGCTGGAGCGATTTCCTTCAAATTTGGAATGTAGACTCCCTTGGCTGGCGGGCAACTGTGTAGCAAATTTGGTTCCAATCAGATAAGTGATCACCGAGATACAAAGGTGTGAAAATGACGTTTTCGTTCTTCCTGTCAATATACTCACGGGTGTGGCGCGCCGGCTTCTTGGGCCGCACGACACACTACCGTGTGTCTTGATGTACATGTATTATTCACATGTTAAAGATGCCAGCTTGTCAAAGTTCTTCTTTCGGAATGTGTTGGACAACTATGTATGTAAGAAATATCACTATACAGTGGAACCTGTGTTACGGTCACCTGGATTAAGCGGTCACCTTTGCATAATGGCAATGGTCACGAGGTCCCAAATATTTTCCCATACAAATGTATGCATTGTGGTCTGCATTAAGCGGTCACCTGTCTAATGCATATAATGGCCGACCAAGAATTCACCTATGAATCACTGTATATATAACTTTCTCCTTCATATAGCGGTTGCTACCTTTTATGGTGGCTTGTTAAGCAAATTGCCTGGCACCACGTACCATGGCACCATTTCAATTAATGCGCAATTATCACACTTCCTGCCTTTCAATGAGTAGTATATAATCTATCAGGATTCATTGCTTAAACGTATTCAATAGCTATAACCAACATTCATACAAGCTCACCTTGCCCTTTCTGTATTAAAATTATGATTAAAGTACCTGGTAAAGGCAGAGCCTGTATACCAGAAGGCCTTATAAAGGCCTAAGATGTTTATTAACTGCACTAAGTATGTTTGAAAAGTAGGAGAAAGAAGAAAAAATCCATGACTGGACCTGGGCAGCCTCGAACCTGCAGCCATCCGATTAACGCTCGAACGCTTACAGAGTCTGCCAGGCGGTCAGGATATTTTCTTCTTACTAAAATATTACTGCATTGCGGTTGGCGTGAGCCTCTTAATATTAATTACTCATTTATAACGGTCATAGCCACTAAAATGCTGCTGACCACCTTATGCAGGTTTTCTCTATAACAGCCACCTGTATATAAAGGCCAGATATATCTGGTCCCAAGGTGACCATTATAGACAGGTTCCACTGTAGTTACATATAGTGTAACTAGTAGTCCCTGTACTGGTCCATCTTAGGAGAGGAATTACCTAGAGCAGTGCAAGATGGACAAATTTTTACATATGCATACTGTAGCTTAACAAAGGACAATGCACAAATTCTGGCTTACTTTATGTGCTTGCTGCTTTACAGAGCAAGCCTTGGCCATCCACATAGACTTACATCAAAATGTCCTTCATGGGCTATGTTGGTCTATGTTTTACTACCTTGAATTCTGTTATTGTTAAAAATACATTGTAGAATTGCTCTACAAGGTGAGAAATAGTTGGAGCTGAAATGGCTTAGGTCTGGATTGTTCATTGCCCAAGTTATCGATAAAATTAGTTTTGAGTTAATATATAGTCATATGAGTGCAGGCTATCACCAATGCCCTTTAGACATAAAATAATTAGTCAAGTTTCAGGAAGCTCATTAAGTACATGGGCTGTGAGAAATTGTACAGCTTCATATAATTGGCTCAGTACCACCTTAAATAGTCATTGTATGTCAATGTCTTGCAGCAGGGCATCTCTAGTGATAGCAGAAATCTGGCTCACAGGAGGTATGCAAATTTGTATGCATGTATGTGTGCACATACTATGTATGTATGTATGTATGTATGTATGTATGTATGTATGTATGTATGCATGCATGCATGTATGTATGTATGTATGTATGTATGTATGTATGTATGTATGTATGTATGTATGTATGTATGTATGTATGTATGTATGTATGTATGTATGTATGTATGTATGTATGTATGTATGTATGTATGTATGTATGCATGCATGCATGCATGTATTTATGTATGTATGTATGTATGTATGTATGTATGTATGTATGTATGTATGTATGTATGTATGTATGCATGGATGTATGTATGTATGTATGTATGTATGTATGTATGTATGTATGTATGTATGTATGTATGTATGTATGTATGTATGTATGTATGTATGTATGTATGTATGTATGTATGTATGTATGTATGTATGTATGTATGTATGTATGTATGTATGTATGTATGTATGTATGTATGTATGTATGTATGTATGTATGTATGTATGTATGTATGAATGCATGCATGCATGCATGCATGTATGTATGTATGTACGTATGTATGTCTGTATGTATGTATGTATGTACGTATGTGTGTATGTAGGTACGTATGTGTGTAGGTACGTATGTGTGTATGTACGTATGTGTGTATGTACGTATGTGTGTATGTACGTACGTATGTGTGTACGTACGTATGTGTGTATGTACGTATGTGTGTATGTAGGTACGTATGTGTGTATGTAGGTACGTATGTGTGTATGTACGTATGTGTGTATGTACGTATGTGTACGTATGTGTGTATGTACGTATGTGTGTATGTACGTGTGTGTGTGTGTGTGTATGTCTGTATGTATGTAGGTACGTAGGTGTGTATGTTTGTATGTATGTATGTTTGTATGTATGTAATAGTTGTAACATGGGCATGAGGGCTTTGCCTGATAATGTATGCCCTCTGCCTTTGGGTCTGCGGCCCTCGGGGGGAGTCAGGCATACATATCAGGCAAAGCCCTCATTCCCCGTGTTACAGTTAATATGTAACACTTCTCAGGCTGATAGTCTGTACAGGGTGATGAATCACCCAAGCCAATATGAGTGCAGCCACTGGATGTATTATATATGCGTACCTAAAAAATTCAATTATGGGTCAGCAGCTGTTACGTTCTGGTTATGTTCGGTTACGATGAATGGACATATCCTAGAGATATCACGGAGAATTTTGCAGAGAATTTTGGTTACATGAGTTTAATGTTTTATTCAGTGCTATTGAATCATTTATGGAAAAATTATGAAGTTCACTAAGGGCCTAGATAGGTAAGCTTGCTTGTAGAGTGGTTACTCCATGCAGAGTGGTTACTCCATGCAGAGTGGTAGCTTAATGATGGGGGTGTGTCCATATTCGAAAACATGTGGAAACAATAGGTGAATAAGCTATAGCACTAGTTCTCACCTTAGCCCAACATTTTTTAACTTGTAGGATAGCAAGAATAACAAAACGCTCTCCGTCTGAGTGGTTTTCATGGCAAAGTCCAAGTTGTGCATCATAATCATGTGAGTATTAATCGATCCCCACAATCGATTTCAGCCTCAACACCTATATAATCACTGCCCAGTTGTAGCCTGGCTATATTTTGTATGTAGCCGGTTAGCTGGGCTACATACAAAATGTAGCCCAGGTGGCTCCTTTGATCTGAGGTGTGAAAGTGTTACATCTATGTATGTATGTATGTATGCATGCATGCGTGCATACATGTATGTATGTGTGTAGTTAAGTATGTACTTATGTATGTAGAAAAGAGAATGCCACAAAAAGACTTCAAGATGCCTTCAGTTTGATGAATGATATCTTAGCTTCAAAGCCACTTTCTCATAGCAGTTCATCATCTAAGCCTGCAATATCCAATGGTAAGATTGTGCATGTGTTTTGTAATGTGACTGGTTGAGTACAACCTGACATGTTTAATTTAACCAATCATTTTACACTGTAGTCTGTCACATGTGCGTTTGCTGATTGCTATTATAATCATGTTATAAAGTCTATTTTATAACTTCTCAAGTAAATATCAGGTTTACCTGTTAAGTAGTTTTGAAGATGCAATGGTATAGATGCACGTTACATATATTAGTTGTATACCACAGTATGGTGAATTTATTCTTCCATGCATTGAGGTACCATATATGTACGTATATGTAATAGGTATCATATCATGGCTGTTCAGCTCACTTAATTTTCACCTTACATAACTAGTTTAAATTTATTACTGTAGTAAGATTAATTTCATACCATTGCAAATTCCTTAGAACATTCTACATGTATGTGCATCGTACAGTATAATAGCACCATATAGTAGGGTTTTGGACTTTCTTGCCCCAATAGATCACAAAAATACTAGCCTTACTTTTCCCATCACAACATCTTGGCAGTATTGGTTAGGCATAGCTAAGCCCAAAGTGTCTGTCACGAAGAAGAGACAAACAACGAGCAACCAACTACTAACTTTATTTTACTCTCAAGTAATTTTCATATAAAACTAGTGGTACATATAGCAACCATACAATTACGTATTATAATAATGACATCATAATTAACAATAAATTAGTCAGTGTTCTCTTCATGACAGTGTCTTCAGAGTGAACCCAAACCCTTCCACTATAAAATTTTGAAAATAAAATTTTTAAAACTGAATTTTTTACTAACTCGACTGACTGACTGACTGATTGACTGCTTGATGCCTTCAGCAACAACTATGGATAAGACTCTGTTTGGGATGAGTATTTTTGTCACCCAGTCATGCACAACAAGTTTTAAACTCACTAAATTCAACCTTGAGTCCATTACAAATTCTTCAATTTTTTTCTCTACTTTTTCAACAGGCTTTTTATAGAGCTGATCTGTAATCAACAGTGGAACATGATTCTTGTGGGAATTCTGCATTGGTAGCTGTACTTCTAAGATCTGTTGCCTGAGTGCTCAGAGTTAAAAAGTGACAATGTATAGCTGTAGGGCAATCGTGGCATTTTGTAACAGGTGTGCTTCAGTGGATTGTCCATTTTTGGTTTACGTTGTTCCTGCCCTGCTCTAAAACAGTTGTACATTTGGGACCATTCAATTTTAAAGTTGTAACATTCTCCTTGTACTCTTTTCATCCCATGTTACTGTTTTGTATTAATCTGATTCCCAGTGTGAACAGGAAATCATGCTGGCACAATCTGTCAATCCATTCTTCCTATTTGGAATCGGTGTATTCCATCAAAAATCCTGTCACAGAGGTAAGTAAACATGTACATGTTCACTTCCTACAGCATTCATCTGAGTGGGCATATCAATAGGAGCTATGATATGCAAGCTCTGCAGACAGGATTTGGGAAGCTCCAAGAAAAGTATCTGATATTACATGTTTGCTATCACAAATTCCAACTAAAACCACTTTGCTTCCATTTGGCTCCAAATATTGCAGCTCCACTTTGCACTCAGATGTGCTGTAGTTGGCATTAAACAGCAAGCAGCTTTTCTCTCGGTGTGGGATTTCACTACACGACAGTAGGCCCTGGGCTTTTGGTCTCCTTTGATAGGACATTGTGTCCTGCCAAATACAATTATGGTCAGACATTGGCTAATTTGTCCGGAAGTTGTCCGATGTCTGACCAGGAGTACATAACCATACCCATTGTTGAATTATGCTTGTGTGAAGGAGTCATACAGGCAGTTAGTTAGTCAGTAGAAATTCCATTAATGCTATTGGGTTTGATTTTACCTAAGTGATATGTCATGAAGGTTTTGTGAGGCTAGTTTTGGAGTGATATTGTTGGCCAGAAAACCCATGGCCAATCCTTCTAACAATATATAGTACTATTCAAGTACTGCATGTGTTCATCAGTGAACATACAATATTGGAACCCACAATCAATAGTACTATTTTATCAGGTTTTCCAACCACTGTTTATTATTATTATTATAATTACTAGGCCCGGGGCACATACAACCAAGTACAACCACCAATAGGGCAATCTACAAATGGGGCAAGTACAACAGTGCATGACCAACACAGAATGTGTGGATGAAAAAGATGCACATGCAGTAAACTTAAGTGATACATACAATTACAATCGTGTGGGTCTGCTACTATTACGTTGTTATGAATACCTGACCATGGAAGACCACATAATGTATTGTCACCACCCCTCCTGCATGATTCTCACAAGTGCATGTTCGCATATCTACGGTATTTAATCTCATTCCTGCAAGCAATGAAGCTTATACATCCATTAAACAGTCCTAAAATTAAAATGTATAATGAGGATAAATCAGGGTACTGGATTAAGACATGCATGGCTGCTGAAGTTTCCAAAAGCAGACCTCAAGGATAAAAGAAGCAGGGCATTTCACTAGAAACTGTTATCTGAGTTTTTTTTATTTTTAATATGAGCTGGGCCATATGTCCTAAAATGATAACATGATATACTACAGGATGAAATTGAATTTTGGGGAACAAATGGCTGCGTGCAGCTGATCACTGTGAAAGATGGTAGTACCTTCAATAGGATAAAAATTCAATACCAGAAAATAATGGATATGCCAACAGGACAAAGTACAATTCCATTGTGTGGTAGCATTGCAGACTGTAACTGTGTGTAGACACGGTAATATAGTTTACAGTATGTAGGTAAATAAACAGTAGCAAGCACAACCACACAGCAATTATCAGCCTAAGGGCACATTTTGTGTATGTAGTGTTTGTTATCTCAATCACTTTGTATGGAATGTAATTTCGGCAATGTTTATAGTTTTTGTCTCAAAGTAAAATTATGCATGGTGATGACAAAACATTGTAAATTAAAATGAAATGAAATGAAACAAACAAAACGACAATTGTTCTAATCAACAAGAATATGGCTTTCCACTTAATGCAGCTCAGTGGAGACAGCAGGGAGCTCTGTTGACTGTAGCTTTCTGCTCCCATGGATAGCCAGTACAGCAGAACGTAATAGTGAAAACAACAAAGCACAGCGTATCCAGGAAAGTGTCTGGTTGTTAGAGGTATTGTGCTTTTGTGACAAAGTGATCTCACTCCTGGCACTGAAAGGCTTCAAGTTGAGAGCTACGTATTTTCACACACACACACACACACACTTATTAGCTGAAAACTGTGCTGGCGTAACATACTGAAGATGCACTTTATACCATAGAACTGTATGCAGCAATGCATTATTGGCACTGAACACTAGACATGGAAATAATTCAGCTAGCAAGCCAGGTAAAGGATGAACAGAAGTATGCAAATACACACAAACTATCATGTTAACATACTCTTAATCATGTCATCACCTGTAATGTGTCCACTGGTACCTGGCATGGCAACTTGGAACTCAATGTGTCACCCAAACATACTTGTAATCTGGTTGTTTATGTGTAAAGTGGCCTCTGGATTTCCTGCAATCACTTCTCCTTTGAGTAATCTGAAATTAAAGCATGGGTGTGGTACTGGGCATTATATAGAATTACATGTACGTTAAAGTCATCAGCACGAACAGGTGCAACGATTATATGGTTGTGCCTTCGTTCACAGGCGAATCGATCCCTGGTTAGTTTATGTTTCTAGGCCTCGTTGTTTTCTCTAACTTTAATTATTATTATTTATTTATTATTTATTTTATTATTTATCTAGGCCCAGGGCAAATACAACCAAGTACAATCACCAACAGAACAACCTACTAATGGGGCATGTACAGACAGTGCATGGCCAACAAATTGTGTGCAGGTAGAAAAGATGCACAGTAAAACAATTATAGAGGAATTGACTGGCACATAAACACAAGGGATGTATTAGTATGCAATTACAATCAGTGATTATCCGACCATGAAGATGTGAGATTGTACTTTAAATTGTGAGAATCATGGTATTGAATCTGACATCTACAAGCAGTAAAGTTTAAACATCCAACGAATGCTTATTACATTGATTTTATGCAATTGTACACAATTTGTGTTACATGATATGTTTAAATGAGGATGGATTAGAGCACTGGATTAAGACATGGCTGGAGTTGCCAAGAGCAGTCCATGGTAAGATTGGGATAAAAACAGAGTAGTTCAATTGTCTTTCATCTACAACTGATATCTGAGTTATGTATATATTTAACATGAGCTGGGCCATTTGTACTATAATGATCACGCGATGCCATGGATATGCTGCATGACCAAATAAAAATTTGGAGAACAAATGTGGCTGAAATGCAATACCAGAATTTCATGGATATGTCCATGTGCACAAGTATGTGGAGCATTGCTGATGGCAGCAGACTTTGCTACATATAATAATAGCAGTTAATAGCAAGCACAACAATTGTCAGCGTAAGGACACATTTAGTGTATGTTGTGTTTGTTATCTCCATCAGTGTTCAGTACATGGGATGCAATTTGGCAGTGAATATCTATGTAGTTTTCTCAGGGCCTATATCAGTGATCAGTCTGGGCACTCCAGACACTAAAAGGTTTCAGGCGGAGAGCTATGCATCATCACACAAGTTGGAAACTGCACCTTCTTTGCACAATGGTCTACCAGATGAGGCTTTCTCCCATCCCATACATGAGTGAGGTACCCTAGTTATGCGAAACTAAAGAAACAAGACTATCAAAGTGTTTTAACCAACACAAACTAACCTCCAGTGATTAGTAGCAACTTCCAATCATGCTGTTTATTAAGCGGGCATAGCAATCACTCGTTTTCCAATCAAAATAGCCACTTTAAAACACAAATGAACTGTAGTTCGCTTGTCTAGTGGGTGTCATGTACTAACTGTTTTGATTGCATTAAATAGAATTGTTGCACGTTTCTATCACCCCCATGAAAACACCCTCCCATTATACAGAGGTGTAGGAAGATATTTCAGGCAGGGGTGCTGAGGTGGAAGGCGGACTGACCTGCAGGGGGTCTGGGGGGCAGCCCCACAGACGCTGACGACATTTTCAGAATTGTATCGCTCAAATCATTGTAAATTACATATTTATGGACAAAACAATGATCACATACAGTACATTCACATGGTACAGTAGCTACCTAAATTACAAATATGGATTAAAACCCTATAACATTGTATTACAATAATTTACATGCAATTGTACTGGTATAGATGTCTCAGTATGTATTATATTGTGTGTATACTCTAGAATGGAAGAACGGCCTTGGCCGAATTATATAAAAATCGTCATTTATAGTAACATAACAGTTATATTTATTGATTTATTTCCTAGTGTTAAATGCAAATGCTTTAACAATTCAATCATCAATTCTGTTCTGAAGCAATAAGTTGTTCAGTTAACATGCACTCCCAGACTACTTAATTAACACTTTGTAGGCTAGAGAAGGGTTGATCTCTCTGTTGTTGTAACTGTAACAGCTACCATCAATAAACAGGGAGGAGGGGTACACCCAACACACGTACTTTATAACTGGAATATGTTAATTGGAATCTTGTACTCCAATCCTATTCATCTCTGTACGTGGGAGAGACACGTGGCATTGTATTTGATTGTGAATCCATCGTTTTCTATACTTCTTCTCAATCACAAATAATTGCGCTAGTGTTAAACAGCTGGCCAATGGTGAGTTGTGGCGAGCTACAACATCGGAATCGTCAAGGTAATTGTCATCGTGACTGTCAGAATCCCTTTTGCCTGATCACGTGATCTATTTAATTACTTTGCGGCGTGCACAGACAAATTTGTGGGGGTGCTCCAGCACCCGTTGCACCCGTGCTTCCTGTGTCACTGTTATACGATTGTCTCTTCATACAACATGGATTCTATTCCCGGTGAGTGCAAAGCCTTAGGCCTTGTAGTTTTCTCAAACATTATTTATTCATTATTCATTATTATTGATGTAGTTTTAATCGCATTTCGTATTACCTTTAGTACTTGGTTGTATAGTTTATTTATTTATTTGTGACGTAATTTTAACTGCATTTCGTATTATTCTTAGTTCTTGGTTGTATAACTAGACATACAACCAAGTACATACACAATCAACTCAATATGTCACAATATATAGTGACATGCAGATATACTGTAACACAATAGTGGCATCCTAACTAGAGGCCACCAGTAGCTAAGTGCCGGTACATCATTGGTGTGGCAGTGGCACAGTGATGTGTACACAGTATAAGCTTACAAAACATACAAGAGAGAACTAGACATTACTGCAGTATTGCATGTAGTAATACATTATTGGCAACATCACCAAAGATGAAAATTATTCAGCTATGCAGTCAACATACAGCACAGTATCAGCATCAACTAGAGGTCACCGGTAACTGAATACGGTTCATCAATGGTGAGGCAATAGCACAGTGATGGATATGCACTATATGCATACACAACTTGCAGGAGATACACAATACTGTAGTAGTTAAGAGTATGCAAGCCAGGTGAACCAAGGCCAGCCAGAGTCTAGTAAGCCAGGTGAAGGCAAAATACACAAGAAAACATTAAAACACATACCACGCTCTTTACAATACTTTTACATATAAAATATAAGTAAATAATACAAACAGACACACAGTTCCTTGTCTTGTGCAGCTGGCATGCCCTTCGTATTGGTGTCAGCCGTGGCCACCTTAATTAACCTGCTGAATCTTCTTTATGCAAATGAATCCACTGGCAGTTGGCATGGCGACTTGAGACTAGTGTGCCAGCTGGCAACACTTTCAAAAACAAATTATCAATAGTTTTTCGTCTGGATTGCTGCACCTGGTCAAGTACTTGGCATCACGTGCTAGTGTTTTGATTGGCATTAAATAGAATCGTCGTACATTTCTACCACCTCCACGAAAACACCCGCTCATTATACGATTGTTTCTTCATTCAACATGGATTCTATTCCCGGTGAGTGTGAAGCCTTAGGCCTTGTAGTTTTCTCAAACATTACTTATTATTTATTTACTTATTTATTTATTTACTTATTTATTTATTTATTTATTTATTCATTATTTTGTTCATTATTTTGTTATTCATTATATATAGAGGTGGGTGATAGTAAAATTTTCACAAGACGATCGATAGTAATGAATATATTACGATGACGATATGTATCATGATAGTATCTAAATGACAGATCAGTAGTTAGCTGCTTGTACAGTTGAGAATTTTTGACCAAACTTGCTAATTTATACATTGTTTACACCAAAACATTGCTCCTTTATTGTGAAAAGACAAGAATATGGTTCATGAATAGAACTACTTAGTAGTCATTTAGAAGTGTTACATCCATCACGATAGTGTAGAGGCTAAATATCACGATACGATTTGAAAATTTATATCACGATACTCGATATTTTTTTACTATTGCCCAGCTCTAATTATATATGACATAATCTCAACTGCCTTTCTTATTATTCTTAGTACTTGGTTGTATAACTAGGACCGGGTCACATACAACCAAGTATATGTACAAACGAGACAAACTAACAACAGGACAAGGCATATACTATGTACGTAACTACATAGATTATATATACTACGTACCTGGGATTGAAAATGGAGACATGTGATCCAATTACTCGTGTACATTTGTTCAAAGCAATCTGCGTTGGAACGCACCCCCAAATTACCACCCATTTTCAAAGTGTTTTTATGGTAGAAGGCGAAGGAGAAGGCTTAATATCCAGGTTGAGATATGCCTAAAGCCACTAATACTAGTAGGTCAGTAGTCACATATGTAGGCGCCTACCGGGGCCAGAGATTCATACTTAGCAAATTTGCTGTTCTGTTGTGTCAAAACCTTTTAGCCGATAAACTCAACAAAGTTTTGGGGGTCTGCATGTAGTGGGACATTTCCAACCCACAAAAAGTGTATACAAGGTTAGGATTTAGTTACTCAAGTGGTACTAGCTAATTATTTCCCTTTCTTAGCTGTTTTGTCCCTATCCCAGGCCTGTAGCCTGTACAAGAATATGGTAGAACTCTTAAGTGCTTCTGGTCACAATCATTTGTAAACCTGACAATTTCAGAAGTTAAAATGATAGGCAATTCTGTATAGAGTTGTACTGTACAGCTCTCAAACTTGAATAATACTTCAGCTAGTCAAAATCATTATCCAAAGAAGACCTACTAATAGCTATACAGTTGTAACATTTGATAGTCACATGGAGCACTGATTGAGACAAGTTTGCTAGTTAAATGTTGTGCATGTTTCTGTGTTGGAACAGAAAGTCAGTTGAGTGTACATAATCAATGTTGTAATTGAGTACGTTATATGGTTCCTACCACCATACTCAATTTCATGGTAGTGGCTGTTTTAGCTATTTACAGCAACTATAGACTCTAGATAAGCGACATAATGTCACAGCCGACTCCATTGCTGGATAAGTACAACCATCCCTCTAGCAATATGTTGCAACATACACTGTTGTGCCGTATCGTCATGTTGTTGATTTATTACTAAGAACAGCCTGAGCTTGGTACAGCATAGAAATTATGCAATTTTTCAACAGTGAACCTTGTCTGCTACAAAAATCCTATCAGTTTCAATGTGAGATGAATCTTTCACAGCAACAAACACTGTTATTGTATTCCTTGACAAGTGGTAGAAAGACACAGCACAGTTGACCTTCAAAAACAATCTACATAAAGATTGAGCTACATTAGCAAATGCGACACTACCATTGTACAATGTACAGTGGAACTTGTCCTGTATAGAAAGGTCACCTATCTAAAATAGCTAATTGGCCAACTTTTAAATTCATTTAGTGAGACAGCCCAATTGTATAAAGCAACATCAAGAAATGTTGGCCTGAAGGTGACCGGCTTAGGACAGGTTCCACGGTACATCAAACATGCATTCATAATGCAATGGTCAAAAGAGAAAGAAATTGTAATAATCATATACTGCACTGTGCCGTGTATGTTAATCACCACTACTCTTGCCACTGGTATGGTATATTCATTTTAAGGTAAGTGAGGGTGGGTAATTCTGGATACTTAGCTTGTCCTCAGCAATGGAAGAATCCCACTATGGTTAATTGTATTACAACAAAAATTTGTACTGCAAATGCACCATTAGATAGGCCTTGCAACCATTATAGCTAAGTTACTGTTAACTTGTCATTAGAACATACTGCAGTTGTTTTAGGACTGGTACCCATACCATTAGTCTTACATGGCCAGACTACTTTTTTTCTCTTTGTCATTGGGTAGGAAGATAAAAGGTCTGGTCTGTTTTGATCCCCCAATTGTCTTGACCATCATGAGGTTACGTCACATGCATGTAGTATTAGTGACCCCATGCGCTTAAATTACATTGTGATAACTAGAAAATTTTATAATCATTGGTAGATTCCAATACAACTTTAGACACCAACTGGATTGTAAATGGTTCAACTATTTCATTACAATGGAAAGATTCACTAGGCTATACCATCAAGGTCATTGTTTCGTTCTCTCAAACTCATCTACCTATTCACACCAGTAAAGTTTCTACTCTAAGGGTTGCTTCCATCTAGAAATGCACTCTAATTTTGTAATTACAGAAAATTTAATTTGTTTTGTAATTTCCCTAGCCATATCACCTGTGCTGTCTGCTCTGTAACAATAATGTATGTACCATTGTGTCTGAGCATGGTCTGGGTAATTAAAAAAAACCGTCCATTCCTGTTGAGTTCACCTGGTCAGCTAACTCCAAATAATGCCTTCATTTAGTAAACCTACGAAATACGAATTAAGTAGCCTTTATATCTCTATTAGCAGGCTATGAACTCACAAGAAAAAGAAAAGAATCAAACCCACGTAACTACTCTCCTGGCTAGGTGCTTCGCTGTCATAAGGGTATGCTCCAACACAGATAGTTTGGACAAAAACCGGCATTTCCAATCCTGGGTATGTAGTATATATAATCTATGGTAGCTAGCACACTGTGGTCAGGAGAATAAGCTACTCCCAGTGGTGCAATATAAACACCAGTCGTATAACAGTATTATGTAATTGCATGGCACCAGCATGGTTTTCTAAGCTGGTAATTAACCGTAGATGTGACTGCTACAACAGAGTTAAAAGTTAGGAACTGACTGCTATATTAGGGTAAGTGACTGCTCTATTAGAGTAAATTCAATCTAAGCATGTCTGCAAAGTGACTGCTCTATTAGAGTATCTCAATTGTACAGTGTTTATAAGAGACTTACTTCCATCCTTCTTATCTTGCAAATGCCATTTCTCAGGCTGATGAAACCCACCATTAGTGGTATTTAATAAGTTGCCTGTAAACTACTAGCTCTGATAAAACATGTGTGACCTGACTACTTATTACTAACTCGTTGTACATCTGCTTTTCAACCTGTCATCTCTCTCTGATCAATGACCAAGCGAACATGTACCCACAATGGAACACAGGTCACATGCTAAGATGTTTTGATCGGCATTAAATAGAATCATTGCACATTTCTATCACCTCTACGAAAACAATCATCCATTATACGATTGTCTCATTGTTCAACATGGATTCTATTCCCGGTGAGTACAAAGCCTTAGGCCTTGTAGTTTTCTCAAACATTATTTATTAATTTATTAATTATTATTATTTATGACATAATTTTAACCGCATTCCTTATTATTCTTAGTACTTGGTTGTATAACTAGGCCAGGGGCACATACAACCAAGTACAATCATCAATGGGACAACCTACTAATGGGGTATGTTCAAACAGTGCATGGCCAACACAGTGTGTGCAGGTAGAAAAGACGCACAGTAATACAATTATAGAGGAAGGTATTAGTATGCAGTATGAATTCTGATTTTCCTACCATGGAGATGTGAGATTGCACTTTATATTGTGAGAATCATGGTATTGAATCTGACATCTATAAGCAGTGAAGCTTAAACATCCAACGAATACTTATTACATTAGTTTTATGCAATTGTACATAATTTGTGGTAATTACATGATATGTTTAAATGAGGATGGATCAGAGCGCTGGATTAAGACATGGCTGGAGTTGCCAAGAGCAGACCATGGTAAGATTGGGATAAAAGCAGGGTATTTTAACTGTCTGTCACCTACAACTGATATCTGAGTTATGTATATATTTAACATGAACTGGGTCATTTGTACTAAAAAAGTTCACATGATGCCATGGATATGCTGCAAGACAAAAAAATGTATTTGGAGAACAAATGTGGCTGAAATGCAATACCAGAATTTCATGGATATGTCAGTGTGCACAAGTATGTGGAGCATTGCTGATGGCAGCAGACTGTAGCTACATATAATAATAGCAGTTACAGGTTTTTGCAATTGAATTCGTTGCCTTTGCAATTGAATTCGTCCCGTTTGCAATTGAATTCGTCGGTATTGCAATTGAATTCGTCCCGTTTGCAATTGAATTCGTCGGTTTTGCAATTGAATTCGTCGGTTTTGCAGTTGAATTAGCCGGTTTTGCAATAGAATTCGTCGCGTTTGCATTACAATTCGTCATAAACAAAACGGCTCCAAGAAACCAACCCGTTCATTAAGAGATGAACTATTTATGCCTTGGAGAATTACACTTGAGACACTAGAAGGTAATTGAAGCTGGTAGTACGCGAAGTTGATAGCTGTCTGACAAGTTAATTAGCTTGCTCGCGAGTGACCACACCCATCGCGAATGGCGTAGTAGAGTTTGGAATGTTGTTGGAGAGGCTGTAGAGGAAGAATTATTGCCTTATAAAGAGTTGTTTACTACTGTTGTACTTGAACAAGTTCTTGTAGCAGCTGCTACATCATGTTTTCATGTTTGCTCCAGCTGCCATTCTTGTTATGGACGAATTTAACTGTAAAAGTGACGAATTCAATTGCAAAAGCGACGAATTCAATTGCAAACGGGACGAATTCAATTGCAAAACCGACGAATTCAATTGCAAACGGGACGAATTCAATTGCAAACGGGACGAATTCAATTGCAAAAGCGACGAACTCAATTGCAAACGGGACGAATTCAATTGCAAAGTCGCCGAATTCAATTGCAAAAACCTGTAATAATAGCAAGCACAACCATACACACATCAATTATCAGCCTAAGGGCACATTTAGTGTATGTCGTGTTTGTTCTCTCCATCAACATTCAGTATGTGGGATGCAATTTGGCAGTGAACATTTATGTAGTTTTCTCAGGGCATATCAGTAATTAGTCTGGGCACTCCTGGCACTAAAAGGCTTCAGGTGGAGAGCTATACATCATCACACAAACTTACCAGCTGGAAATTGCACCTTCTTTGCACAATGGCCTGCCAGGTGAGGCTTTCTCCCATCCCATACACGAGTGAAGGTACACGAGTGAAGGTACCCTACTAAAGAAACAAGACTATCAAAGTGTTTTAACCAACCTCCAGAAATTAGTAGCAACTTCCAATTATGTTGTTCAATAAGCGGGCATAACAACCACTTGTCTTCCAGTCAAAATAGTCGCTGTTGCTCACTTTCAAACACAAATGAACAGTAGTTTGCTTGTCTAGAATCCGCGTGGTCAATTAGTAGTGGGCGTCACATGCTAACTGTTTTGATTGACATTAAATAGAATCGTGTGTTTCTATCACCTTCATGAAAACACCCGCCCATTATACGATTGTCTTTTCATACAACATGGATTCTATTCCCGGTGAGTATGAAGCCTTAGGCCTTGTAGTTTTCTCAAACATTATTTATTTATTTATTCATTTATTTATGACATAATTTTAACTGCATTTGTATTATCTTTAGTACTTGGTTGTATAATTAATACTTTACAGTGGCCAGCACTGAAATATGCAGACCATCTGGCACAGGCTACTAGACTTTCTGGCATACGCTACTTATATTACATTACAGGCTGCTGAACAAAATTAGTATAGCGGTGTACCCCCAAAAATTGGCAATATTTTGCACTTTTTCATAAAACCATGAAACTTTCCACATAAATAGTACTCCTCGTGGCATGTAATTTTAGATATAGTGCCATCGCTGAGTTGACTGTTGGTGACTTTTACGGCCATTTTTGTACAGAAAATTGATCATTTTTGTCTTTAACTTCCTGAGGCAGTAATTAACTTGTTAAAACATGGTACCAAACTAAAGATCTTGCTGATAGTTGGTTTTTATTTGAAGTCAATAGGTGATTTCATTACAAAGTTATGAGTATTTTTATTAGCTGCAAAATTTGATAAATTTATGTATAATTATCTGCCCACAGGTGATTCACACCTTGAGGGCAGGCAAATTTATCAAATTTTGCAACTAGTAAAAATGATCATAACTTTGTAATGAAATGACCTATTGACTTCAAATAAAAACCAAGTTGTTTCTATCAGCAAGATCTTTTGTTTGGTACCATGTTTTAACAAGTTAATTACTGCCTCGGGGAGTTAAAGACAAAAATGATCAATTTTCTGTACAAAAATGGCCGTAAAGGTCAAATCAGCGATGGCACTATATCTGAAAATACATGTGAGGAATGCTATTTATGTGGAAAGTTTCATGGCTTTATGAAAAAGTGCACAATATTTTGGTTGTGCTGCTATACTAAATACACCTACAAAACACAAAACAGAGAATACTAGTGTATTCAAAGTTGTGTCATTACTTACCTAACCCTAAGGTATCTTCTTCATAAAAATGCTGTTCTTCAGTCTCCATTTTGATGTCAATCAAGTGTAACTCTACACCATATATGAGATATTTTCATACCATTGTTTATTTTGGTACCATGTGGTACAATTACGATGCTGAAGCGTCACCACTGTAAACATCTGTTGAGTGTTCCCATTCCCAACCACAATCAACTTTAACAAGTGCTGCTATATAACCATCCTGCTATGATGTTTCCACATTCTATCCTATCAGACTAAAACTCTGTGTGTTTGAAACACAGAGGTTCAGCTCATATGATCTCCACTTGTGAGCTAGGGAGGTACAATTTAATGTACCTACCTCTTGTGGGTTGCAGTGCAACTTTCACACTGCACCTAACTAACACGTACCATCATTCATATATGCATCTTGCTTCATCACATTTTACTGTACGTTGTACTTTGTTTAATGTTTCATTGTAGCATACATCCAGTTAGCTATTGTATTGCTACCTCTGTGACTGATCGTTATATCATAAATGGCTGGTGACTAATATTTTGATCTTGCTGCTCTGTGATCTTGAGTTAGATTGCAGGGCACAGTCATGCACCATAACTTTTTTGTTTAGCAAAACCGCTTGTTATAATGCAACTGAAAAAAATTGAGGGGTGTGGTCACTATTCCTGTAGCAAAGTCAGTCGTCATAGGTATCCAAGAGGCATGGTTGCCACTCTCTGCTTTTTGCATATAGTGAGTGGATAACTACAACAGCTACTTCTTACAGTAGTGTACGTACTTTATGTGGCATCTACATAAATAACTGTGTGCTCCTCTAAAGAAAATGTCAATATAAAATATTAGCACTTTGGTGTGATTTCCTTGTGTGAAGTAGACAACTAGTAGAAGTGAAGGCAAAAGCAAGACACAGAGGGCAGACTCTCTTCAGAGACCATTTTATAATTCTGGTGTAAAACATGTACATGTGTTATGCAGCTTAGCCTCTGGCTTGCTGAGCAAACCAAAAAGTAGGTTTTGGTGATTAAAAAATAATATTTTTATATACTAGCTTTGATGTTAATTATACAGTAAGAACTTCTGTGGACATACTTTAAATCATGGAGAATATTTTACGATGGATGTAGCATTGGAACTTTTGTGAAAGCCCTTTATTTTGAGGATCCCTACTACATAGTATGTTACTACCACGAATATTTGTAATGGAGTGTTGTATAGTATACGTATGTCTCTCCATATAGGACTTATCAATAAAACAACAGGTATTAAGAAACAAAGACAAGCCATTGTAAGTATACTTATGTACATGCTGGTGGTGGTATTGCTCCAGTATTTACAGGGGTGTGCAAGTATGCAAAAAAATTTGGAATTTTCTACGAGAGTAGGGACCATAGCACTTTGATAAAAAGTACTGAAACAAGCTGGATATTAAATTACAGTAAAACAAGAAATGTTATATCCCTATTGTGTTCATATTGGAAATGCACAGTAGGGATATATCACTTCTTATTGTTTTACTGTGATTTATTATCGTGCACTACTCCAGCTGTTTCAGTGCTTTTTATCAATGTGCTATGGTCCCTACTCGTGTTGAAAATTTCAAATTTTTTTGTGTAGTTGTTTGTTAACTTTTCTTGTAAATAAAATTATTATTACTGGTGAACCCACGTATACCACAACAAAAGAAAGAAATGGTGCCGTGTGCCCCCAGCTATCAATTATTGTCTGAAAAGTGAAGTATCCATTATGCTTCATTGTCAGCTATGTTCAACCCGTTACACAGCAGTACGAATCAAGAACTGCTTGAAAAGCACCTCTGCAATCAAAGTAGACACTGTGAAAAATACGGACGATTTCCAATACGAATAGAAGCCATCACGCGCTGCTGCCAAATCGACACCTTTTGCTGTCAGCAAAGATGAATGGGACACAAAGGAGGACACTGGTAAGTCCATGAAGAATGCACTGTATGTACTACGGTATGCCAAAAGGCACGTGTCTGGCTGAAGCAATGTCGAACAGTGAAAAAAAATCAAGCCTTTTGCCTTAGCCGTTATTGAGCTACACTTGTCAAACACTAAAAAATTCTGTTTAATAATTTTTTAAAAATCATAACAATTTGTTTAAAGCATTTTGGGTCAATCTGAAGGCTTGTTTGGGCTTATTTTTATCTACTTTATCGTCATCAGGGATAAGTGAGGCTGGTTTTTGGGTGATTTTTTTTCATGGGTCACACCTAAACTTTTTTATACAGTGCTATTGTACTGTATAATACTTTGTGAAACATTTGCGGTAATTAAACTGGATAAGTGTATGGAAAAATTTTAAAAGTGGAAAAGGAATTGTTGAAAATAGCTACATTGTAACAAGAAGGGAGTTGCTGGGGTGGTAATATAAACTATGAATCTTACATGTTGACTCAATCTTATACCAAAACAGCCAACAAAAGATGTTGCCCCTAAAAAGCCAGTATAAAAAACTGTGAAGTTAAAGATGGTGACCAATAAATGGCTGCAATATTATTAATGCTAATGATAACAGTGTGATCATTAGAAATAGTTTCCATTAACATAATTATAGCCATTCCTTGGCTACCACTTCTAAGTTTGCATTTTTTTCACTCTGCGATTCTTAAAGGCCACACCATTTTTTCACAGTGTGTCTGTTTTGATATAGATTCACAAAGCTGTCCTACAGTTGGCTGTGGGGCTTGCTTGTACTTGTCTTGTTATAGGAATATATAACAAAGTGGAACTAAAGAGAAAAGGTATTGAGAGTGATTATGTAATGCATTTTTTTGAATGAGTTCTATGGCTGTATCCTGATTGCACAATGTACTACTCTGCGTGGGCAGTTCAAAGGTGCTACCGGTGCCATAATTTGTGTATGGCACTGTGGCGGAAAGTGCACTGACTGCAGTGCAATATACAGGTATTGCACTGGGTGTGGCGTTGTACAAGTGCTGGCAGCTAAGACTACTATGACACCTCACTTAGTAGGTGGAAAGACACTTCACAATTCACTTGGATTTTTTTATAGCCTAACATATAAAAGTCGATTGTGGGGTCATAATGTCACCAAATTTCACTGCCCTAAGGTTTTGCATTTACCTAGACCGTTTTTCAGCTGCTTTTCTTCAAGAGAACAGTCACAGGCGATTGAGTTGATCACGTACGCTGAGCACTACAGGATGATTGAGAGTCAAACAGAGAATTCAGGTTAGTGGTATTTGCCCATAGCATACTGGCTTTGGTCAAACGCAATATTTCAGATGGCTATGGTACAGTGGAGGAAATGTCACCACAACATTTGGCTTGGCCACCCACAATTGATGTTAGAAACGTGGCCTTTATAAGAGATGCAGCTGTCTTACAGCTGTCTTGTGATACTCTCCCCACCTATTAGGTGGGTGGTACATAATAGTTATACAATGTGCACTCACTTTTGGGCCTGATGGCCCTCAGGCTTGTGCATTTATATCAGGCAGAGCACTGGTGCCTGTTGTATAGCTATATATATTACTAGCATTGGTACCTGCCCTATTAACCATTATCATGCAAGCTTAATAATGTGAACACTAAACAGCAGAATTGCATGTAAGAATTATCAAGACATGTGCAAATTATATAATGTTTAAAATACCTTTAAACCTAGTTAATGTTGAGAATGACAGCAGCACCAGACAATCCACCATAGAGTGTGACAGCAAATGGGATTGACGGGCACTAATTAGAATAGCTGTGCACTAATAGGAATAGTGACTGCGCATGCGCACTAACACGTGATCGAGAAGTAGAAGCTGATGCTAACGCTTGACAACAAAAACATCATGCCGACGAGATCGCAGTCAAAAACGATGCCAGCACAGAAGAAGACCCGGAACACGGAGACGACTTCGACGGGATCACAGTCGAAAAAGACGCCACCGCAGAAGACGCCAGTACAGAAGAGGAGCCGGAATACGGAGACCACTTCGACTAGCAAAAAGACAATTCCGCAGAAGATGCCCCCAGCTGGAAGCAAGAGTACTGCTACCGGTACGAAGAGGAAGCGTACAAATAGCGGCAGCAACCCAAGTCAGAAGAGAACAAAGACGGGGAGTTCTTCGGAAGCACGCCCTTTGACAACAGCCGACATTCCGAGGATAGTTGCAGCAATTGCTGACGCCCACTGGCGCGAGGTACCGGATGCAAGGAAAGGCAGCTGACGCACACGTAGGGATGGTAACAGCTCTAGAAGAGTGTCTTCGACAGCACGCCATCAGAGCCGAGACGAGTCACCCAGCAGTGAATCCCAGTCCAGTTCAGAGGAGGAAGACGCGGAGCATGAAGACTTTGGTAAGTAGTTGCACAACATACTGTACAGTCCTTTAGTATACAGTGTACCCTATATAATGACAACCTATATAGCATTCTATATAAAGCACACTAGTAATGTTTTGTGTGGTCTCGTGGTAGCTCTATATAAAGCACACCACATACAGTGGCTAACTATGTAAATGCATTAACAAACTTCACGGCAAGCTGCAGCACCAATACCTATATTGCACATTATGCTCCCTCGATAAACTGTCTGCATGCAGCCTGCTTTCTCCTATCTCCTTAGCCTTTGATGAGCTTCCTGATGGCGAGCAGATACCTCATGTTCAGGAGTTAGAGGATGACCTTATTAGCATTGACAGCTCCAGCTCAGGGTCTGTCTACTCATCCAAGAAGCTGCACCCACCAGTACTGATCAGCAACGGCATCCCCCCCCGTCCCCCTCAAAGTTGTGAAGCGGGTGGAAGAAGGTCTATTTGTGGAGATGGCAGAGCTTCATCCCAATTACCTGGAGTCAGTGGACTTCAACTCAGGTGATCAGCCCACAGGATCACACAGGCAACCCCCGGAAGTTTTTGACACTGTGGATTGGATCCAGTGCTTCGGCATATACATGGCCATAATATCTTGCTGTAAACCAAAACGCATCGCTGACTTGATCGGCTATCAAAACATTATAATCGGGGTTTCTCAGCTCTACCATGAGAGACAATGGATCCTGTATGACCGCCGCTTTCACCTCAAAGCATCTGCTTCCCGCACCAAACAGTGGTCTGTAATTGACATCACCATCTGGAACACAGCATTCCCAGACAGGGCAATCAGAAGGCACCAGGCTCAGGGCCCCAACATTCACCCACCTCCTCTCAATTACTCTCAGCGACCACTTCGCCAAAACCAGCCCCCTCCCAAGAAAATGGCAATCTGCTTAGATTGGAATGATAGCCCCAATGGGTGCACTCGGACAACTTGCCGTTATGAACACGTGTGTTACAGATGTGTTCACAGCCCCAAGGAGCAAGATAGGCAGCATAAGGCATCCCAATGCCCAGCTACCCAACGTGTAAACAAGCAAGCTGAAAGACGACCCCTGATGCCGTAAAGTACTCAACTTACTAATGACTGTGTTTTGTTTTTGTTTTTTTGTTTGTCTTTTTTTTCTGGAACTACTCTGCTTACTCGCACAGCACACCACTTTAGGTAGCTATTGTGTTTGTTTCATGGTTTCTTATTAAATTTGAGTATCCACCTAAATATGAAAAAGGCATGAGTGTTGCTGCATCGGCATGAGAATGTTAGATATCCAGATTCCATTAACACAAGCATGCACACATACATTTAGTAGCTACATACACATACATATATATACACGTATATATCGCCATCTTCCCCCTCTGTAGTGATGACAGAGGAGCACATTATTGGAGTCCACACTGAAGACGTGCGTTGCAACTATGAAAAATGGATTTCAGCGTGGTCATCCCACTTGGGCAGAACTCCAGCCACTGTAAGAGTTCCACCAGGGGCTACAGTAATCTCTACATCGCTGAGGGTAGACCATTGGAAAAGGATGTTGACAGACCACCCAAACAGGCCACTAGTGGATTTCTTCATCACTGGACTAACTGAGGGGTTTCGTATCGGTTTTAGAGATCAATCAACACCACTGAAGTCAGCTAAACGGAATTTAAGCTGTGCACTCCAGCACCCAGACGTAGTGTAGACTTATCTGACTGAGGAAATGGCACTCGGACGTGTAGCTGGCCCTTTTCCAAAATCCGTAGTCCCACAGGCACACGTCAGTCGGTTTGGGGTCATCCCTAAGAACCACCAGCCTAACAAGTGGAGGCTGATAGTCGACCTCTCTCATCCTATCGAGGGAAGTGTTAATGTAGGAATCCCAAGACGTTGTGTTCCCTGAAGTACATTACGGTAGACTCGGCAATTGAACATATCAAGCAGATTGGCCAGGGCACACTGCTGGCAAAAGTAGACATCAAGAGTGCCTTTCGCCTTCTACCGGTTCACCCAGCAGACCGCCATCTCTTAGCTATGAGATGGGATCAGCACATATTTATTGACACCTGCCTACTCTTTGGAGTCAGGTCCGCCCCCAAGTTATTCAATGTTCTGGCGGATCTACTGTCATGGATACTTGAACAACAGCAGGTCACACCAGTACTCCACTACTTGGATGATTTCCTGACGATGGGCCCCCCGCAGTCCCCCACATGCTCTAATTACCTATCTGAGAGCAAGGATATATGCTCTACGCTGGGAATTCCCCTGGCTTTAGAGAAGGTTGAGGGACCCTCAGATTGCTTGACCTTCTTAGGGATTACACTAGACTCCCAAAGCATGCAGGCACGCTTGCCCGATGACAAGTTACAACGAATCCACCTCCAAGTTGCTTCCTGGTTAACTCGAAAGAAAGCCACTAAAAGAGAGATACTTTCATTGGTGGGCCTTCTACAGCATGCTACTAAGGTAGTATCCCCAGGGAGGACATTCTTATCCAGAATGTACCGCACAGCAGCTTGCCTCAAGCGTCTGTCTTATTATACCCGCCTTAACACAGCCTTCCAGTCTGATTTAAGATGGTGGCACCTCTTTGCCTCTTCTTGGAATGGTCGCAGCTTCTTCAATTGTTCTCTCCCTGACCACGAGATACTCACCGATGCATCGGGAACCTGGGGCTGCGGTGCAGTCTTTGGGACTCAGTGGATGCAATTGGCGTGGTGCAACGAGTGGTCACGAAGGGACATCATGACTAAGGAGCTTGTCCCAATAGTTTTAAGCTGTGCCGTATGGGGGCCTTTACTATCTGGCTACAGAGTAGAATTCAAGTGTGATAACCGGAGCGTTGTTGATTCTATTAACAAAGGTTCTTCCAAGGAACCAGTTACCATGCATTTGCTGTGATGTCTCTGGTTCTTCTCTGCTCATATCGACATCAGAGTAGTTGCTTCCCATATCCCTGGAGCAGTAAACATTGCCGCGGACCAGCTCTCAAGAAATAAAGCAATGGAATTTCTTCAGGCAAACCCTCATGTCTCCAGAATCCCTGTGACGATGCCAACACCACTTTTAAAACTGGTATCACCCCAAAAGCAGGACTGGACTTCACCTTCTTTTCTGTGCCACTTCAAGCGAACCATGAACAGACTGCAGATCCACTCCTAGTGATCTGAATACACCAGACAAACACCTCACACATAACTCAATGTATGTTATAACTGTATACTGCACTTAGCCTCATGGTGTCTTTGTTCCCAAATGTATGATTGCATACTGTTCATTGAGAATGTTAATAATAGAATGTATTAAGTGCACACTGCTTATTCAGAATAAATAAATTTAAAATAAAATAAAATAAAAATGCATAAGGGCACACTGTCATGGGGAATGTTTTAGATCACTGCAGGTCATTCACCTATAGGTGGCCACCAGCAGAATACCCACATCCGTGGGCTCCTCAGCAAAGCCCAAAAGCTCCTGCAAACTGGCTTGTCCAAGTCAAGCAGATCCACCTACATGGCTGGTCAAAGAAGATATCTTCACTTCTGCAAGGCAGCAGGAATTAAGCCACTCCCTGCATCCGAAGGTGCTCTGATGCTGTTTACAACACACCTGGCAGTTTCCAATGTTTCCCATGGAACCATTAAAGTGTGTTTATCAGCAGTTAGACACCTGCACATTTGTAAAGGACTGCACGGCCATTTCAGCCAACAACTGACACCCCGGCTTCACCTCATCTTGAGAGGCATTAAAAAAGCGTCAGGCTGATGTTCACTCAAGGAGGAAGCGTCTCCCAATCACCACTCAGCTACTCGGAAAAATCAGACATCTTCTGTCTAAACAACCCACCTATGACAACACCACCCTGTGGGCCATGTGCTGTCTTGCCTTCTTCGGCTTTCTAAGAGTCAGTGAATTCACAATCCCCTCAAAGGGCTCATACAACTCATCCCGCCACCTCTCACTTCAAGATGTCACGGTCGACAACAGAACCAAACCCCGCCTACTTCAACTGTTTCTCAAGCAGTCAAAGACGGACCCATTCAAACAAGGTGCACAAGTCTACGTCGGTGCCACCGACACAACTATTTGTCCAGTTAAAGCAGTGCTATTTTACCTGGCAAGACGAAACAGTCGCCCAGGCCCTCTTTTCATCACCAAGGAAGGAAAAGTCTGGACAAACTCTATGTTCCGCTCAGCTCTCCAAAGCCTTATGGGGAAACTCAGGCACCACTATAATACCCATAGTTTTCGTATAGGAGCAGCAACCTCGGCATCACTGGCAAACATCTCAGACACCCACATCCAGATGCTAGGTCGCTGGAGAAGCAATGCCTTCCAGCGATATATCCGGCCTCCACCCACTGAGGTAGCTAAACTCTCCAAGTCAATTGCTACTGGGAATCAGTAGTACAACTAAACTACACAAACAGTTTTCTTTCGTTAGTGTATACATACTATGGAGTTACCCAAGTGCAGACTTCAAATTGTATGTATGTACATAATAATCATGTAAATATAATACATGTTATCAGTTGTGGGTGATGCCATACCTCTGCATCTGGATACCAGGCACTCACACAGGAACTTTGATACTTGGGTAAAGGAAACACCTCCTCTCTATGTAGTTACGGAGGGTCTCCTTTTGTGGCTTAAGGGAAGGTACTTGGCACACAGAATGCCTCTGGATGCCAAATCCCTTCCTGGCCCAAGTATCGAGAATTGTTTCAGAAGTTTAGGGCCTTAGATATTTGACCTCAAAAACTAGAAAGAAATAATTTTAGGGAACCAAACATGGCAATCAGGGCAAAGTACATTTACCAAACCACCACCACAAACATCAGTTTGTGGGAGGCGAAGAACTTCTACTGGACTGACATCTTAGGAGCAAGGGCACATAAGAAAGGTTAGTCAAGTGACCAACATTAAATAATGTTTAAAATACAGCACCAGACAATCCACCATAGAGTGTGACAGCAAATGGGATCGACGGGCACTAATTAGAATAGCTGTGCACTAATAGGAATAGTGACTTTGCGCATGCGCACTAACACGTGATCGAGAAGTAGAAGCTGACGCTAACGCTTGACAACAAAAACATCACCCACCTCCCCCTCCCCCTCTTCATACCTGCTGCCATACCTCTGGCTCGGTAGTACCAGAACTGCTATAAATCAATCAATCAATAATAGCAAATAAAGCAATTACAATGTGCTTCTGATATCAGGACCTCACACCTACAATCTGTCATGGGGTACACTGTTACAAATTTATGTTTCCATATACCTTTGCTCAATAGGTAATTTTATGCTGTGTATTGCCACCTTACTGCAGATGCATATGTGCATATATGTATGGCTAACTTGTGTTGTATTCATTAGCTACAGATTAGGCCACTCAAACAGGAGCATTGATGTGCGACTCCCCAATGGGTCAATGTCAGCTCCTTCAAAGGTGGTGTTAATGGGGCCGCTCTCAAGGAGCACCATCAATCACCTTGTCTACAGAGAGCTCCAGCCTAGCATTTGTGCTGTCTCTCAGCTGGAGTGTTGGCTCCATGCTCCTTCATGAGCATGGGTCAGCTCCACACATGTCAGAGGGTGCATCAGCATGCTGTCACATGGTGGCAATGCTGGTCGTGCCGCTCTGACGCAGAGCTTACCCACAGCTCTAGCTGCACTTGCAGCATCTCCATTCCTGATAGGAGGAATGTGATAGTACTGCGCCCAATTAGGACGGTTCCCATATACTTATAAGTATATTGCCAACGTAGATGTGGCTTAAGGGAAGGTACTTGGCACACAGAATGCCTCTGGATGCCAAATCCCTTCCTGGCCCAAGTATCGAGAATTGTTTCAGAAGTTTAGGGCCTTAGATATTTGACCTCAAAAACTAGAAAGAAATAATTTTAAAGAACCAAACATGGCAATCAGGGCAAAGTACATTTACCAAACCACCACCACAACCATCAGTTTGTGGGAAGCGAAGAACTTCTACTAGACTGACATCTTAGGAGCAAGGGCACATAAGAAAGGTTAGTCAAGTGACCAACATTAAGTGGTGCTGTCCTATCATGCAGGCACTGTAATAATGTGGTTAATAAAGAGCATTTAATGCATTTATTCATAATGCTGTTTACACTCCTCCGCTTTTAGCTCAAAACGCCTAGTTGGCATCATCTAGAGTATAGCAACGAGGAGGATTATGCACTCTATCGGAATGGCACAATTCTGGATTGGTTGTTGTTGAGCTAGGAGTAGCAGGGGTTAATCTAGGGGGGGGGAGGGGGGGGGGGGCACAGGCCCCCTCTGGGTTAGCTATTGCCCCCCCTAGGTTTATACCTAAAGCCTTGAGAAATGGAAAGGTTTAATTGATCCCAAAGTTGTATAATCCAATGGTCAATATTCAATGGCATCACAGTAAAATTTCACCAAAATTGAGTATATTTACACCTAAATTTTCAAAATTTTCCTGGGGGAGCATGCCCCCAGACCCCCCTAGAATCCGAAGCGACTTACTTCGCCCCCTCTAGGTTAATATTCTGGGTTGAGCCCTGAGTAGGATTAGTGGATGTGGAGGGAGGTAGAGGATGGCAGTGGCAAGAAGTCATCATCATCATTCTTGTTATCATTTAATTCAACAGTAACAGTTCTAAATCTTATTTGATCAGTGTGCTTCTTAATAAGTTGGCCATCACTTGTAAAAGAGACCGGACCTTGCACATTATGGATTGTACCAGACAACCATTTGAGACCATTGTTGAAGTTTCTCACAAAAACTAAGTCGCCAACTCGAGGATTATGAAACTTAGCATGGTTGTCATGGTTCTTCTTCTGAGCTTGTTGTCTACTGTTAACTCTTGTCTGTTAAATAAGGTAGGAGTTAATTCAAATGGGACCTAATACATCTACTGAGTAACAATTCTGCAGGTGAAACATCTGTGGAAGAATGAGGTGTGATTTTATACTGAAATAATAGTCTAGCAACTCTGCAATTGATAAAAGCCTTGACAGCTCTCTCAACCAGGCCATTTGAGGGGTGCCACTCTGACATGATGGATGCCATTCTTCTTTGTAAACTCTGCAAATCCTTTGCTAGTGAATGCCGTTCCGTTGTCAGAAACTATGAGTTCAGGTAGTCCATGTGTAGTGAAGAGGGTTTTCAAGTGTTCTATGGTAGTGTAAGATGTTGTTGAATTCACCACCTGAGCATTCATCCATTTGGAATACGTATCAACGATGATCAGAAACATCTTTCCACAAAAGGAACCAGCATGGTCCACGTGTACTCTTGACCACGGTCTCGGAGGCCATTTCAGGAGTGTAGGGGTGCAACAGCTGGGATGTTTTGGTTCAGCTGGCAACTTGGAATGCCTTCACTCTTTCTTCTAGCTGCGGCTCCATTCCTGGCCACCATACAAAACTTCTTGAGAGTCCTTTTGTACGGGTGATTCCAGGGTGGCCTTGATGAAGCTCTTCCATCACTTTGGCATGGCCTGCTCTTGGTAACACAACACGATTACTTAAGAGAGCACAAACCAGCACGTACACTTAGGTCATCTTGCCTTCTCTGGTATGGTTTCATCTCTTCATCATTACTATGTGTCCAACCTTTCTGAATCATGCTTCCATTCTCGCCAATACAGGATCATTGTTAGTCCAGGTCTGTATCTGTGAGACATTGATAGGAGAGCTTTGTAGTGTGTCCATGAGAAAAATAGTTTCTCCTGGTAGAGTTTCTGTACTAGGGTGATCTGGTAATGGAAGGCGGCTCAGCACATTTGTCCTTTCCTGGCTTGTACTGGATTCTGTAATGATAAGCACTCAAGGTTAGAGTGCATCTCTGAATACATGCAGAAGCCAAGGTAGGAATTGGGCGTGTTTCTGAGAAAATGTGCTGCAAGGGCTTATGGTCTGAACAAATTATAAACTGTCTTCCAAACAAATAAGGTTGAAAACATCTTACTCCAAGGACTATAGCCAGCCCTTCTTTGTCCAGGTGTGCATACTTCTGCTCAGCTTTTGACAAAGACCGGGTAGCAAAGGCTATGGGTTGTTCTTGGCCCTCTGCAGTGCAATGTGATAGCATGGCTCCAATGCCATATGGGGAGGCATCACATGACAGCAGTAGTTCTTTGGTTGCATCATAATGTACCAACTGTTTGTCTGATGTCAACTGCTTTTTTTGCCTCATCAAAAGCTCTCTTCTGTGCTTGACCCCATGACCAGTGTTTGTCTTTCTGTAATAGAGGATACAATAGAGCCAATGTGCTTGCTCAATTAGGCAGGAACTTGCCATAGTAATTTACCAGTCCCAGAAATGAATGTAGCTGAGAAACATTGGTGGGTGCTGGTGTTTCCTTAATAGCTCAGACTTTCTCTTCTGTGGGTTGTAGTCCTCCTGCTGAATTCAGTGTCCCAGATAGTCAACTGATGGTAGTAGAAAAGCACACTTGTTCTTCTTCAGCCTGAATCCAGCTGTTTCAAGCTTGGTCAGTACTTTATCAGAAGTAGCCAGATGTTCTTCCTCAGTAGCCCCGTCAACAAAATGTCATCCAAATAAATGGATACATGTGAAATGCCTTGGAAGAGGTTGTCCATGGTCCTCTGAAATATAGAAAGAGCAGCAGCAACACCAAAAGGTAGTCGGTTGTATCTGTATAGGCCCCTTGTGGGTGTTTATTGTAACATACGCCTCTGAAATTTTTCTAATGGAATCTGCTGATACGGTCCAGCTTTGAAAAAGTTTTGCCTCCTGCTAAGGTAGCAAATAGATCTTCCACTCTAAACATCTGGTTTGGCAGCTTGATTAATTGTCAGTTTATTGTCTCCACTAATTCTGATGGATTTGTCTGGCTTCATCACAGGGACTATTGGTGCTGCCCATTCTGACATTTGTACTAGCTCTATCATCTTCTGTTGTTCCAGATGGTCCAGCTCTTGGTTTTTAATGCATGTGGCACTAGTCTAGCTTTGTAAAAAAGATGGCTTGGCATTGTCACAGACATACAGTTTCGCTGTAATTCCTACTGCCTCTCTCAATTCTTCATTAAAAATTGGAGCGTGGTGTTCTAAGATCTTGGTATATGTGTGGAGACTAAAGTTCCTCCAAAACTGGCTGCTGCTGAGTTGACCACAGTGACTTATTTGTCTTCTCACTTATGATGGACAAGGAGGTCCTGTGTCCATTTTCATAGGAAGAGTCTGTTAGTTAAGCTGGAGTGTCTCTAATAGAGGCTTGCTTCACTTCACCTGCATGTTAAACATTGAGTAAGTGTCGGGATCATCACTCACATAGTTTTCTGTCTTGTCCATGTCTACTTGATGAGTCCTTCTAGGCTTTTCATTAGGTTTACAGGTCTATTACTTCATTGACAAACTTTTGCACACTTTGGATAAGTGTCCTTTCTTCTGACAAGAGTGGCAAGTTGCGTTTTTGAATCTAGAGATGGCAGAAGAGTGATTCCCCCACAGCGGTAGCACAGATTCTCTTGGACGAAGTGGGGCGGGGCTCAAGCAGCTGGGCATCTTTGTTGATTTGAGTAGCCAACTTTCACCATGGTTGATGAGTCCTGTTGCTGCTTCTGCTGTAGGTCTTTTGCTCCTTGTTCTGCTGTTTTAACAGCTTGAGCCATCTCTAGCACCTTCTTTAATTTCAGGTTTGGCTCAGCTAGTAATCGGCATTGAAGACGTCCATCTGAAATTCCACACACTAGGTGGTCTCGAAGCATGTTTTCCAGAGTTCCTTCGTAATCACAGTGTTCTGCCAGTGGTCTAAGCTTGGCCACGAACAAAGAATTTGATTCACCAGGCTTATGTGAGCGAGTATTGAATTTAAACCGCTGGATGATCACTGATGGCATTGGCTGGTAGTAGTCTCTCACCACCTTCACTATCTGGTTGATAGTCTTTTCGGTTGGTTTGCTTAGTGCTACCAGGTTCTGGATGCATGACTTGATATGTAGACGCTCCGATGCCACTCAGGAGGATCGCTCACTTCTTGTCTGCAGACTTGACGTCATTGGTAGTGAAGTACTCAATGAGTCGCTCCATATAACATGTTCAGTCCTCTGTACATGAATCAAACTTGCCATTTGCACTATGGGTTGCCATCTTGTTGCAGGTTCAGTCAGTCAGTTTTAACTTCGTCACCGGTGTAACATTTGCCACTCATAGGAGAATAACTCTTAGAATGAATAACACAACAAGTGCAACTATATTTATACACATAAGAATACAAAAATAACCAAAGGTTGAATGGCAAAGATAAATGAATTATGGTACAGGCAACAGCATATGGCTAGAAAGCTGCAATACAAGTAAAGTGAATACAATCAATTGGGTTACAAAACTGAAGCAATAAATATACAGGTGGAGTCCTACTAAAATAAACAGGTGCTGTGTGCATACTAATAAAATAGTTCAGTTCATTACACTCAGGTAAGATGCAGTAGTCTCAGCCTTTGCCCAGTATTCCTCAGGTATAATGCCGTACTTGAGCCACCATATATAGTATTTGCAGACTCCATCAAGGTCCCAACAATGCCATTTTGTGCAGGCGAATATGGAGTTGAGAGCTCATAATGTATTCCTGTAGTTTGTAGGTAGGCTTTAAACTCCTTCAAGAGGTGCTGTGCACCTCTTTCTGACCACAGGGTTCCAATTGAGTTGCCACACTCATCATCTTGTGAATGTAATTGTATCAATAGTGTTTTCTTCTTCAGTAGATATAGGCCTACTTACGTACATCACTATGCACATACTGTAACTTTCTTACTAATCACATTTATCACACTGACTTAAAAGGGTTTTTAGCTATCTTTTTGTCTCAAGATCTTCAGTTTTAGGGATCTTCATTCATGTCATGAGTAGTGATCTGTTCAGTTGACCTTCTGTAAATGACCTAAATGCTTATGCTACAGGTCAACAGTGCTTCTAGTTTTTGGGACACCAAACCTGAAACACCAAAACTCAGAACAAACTATACCAGAATACTGTCTTGCTCAGAAGGGGCTTGCTTCTAATGTGCCACTCTTTCCATAAACCTAACACTTGATTTCTCAACGTTGTCCTTTGTAGCAGCTGCTCTAACTGCAGGAACACAGTGCATGGTAACCTTCTTAGGGCTATTCAAAGTAAAATCCACAGCAAGGTAGATGTAAAGGCCTTTACTGTTTGGCCATCTCATAGACAGGGCTTGTTGAAGTATACATAATTTCTCTTACTGGTGTGATGATCCAGAGTCAACAATCCACCCCCTAGAGTCATATGACTGAGATGATGCTCCAAAATGTTTTCTCATCAGCCTCACATTCATGAGATCCTGCTAATCACCTTGTGTGCTTGGGTTTGGAAGTCTGCTGATTTTTTGGGTAGTCCCTACCTAAAGAGACCAGTTACTCCACACTGAAACACTGGTGATGTTTCCTACCCTTATCTGACTGCTTTCCTTGTCCTGTGCTATTATCTATATATATGTACGTATAAAAGCCATCTGAAAAGCCGTTTGTCTGACCGTTTTTAAGTTCACACATTCTTCTCACCAGTTACTGCAAATATCGAAGCGGTTTTAGCACCAAACAAAGTGCTCATTATTTAGTAATAAGCTAGCATTTAAGCCTCTATAACTACCGTCATTTGTTGTTTACTGTGTGTTTAGTGCAAGGTTGTAGAGGAAAAACTCTCTTGAATTCTTTCTGCAAACCACATGCAAACTGCAAGTAAACACCTATGCCAGTCAACTTATGCATACCTTTATAAGATGGTTTTTAAGGCTGACTTTTTATGTTAGACAATTGGTTTAGTAGTAGGGCATGTGATTTGTAAATGCAAGGTCCCAAGTTTGAAACCATATAGAGGCTATTTTCTTTTCCTTTTGGAAACCTTTTTGGTGCAATCTTTTTTCCTGCTACATGAACTACCACACATTGTCCAGGGCACACTGACTTTTTGTGCACAAAGTACACTTCATTTTTTTGAGTGCAGTGTAAACACTTTGACATCAATTTATAATGTTTTTGTATAGAAATAAGAATAATTGTAAAGAGCTCTTGCTGGAAATATGTGAGACTATATGTTTATATAGTAGATTTTGTTTCAATATTGAATGTGTATCCTTACCATTGTCACTAACTGAAGTAGCGTAAATGTAGGGAAATGAAATCCTTCATGTATAGGGCAGGTTTAATTGAGGATGCTCACTGGTATTGGAAACCATTTAAGTGCCAGCCCAGAAACCACATGTGGCTGTTGCATCATAATTGGCATTACTATGCATACTTGTAGTATCTGTGTTAAGCGCCCATGTTTTGCACCAGAGAACACGAGGAAGAGCAGCATGTTTTTTATTTAAAATTGTCACTGAAGTGTTAGCAAATGATTGTCTGATGGATCAAGAGCTACACTAGCATGAATTAGTCTAAAAGTAAGTGTTATTTAAGGCGACAAGTGCGAACGCACGTTTCGCTTGTAACCAACATGCATTCGTGCCTTGTTTTCTCGAGTGATAGGGTATGCTGGTAGTTTGTATTGTAATTGTAAGCTGCTTATGTAGGGGACTATGTTACCAGCTGGAATCACAAGGCATTACAAGCTGCTGATGATGGCGTGCCTATAGTCTGTTCACGTTCACCTGAGCTCTCGTTTCTTGTTAATATCTGTTGTTACAAGGGCCAGCTGCCCAAACATTTAGTAGCACTGTGAAGCCATTTAAACGCCAGAACTGTTAATCAAAAAACCGCTTTGATACAGGCAAAAACAAGTGTGTTATGAAGTTTCCCATACATTTAGTATGGACAGTTCAGGCGTGTAAACATGTTTACAACATGAAAACATGCTTGTTCCAGTACAAAACCATTGAGAGTGAACACATGTTTACCTCTTTGATATTACTATATTTGGCGGGGCTCAGGTGAATGCATACCACCTGTAGCCTGTAACGTAACCTATCCAAGAGTGACTTGCTGGAGACTCCAGGCATAGCAAGAAGCTGTTCCTGTGTGTGAATAAGAGAAAACAGAGCTTCTTTGTGTTTAAAACAGCATTTACGACATGTTATTTTGAAAAGTTGGTGATTGCAGTTAATAGGAATTTGTTTGGTTATTATATCAGTAATATTGGGCGCACGCAATCTTTGTACATGTCTACTAAAAATAAAACTAGTTTTTGAGTGATAGCCGTAAAAGCTTCAAATTTTGCATGGAGATAGGCAGATAAATTTTGTACAGGACTATGAAAAGATTTTGTCTGTAGCAGTATGGCTTCCCGAGTAATGGCTATGGAAACGTGAGGCTTTGGTTAGTGAAACACACTTTCAGTGCTTACTTACATTGATATGGATTAGTACTGTTCATAGACATGTGAGTTGTAACCTTAAAGGGGCAGTACGCCTAGCCATACAAGTGCCGAAACCATACAAGTGCCGAAACCATACAAGTGTCGAAACCATACAAGTGCGACAACCATTTGATGCTGTTTTACGTAATTACTGAGCAATTGTGGTTTGGAAATGAACAACAATTCTCACTTCCATACAGCCTGCTACAATGGCTTGGAATCATTTTGCTGTGAAACTACATGTCTAAACAGGTTATTTACGCCAAGTAGAAGATTGTAAACAGTGTAAATGCTTGAAGGTAATGCAACGGCACGAAGCGCTTGGAAATGTAGCCACAAGAACAGCAGCGCCAGCCCATTGTAGACTGTTAATTAACTCAACAGGCTTGTTTACTACAAGTTCTTGTCAGTGCAATAATCGTGATAACAGTACAAGCTTGTACCAGCTGCTAGAGCCTGGCTGAAGTGGCTGTTTGCAATCCGCATGGGGCGAGGCTTTATGGAGCAGTCTTTATTCACTACCAAACAACGATGTGAGCTGCAGGAGATATACCTTACGAGTAAAACAGTACAAGTTTATACCATTACCATAGCTTTGTTTACAATTATCCCATTAGAAGATCACTACAAGTTTGCCATTTCGTGACGTGATGTAATAAAACGCAACAAATTATCATGTCATGAACATATTTTACGGGATGTGGAATTAGCACTTGTATGGCTTGGCGCACTGTCCCTTTAAGTATGTTTAGCGTGATTTCCAGCATGCTAGTGGTAAAGATGAAAGACTAGTTTTGATTTAAGTGCTCTGGAAAGAGACTCACGTAGGTATAGAATGGTAAAGGCTAGCAAAATTCTGTTTGGTTTGTGTTGAAGAGAAAGGGAACCACTACCAATATAAGTACCATATGGATTCATTTTACATGTTGTCTGGTTATAAGAGACAGTACAACATCACACCTTGTATGGCTTCAAATATCCGTGAGCACCCTTTACTGATAGGTACAGGATGTAGTACTGCTGGAGTGTAGGTGTACTTGCAGTACATTACACAACTTTGGTAACATACAGTTGGATGTGCTTGCATGGGTTAGTATGCTGTGTCTAAATAGTCAGCATGACAAATATTGCTTTAAAATGAATGAGTATATCATTTAGTTTTTTCCAGCTCTAATTACACTGTATGTATATAAGTGTATTGAAGTGTAGTGTTTCCGTACAAGCCAATAAATTCCTGCACTTATAGGGTGACTTTGTTTCAGCATTATATATATATACTGATATCCTACTATAATTAAAATAGTGTAACTATGGGGCAATGAAATAGGGCAATGAAATCCAGCACATACAGGGCAGGATATTAGCTGTTGCGGTACTGCAGAAGCATAGGTGTGTTTACAGTAAATTACACCACTTTGGGTTGGATGTGCTTGCATTGGATATCATATTATTATGCTGCATGTGTCCAAATAGCCAGCACGACAACCATTGCTTCAAATTTGATCCCATTTAGTCCACTGAGCAGTAAGTTACAGTATAACTGTACTGAAATATAGTGGCAATGAAGTCCTGCACGTAGAGTAGGTACCAGTGCTAGTACAGGACTAAAACAAACTATTCAAAAGGTTCTTTATTCATTCTATATCAAATATTTGATACTGTGGGAGCAGATTTGATATTCTATTGATGTACACTTTACTAACAAGGATTTTAAAACTTTATGAAATATGTTGTTATAACAATGGGGTTTATAAGAGTTACACCAACAGATCAGCACAAATTTAGTATTGTAATTTGCTTTTTTTTGTTGTAAAATAATTTTCATTGGCAAAATTTGTACGAAAATTCTTACATGAAAATTGTTATACAAGATCAAACTACTCTAATAAAGCAGTCATTCATGTAAGTTATTCGAAAATATTTTTACACGAAAATTTCATCCCAAAATTTTTTTTGCACGGAAATAAAGCGAATCATGGTAGTTTTTCATTTTCTATGGGGAGACATAATTTTAAGTGTTTTGAATCAAATTATACATTTAGATTATTCAAATATTTGTTTCTTTTACAATTGTTCGTTTTGTTAGCATTTAGAATACTCTTTTTAGCCGTACTATTACATGCGTACTTCACTTTTAAAGTAAAATTTTTAGTTAATATAGTAGTTTGTTCAGTTTTTTTTATTACGGCATACAGCTATACACGTGTGACTGGTATATTAGGGTGACTGCTGTATTAGCTAGAGTACCTCAAGTCAGCCTCTAGCCTACCAAGACTGAACTATTCCTTATTTTCACTGTGCTATTATTTTAAACACAGTAAAACCAATAAGGGGTGTGGTCATCATGTTCAAGTAAATTGGTGTAGTCTCCAAGCTTAATAGTTATTAAGATCTTTAATGGGCATGGTCTCAAACCTATTGTGCAATTACAGGCATCTACCGGGTGTCCAGTATCTTTTGCAATAGCGTAAGTACTTCAAGTAATTTTGTTGCATCTAAATAAGGTGCTCAAAGAAAGTACCAATGGCGGATCCAGGATGGGGCATTTGGGGCAAATGCCCCCCCCCCCACTGACCTTGTGGAGGAGCCATAGCTACTTCTCATACTATTACAACTTTATGTCAGGCCAAGATCAGCTTATATAACTCATGAAAATATGCACATTTATTAGCATTTATTACAAATTCACCTGAAACCAAAGCGAACCAAACTCAAACTAGCTATGAAATTGTCACCCTGCACCTTCGTGCGTACTAAGCGCCTCTAAAATAATTATTGTGTTGCTGTTGTTTAAGACATTCAGAGCTATTTAAACAGTTTTTAAGACTTCACAAAGGCCAAAATGGTAAAAATCAACAGTGAGATACTACTAAGAGGTGTATTATTTGCTGCACAAAAATGCAGCAACTAACAACAGAATCTGACTCTCCCTAACCACCTACAACTTGGCCTGTTTGTGCCCCTCCCCTTGCCAGGTCCTGGATCTGCCCCTGAGTACTAATATGAAAAATTCACACCTGGATATGGTTTCACTGCATGAAGAAGGATGAAGACCAGAAGATAAAAGGAAAACAAGGCACAGAGGGCACATGCTCGTCAAAACCCCAAAATGCACATGCCACTGGTAAGTTTGTTATTGTGGTGTAAAATGGTGCTGGCCTTCAGTCTTGCAAGGGTTATTGCATAAAGTGGCCTTGTGGCCTATGGCCCAATGGCCTTAGACCTTGGTGATCACGACAACGTTAGTAGAGTGTGATACAACTACTGTTGCCCCAAGTAGACTTGTGTTACAGCATAGAACCATAAACAGATCGATACTCTCTAATACAACAGTCACCTACATGTTTTTAAAATAAAATACTCTAACAGAGCATTCACAAGTTAAGCTAGCCAAATGGCTGCATTTAACTATGGCAAGAAATAACAGCTAGCTTGGCTTGTTTACTTAAACTTTGAATACTGCTATTGTGACTACCTTACAGTACTGAACTTCAGAAAAACCGTACAATCTACATACCATGTTTTCTAGCAAGCTACCAGATAATCCATGAAACAGGCAGGCTGCAATAGCGGCAGCAGCAGGCCAACCATATTGATATTAATGGTACTTTCCCAATTCTGCGGCATGTTCTAGTTTAGAAATATCTGTATGTCATTTTTATACCAGCTTAATTTGCAAATGCTCTATTTGAGTATTTATTTAGGTGACTGTTGTATTAGAGAGTATCGATCTGTTTATGGTTCTATACTGTAACACAAGTCTACGTGGGGCAACAGTAGCTGTCTCACACTTTACTAATGTTCTCTTGATCACTAAGATATAAGGCCATTGGTCATAGGCCGCTTTATGCAATAACCCATCTTGCAACTGTGGTCAGACAGGCAGGCAGGCAGGCAGGCAGGCAAACAAATATTAGAGTTTTCAGTGTTTTAAAAATACTATATCCCGCTGCCTGTAAGTGTTTTGTTATTTTAATGCTGTATTTGATGTTAGATGGACTGTTATGTATATGTTAAAGCATAGCTGCAAGTGCTATATGAAAAATAAAGCACGGGGCGTGCGGCCAAGATGCTAATAAAGCACGAGGCGAAGTCAAGTGCTTTATTTTTCATATAGCACGAGCAAGGCTATGCTTTAAATGATTTATGGAACTTTCTAGTCATGTAGCTTCACCATACACTAGGACTCGTAATTAACACGTGTTGCACGAATTATTAGCAGCCAGAACACACACAAACTAGTTTAACAAAGTAACTCACACGTATTTCACCATAGTTTGGCATGGTAGACGTTCATCGCATATTTTGGCAGGTTTTGCTCGCAACCCACAATCGATTCTATTGTGAGTCACATGGTGAAGTATTTCCGTTATATCTCCAGGACTTGTCCGTTTACATTAACAAATGTAACAGCAACATTACCTTCTCCCACCCATCATTGAAGCATTTAGGTATGTCTATAAAAGCAATCCAGTGGTAGAACTTGTATTGGCTGGGGTGATTGATCACTCAGTGCAGCGAAGCTATTAGCCTTTACCAGCTTGGGTGATTAGTCGTACTGGCATGAACCCCGCAGGCTATCAGCCTGCATTAAGGTACGTGGGCAACTGTGCTTTATTGCCCACAAAGAATAAAGCACTCTTTGCTGTGCAATAAAGCACTCTTTGTGGTTGATGAAGCACTGTTGGCCAGCTACCAAAGTTCTATAATATTCCATAAAAGTGACTTTTGTTGCATAAGATGTTTCTATTACAGTGTTCCTGATTAGAATTCTTAAGTTCCAGGACAAAAAGTCCTGACAAATCAAATTTGTCAGGACATATTTATACTTTGCATGGACACAAGTAACCTATAACACTGTCTGTAGTAAGCATTCTCTGATGTAAGGCACTCTTACTGTAGGCATTCCCTTTGTTGTGCTGAGGATAAATATTCTTTTATGTGCTGAAACACTATTACAGGTGATTTTGTAAGGTTTCTGTACAGCAGAGGGGTTGGCATTGGTACATTTCTGGGGTGGCTTAAATGTTTAATCTCCTAGCAACCTGAGCGTAAATCGGATGGCTGCAGGTTCGAGGCTACCTAGGTCCAGTCATGGATTTTTCTCCTTTCTCCAACTTTTCAAACACACCTTAAGTAGTTAAAGTCTAAGTAGCTAAAGTCTTTGAGCAGGCTGTAGGACCAGGTGTCCTACAGACCTTCAGCACTTGTGCTGTAAAGCATTAATAAATTTAAAAAAAAAATTATTAGTGAAGTGAACAGTAAACCAAATATGCACACCCTGGGTTCCTTTGATAGGACATTATGTCCTGCCTAATACAATTGTGGTCATACATTGGCTTATTTGTCCGGTGTCTGACTGTTATTGGGAACACTGTATTACAATTTTAAAGATGGCAGTTTAGGTAGTGCATGTCATTTTAAGGGTGATCTATACTTAAACAATATTACTGTACTGTTTGATAAATTTCCTCTTGAAAAATAATGATTGTTGTCTATGTATAATGCACATATTATTTAATTATACACCTGTTTATAGATTGTGCCATTACAGGTGGATACTGTTGATAGTCAACCTGTCAGTGAAAGCAATGAAAGTAGTGTTGATTGGGATGCTGTAGATAAAATTCTTGACATGTAATGTCAACTGTACTGCATTTGAAAACTGAATGTGCTTTCTAATATTCATTTATGTGATATAGATTTACAACTGTGATGCAAATATTTATAGTCCACAATCTCTTCATGTGTTTTAGCATATATATATTGTGTTTGTGTGTGTAGTGTGTGAGTGAATTGGCAGTGTTGTGCACTTTTACAAGGGGGTTCCATACGTCCTCAACAATCGACACCCACTTTTCTACACATCATCTGATTCGGCTTATCGAGCTGAGTTGTTTGATACGTAGTTTCAAGTCATCGGATCAAAGATGACCGAGTTATGGCCTTTCAAACTTTTCTACATACATATTCAGTTTTATATGCATACACATATACATACATACATACATACATACATACATACATACATACATACATACATACATACATACATACATACATACATACATACATACATACATACATACATACATACATACATACATACATACATACATACATACAATACAAACTTTTCACAATCAATCAGTCAGTCACTTACATCATGCAAACTATTATGTGTATATCAAGTTATAAATAATGTCCATCTGGTGAGGGCGAATATTAATTAGACGGTGCTACGTAACCCTAGGGTGGTGGACATTAATTAGAATAGGGTTAGGTTAGTGTTAGTGGTTGGATTGGGTTCAGCTCCAGAAGAAGCTGGGACCAATCCTGCACCATCTGTCCTGGCGTTTGTTGCCTGTTCTCCAAGGTCTGAGACATCAGATTGTATAGGTTGGCTTTGAGGGGTCACTGGCAACTGCCTTCCACTCCTTAAGATGGTTGGTGGTGGTTGTGTGGCCATTACTAAGTAGATTGATTACAATTATATAATTTAGAAACAAAAAAAGGGGGAGTACAAACACACAAGACACATACACAACTACAATTAATGTTATACAAGCAGTAAAAACAAAAAAGTTACGTATACAGTTCCAGTTCAGCGGTCAAAAGAAGGACCGGTTTTGACAAGGAGTCTTCATCAGCTTTTTTATTAATAGAATGATTCATATTGCATTAGTTGTTGTTCTTATAGTTGAGGAGTTGTCATGAGGTCAGGGTCAGTTTGTTGTTTTTTATTTTTTGTTTTTATTTAACATGTTCAGTCCAAAGGGTACTTTAGTTTTCATCAATTGAATATATTCTATTTCTTTAGCTTTTCTGGCTCTCATATCCTTTACCTGGTCTATGATGGTAATTGTAAATATTTCAAAGGTTGCATTGTGTTTCTTCAGATGGTCATAGATAGGTCTATCCACTGTGGTTTTCTGTGTGTTCCTGTGTCTTTTCATCCTTGTTCTTACACTGGTACCGGTTTCTCCGATAATTATATTGTTTCCCACACTTTGTACAGTCCAATAAGTAGATTGCCCCTGTGGTATCACATGAGTAGATAGTCTCTATTGGGTATCTGATCTTAGTTTGGTGGCTGTAAAAGTAGCTCCTAGGTGCAAGTTGTTTACACATTCCACATTGTCTATGTCTACATTCGATATTCTTAGCTGGCCATAAGATTTTTGGCAAACTAGGAGGTTGATGAGTGTTGGTATGTTTCGATTGTCCCTTCTAACTTGGCCTTGGTAATTCAGTGTCCTATGTTAGTTCCCAAGGTATATGCTACTCTTGGTGTTCTAGGTAAGAGTATTTTTCTGGTGTTCTCATCATTAGCAAAAATTCCCCAGTTTTCTTCCAAGACTTTCTTCATTGGTAAATTTCTATCAAAGTCACAGACCATAGTTACAAATTCACTTAGGGTTAGGGTTAGGGTTAGGGGTTAGGGTTAGGGTTAGGGTTAGGGTTAGGGTTAGGGTTAGGGTTAGGGTTAGGGTTAGGTTAGGGTTAGGGTTAGGGTTAGGGTTAGGGTTAGGGTTAGGGTTAGGGTTAGGGTTAGGGTTAGGGTTAGGGTTAGGGTTAGGGTTAGGGTTAGGGTTAGGGTTAGGGTTAGGGTTAGGGTTAGGGTTAGGGTTAGGGTTAGGGTTAGGGTTAGGGTTAGGGTTAGGGTTAGGGTTAGGGTTAGGGTTAGGGTTAGGGTTAGGGTTAGGGTTAGGGTTAGGGTTAGGGTTAGGGTTAGGGTTAGGGTTAGGGTTAGGGTTAGGGTTAGGGTTAGGGTTAGGGTTAGGGTTAGGGTTAGGGTTAGGGTTAGGGTTAGGGTTAGGGTTAGGGTTAGGGTTAGGGTTAGGGTTAGGGTTAGGGTTAGGGTTAGGGTTAGGGTTAGGGTTAGGGTTAGGGTTAGGGTTAGGGTTAGGGTTAGGGTTAGGGTTAGGGTTAGGGTTAGGGTTAGGGTTAGGGTTAGGGTTAGGGTTAGGGTTAGGGTTAGGGTTAGGGTTAGGGTTAGGGTTAGGGTTAGGGTTAGGGTTAGGGTTAGGGTTAGGGTTAGGGTTAGGGTTAGGGTTAGGGTTAGGGTTAGGGTTAGGGTTAGGGTTAGGGTTAGGGTTAGGGTTAGGGTTAGGGTTAGGGTTAGGGTTAGGGTTAGGGTTAGGGTTAGGGTTAGGGTTAGGGTTAGGGTTAGGGTTAGGGTTAGGGTTAGGGTTAGGGTTAGGGTTAGGGTTAGGGTTAGGGTTAGGGTTAGGGTTAGGGTTAGGGTTAGGGTTAGGGTTAGGGTTAGGGTTAGGGTTAGGGTTAGGGTTAGGGTTAGGGTTAGGGTTAGGGTTAGGGTTAGGGTTAGGGTTAGGGTTAGGGTTAGGGTTAGGGTTAGGGTTAGGGTTAGGGTTAGGGTTAGGGTTAGGGTTAGGGTTAGGGTTAGGGTTAGGGTTAGGGTTAGGGTTAGGGTTAGGGTTAGGGTTAGGGTTAGGGTTAGGGTTAGGGTTAGGGTTAGGGTTAGGGTTAGGGTTAGGGTTAGGGTTAGGGTTAGGGTTAGGGTTAGGGTTAGGGTTAGGGTTAGGGTTAGGGTTAGGGTTAGGGTTAGGGTTAGGGTTAGGGTTAGGGTTAGGGTTAGGGTTAGGGTTAGGGTTAGGGTTAGGGTTAGGGTTAGGGTTAGGGTTAGGGTTAGGGTTAGGGTTAGGGTTAGGGTTAGGGTTAGGGTTAGGGTTAGGGTTAGGGTTAGGGTTAGGGTTAGGTTAGGGTTAGGGTTAGGGTTAGGGTTAGGGTTAGGGTTAGGGGGTTAGGTTAGGGTTAGGGTTAGGTTAGGGTTAGGGTTAGGGTTAGGGTTAGGGTTAGGGTTAGGGTTAGGGTTAGGGTTAGGGTTAGGGTTAGGGTTAGGGTTAGGGTTAGGGTTAGGGTTAGGGTTAGGGTTAGGGTTAGGGTTAG